>NC_083683.1:47810000-48432500 GCF_033118175.1 Dama dama
ATAGAAAATTTCAGACACAGAAAAGTTCACATTCTTGCTGATAGTGGCCTCAACTTCTTTTACTATTTTGTTTTGGGTTTGCTAGTATAACTACCAGAGAGGTTGATTGTTTCCAACAGCATTTGACAGATGCAGAGATAAAGGGACTCAAAATTTACTTTGTTCCAGCATGCTGTTTCCCTTCATTGTTAAATTTGAGTAGATTTGAGCCATCTGTGCTGCATATTAGCCTGGTGGGAACACCAGAGATATAAACTGAGTCTAATAAAGTCCCATCATCAAGGAAGATATATGAATATTCAATATTAATAGTGGAGAAATGACCAAAAAGAACAAAGACTGAGAAGGTGACTGTGCTATAGGATTTAACCTGTTGCAAATCCACTGGGCAACACCAAAGTCAGACTTGGTATAAGGGCAAAGCTTGAGAATATAGAGCAGACTTATACCCTAAAAGGACTGATCAGAGAACTATATGGTGTAACCAAACCAGGCAAGAGTTTTCATGAATAGGTATAACCTAAGTGTTTAGCTGCAAGTCAGGTATGAAATTGGGCATGAGGAAAAGGTTAAGAGAAGAAATTCCTGAACGCTGGACAAGAATGACTTAAAATTTAAAAGGAAAAAAATATTCATATCACAGTTGAAGTGCAGTCTATCCTAGGTTGTGTTCCTTTTGGTGTCTGTCATGTGATGTCTGAACAAATGGGCTTCTGGAGAAATAGAAGAATACACAAATGGGAAGAAGGACTATGAATGGAATCTTTGGATTACAAATGAATAGATGACTAGACAGATGGGCAAAGGATAAACTGATGATGAATAGATGAATGGATGGGAGGTTATAGGCTGAGTGTAAAGGTTTTTTTTTTTTATTATTCCTTTTTGTAAAATATCAATAACATAAAACTTACCATTTCAATGATTTTTAAGTGTCATGGGTTTTTAAACAATATTTTCCAGTATAGTAAAAAAGTATGAAACAAGTGTGGGATGACTGCTTGAATGCAATGATCAAGAAGGCACTGGTAGATGCATAATTAAGGTCCATACCAGATTCTTCAGAGTTGTAATAGTATATAGTACAGTCACTGTTTCAAGTCACTGTCTTAAAACATCATAATGTCATTGGAGGGAAAAAGAAAGAAACACAATAACACACGCACTAACTACCAGATCATGTGGTTCATGTGATGGTATACAGGGAAGAGTTATTTAATGTGATCTAATAAATTACATAAAGCTGTGGAGAAAAAGTAAGATGGTAGGCACTGAGAGAGGGCATAAGAGGGCAGACAGACTGAAACCACAATCACAGACAACTAGCCAATCTGATCACATGGACCACAGCCTTGTCTAACTCAATGAAACTAAGCCATGCTATGTGGGGCCACCCAAGACAGACGGGTAATGGTGGAGAGGTCTGACAGAATGTGGTCCACGGGAGAAGGGAATGGCAAACCAAATCAGTATTCTTGCCTTGAGAACCCCGTGAACAGTATGAAAAGGCAAAAAGATAGGACACTGAAAGAGGAACTCCCCAGGTCGGTAGGTGCCCAATATGCTACTGGAGATCAGTGGAAAAATAACTCCAGAAAGAATGAGGGGATGGAGCCAAAGCAAAAACAACACCCAGTTGTGGATGGGACTGGTGATAGAAGCAAGGTTTGATGCTGTAAAGAGCAATATTGCATAGGAACCTGGAATGTTAGGTCCATGAATCAAGGCAAATTGGAAGTGGTCAAACAGGAGATGGCAAGAGTGAACATCTACATTCTAGAAATCCAGCTAAGATGGACTGGAATGGGTGGATTTAACTCAGATGACCATTATATCTACTACTGTGGGCAGGAATCCCTTAGAAAAAATGGAGTAGCCATCATAGTCAACAAAAGAGTCCGAAATGCAGTACTTGTGATGCAGTCTCAAAAACGACAGAATGATTTCTGTTCGTTTGCAAGGCAAACCATTCAATATCATGGTAATCCAAATCTATGCCCCGACCAGTAATGCTGAAGAAGCTGAAGTTAAATGGTTCTATGAAGACCTACAAGACCTTCTAGAATTAACACCCAAAAAAGATGTCCTTTTCATATTGGGGACTGGAATGCAAAAAGAGGAAGTCAAAAAACACCTGGAGTAACAGGCAAATTTGGCCTTGGAGTACGGAATGAAGCAGGGCAAAGGCTAATAGAGTTCTGCCAAGAGAACACACTGGTCATAGCAAACACCCTCTTCCAACAACACAAGAGAGGACTCTACACATGGACATCACCAGATGGTCAACACTGAAATCAGACTGATTATATTTTGGCAGCCAAAGATGGAGAAACTCTATACAGTCAGCAAAAACAAGACCAGGAGCTGACTGTGGCTCAGAGCATGAACTCCTTATTGCCAAATTCAGACTGAAATTGAAGAAAATGGGGGAAACCACTTGACCATTCAGGTATGACCTAAATCAAATCCCTTATGACTATACAGTGGAAGTGAGATTTAAGGGACTAGATCTAATAGAGTGCCTGATGAACTATGGACAGAGGTTTGTGACATTGTTAAGGAGACAGGAATCAAGACCATCCCCAAGAAAAAGAAATGCAAAAAAGCAAAATGGCTGTCTGAGGAGGGCTTGCAAATAGCTGTGAAAAGACCCAGAGGGATCCGGTGGAGAGGGAGGTGGGAGGGGGGATCGGGATGGGGAATACATGTAACTCCATGGCTGATTCATGTCAATGTATGGCAAAAACCACTACAATACTGTAAAGTAATTAGCCTCCAACTAATAAAAATAAATGGAAAAAAAAGAAGGGAAGTGAAAAGCAAAGGAGAAAAGGAAAGATATACCCATTTGAATGCAGAGTTCTGAAGAACAGCAAGGAGAGATAAGAAAGCCTTCCTCAGTGATCAATGCAAAGAAATAGAGGAAAACAATAGAATGGGAAAGACTAGGATCTCTTCAAGAAAATTAGAGATCTCTTCATGCAAAGATGGGCTAAATAAAGGACAGAAATTGTATGTACCTAACAGAAGCAGAAGATATTTAGAAGAGATGGAAAGAATACACAGAAGAACTGTACAAAAAAGATCTTCATGACCAAGATAATCACAATGGTGTGATCACTCACCTAGAGCCAGACATCCTGGAATGTGAAGTCAAGTGGGCCTTAGGAAGCTTCACCATGGATAGGGCGAGCAGAGGTGATGGAATTCCAGTTGAGCTATTTCAAATCCTAAAAGATGATGCTGTGAAAGTGCTGCACTCACTATGCCAGCAAACTTGGAAAACCCAGTGGTGGCCACAGGACTGGATAAGGTCAGTTTTCATTCCAATCCCTAAGAAAGGCAATGCCAAAGAATGCTCAAACTACCACACACTTGCACTCATCTCACATGCTAGTAAAGTAATGCTCAAAATTCTCCAAGCCAGGCTTCAGCAATATGTGAACTGTGAACTTCCAGATGTTCAAGCTGGTTTTAGAGAGGCAGGGGAACCAGAGATCAAATAGCCAACATCCTCTGGATCATCAAAAAAGCAAGAAAGTTCCAAAAAAAACATCAATTTCTCCTTTATTGACTATGCCAAAGCCTTTGTGTGGATCACAATAAACTGTGGAAAATTCTTAAAGAGATGGGAATACCAGACCACCTGACCTGCCTCTTGAGAAACCTGTATGCAGATTGGTAAGCAACAATTAGAACTGGACATGGAACAATAGACTGGTTCCAAATAGGAAAAGCAGTAAGTCAAGGCTAAGTTGTGTCCGACTCTTGAAACCCCATGGGCTGTAGCCTGCCAGGTCCTCTGTCCATTGGATTTCCCAGATAAGAATGCCAGAATGGGTTGCTATTTCCTTCTCCAGGGGATCTTCCTGACCCAGCAATTGAATCCAAGTCTCCTGCATAGCAGGTAGATTCTTTACCAACTGAGCTATGAGGGAATCCCAATTCATTTCATTTTAGTTGCTCAGTCGTGTCCAACTTTTTGTGACCCCATGGACTGCAGCACGCCAGGCTTCCCTGTCCATCACCAACTCCCCGAGCTTACTTAAACTCACTTCCATTGAGTTGGTGATGCCATCCAACCATCTCGTCCTCTGTCGTCCCCTTCTCCTCTCGCCTTCAATCATTCCCAGCATCAGGGTCTTTTCCAGTGAGTCAGTTCTTCACAACAGGTGGCCAAAGTATTGGAGCTTCAGCTTTAGCATCAGTCCTTTCAATGAATGAATATTCAGGACTGATTTCCTTTAGGATGGACTGGTTGGATCTTCTTATTGTCCAAGGGACTCTCAATAGTCGTCTCCAACACCTCAGGTCAAAAGCATTAATTCTTTGGTGCTCAGCTTTCTTTATAGTCCAACTCTCATATCCATACATGACTACTGGAAAAACCAAAGCTTTGACTAGACGGACCTTTGTTGGCAAAGTAACGTCTCTGCTTTTTCATATGCTGTCTAGACTGGTCATAACTTTTCTTCCAATCCCAATTGCTGCCCTGCAAATAGATTCCTCACTACCATCTTTCTAGATTCCATATAAATATGCATTATGATTATTTTTCTCTTTCTGACTTACTTCACTCTGTATAGTAGGCTCTAGGTTCATCCAGCTCATTAGGACTGACTCAAATATGTTCCTTTTTATGACTGAGTAATATTCCATTGTATATATGTACCATAGCTTCTTTATCCATTCAGCTACTGATGGACATCTAGGTTGCTTCCATGTCCTAGCTATTGTAAATAGGGCTGCAGTGCACATTGGGGTACATGTGGCTTTTTCAATTTTGGTTTCCTCAGGGTATATGCCCAGTAGTGAGATTGTTGGATCATATGGTAGTTATGTTTCTAATTTTCAAAGATATCTCCATAATGTCTTCTGTACGGACTATATCAATTTGCATGCCTACCAACAACACAAGAGAATTCCCTTTTCTTCACACCCTCTTCAGCATTTATTGTTTGTAGATTTTTTGATGATGGCCATTCTGACTTGTGTGAGGTAGTTTTTGATTTGCATTTCTCTAACATTGAGTGATGTTGAACATCTTTTCATGTGTTTATTAGCTATCTGTATGCTTTTTTTTGAGAAATGTCTGTTTAGGTCTTCTACCACTTTTTGATTGGGTTGTTTGTTTTCCTGGTATTGAGTTGCATGAACTGCTTGTATATTTTGGTAGTTAATCCTTTGTCAGTTATTTCATTTGCTGTTATTTTCTCCCCTTCTGAAGGTTGTCTTTTTACAATGTTTTTGATTTCCTTTGCTGTGATGCATACAAGTTTTTAATTTTGATAGATTAGCTTTGTTTTTCTTTAGTCACTTATGCTTTTGGTAACATATCTAAGAAGCCATTACCTAGACCAAGATCATGAAAGGTTATTCTTATATCTTACTTTAAGAGTTTTATGGTTTTAGCTCTTATATTGATAATTAGGTTATTGATCCATTTTGATTTAGTATTTGAATATGGTTTGAGGATAGTGATCAGTTTCATTCTTTTGCATGTGGATATCCACTTGACTCAGCACCATTTGTTGTGGAAACTCTTCTTCCTTTATTAAATGGGCTTGGTACCAATGTGAATTTGCAACAGATTCAGGGTTTTTTTCGGGCCTCTCAGATATGTTCCATTGGTCTATAAGTTTATTTTTATGCCACTAACACAATGGTCTGATAACTAAAGCTTTGTAGTAAGTTTTGAAATCAAGAAGTATAAGTCCTCTATGTTAATTTTTTCAAGAATGTTTAGCTATTCAGGACTCCTTGCAGCTTCGTATGATTTTGATGGTTATATTTTCCATTTCTGCAAAAAGAAAAGGTCATTGAAATTTTGATAGGAGTTGCATTGAATCTGTGGATTGATTGGGTATTATTAACATCTTAATAATGCTAAGTCTTCCAATCTATGAACAGGGAATCTTTCCATTTATTTACATCTTCTTCTTTCAGCAATGTTTTGTATTTTCAGTGTTCAACCCTTTCACTTCCTTAAGTTTATGCATAGGTGTTTTATTCTTTTGGATCCTTTTGTAAAAAAAAAAAAATACCTCCCAGTTTCTTTTTCAGATTGTTCATTTGTGGCTTATTGAAACACAACTAATTTTTCTGTTTGCTTTTATGCCCTGGAACTTTGTTGAAAGTTTTTATTAGCTCCAGTAATTTTGATGTATTCTTTGTGATTTTCTATATATAAAATCGTGTCTTTGCAGTTTTATTTATAATAGTCAAGATATGGAAGAAACCTGTGACTGTTTATAGGTAAATGGATAAAGAATATGTTGCACTTATAAATATGTACACACACACATATATACATACAGTGGAATACTGTTCAGCCATTAAAAGGATGAAATCTTGCCATTTGCAACAACATGTAAGGATCTGGAGACTACTATGCTAAATTCAATAAGTCAGATAAGACAAATATTTTATAATTTAATTTATGTGGAATCTATAAAACAAAGCAAATGAACAAACATAACAAAACAGAATCACGGATACAGAGAACAAAAAGGTGATTGCCAGAGGGGAGGGGAGTGGGGATAAGTGAAATAGTTGAGGAATATTAAGAAGTACAAACTTCTAGTTAAAAATAAATGAGTCACAAATATAATATGATATTGCTTATATATGAAATCTAAGAAAAAAGGTACAAATGAACTTATTTACAAGGCAGAAATAAGAGTTACAATAGGGAGGCTCCTTCCCTCTGGGCAGTCACTTTTTAACAAAGGTGTATCTATGATTCTGTTTTGTTATGCTTTTTCATTTGCTTTGTTTTATAGATTCCACATAAATTAAATAATAAAATATTAGTCTTTATCTGACTTACTGAATTTTGCCTAACACTCTCTAGATCCATTCATGTTGTTACAAATAGCAAGATTTCATCCTTTTTAATGGCTGAATAGTATTCTGGGGTGTGTGTGTGTGTGTGTAGAAAGCAAACTTATGCTTACCAGGGAGTAAGTGCAGGATGAATTGCGAGATTGGGATTGAAATATGCACACTATATATATAAAATAGATAATAAGGATCCACTGTATATATAGCACAGGAACCTCTATCCAATACATTGTAATGACTTACAGGGTAAAAAGGAGTGAATACATATATAATGTATTACTGAGTCACTTTGCTGTATTCCTGAAACTAACACAACAGATCAACAATACTCCAATAAATTTTTTTTAATATAATAAAATTGGGAAGTCAACAAAAAATAAAAAAATAAATGAGTCATAGGAATTAAATGTACAGCATTGAGAATGTTGTCAATAACAATGTAATCACTTTGCATGGTGACAGAGGGTAACTAGATTTGTTGTGATCATTTTGGTAATGTATAAAAAAATTTAACCTTGCTGTACACCAGGAGCTAACAGTGTTATAAGTCAATTATGATTCAAAAACAAATAATCAAATAAACAAGGAGACTCATAGAAAAAGAAATCAGATATATGGTTCCCAGAGGTGGAGATTAGGGGATAGGGAGTTGGATGAAGGTATAAGCTTCTAGATATAGGATCAATAAATACTAGGGATATAATGTACAATAAGATTAATATAATTGACTGTTATATGGTATAGTTGAAACTTGTTAAAAGTGTAAATTCTAATAATCATCATCAAAAGGAAAAATATTTTTTCTCTTTTAACTTTGGTATGTATATGAGATAATGGATGCTAACTAAACTTATTATTGGAGTCATTTCATGATGTATGTAAGTCAAATTACTACACCCTAAACTTATACAGTGCTTGTCAATTATATCTCAGTAAAACTAGAAGAAAAAGTTCTGGTTAGAGAATTTAGGCCATAAAATGATGTAAAAGGCATCCAAATTGGAAAGGAAGAATGATTCATTACAAATGACATGATTTTATATATAGAATATTGAATCATCCTTGCATCTCTGGGATAAATCCCACTTGACTATGGTATATGATCCTTTTAATGTATTGTTAAATTCAGTTTGCTATTATTTTGTTGAGGATTTTTCCATTTATATGCATCAGTGACATTTACCTGTAATTTTCATTTTTTTTCTTGTGTCTTTCTCTGATTTTGGCATCAGGGATTGCTAATCTAAAATAGGTTCAAAAGTATTCTTTACTCTTCATCTGTTTTGTTTTTGTTTCCTTGTTTTAAATAGTTTGTAGAGAATAGACATTAACTCTTCTTTAAATATTTGGTAGAATTCATCAGTAAAGCTAATTGGTTCTGGACTTGGGTTTGTGTGAAATTTTTTTCTGATTCAATTTCACTACTAGTAATTGCTCTGTTAATATTTTTAATTTCTTCATGGTTCAGTACTGGTAGAATGTATGTTTCTAGGAATTTACTCATTGTTTTCTAGGTTGATTTGCACTGTCATATTAATTTTAGGTGTACAGCAAAGTGAATCAGTTATATATATACATATATTCATGCTTTTTAGATTCTTTTCCCATAAATGTAGTTACAGAATATTGAGTAGAGCTTCCTGTGCTACACAGCAGGCCCTTTTTAGTTATCTATTCTATGTACAGTAGTGTATATTCATCCTCATCTCCCAATTTATCCCCCCCACCTTGAACCCTGGTAACTATAAGTTTGTATTCTACATCTGATTTTCTATTTCTATTTTGTAAATAAATTCATTTATATGCTTTTTTAAAAATCCACATATAAATGCCATCATTTTATTTATTTATTTTTTTCATTTATTTTTATTAGTTGGAGGCTAATTACTTTACAGTATTGTAGTGGGTTTTGTCATACATTGACATGAATCAGCCATGGATTTACATGTATTCCCCATCCTGATCCCCCCTCCCACCTCCCTCTCTACCCGCTCCCTCTGGGTCTTCCCAGTGCACCAGGCCCGAGCACTTGTCTCATGCATCCAGCCTGGGCTGGTGATCTGTTTCACCCTAGATAATATACATGTTTCAATGCTGTTCTCTCGAAACATCCCACCCTCACCTTCTCCCACAGAGTCCAAAAGTCTGTTCTGTACATCTGTGTCTCTTTTTCTGTTTCGCATATAGGGTTATCATTACCATCTTTCTAAATTCCATATATATGTGTTAGTATACTGCAATGTTCTTTATCTTTCTGGCTTACTTCACTCTGTATAATGGGCTCCAGTTTCATCCATCTCATTAGAACTGATTCAAATGAATTCTTTTTAATGGCTGAGTAATATTCCATGGTGTATATGTACCACAGCTTCCTTATCCATTCATCTGCTGATGGGCATCTAGGTTGCTTCCATGTCCTGGCTATTATAAACAGTGCTGCGATGAACATTGGGGTGCATGTGTCTCTTTCAGATCTGGTTTCCTCAGTGTGTATGCCCAGAAGTGGGATTGCTGGGTCATATGGCAGTTCTATTTCCAGTTTTTTAAGAAATCTCCACACTGTTCTCCATAGCGGCTGTGCTAGTTTGTAAATTCCATCATTTTATATTTGTCTTTGTCTACTGTGCTTCACTTAATATGACAATCTCTGGTTCCAACTATGTTGATGAAAATGGCCTTATTTTATTCTTTTATGGCTGAGTAATATTTCATTGTATGTATGTACTACATCTTCTTTATTCACTCCTCTGTTGATGGACATTTAGGTTGCTTTTATGTCCTGGTTGTTGTAAATAATGCTGCAGTGAACATTGTGGTACATATATCTTTTTGAATTATGGTTTTCTCCAGGTATTTATGCCCAAGAGTAGGATTGTTGGATTATATGATAGCTCTATTTTTAGCTTTTAAGGGACTTCCATGCTGTTTTCTGTAGCTGCTGTACCAGTTCACATTTCCACCAAGTGTAGAAGAGTTTTCTTTTATCCACACCCTGTCCAACACGTATTGTTTGTATAGATTTTTTTTATGATAGCCATTGTGATCAGTGTGAGGTGACATCTCAATTGTAGTTTGATTTGCATTTCTCTAATGATTAGTGATACTGAGGATCTTTTCATGTGCTTTTTAACTGTCTGTATTTCTTTTTTGGAAAAACATCTATTTAGATCTTTTGTCCACTTTTTGATTGGATTGATTTTCTGACACAGAGCTGCATGAGATGTTTACATATTTTGGAAATTAAACTCTTGTTGCAGATATTTCTTCATTTGCAAATATTTTCTCCTATTCTGGGGTTGTTTTTTTGTTTTGTTTATGGTTTTCTTTGCTGTGCAGAAGCCTTTAATTTTAATTAGGTTTCATTTGTTTTTGTTTGTTTTGTTTTTTTGTTTTTTTTTCTTCTTTTTATTTTATAAAAAAATTTTATTTACTTTATTATTTTATTTTGACTGTGCTGGGTCAGAGTTTACAGGCAGTTTTTTTTTGTTGTTGTTGGAGGCTAATTACTTCACAACATTTCAGTGGGTTTTGTCATACACTGATATGAATCAGCCACAGAGTTACACAGAAAAAGAGACACAGAAATACGTGTTTGTTTTTATTTTCATTACTCTATGAGGTGGTATTACCGTGATTTGTATCAAAGAGTGTTCTGCCTCTGTTTTACTCTAAGAATTTTATAGTGGGTGGCCTTACATTTAGGTCTCTGATCCATTTTGAGTTTATTTTTGTGTATGGTGTTAGAGAATGTTCTAATTTTATTCTTTTACATGTAACTGTCTGAATTTCCTGGATTGTTGAGGAGGTTGTCCTTTCTCCATTATCTATTCTTGCCATAGGTGATTTGATAGGTAATTTGATAGGGATTGTACTGAATCTGTAGATTTATTTTGATAGTATTGATTCTTCTAATCCAAGAACATGACATATTTTTCCATCTGTTTGTATTATCTTCAGTTTCTTTTATGAGCATCTTACAGTTTTCAGAGTATAGGTCTTTTGTCTCCTTAGATAGATTTATTCCTAGGTATTTTTCATTGTTGATGCAGTGGTAAATGGGACTTAATTTCTCTTTCTGATATATTTTGTTTTTAGTATATAGGAATGCAAGTGATTTCTGTGCATTAATTTTGTATCCTGAAACTTCCACTGCGTTCATTGATGAGCTCTTACAATTTTCTGGTAACGTGTTTAGGATTTTCCAAGAGGCTTCCCAGGGTGGCACAGTGGTAAAGAATCTGCCTGCCTATGCAGGAGATGCAAGAGACATGTCTGAGTTGGGAAGATCCCCTGGAATAGGAAATGGAAACCTACTCCAGTATTCTTGCCTGAAAAATTCCATAGGCAAAGGAGCTTGACGGGCTACAGTCCATGGGCTTGCAAAGAGTCGGACACAGTTGAGCAGCTGAGCACCCCCATGTCATCTGCAAACTGTGACAGTTTTACTTCTTCTTTCCCAACTGGGTATTTTTATTTCTTTTTCTTCTCTGATTGTCGTGGCTAGGACTTCCAGTACTATGTTGAATAAAAGTGCCATTAATGGATGCACTTGCCTTTTTTTCCTGAATTCTGTGCTTTCTGGGCCTAATGTCTGTTTTCTTTCCCAGGTTGGGAACATTTTCAGTTATTATCACTTCAAAATAACTTCTCTGCCCCTTTGCCTCTCTTTTCTTCTGGAATCCCTTTGATGTGAATGTAAGTATGCTTGATGTCTCCTAAACTGTAATTTTTAAATTCATCTTTCTTTTCTCTCTTCTTACATGATTTCTACTATTCTGTCTTATAGTTTCCTTGTTCATTTCTCTGTTTCATCTAAACTACTGTTGATTTTTTTCTAGTATATTTTTTATTTTAGTTATTATATTATTTGGCTCTGTTTGGTTCCTCTTTATATTTTCCAACTCTGTAAACTTCTCACTGTGATTATTCATTCTTCTCCCAAGTTTGTTCACCATCTTTATAATTAAGTCCCCTATATAAGAATAAGTTCCACTCCAAGAGTGTGTTCATAAGTCCAACAAAGTTAGCCTAGGTATCCAACTAACACAATTGGCTATATAGTACTATACTATGATAGGTTTATAATATTTTTGCACAAATAATACATAAAAATGAACACAAAAAATAAAGCATTTGTAATCTAATAGTACAGTATCTTGCAAAGTACCATAGTACCTTTCTCCAAAGAAGATGTCAGATGGCCAATAAATGCATGAAAAGATGTTCATTATCACTAGTTATTAAAGAAATGCAAATCAAAACTACAGTGAGATGTCATCTCACACCAGTACAAATGCCCATCATCAAAAAGTCTACAAACAATAAATGCTGGAGAGATTGTGGAGAAAAGGGAACCCTCCTATACTGTTGGTGGGAATATAAATTGATACAGCCACTATGTAGGTTCTTTAAGAAACTAAAAATAGAGCTACCATATGATCCAGTGATCCTACTCCTTGGCATATATCCAGAGAGAAACATGGTTTGAAAGGATACCTACACCCTGATGTTCATTGCAGTGCTGTTTCCAATAGCTGAGACTTGGAAGCAACCTAAGTGTCCATTGACAGATGAAGGGATAAAGAAAATGTGGTTTGTATATACAGTGGAATATTACTCAGCCTAAAAGGGGGTGAAATAATGCCATTTTCAGCAACATGGATGGACCTAGAGATTATCATAATCCTTGAAGTAAATCAGACAAAGAAACACAAATATGTGATATCACTTACATGCAGAATCTAAAAAACAAAAAATGATGCAAGTGAACTTGTTTACAAAACAGGAACAGACTCTCAGACTTAGAGAACAAACTTATAGTTACCAGGGGGAAAGGGTTGAGGGGAGGGATAGATTGGGAGTTTGGGATTGACATATATCTACTGCTATATTTAAAATAGATGATGAACAAGGACCTACAATATAGCACTGGGGATGTTGCTCAATATTGTGTAATAATCTAGATGGGAAAATTATTTGAAAAAGAATAGATACATGTGTATGTATAACTGAATCACCTTAAGAGACAGCTGTTCCCCCAAGTTTATTAGAACATCATTCACAATAGCCAAGATATTGCAGCAAACTTAGTGTCTATTGATGGACAAATAATTAAATAAATATATAATGGACTATTACTCAGTCATTAAAAAGAAGAAATCCTGTCATATTTGACACAGTTGGACTTAGAAGTCAGTATGTTACATGTAATGAATCAGAAGGAGAAAGACCCTGAATGATCTCACTTATATGTGGAATCATAAAAGCTTAACTCATAGAAATAAAAAGTAGATGGTACTTAGCAGGGGCTTAGGGGTTGGGGAAATAAATGGGTTGCTTTTGATCAAAGGATACAAATTTATAGTTATAAGAGAAGTAAATTCAAAGGATTTAATGTACAGCATGGTGGTTATAATTAACAACACTGTATTGTGTACTTGAATGATAGGATAGTAGGTCTTAAGTTTTATCACCACACACACAAAAAAGGTAATTTCATGAGGGGATCTGTTAACTGATGTTATTGTGGTAATCACTTTGCAACATATGTATATGCAACATATGTATATATATATATATATACACAACATATGTATATGCAACATATGTGTATATGTATATACACACATACACACACACTTACATGTGTGTGTGTGTGAAATAAACATGTTGTACACCTTAAAGTTACATATATTCTATGTCAAATACATCTCAGTAAAGCTGAGGATGAGAGGAGTTTTTTCCAGTAAGTCTAAAGTCTTAGATGCCTCAGGGACAGTTTCTGTCAATTTAAGTTTTCTTTTATGGCCCATAATTTCATATTTCCTTTGTGTGCATCATGATTTTTTGTTGAAAACTGGACATTTTAATATCATAATGTTATAACCCTGAAGATTAGATTTTTATTCTTTTCTATCTTTGATATCTGAAGGTTGTAGTCAACTATTGTTCAAGAAATTTTCCAATTTATTTTTGCAAAAGCAGTTCAGTGTTCTGTGTGCTCAATGAAGTCTCTTTTCCTCTAGCTTGTGTTCAACTAGTACTTTGCCAGAGATTTTTTTGAATACTAAAAGGCAAAAATTTTAAAACACCACCCTCCTCTAGTCTTTGCAGATTCACTCCATGCGAAGCACTCATTTAGTATTTTCCCAGATAGATTGTTAATAATTCTTAGACTTCTTTCCCATTTACAGTGAAACTAGGGATCAGCCAGAGGTGAAAGTGTAAGTTTGACTCTGGTCTTCTCTGAGTATGAGTGCTACTGGACATGCATATGGCTTTTAAAATTCCCTAGTATACACAGCCAGTGTGGAATGCTCTAATTTAATTTCCCAAAGAAACTCTCTTTCTAGATTTTCTACTCAGTCTGTTGATGGTCTGTTGTATGTTTTAATCATAATCTTTTGCCCCAGGTAGTTACAGATTTCTCATTACTCTTGCAATGTTTTCGGACAATATGGGCCACATTTGAACCCTATGTCATTTCATGTGAAACTGAGACAAAGCATCTTGAATAGGTCCTTCAGGTAGTTCCCAGACAAATTAAAATACACTAATTTGTGAGTGAGTTGTTGCTCCCTCCAGACTTCAGACCATGGTTCCACTCTAGGCCATCTTCAGGATGGCCACTGGACCTAGGATGGAGTTAGGCAAGGGGAAATAAAAATGCCACAAAGCTTTCCTCCTATTTTTAAGTTGCCTTTTTCTTGGTTCAGCGTTTACTTGGTTGCTGTGCACCTTTGGTTGTTTCCCAGAGTACCAGCAAAGCTAGTCCTGACAGCTTCGGCTTGGTTTTGTTGTTTCTGTAGAATAGGAGTTTGGCACTCCATACTCTGTCGTTTTGCTGAAATCATCCGCTGTTCCTTTTTTTATTTCTAGACTAGATTTCCTTAAATGGCCTTGGGGAACCACAGTGCAATCACTGAGTTCATTCTCCTTGGACTATCTGCAGACCCCCATGTCCAGGCGCTATCCTTTGTGCTGTTCCTGGCAATTTACCTCCTGACTCTGCTGGGGAACCTGACAATGATGCTGGTGATCAGAGCCGATTCTCACCTCCACACTCCCATGTACTTCTTCCTGAGTCACCTTTCTTTCCTAGATTTTTGCTTTTCTTCTGCCACAGTACCCAAGATGCTGGAAATTCTTCTTTCTCAGAAGAAAACAGTCTCTGTGGAAGCCTGTCTAGCTCAAGTCTTCTTTGTGTTTGACTTGGGGGGCACTGAAGCCTGTCTGCTGTCAGTTATGGCCTATGACCGCTATGCTGCCATCTGCCACCCTCTGCTTTATGGCCAGAAGATGAGCAACCAGCTCTGTAAAGGTCTGGTGTTAGGCTCCTGGAGCCTGGGTTTTCTGGACGCATTCATCAACATCCTTCTAGCTATGGATTTTGACTTCTGTAGGGATCAGTTTATCCCCTCCTACAGCTGTGAGCTGCCCTCTCTCTTTCCCCTTTCCTGCTCTGATGTCTCCACCAGTTCCACTATTCTGCTCTGCTCCAGTCTCCTGCATGGGCTGGGAACCTGTTTCCTAATCATACTGTCTTACACTCTCATTGTTTCTACCATCCTAAGTATCAGCTCCTCTTCACATAGAAGCAAGGCCTTCTCCACCTGCTCTTCCCACCTCACGGCAGTGCTCCTATTTTATTGTTCAGCTTTCCTTCGCTATATAGTGCCAACCTCAGGCTCACTACTGGAGTTGATCTTCTCTGTACAGTACAGTGTGATCACTCCCTTAATGAATCCCCTTATCTATAGCCTGAAGAACAATGAGGTGAAAGCAGCTATGAAAAGGACCTTTAGAAAATATCTCCACTGCTAGTGACCAAAGACAGAAGATGATGAAAAGTTATCATACTATAGCAGTATATCTTGTTAATTGACAATAAAGTAATTTCCTGATTATTCCAATATTGGATCTGAGAAAAGCATCTTAAAATTCATAAAGGTATTTGGAGTACAGCCCATAGGCTCGTACTGATCTTAGGACCTGGCTTCACCCACCAGTGGGTGAGCAACAGCATGAAGTCTTCTTGACCCTGACTTCATCCACCAGTAAACCAGCACTTTAGCCCCACCTGGGGTTGGTGGGATTGACAGTCACCCACCTTATGACTGGTCCTACCAACCAGTTACTGGCAGCCTCCACACAAGACAGGGCCTAGAAAACAACCAAACCAAAGACCAGCCAAGCCTTCCAGACCTCCCACATCATCAGCCTACCACAACAGAAGGACCCATTCAGCACTCACAGCGGGGAACTGTAAGGTATAGCTTGGATGAGGAGAGGGTGGTGTACTATTGCATGCATAGGATGTCTCCTACAAAAGGCCGCTTTTCCAGAGTTGGGAAATGCAACCAAAATAACAGATACACAAAAATACAAATAGAAACTTAAGCAAAATGAAGTGACAGGGTTATATGTTTCAAATGAAGAAAGACGATAAAACCCCAGGAAAAGGACTAAATGAAATAAGGATAGGCAATTTACCTAAGAAAGGATTCAGGGTAGTGATCATAAAGATGATCAAAGAGCTTGGGAGAAGACTGGATGCTCAGAGTGATAAGTTTGATGTTTTTAACAAAGAATTATAAAATATAAAGAAAAACCAGAGATGAAGAGTTCAATAGCTGAAAAAGAAAGAATCCAATAACTGAAATGAGAAGTACACAAGAATGAATCAATGGTAGGCTGAATGATACAGAGAAATGGATCAATGAGTAGTAAGACAGAATAGTGGAAATCAATGATGCTGTCAGAAAAGAATGAAAAACAAAAGAATGAAAAGAAATGGGGACTGTTTAAGAGACCTCTGATACAATATCAAGTGTATTATTATTCACATCAAATGAGTCCCAGAATGTGAAGACAGAAAGAAATGGGCTGATAACATATTTGAAGACATAATAGCTAAGAACTTCCCTAACTTGGGAAAGGAAACAACCAAATCCAAGAAGCCCAATGAGTCCTATGCAGGAATAAACCAAAGAAGAAAACCTCAAGACACATAGTATTAAAATGACAAAAATAAAGATACAGAATATTAAAAGCAGCAAGGGGATAGCAACAAATAATATACAAGGGAATCCACATGAGGCTATCAGCTGAATTTTGAGCAGAAACTCTACAGACCAGAAGGGAGTGGCATGATTTATTTAAAGTGATGAAAGGGAAAAACGTATAACTAAGAATGCTTTACACAGTAAGGCGCTCATTCAGATTTGATGGAGAGATCTAAAGCTTTACTGAGTAGCAAAGCTAAAACAGTACAGTTCCACCAAACTGGGCTTACACATAATGATAAAGGTGAAAATAAAAAGGCCAAAATTAGAAATATGAAAATTATGAAATGGGAAAGCTCTTAGGTAAAGGCAAACATAGTAAAGGTAAAGGTCATTGGTAAAGGCAAGCATATAGTAAAAATAGGAAATCATTTCATACATAAAACTAGTAGGAAGGTTAAAAAAACTTTTTTTTCTATTTTTTAAAAGTGGTAGAATCATCTATATCCAGAATAAGCAGTTAACAGATACACTAAATATAAAATATGATATCAAAAATAGTAATGATGAGGGTAGGAGAGTATACACACAGGGTTTTTAATGCATTTGAAAGTAAGAGATCAACCAACTTAAAAAAATATATATGTGTGTGTGTGTGTGTATACACTTTCCCCTCATGGTAACCACAAACCAAAAAGCTATACTAGATTCATACACACAAAAGAAAACAGAATCAAATACAGTCATCAAATCATAAGAGAAAAAAGAAGAATAAAACAGACCCACAAAACAACCTCCAAACAATAAAAAATAGCAATAAGAATATACATATCTATAATTACTTTAAATACAGTAAATACTCCAGTCAAAAGACAGAGTGGTTTAATGGATACAAAAATAAGACATGTATATATGCCACCTACAAGAGACTCACTTCTTATCTAAAGACTAAGAAAGACTGAAAGTGAGGGAATAGAAAAATGTATTCCATGCAAATAGAAATCAAAAGCCAAAGTAGCAATATATGTATCAGACAAAATACACTTTAAAATAAAGACTTACATGAGACAATGACGGACACTACATAATGATCAAGGGATAAATATAAGATATAAAAAATGTAAATATATATGTACCCAACATCAGTTCAGTTCAGTCACTCAGTCATGTCTGACTCTTTGTGACCCCATGGACTGCAGCACTCCAGGCTTCCCTGTCCAAATCCCAGAACTTGCTCACATTCATGTCCATCAACTTGGTGATGCCATCCAACCATCTCATCCTCTGTCATCCCCTTCTTCTGCTTTCAGTCTTTCCCAGCATCAGGGTCTTTTCAAATGAGTCTACTTCTTTGCATCAGGTGACCAAAGTATTGCAGCTTCAGCTTCAGCATCAGTCCTTTCAATGAATATTCAGGACTGATTTCCTTTAGGATTGACTGGTCTGATCTCCTTGCTGTCCAAGGAACTTTCAAGAGTCTTCTCCAAAACCACGGTTCAAAAGCATCAATTCTTTGGCGCCTAACACAGGAATACCTAAATACATAAAGCAAATGTTAACAGATGTAAAGGGAGAAATTGACAGCAACACAGTAGTAGTAAGGGACTTTAACCCCCCCACTTGTATCAATGGTATATTGATGTAAGAATTTCTCAATGTATGCATATTGAAGCATCACACTACATATCTTAAATATATAAAAAACTTTTTTGTCAATCTTGCTTCAGTAAAGCTGGGGAAGATTATTAATTTAGGGGAAAATGCAATGTCATTTTCAAGATAGGATTAAGAAGCAGAAAAGAAGAACATAAGTGGAAACAACTGATGAAGTGTGAATGAAGTCTGTTATGTAATTAATATATTTCTAATATAGACTACTAGTTTTAAAAATTTATTATGGTTATATAGGATTTTAATATTAGGAGAAGGGTGAATAGTTTATAGGAAATCTTGTTTTAGTAGAAATTGTTAAGTTGAAGCTATTACAAGATAAAAAGAATTTATGTTTTTACATATTAAAAAAGAAAATTGTCTCATAAAGCCTGAAAAGTAATTTGATAAAATTTAGCAGCCATTTTCATGATAAATCTCCCAGCAAAAGAGCCATAAAAAGTAATGTTATCTCATGAAATGTATCTATAACAAACTTACAGCTAATGTCATACTTTATTGTGACATATTGAAACCATTATTCCTAAGATCAGAAACAAGGCTAGGATTATCACTACCATCACTTCTATTTAACATTGTACTACACGTGCACCTACGTCAGTTAATCTATGGCAAGGGAGGCAAGAATATACATTGGAGAAAAGACAGTATCTTCAAAAAGTGGGCTGGGAATGCTGGACAGCTACAGGTAAATCAATGAAATTAGAACATCCCCTCACACCGTTTGAGGGGATGTTTTGATAGCTCAATTGGTAAAGAATCTGCCTGCAATGCAGGAGACCCTGGTTTGATTCCTGGGTCAGGAAGGTCAGCTGGAGAAGGGATAGGCTACCCATTCCAATATTCTGGCCTGCAGAATTCCATGGACTCTATAGTCTAAGGGGGTCTCAAAGAGTCTGACATGACTGAGTGACTTTCACTTTCCTCAAAAATAAACTAAAAATTGTTTAAAGATCTGAACCTAGGATATGACACTGTAAAATTCATAGAAGAGAACATAGGCAAAACATTCTCTGACATAAATCATAGCAACATTTCCCTAAATCTGTCTGCCAAGGGAAAAGAAGTAGAAGCAAAAATAAATGGGACCCAACCAAACTTAAAAGCTTTTGCACAACAAAGGAAACCATCAACACAATGAAAAGGCCACCTATGGAATGGGACAACCTAGGTTGTTTTGAAAATTTCTCATGTATCTCTGAGAATCTAAAAGTCCATGTTCATCTGTAGGACTGTGTGTATGCCAAACAGTGTTTACACACTAAGCTCTCACACTTGACCTATCTTGAGGGTCTGTGCAAGCAGAAAGTAAAAGATAAGGTGGAATTATGATTTATAGTTATAAATTATAAACTTCCAGGCAAACCTGTTGAAGATATGCCTCAACATGTACATGACTTGAAAGACATTAATTCTATGCATGTAAAGAAATCTCTCTTCAGTCATGTGCTGACCACTAAGATAACCAAGCACAGACTTCAGTGACCACAGTCAACAAAGAATACAGCCTTTAAGAATTAGTTCAGTAAAGTCACTAAACAAACACATAACAACAACGAATCCGGGTGAAGAGGGACCATCTTCACATTATGCCACGTTATGTTGCTTTAAGGTCTAGCTTCAACAAAACATTAAAAAACTTGCTAAGAATAAAGTATGGCCCATACATAGGGGAAGAAAGCAGTCAGTAGAAACTGCCCCTGAAGTATCCTGGGTGTATTAGACAAAAACTTTTAAAAATCTATTTTAAGTATGTTCAAAGGGCTAAATGAAACTACAACTAAAGGAAAGAGTGAGAACAGTGTTTTACCAAATAGAGAATATCAATAAAAATATAAATTATTTATAAAAGGAACCAAATAGAAATTCTAGAGTTGAAAAGTATTATATCTGAAGTGAAAATTTCACTAGAGGAGGTTAACAGAAAATTTTAACAAAAACTTAAAACAATAATCAATGGAGATCAATCCAAAGTACAATTTCACACAGAAATTTGTATATAAATGTTCACAGAAGCATATTCATTATAACCCTGAATTGGAAAGAATTTACTATATACATCAACTGATAATTGGATAAACAAAATATGATATAATCACACATATATATTATTTAGTCACAAAAAGGAATGAAGTACTGATTTATGCTACAGCAACAAAAACATTATGCTAAGTTAAATAAGTAAGATATGAAAGACCTTATATTATATGATTGCATTTATATCAAATGTCCAAAATAGGCAAATTGTCAGATATAGAAAGTACATTAGTGATTGCCAGGGTTGGAGGAGAGAGGTGAAAAGAAGTTTCTGATTGGTATGGGTTTTCTTTTTGGATGATGAAAAAATTCTAGAATTAGTAGTGATAGTAGCATGACTTTGTTAATATACTAAAAAGCCTCTACTAAATTATTCAGTTAAAAATAGTGAGTTTTATGGCATGTGGATTGTATCTCAAATTTTAAAAGCATTTGTATTCGATATACAGTCAAGAACAGTTATTAAATAAAAACATTTTAAATGGCACCATTTATTATCATCAAAGAGATTAAATATGTAGGAATAAGTTAAAGATTAATATTTTAACACTGAAAACTACTACTTAATGGGAAAACTAAAAGAAGAGGAAAATAAATATAGAGATATGTTTTAATTATGGTTTGGAAAACAATATCACTAAGATGTTAATTCTCCCAAATTGTTTTGTATATCCAACACAACCTTAATCAAAATCACAGTATGATTTTCATAGAAATGGTCTTCTAGAAGAACTTTATATTACTTTGCCAGATTTCAAGAATTATTATAAAATAATAGTCATTAAGACAGTGTGGTATTGGCATAGTAATTGACAAATTAATAACTGTAACAAAAATTGACATATATATACATGGAAATATATGTGGAAAATGGAAAAGAAAATACTGGATCAATTGAATATCTTATATGGTGTGACCTATCTCACACTATACAGACGTTTGGTTTGAGATGTTTCATACTATTGGTGATTAGTGAAACAATAAACCTTCTAGAAGAAAACCTAGGAGAGTATATTCATGATCTTAGGATGGGCAAAGATATTTTTGAACAGGAAACAAAAAGTACAAGAACTACTATACTACTGCAAAAAATTTCTGTTCATAAAAAGATATATTTAAGAAAAGTAAAAGAGAGAGGTGGCCAGGATGGAAGAGTAGGGAGACTCTAAAACTCCTCTTATAGACACATCAAAATTATACCTAGTTACAGAGCAACTATCAGTGAGAACACTCTGAAGGCTAGCTGAAAAATTTTCCACAATTAAAGATATAAAGATGGAACATAATGAGATGGGAAGGAAGTTATGGGATGTGGTATAGTCAGGACCAACGCCCCTAGGTCAGAAACCCACAAATGGGAGGACTTTCACAATTGTAGAGGTCCCCTCCAAGCAGCAAAAGGGTCCAAGCCCCACATCACACTCCCTAGCCCAGAGGTCCTACACTTGGAAGATGAGCACCCCTGAATGTCTGGCCCTGAAAACCAATGAGTCTTACATTCAGGAGGTCCAGAAGACGGTAGGAAGCAGAGATTCTATGCTTAAAGGGTATGCACAAAAGCTCATAAGTTCTGAGTTCCAGTGCAAAGGTTGTAGATTGAAGGGAGACTGAGTCAGACCTACTTGCTGATCTTGAAGAACCTCTTAGAGAGGAAGGGGGAAACTCAGACTCCACCTGGGGACAGAGACACTGGCTGCAGCATTTTGGGAGCTCCTTCTAATGCAATAACACTGAGATTAGCAAGCACCATTTTGGAATCCTCATTTGAGTCTGCTAATACCTACTGGAGACCAGCCCCACCCACCAACAGGCTGGCATCAGTCCTGCGTTCTCCCTAGGCTGTGCAGCCTACCACGTGGGAAGCCTTCCTCACCATCCAGCAGGTCCACCACTACCACATGATACATGGCCCCACAGCCAGCCTGGCTAGAGGTCAGCAATGCATGGCCACATAATTGGCCCCATCACAAGAGAAGGGTGCATGTGGCCCCTGTGGGGATACACCTAGAACATACAGACCTGGTGACTGGAAGGGAGCAGCCAGCTGTGCCCATAGGGTGTTTTCTCCATTAGGCTACTTCTCCAAGATTGGGAAACAGCTGACCTAACATGTAAACACGGAGAAGGAAATGGCAGCCCACTCCAGTGTTCTTGCCTGGAGAATCCTGCTGCTGTCCATAGGGTCGCACAGAGTCGGACATGACTGAGGCAACTTAGCATGCATGCATGCATTTGAGAAGGAAATGGCAACCCACTCCAGTATTCTTGCCTGGAGAATCCCAGGGATGGAGGAGCCTGGTGGTCTGCCGTCTATGGGGTTGCATGGAGTCGGACACGACTGAAGTGACTTAGCAGCAACACATAAACACAGAGAACTGGACAAAATGAGGAGACAGATGAATATGTTTCAACTTACAGAACAAGACACAACCTCAGAAAAGAACTAAGTGAAGTGGAAATAAGCACTCTATCTGAATAGTGTTCATGGTAGTTATCATCAAGACGCTTACCAAACTCAGGAGAAGAATGGATAAACAGAATTTCAACAAAGAGTTAGAAAAATATAAAGGAAAACCAAACAGAACTGAAGAACACAGTAACTAGAATGAAAAATGCACTGCAAGGAATCAATAGTAGATTAGATGACAGAGAGGAATGGAGGAGAGACTGAGTAGTGGACATCATCCAAACTGAACAGAAAAAAGAATTTTAAAATATTAGGATAGTTTAAGAAACCTCTGGAGCAATATTAAGCACTCATAGGGGTCCCTGAAAGAGAAGAGAGAGAAAAAAATAATAATTTGAAGAAATAATAGCTGCTTATTTAAGTTATATGCAGAGTACATCATGCAAAATGTGGGTCTGGATGAAGCACAAGCTGGAATCAAGATTGCTGGGAGAAATATCACAACCTCAGATATGCAGATGATACCACATTAACAGCAGAAAGCAAAGAGGAACTAAAGAGCCTCTTGATGAAAGTGAAAGAGAAGAGTGAAAAAGCTCGCTTAAAATCCAGCATTCAAAGACTGAGGGCAGGAGGAGAAGAGAATGACAGAGGATGAGATGGTTGGATGGCATCACCAACTCGATGGACATGGGTTTGGGTAGACTCCAGGAGTTGGTAATGGGCAGGGAGGCCTGGTATGCTGCAGTTCATGGGGTCGCAAAGAGTAGGACATGACTGAGCTACTGAATTGAACTGAACAAAAACTAAGATCATGGCATCTGGTCCTATCAAGTTCATGGCAAATTGATGGGGAAAAAGTAGAGACAGATTTCATTTTCTTGGGCTCCAAAATCATTGCAGATGGTGAATGCAGCCATAAAGTTAAAAGATGCTTGCTCCTTGGAAGAAAAGCTATGACAAACCTAGACAGCATATTATAAAGCAGAGACATCACTTTGCTGACAAAGGTCCAAAGAGTCAAAGCTGTGGTTTCTCCAGTAGTCATGTATTGAATATGAGAGTTGGACCATAAAGAAGGCTGAGTGCCGAAGAATTGATGCTTTTGAATTGTGGTGCTGACTCTTGAGAGTCCCTTGGACAAGAAGGAGATTCAAACCAGTCAGTCCTAAAGAAAATAAACCCTGAATATTCATTGAAAGAACTGATGCTGAAGCTGACGTTCCAATACTTTGACTACCTGATGTGAAGAGCTGACTCACTGAAAAAGACCCTGATGCTGGGAAAGATTGAGAGCAAGAGGAGAAGGGGAAGACAGAGGATGAGATGTTTGGATGGCATCACCAACTCAATGGACATGAGTTTGAGTAAGCCCAGGGAAATAGTGAAGGATAGGGAAGCCTGGCATGCTGCAGTTTATGGGGTCACATAGAGTCAGGCGTGATTTAGCAACTGAACAACAATCACAACAATAACAATATCTGAAAACTTCCCTAACCTGGGAAAGGAAAGAGATATCCAAGTCCAGGAAGTACAGATAGGCCCAACCAACATGAACCCAAGGAGGTCAACACCAATACATATTAAAATTAAAATGGTAAAAGTTAAAGACAGAGAATCTTAAAAGCAGCTAGAGAAAAGCAACTAGTAACATACAAGGGAACTCCCATAACGCTGTCAGCTGACTTTCCAGCAGAAACTTTGCAGGCCAGAAGTGGCAAAATATATCCAATGTGATGAAACAAACAACCTACAACTAAGAACACTCTATATAGCAAGGTTATCATTCAAATTTGAAGGAGGGATAGTTTTACAGACAAGCAAAAGCTAAGACGGTTCAGCACCACTAGACTGGCTTTATAAGAAACATTAAAGGGACTTCTCTAAGAAAAGAAAATGCCAAAGTAGGAGTATGAAAATTGTAAAAAGGAAAAGCCTCACTGGTAAAGGCAAATGAACAGTAAAGGTAATAGAAGAAACACTTTTGGGAAGCTTAAAAGATAAAAATGTTAAAATGATCTATAAGTAGATAACGGATATACAAAATGAAAAGATGATGACAAAACATTAAACATGGTGGGAGAATTAAACATGGTGGGAGAATAAAAATGTTGTGAGGTTACAATGCATTTGAACTTAAGAGATCACTGATCTAAAATAATCACATATATAAATAGGCTGTTGTATATGGACCTAGGGTACCACAATCCTATACAATCCTATACTAGATAGACACACAAAAAAGAGATAGAAATCCATCATAATACTAAATATAGCCATCAACACACAAGAGAAGAGAGCAAAAGAATAAGGAACAAAAAAGAACTATGAAAACAAGAAACAATTACCAAAATGGCAGTAAGAACATATTTATCAATAATTACTTTAAATGGAAATGGAATAATTTCTTCAATCAAAAGGCATGGAGTGGTTGAGATTATCGATTTAATGGAGCATTCCCTGGTGGTTCAGTGGTAAAGAATCCACCTGCAATGCAGAAGATACAGGTTGGATCCCTGGATCAGGAATATCACCTGGAAAAGGAAATGGCAACCCATTCCAGTATTCTTGCCTGGGAAATCCCATGAACAGGGGAGCCTGGTGGGCTGCAGTCCATGGGGTTGCAAAAAGAGTCAGACATGACTTAGTGACTAAATAATAACAATTGTTCCATATATATGTTCCACATTTATATATGAATCTATTTCCCTTTGTTATTAAAAGTGGTGAATAATTTTTCCAATGGGATGTTTATCCTTTTGATATGAGTTTCTGTTTCCTTTGTGTTACAAAAGTTTTAAGTTTTGTGTATTAAATTCCATCAATCATGTAAAAAAAACAGAGTGGTTTAATGGATTAAAAAAAAACGAGACCCATGTATATGCTGCCTTTAAGACACTCATTTTGGATATAAAAGACACACCGAGACTAAAAGTGAGAGTGTGGAAAGAGGTATTACATGCAAATGGAAATGAAAAGAAAACCCGGGTAGCAGTACTCACATCAGATAAAATGGACTTTAAAATAAAGACTATTGTAAGAGACAAAGAAGAATATTGTGTAAAGATAAAGGGATTAATCTAAAAAGAGGTGTAAAATTTGTAAACATAGGACCAACTAAATGCATAGAGCAAATAGGAGAGAAATTGACAGTAATACAAGAATAGTAGGGGACTTTTAACACCCCACTTACATCATTAGACAGATCATCTGGATAGAAAATCAATAAGGAAATGGTGGCCTTAGATTACACATTATACCCTATGAACTTAATAGACACACATGTATATATATATAACATTCCATCCAAAAGCAGCATAATAAACATTTTTCTCAAGTGCATGTGGAACATTGTTTAAGATAGATCATGTGCTACATCACAAAAAAACCTCAGTATTTTAAGAAGACTGAAATCATATCCAGCATGTTTTCTGACCACAACACTAGTGTGGGGTTGTGACTCAATTCTGCCCCTCAAGGCTGAGCTCTTTTCTCAGTCATAGCAGCCCCTGCTCCAGTGTGGAGCTGTGACATAAAGCAAGAAATGTCTGGAGCATTTGCTCGACTCAGGCAGGGGGCATTCAGGCAATCATGCAAAACTGGGCAGCCACTCTAGCAGTCTGCAAGCCCCTGTCTCAGCCCTGCTTCAGGATTAAGCCAACACACATAGTCTCCTTACAAATGGAGTCCAGGCTTCCCAAGACCTTCCAGTTAGCCCCAACGGCCCTCCAGCCAGCCAAGGGGCCTCATCTTCCCTGTGTCAGGCTCCAGGATGGGAGTGTCCAATACGTTCCAACAACGTCCTCCTCAATGTGGGTTTCAGCCTGTGTAAGTCTCCCCTTTCCTGAGTCCCCTCATAGGGGAACATGTCCCAACCTGATGGCTTCTCTTCCCTCCTACCTGATTCTCTGCAGATCTTTCTTACAGCCTTGGTTGTACAAGTCTTCCTGCCAGTTTCAGTTAGTTTTCAGTGAAAACTGGTCCACATGTAGGTGTATTTTTGACGTGTTTGTGGAGGGTGGTGAGTTCCATGTCCTGCTGCTTCACCATCTTGGCCACTTTCCTCTCAGCATTTGCCCTTAACCTTTATCTTATGTGAAAACTGGAAGAATGCCTTTTGCTGATGCAGATGTTTAATGGCCCATGAGGAATAATGATCATGTGACCCCCCCAAGGGGAGGAAAAAACCCTGGTTCCCATAGGTGTGTATTTGCTTCTCCCTTAGTAGTCAGAATCTATTTTTAGCTTTGGTCCCTTTAAGTCCCCCATGCCCATTTTGGGTTGCCTAGTGTAGCTATGAATGGCTCTGGATTGTTGTCTGCCCAGTACTTCCTTTGTGTAAGTTACCTACAATAAACTTCATACCTGCAGTTTATGGAATTGCCTGTTTCATTTTATGGTCTCAAAGTTCTTTTTCAGTTTGGTGGATGTTATTCAGTATCCCTTACTTCAAACACCATTAAACCACAATGATTTTCTACTTCACGAGCATTTGATTCACTAAAATTTAAAAAGACTAAAAAAGAGTAACAGATGAAAATATTGCAAGAATGTGAAGCAGCTGAAACCCTCATATACTGGTGCTGGGCATGCAAAATTTTACAACCACTTTGGAAAACAGTTTGCCAGTTTCTAATAAAACTAAATATATAGGTATGCTATTACCCAACAATTCTATCCAAGTAACATACAAGGAAAATGAGTACATATGTCTACATAAAAGATTTTTATAATGACATTCATAGCTTTATACCAGTCACAAACTAGAATAATTCAAATACTTATTAAAAGAATGGTAAAGAATGGACAAATTGTGAAATATTCATTAAATTCAGTACTATAAAGTCAGATTTCAAATAAGTGGCAGATTCTTTTTGTTACTTTATCATTGCTACGTGTTTGAGTGGAATAGTGTGTCGAATAAGAAATGTTTGTTTCTCACTGGAAATTTCCACTGCAATTTGCATTGGTCTGTGCCAACTCTTTTTACAAAGATGAATTATTATGACAAAATTACAAAAAATTATTCTGACATTTTTCCTGTCAATGTGCTGATTTAAATGTACTGGCTTTAGATTGCATGCTTTCTGTAAGTGATTTTATGCTGTAACTGTAGACATTACACAGTTTCCTATTCTCGTCCAAAGATGAGAAGTTCTCCTTTGAGAGGCTAAATGACTTCACAGACAGAGCTCTAAGCTTATGTATTTTCACATTCCTCCTTCCATGTTAGTAACATGAAATTAGCATTGATTTGGGGTCTTGGTGAGCCCATACAGATACCTCACATTGAGGAGAGACAGATGCACAACTAGTATAATGATATAACTGAGAGGTAGAGTATATAAACTATCAAACCAGATTTTAGGTAATCTTTCTCTTTGATATTGATACTGCAACTAGAATATAATGTTATAGACTACAAAATAGCTAGCATACATACCCAAGAAATATGTGCACTAATGCTCATTATAATACTAGTATATCTAATTTGGAATCAGCTTGAATAAACTCCTTTGTAACTCTTATTAAAGGAGAATGGTTAAAAAATTATGGTAGATCTGAATTATGAATATCATGCCAGGATAAAAAAGAACAAGCTGGATATTGTGTGTATGGGTGAAAAGATCCCTAAAGCGTACAATTAAATGATGAAAACAAGCTGGATCATAAATATGGATCCCATATATGTATAGAAAGTGCCTCTGAGCATACCTGCTAATTCATTATATCTAGGTTAGAGAGTATAGTGTCTAATCATATGGCAGGAGATTGTTTCATAATTTCTTGTATGAAGAAACACTAATGAAAAGCAGATTTGTCTTGCTTTTACTCATTTGACAATCCTGGTTCTCAGCTTGCTTGTGTTTACAAACCTATAGCACATACACGTGGGAAGATCAGGAGATAAATGCAGTTATTTCTCAGCTTCTGTGGTAAACCCCAGAGAGTTCATCCACCTTATACTTGGCCTGTGGGAAAATCCTGCCTTCCTAAGCAGGCAACTAATTTTTCTCCTTCCCTGTTCCCCTGGAACTCTCATCAGAAGAGCAGTATTCGTCATTACATAGTTCAAAGTGATTGCTTCAACTCAGAATTTCCAAAGATGGTACATTAAAAAGTACATAATAAAGTCCCCTGTTGCTCTAAAGAGAGTTCTTCTTTTTAGTTAATGAGCCTAAAGCCAAACTTTTGAACTACTTGAGGGAGTGCCTAGAATTATCTAGCTTCCTCTCACTCTCCATTTAACTCTCCAACTCCTTGGCTGTCTAAATCCACCTGCTTTCCTCTAATAGGATATACTTCATTTGGATAATGCTAAATAGGTTATACTTCATTTGGATAAAGCAAAAAGTATTAGTTATAGAGGAAATTAAGTAGACAGATGATTGTGTGATCAGGATTAAGAAAGATGAAAGTAGTTGCTCAAAAATTTGAATGTTTCAAGATGATTCTCAAGCAGAATTTAGAAAAAAGTTCTGAAGATTTATCTACAGGTCTTTTGGAGCCTGGGTAAACATATTTCTTTTTTCTTATCCAACTTTCTAGATTGAAGACTACTTCACAGAGAAGTTGTGATATATCCTCTCCTAATGGGAATCTCCTGAACTAGGATATGTTACTTACTGTTAATAATTCTGAGCTCCAGAATACAAGTCAAGAACATAATACCATTCTCCCTAAGTTCTCTGATATTTTTGTCACTTATGACCAACTCCCTGACCTACTACTTTCTACTCCTTCCTCTCTATCCTTCCCTCTGTTTATGGCCTTCTAAGATACTTATTTTATGTCTGAATCCTCTCATCTAAACTCTTTATTTATTTATTTTTTTTTTACAGTCCCTGCAATGCTGCCTCCTCCAGAATGACTAGCTTATAATCTGATCCCTGAGACCTTATGGTCAGCTTCTCAGATGTGCCTCAGTTCTTTTCCTTTGGAATACTGAGCATTTAGAATAAATTGAAAACTGAATTTGTTAAAGTTCTTACTATATGTAAATTATCAAAGCAAATTCCTGCAACACTACAAAGTGAATATTATTATTATGCATATGGGTAACTTAAAATTAAAAAATGAGATATCTTCTCAAACCTCATTTATCTAGAAAATAGCAGGGTAAGATAGGGCCCCACATATGTGTGCCTCCAAGGAGGTATGCCATGTCTGTGCAGCTTCTCCCTGCCTTTGGGCATAGAGCCTATATTTTATCAAGTCCTGAGTTCACTGAGATTATCATGTGAGCAGGTTAGGACACCAAGCGCATAGCTCTAATATTTTTAGATTAAATTTTCCTCTCTACCTGAATTCTAGAGAGTTACATTTTTTTGGCAATTAAAAAATAAATCACAGAGTTTGTGTCAGATGTTATAGATTTATTCTACGTGATTTTATGAGTTGTCAGTATTACCTTAAAAGCTAATACTATAAAAGTATCTTTAAGAAATGCATACATTGCAACAAGAAGCATATTTTGTGGGTCTTATTTTACAAGTGAAAAATCTTGCCACTCTGTATTCATATATAGCACCACAGTCTGGATACTCATTACACCTAAATATTAAAGCAATTGGTCCAGATACTTGGCTGACAAAAGCAGGGTAAATAACTGGTTGGATTTTCCCCTAACCAATTTATATCACATTACTGTAATGTTAGATATCCGTTGTTGAATTCAGTTGTAGGGATATGTAGTGTAATTCCTCAGTTGCTTTTCTAATTTGGTCACTTTACCTAGCATGAATTTTATATATGTTGGAAAAGTTGCATATATTGTTTATTATTGTTTCTTACAGAGGTGAGAACTCAAAATTTTCTTAACAAAAAGAGAATAACAAAACAGTTGTTTTAATTATGTTTGTGAATCCCTAATTTATTTGTAATGTGTTTGGTAGGTATAGAGGGATTGTGTTTTAACCAAGAACAATGTTTTAATCTCAGATTTACACTGCAAATAGAATGGCCTGGTAACCAAGGGAAATACATTGTAACAGTTTTCTATACATTATTGTATCTTACGAAATATTATTTGGATTTAAGCTTGATCTTCCATTGTAGAAAAGTCTGTTTAAGTAAAACTTAGCCACTAAGTCTGTGGGGACTTTTATTCAGGAATTCTATGAAATATTATTTAGCTTTAAGTTTGATCTTCCATTGTAGCAAAATCTGTTTAAGTAAAACTTAGCTGTTAAATTTGTGGGGGCTTTTATTCAAGAATTTAAAAAGCATTTGTAATTTTGAAAGTTTTGGGCATTTAGGAAAGTTGAAAGAGTAACATGATAATATAACTTTCACCTGGATCCACAAATTGCTAGCATATTACATCTTACTACATGTACTTTATCTGTCATCTTACCTCAATGTATGTATGTATATAATTTGTTCTGCTGAATCATTTGAAAGTTGACATCATAACACTTCACTCCTGAATACTTAAGCTTCCATTTCCTAAGAATAAGAATGTTCTCCTACATAACTGCAGCCCCATTGACATACCTGAGGTGATTAACAATAATTCAATAACATCTAACATTGGATTTCTGTTGTAATGGATGAGATTAGTAGCCTTTTGAAACATAGTCATACTTCCTTGTCCTCTGAGATAGTGTTTCAGCTCTAAAGAACTGTGATAGCCTAGATCTTTCTGTATTCCTTTATGGGCAGCCTCACCGTGTGGTCAGTGCTTCTCGGACAGATGTGAATTCTTACAGGGTACCATGGATGTGAGGTAGTAAGCTTGGTCATTTGTTGCTCTTCCTGTTGAGCTAGAACTGGAAACTCTATAAGATAATCTCAGTTTCTATGTGATGTACACAGCTCATTTTCACTCATGTGGAGTCCTGTTCAAAATCTAGTCAATTGATGGCACAGTGGAAATCATTATGATTTGTATATAAGTCCCAGGTAATTTTATTATAGTCTAGTTTATGTAATAACACTGGATTTCCAGGTTTGTTTAATAACACTTTGCAGAATAAAACCTAACAAAACACTTCCCTTATCCACCACAGAACATATGAGGTATCTAATTGACAAAGGAGTAGGACATGAGGCAAATCAGGACACATTCTTAAAGTAGGTGATGGTTGTCTGTGGCGCCTCTTCTCCCTAGTGCCAAGTGCCCTTTATAAAGTGAAAGTGTTGTTTGCTCTGTCTTGTCCAACTCTTTGCAATCCCTTGAAATGTAGCCTGCCAGGCCCTTCTGTCCATAGAGTTCTCCAGGCAAGAATATTGGAGTGGGAAGCCATTCCCTTCTCCAGGAGATTGTCCCAACCTAAAGCAAGAGAGTTCCAGAAAAACATCTATTTCTGCTTTATTGACTATGCCAAAGCCTTTGACTGTGTGGATCACAACAAACTGTGGAAAATTCTGAAAGAGATGGGAATACCAGACCACCTGACCTGCCTCTTGAGAAATCTGTATGCAGGTCAGGAAGCAACAGTTAGAATTGGACATGGAACAACAGACTGGTTCCAGATAGGAAAAGGAGTATGTCAAGGCTGTATATTGTCACCCTGATTATTTAACTCATATGCAGAGTACATCATGAGAAATGCTGGGCTGGATGAATCACAAGCTGGAATCAAGATTGCTGGGAGAAATATCAATAACCTCAGTTATGCAGATGACACTACCCTTATGGCAGAAAGTGAAGAACTGAAGAGCCTCTTGATAAAAGTGAAAGAGGAGAGTGAAAAAGTTGGCTTAAGGCTCAACATTTAGAAAACTAAGATCATGGCATCCGGTCCCATCACTTCATAGCAAATAGATGGGTAAACAGTGGGAAACAGTATCAGATTTTATTTTGGGGGGCTCCAAAATCACTGCAGATGGTGACTGCAGCAATGAAATTAGAAGAGGCTTACTCCTTGGAAGAAAAGTTATGACCAACCTAGACAGCATATTAAAAAGCAGAGACATTACTTTGTCAACAAAGGTCCGTCTAGTCAAGGCTATGGTTTTTCCAATAGTCATGTATGGATGTGAGAGTTGGACTATAAAGAAAGCTGAGCACCAAATAATTAATGCTTTTGAACTGTGGTATTGGAGAAGATTCTTGAGAGTCCCTTGGACTGCAAGGAGATCCAACCAGTCTATCCTAAAGGAAATCAGTCTGAATATTCATTGGAAGGACTGATGTTGAAGCTATAACTCCAATACCTTGGCCACCTGATGTTAAGAACTGACTCATTTGAAAAGACCCTGATGCTGGGAAAGATTGAAGGCAGGAGGAGAAGGGGATGACAGAGGATGAGATGGTTGGATGGCATCACCAACTCAATGGGCATGAGTTTGGGTAAACTCTGGGAGTTGGTGATGAACAGGGAGGCCTGGCGTGCTGCAGTCCATGGGGTTGCAAAGAGTCGGACATGACTGAGCGACTGAACTGAACTGAGGGACTGAACCCAGGTCTCTTGTATTGCAGGCAGATTCTTTACCACCTGAGCCACTAGGAAAGCCCCCATAAAGTAAAAGACTTCAAGCTAATACAGACCATTTAAAAACCTGAGTCTTGGCTATATAGACTGACTTGTCTTCCAAAAGCAGTGTCATTCATTCATTCATGGTTTTCACTATTACATTCTAAGCAACACTTATGGAATTTTTATTATGCTTGATACCTTTTGTCTAATTCTAAAATGAATTCTTCTTAGGGAGCTTTTTCTTTAGGCAGGAGGCAACTAATTTCTTCACATAATGGTGTTAATATCCAGAAACAAACCTGTTTCATTATGCTCCCAAAGATGTTTATTTTAAATTTGAAATAGATTTTTAAAAACTCAATAATGGTAATATTTCTGCCATGGTAAAAAAAAAAATTGGAAGTTTTAAAATAGTTTTAAAAGCACTTTATTGAGATGTGATTGATAAAGAAAATGCTCCATGTATTTAACATATATGACTTGATGAGTTGAAAGATAATGGATATCCATCACCATCAAGAGTTTCCTCCCACCCTTTTTATTATTTTTGTGATTTTTTTGTTTGTGATAGTAACATTTAAGATCTAACCTCTTTAACTAGTTTTTAAGTATACAAAAGCATTATTAACTGTAGACATTATGCTATACAGGAGATTTTAGAACTTATTAATGTTGTATAATTAACTTTGAACCCTTTGACTAATACCTACCTGTTCTCCTTCCTCTCAGACTCTGGCAATCCCGTTCTAATCTCTGCTTCTATGAGTTTAGCTATTTTAGATTCCTCATATAAGTGGTATTATGTAGTATTTTTACTTCTGTTCCTGGTTTATTTCACTTAACATGTAGTCCTTCAGATTCATCCATGTTGTTGCAAGTGGCAAGATTTCCTTTTTTAAGGATGAATGATATTGTTTTTTATGTATTTATGACATTTTCTTTATCCATTAACCTATTGATGAACAATTAGATTGCTGTTGTCTTGGGTACTGTGAATAATGTTGCAGTGAAAATGGGAGTGCAGATGTCTCAAAGATATAAATGTCAGTTCCTTTGGAAATATACCCAGATGATTGTTACTTTATATGGTAGTTGTATTTTTATCTTTTTGATGAACTTCTATATTCTTTTCCTCAGTGACTGCCAATTTACATTCCTACAAATGACAAACCAGGGTCCCCCTTCTTTCCACATCTTCACCAACAATTATTTATTTATTTATAATGGCTATCTTGATTGGTGTGATGTGATATGTCTTTGTGACTTTGGTGTGCATTTCACTGATAGGTAGTGATGCTGAACACCTTTTCATGTACTTACTGGTCATTTGTATGCCTTCTTAAGAAAAATGTCTTTTCAAAGCTTTTGTCATTTTTTAATCAGATGATGATGATTTCCTAATGAGTTGGAAAAGTTCCCTATATATGTTGGATATCAACCCTTTAACAGATTGGTGCTTTACAAATATTTTCTCCCAATCATTAGGTTGCCTTTTCATTTTGTTGATTGTTTTCTTTCCCATGCAGAGCCTTTTAGTTTGGCATGGTCCCTCTTAGTCTATTTTTGCTGTAATTTTCTGTGCTTTCAATGTCATATTCAAGAAAACATTGACAAGATGAATATGAAGAACATTTCCTCAATGCTTTCTTCTACTAGTATTATAGTTTCAGGTGTTACATTTGAGCTTTTAATCCATTTTGAGTTAATTTTTGTGTATAAGGATTCAATTTCATTGTTTTTCATGTGGATATCTAGTTTTCCCAATACCATTTATTGAAGAGACTATCTTTTCCCCATTGTGTACTCTTGGCACTCTTTTTTGAGATTAATTGATTTTGCATGCATGAGTTTATTTCTGGGCTTTCTAGTCTGCCCCACTGGTGTATGTGTTTATTATTTTCTACCAGTATCTTACTATTTTTATTATTATAATTTTGTAATATATTTTGAAATGGGGAAGTGTGATGTATTCAGCTTTGTTCTTGCTCAAAATTTACTTCAGCTATTTAGGGTATTTTTTATCATTCTATATGGATTTTTGGATTGTTTGGTCTGTTGCTGTGAAAAATGCCATTGGTATTTTGAAAGGGATTGCACTGAATCTGTAGGTCACTTTGGTTAGCATGGACTTTTTTAAAAATATCATTTCTTCCAATCTGTGAAGATGTGATGTCTCTCTGTTTGTGTGTTCTTCAGTTTTTTTCACCAAAATCATAGTTTTCACCATAAAGGTCTTTCATCTCCATGGTTAAATTTTTTCTAGGTATTTTTAATGTTATTATAAATGGGATTGTGTTCTTAATTTCTTTTCCAGCTAATTTGTTGTTAGTGTATAGCAGTATGTTTTTCTATATTGATTTCATATCCTACAACTTTACTAATTTAATTCATTTATTAATTCTAACAGTTTTTTGTTGTACTCAGGGTTTTCTGTATGTAACATTATGTTTTCTAACAATAGTGAAAAGTGTTAGTTGTTCAGTTGAATGTGATTCTTTGCAACCCCATGGACTATAGGCTGCCAGGCTCCTCTGTCCACGGAATTCTCCAGGCAAGAATACTGGAGTGGGTGGCCATCACCTTCTCCAGGGGATCTATCCAACCCAGGGATCAAACCTGGGTCTCCGGCATTGCAGGCAGATTCTTTACCTTCTAAACCATGACAGCAGAGACAATGTAAATCCTTCCTTTCTGGTTTGGATGCCTTTTATTTATTTTTCTCGCCTAAACTGTTCTGGTTAGTATTTCTAATACTGTGTTGAGTAAGACTGGCAAGAGTGGGCATCTTTGTCTGCTTGGGATTGTAGAGGGATAGCTTTCAGTTTTTCACCACTGAGTGTCATGTTAGCTGTGGGTTTGTCATATATGGTCTTTATTATGTTGATGCATGTTCTCTTGATACTTTGTTGAGAATTTTTATCATAAGTGATGTTGAATTTTATCAAGTGCTTTTTCTGCATCCATTGAAATTATCATGTGGTTTTTATCCTTCATTCTATTAATGTAGCATATCAGATTAATTGTTTTGTATACATTGAGTCATCTATGCATCCCAGGAATAAATTCCACTTGACTGTGATGTAGAATCCTTTTAGTGAACTGTTGAATTCAATTTGCTAATATTTTGTTGAGGATATTTATGTCCATGTTCATCACGGATCTTGGCCTCTAGTTCTCTTGTGGTATCATTTTTTGGTTTTGGAATCAGGGTAACATTGGACTTATAAAATAAATTTTAAAGTGTCCCCTCTTCTGTTATTTGAAAGAGTTTAAGAAGGATTACTATTAATTTTTCTAATTAATTAGTTGGTATTGGGTAGAATTTGCCAATGAAGCCATCTGACCCTGGGCTTTTCTTTGTTGGGAGGCTTTGAATTGCTGTTGCAATCTCCTAACTTATTATTGGCCTCTCTCCAGACTTGCTATTTTTTCCTGATCCAGTCTTGCTGGGTTGTTGTATGTTTCTGGAAATTTATATATTTCTTGTAGATAATGTACTTCATTGACATATAATTGTTGAAGATAGCTTCTTATGACTGTTTGTATTTCCCTGGTGTCAGTTGTAATTCTCCTGTTTTATTTATGATTCTATTTATTTATTTATTTTAATTTTCTCTTTCCTTTCTTGCCTGGTCTAGCTAAGGGTTGTCAATTTTATATTTTTAAGAAAACAACTCTTAGTTTTGCTGGCTTGTATCTTGTTTCCTATTCTCTGTTTCATTTATTTCAGCTCTACTCTTTATTATTTCTTTCCTCTGCTAACACTGGGCTTATTGTTGTTCAGTCGCTAAGTTGTATCTGACTTTTTGCAACCCCATGGACTGTAGCCTGCCAGGCTCCTCTGTCCATGGAACTCTCCAGGCAAGAATACTGGAGTGGGTAGCCATTCCCTTCTCCACGGGATCTTCCTGACCCAAGGATCAAATATAAGGTCTCCAGTGTTGCAGGCAGATTCCTTACTATCTGAGCCACCAGGGAAGCCCAACTTTGGGCTTAGTTTGTTCTTATTTTTAATTCCTTGAAGTGTAAAGTTAGGTTGTTTGCTATTTATCACTATAAACTTCCTTCTGAATACCACTTTTGTTATGTCCTATAAATTTTGGTATGTTATGATTTTGTTTATATTGATGTTTTCTAATGTCCCTTTTAATTTCTTCTTTAATTGATTATCAAGAGTGCATTCTTTAATTTCCATGTATTTTTTTCCTATTTTACTTTTGTTATTGATTTCTATTTTCATACCTTTGTGATTGAAAAGTAATTGATATGATTTCAGTCCTCTCAAATTTGTTAAGACATATTTTATTGTCTAATATATGGTCTGTTTTGCATAATGTTCCATGTGTGTGTTCCATATTCTACTACTTTTGTATCAAATATTATGTATATATCTGTTAGGTTTGTTTGGCCTGTAGTGCTTCCTAAGTCTATATCTTTATTTATTTTTTGTACAGGTAGTCTATCCATTATTGGAAATGGACTATTGAAGCCTTGTACTGTTATTGTATTGCTGTCTGTTACTCCTTTCAGCTATCAATTTTTGCTTTGTATGTTTGTGTGTGTGTGCATGCATGCATACACACACACATGCTCTCTGATGTTTAGTGCATATGTGTTTATAATTTTTATGACTCTCTGGTACATTATGTAATGTATTTTCTCATTATGTAATGACCTTCTTTATCTCTTTTGACAGTTTTTTTTTCTTAAAGACTATTTTTTAAATGTAAGTATAGCACTCCTGCTTGCTTTTGATTGCCATTTGTTTGGAAAACCTTTTTTTCCATCCCTTTACTTTCAGCCTATGTGTGCCCTTTAAGTTAAAGTGAATCTCATGTAAATAGCATATAGTTTCATCTTTTTTTAAAAATTGATTCAGACACTCCATATCTTTTGATTAGAACATTTACTCCATTTACATTTAAAGTAATTATTGATAGATAAGGGCTTCCCAGGTGGCACTGGTGGTAAAGAAGCCAGTGCAGGAGATATAAGAGATGTGGGTTCAATCCTTGGGTTGGGAAGATCCCCTGGGGTAGGAAGTGGTAGTCTACTCCAGTATTCTTGCCTGGAAAATTCCATGGACAGAGGAGTCTGGAGGGCTACCATCTACAGGGTCACAAAGTGTCAGACACAACTGAGCACGGTCACACAAAAGGACTTATTATTGCAGCTGTGCTAATTGTTTTCTGCCACTTTTGTGGCTCTTTCATTCCTCTTTCTTTCTTGCTGTCTTCCACAAAGATTTGGTGGGGGTTTTTTTGGTAATGACATACTTTGATTCTTTTCTCTTTATCAGTTTTTAATCTACTCTAGGTCTTTTTCTTTGTGGTTGCCTTGAGGTTTGCATAAAATTTCTCATAGTTATAAAAATTTATTTAAAGCTGATAACAATTTAATTTCAATCACATATAAAAACTTTTACTTCTTCCACCCCAAAATTTATGTTATTGATGTCAGAATTTACTTTTTACATTGTGTATCCTTTTAAAAAATTTAGTGGTTATCATGTACATTACTCCTAATACTTTGATCTTATACTGATAAGATCTTATAAGATTAAGTATATATAATTATAAGATTAAGTAAAAGTCTTATACTGCAGTTAAAAATAATTTGTGTACCACTAGGGGCTTCCCTGGTGGCTCATATGGTAAAGAATCTACCCGTAATGCAGGAGGCTGGGGTTTGATCCCTGGATCAGGAAGATCCCCCAAAGAAGGGAATAACAACCCACTCCAGTATTCTTGCCTGGAGAATTCTATGGACAGAGAAGCCTGGTGGGTTACAGTCCATGGAGTTGCAAAGAGTCAGATTTGACTGAGCAAGTAACACTTTCTATTTTACTTTCCATTATAATATTACAGTAGTCTGTATTTGTCTATGTATTTACCTTATCAGTGAGATTCATACTTTAATATGCTTTTATATGTTTAGCATTGCTTTGTTTCAACTTAAAGAACTTCCTTTAGTGCTTCTTATAAGGCAGTTCTAGTGGAGATGAATTTTTCCTATTTTTGTTTGTCTGGGAAAGTCTTTAATTTTTAAAGGACAGTTTTGAGATGTACAGTATTATTGGTTAGCAGATTTTTTCTTTCAGTACTTTAAAAATATGAATGTAAGTCTTTCTTGTCCTGCTAAGTTTCTGCTAAAAAAGAAAAGCCCCACTGATAGTCTTATGAGGATTCTCGTTTATGTGATGAGTTGATTTTCCCTTGCTGCTTTCAAAATTCTCTCTTTCTTTGACTTTTGACATTTGATTATAATGTGTCTGTGTAGACCTCTTTGTATTCAACCTGTTTGAAATTTGTTGTGCATCATCAATCTGGATGTCCATTTCCTTCCTCAGATTTGGGTGTTTCTAACATTTATTTCTTTAAGTAACATTTCTGCCCATTTTTCTTTCTCTTCTCTTTCTGGGACACCATTGATGTATGTATTGATTTGCTTGATGGAGTCTCATATGTGCCATAGACTTTCTTCACTGTTTTTCACTTTTTTCTTTTTATTCCTCTGATTGGATAATTTAAATTGATTTATAGTCAAGTTCACAGATTACTTTTTTCTGTTTGGTCAAGTCTACTGTTGAAGCTCTTTATTTAATTTTCAGTTCAGTCATTGTATTCTACAGTTAAAAAATATTTGGTTTGTCCTTTTTTATAGTTTCTGTCTCTTTATTGAACTTCTCATTTTATGTGTTCCTTTTCTGATTTTGTTCAGTTATATGTTTTCTATTACAGTTCACTGAGTTCCTTTAAGACAGTTATTTTGAATTCTAACAAAGAGTCAGTTACTAGAGTTTTATTTTTGTTCTTTCGCTGGTGTTATGTTTCCCTAATTCCTCATGATCCTTGTAACCTTGCATTAGTGTCTATACCTTTCAAGGAGGAGTCACTTCTTTGAGTCTTTATAGTCTGGCTTCAGCAAAGAAAGTTCTTTACCAGTTAATTTTGCCTGAGATCTGTGTGGGCTGGTTGGTGAGAACCATGAGCAGGAGCTGGTGAGGTATGTGTGCCGGCCTTACACTGGGGTTCACTAGCAGGCAGGCTTGGTGCCACGTTTGCACATGGCCTTACCAAGTCCTAAGGTCTGTAGATGGATAGACTTGATGCCAAGGTTCACAGGCAGACCTGCTCTAGGGGGCTGTGGTTGGGCCTGGTTTCTGGAACCATTAGTGAGCAGGCTCGGTGCTGGGGTCCATGGCAAGAACACCTGGCGCTGGCATCTGCCTGTGTGCTTGCTCTCTCTTTCCCCCATAGGAGAACTCAGATCAAAGGTGGGTTTTTTGCATGCTCTTCTGTGCTGAGTTATGAAATGGGTGACAGAGGTAAAGTAAAACTTTATTCCTATCCTTTCAATTGTGTCTTTTCTCGTTTCTGTGTTCCACCAGTGTGCTATAGTCTCTTACTTGGATTCTAAATCTTTCATAAAGGTATTTTTAATCCATAGATGGTTGTTAAATTAGTGCTTCTCTGGAGAGGGTGAAGGCTGGGACCTCCTAGCCTGCCATCTTGCTAACATCACTCCTTAATTATATTTTTAAAAGATTGCTCTGAGAATCTCAAAATAACCTGAAAGAAAAAACTTGCTATGAAATCAAACCCCTAGCATTAACTTTTATCACAGTGATAATTTCTGTGCAAGGTATTGCCTTGAGCCAAAGCTGAGTTTCTCTCTACAATTCATGGAATCTCTGGATCTAGTTAGATGAGCGGTGTTTGTTGGTAGCCAAGAGAAAGAGAAAGCCTTACCTCTGGCTACTGTGAACACTTACTTGAGTTCCCTTCCAAGTTGCTTTGCTCTGGGTTGATTTAAGAATGAGCACTGGGAGCCCCCATGCACAATGTTGCTGTACACAGAGAAGAAGAATTTAAGAAATTATTCTCCCTTATCCTGAGGCCAGATTACTGTCAACAGATGTCCAGATGTGGTCCACATTTTGTCACTTTACATTATTAGTGTTAAATTTCCATCATAAGTGTTAACTTTCAATATGATTTTCTATTTCTTCCCCACAGCAGTATTCTCAATGTTGACTTCACAAGCTAAACAGTTTTATCACTTACTGGATCTGAAAATGCCACATACCAGTGTACCACTAACTGAGAATTCAGGTAAGTGGGTATTGTTCCTCAGGTGGGCTGGGAAACTCAGCTATTTAGTCAATGAATGGACAAAAGGATGGGTTTCTGAGTCTTCAGAAATGGTAAACTAAGTTAACTAGTGTTGAATTAGAACATCAAAGGCCAGGATGGGTCTCAAGATTAAGTCCAGAGTACCGAAAAGTTATATTGAGACTCAGCACTTCTATATATTGACCCCCATATATAGAATATCAAAGGGATATATGCACAGGTCTTATTTAAAGTGTGAGAAGAGACTTTAACTAACCATGTGGAACCTTAAAACTTGCCAAAATGACTTAGATACATGTGGCGACTATATATATTTTTGGATATATGAGTTTTAGGATGAGAATGGTGTATCTATCCAGAGCATTGTTCTGTTACTGGGAAACAGTTTCTCGTGACTCATTGTAGTCATAGCATTGCCTACAAAAACCCACCTAAAATAGCACTGGACATGATAATCTAGGCTACTGGTTTTTTTTAATTTTTCTGTAATTATATTAACATATTTTAAAATTAAATGATAAATGATGCCACTAAGTAAAATGAGAGCTTTAAAACAAGAAAAATCCAAAGCAATATAATTTCATGTTCAGTCTCTAAATTCCCTTCTTATCACATTGTCCTCTTACCATGTAATGGTTTCTTACACTTCACTTTCACCTATAGTTCATGACTGAACACTTAATTTCATTATTATCATGTCTTTATAATTTCTTATGTGCCTATGGGCATGCTCACAGACATCCACATGTATAACCAATGAATTCATTTATACTTTATTGAAAACAAATGGAAGCAATCGAATGGAAATTCCCTTAACTTCCTCCACTTGTGACCTTCCCTCCTAGATATAGAACAGACAAAATGCCCCTGCTTCTACGTAAGTCCTTTTCACCTAGATTTAATACTCTGTTTCTCAAGTAATTCACTCTTGAAATTTTTCTTCATTCTCCTCTAATGTCAGGGGACTTTCCTTTTCAAATGTATCACTATGAGCCATATAAAAGTACTCTGGCTCAAAAAAAGATTTTAATAAAAAAATAGTAATGTGGCTGATTTAGAACATTTCTTGTATGATAATGACCAGGAAGTGAGCTTTTAAGTATCTGAATATGGATTGTGGGACAGTAATGAAGAAAACATTTATGCAGAGTAAGATCTAGGTGCCGGGGTAACTGAGAAGCTTTAAAGGACTTTTGATGTGGATATTCTTTTTTTGTTTTCCAGAAAGAACACTTCTCTATAGGATAATGAAAAACCATAGTGCTATCAATGAGTTCGTTCTTCTTGGACTATCTGTTGACCCAGATATTCAGGCTGTACTCTTTGTGCTGTTCCTTCTGATTTACCTCCTCACTCTGATGGGAAATTTCTTGATGCTGCTGATGATTAGGGCTGATTTTCACCTCCACACACCCATGTACTTCTTCTTGAGACAGCTCTCCTTTCTGGATCTCTGCCATTCATCCGTCACAGTCCCCAAGATGCTGGAAAATCTACTTTCTGAAAGTAAAACCATCTTCATAGAGAGCTGCCTGGCTCAGGCCTTCTTTGTGTTTACCACCGGGGGCACTGAGGCCTGTCTGCTGGCTGTGATGGCCTATGACCGCTACGTAGCCATCAGCTCCCCTCTGCTTTACGGCCAGGTGATGAACAGCCAGCTCTGTGTCTGGCTGGTGTGGGGCTCCTGGGGCCTGGCCTTTGTGGATGCTCTCATCAACATCCTCCTGGCTGTCGATTTAGACTATTGTGAGGACCAAACGATTTCCCACTTCAGCTGCGAGCTGTCCTCCCTGTTCCCTCTGTCTTGCTCTGATACCTCCACCAATTTCACGCTCCTGCTCTGCTCTTCATTCTTACATTTCTTTGGAACCTTCGTCTTCATCTTCTTCTCTTATACCTGTATTGTCTCCACCATCTTGAGCATCAGCTTCACCTCAGGCAGAAGTAAAGCCTTCTCTACCTGCTCCTCCCACCTCACTACTGTGATTTTGTTTTATGGCTCAGGTTTCCTCAGCTATCTGTTGCCAGCCTCAGGTTCTGCCCTGGAGATGATCGTCTCCTTGCAATACAGCGTGATCACTCCCATGCTGAATCCTTTCATCTATAGCCTGCAGAACAAGGAGGTGAAGGCAGCTATAGGAAGAGTGTTTAGAAAATACTTTCATTCTCTTTTGTAGTATACACAAAATGATTATGAAAGAGAAGTTGAACTACTGTGCTACATGATCAAACAATGGACTTTAAGGAGAGTTTCTTGATTGTCCAGGCTGCCAGATGTTACAGGGAACATAGAGCAATTATTTCCTTGGAAATGCTTTCGAAAGGATAGAAAACTCTTGGGATGATTCAGGTTTAGTCTTATTTGGCAAAGGAGAAATGAATCAGATAATTCTTTTTTTTACAGGATCATTTTGTTAAAATGTTGATTTATTATTCATATTATGTGAACATTTGTTGCTTGTGTTATTCCTCCTTCACACGTCTTTGAATAATTACACTCCAAATCCCTTGGAAAACTGATTTTCTCAAATTTGTACATCCATAGAGTGAGGTGATCCTATAACCCAGGATAGACCAACCATTCTGTCCTTTTCTTCTGACAGCGCATTCAGGCAAGGAGTGAAACAAAAACCCAAGTGTTATTACTTAGAATCTTTCCGTAGAAAATTCAGATATTGAGCAGGAACAAACAACAACAACACACCCATTATTCAGAAGAAAATCTGACTGTAGTGCCTAAAGAAACTGTGAAACCCTGTTCCCCTGGCACTTGTCCTTCCTGAGGTCATGTTTTTAATAGATATGGTAATAGTAGCCAATTTGTTACATCTCTTAACTCATGCCACAAAGTGCACTGAGCACCTGGGATAGACAGACTGGCCCCTTGAAGATGATCTCACAATCCCTGGAACTTGTAAATGCGTTATGTGGCAAAAAGGACTGGATGGATGAATAAGGTTATAGACCTTAAAAGAGCTTGGGTATCATAGATTATCCAGGTGAACTCAATTTAATCACATAAATCCTTGAACGCAGAGAAACTTGTAGGCAGTTATGATGAAGCAGAAAGGAAAGGTCTTTAAAAGGTAATATCACAAAGACTCAAACCACCATTGCTGGCATGGGTCTGTGAGCCAGAGACTGGGTGATTCCTAAAAGCTGAAAACAACTCCCAGCCAAAACCAGGAAAGAAATAGAAACTTCAGTCCATGGAATTCATGAACTGAATTCTGCCAACAACCTGGTGTCCCTTCCAATCCTCCAGGTAAGGCCTGCTGACTTGATTTTGGCCTTATGTGACCCACATCAAAAAATCAGTTGAGCCCACCCATATTTCTGACCTAAAAAAGCTTATCAGAAAATATATTTGTGTCATTTGAGTTTGTGGTCATGTGTTTTATGGCAGCAATAGAAAACTATTACTAATATTCTTGTTCAGTGGAGCTTCCCCAGTGGCTCAGCAGTAAAGAATCAGCCTGCAATGAAGGATAAACAGGAGACATGGGTTCTATCCCTGGGTCAGGAAGATTTCCTGGAGGAGGAAATGGCAATCCCCTCAAGTATCCTTGCTGGGAAAATCCCATGGACAGAGGAGCCTGGCAGGCCACAGTCCATAGGGTTGCAAAGAGTCAGACACCTAACTTTTATTATCTGTTATCTAACTTTTATTATCATACTTAAGGAGATGCATTTATTGTTAACTGTCCTTTACTGGTAAGGAGATGAGACTCAGGATGTTTATATACTGTCCAGAAATTCAGAGCAAGGAAATGGGGGAGCTGGAATTTTAACCCATGCAGTTTGAGTTGAGTCCACACACTCAATCACTGAAGTGCTGCTTCCACTAAGTCTGTGAGGCTCACAAGTACTTTCTGTAATTATATTTTCTGTTGAATTAGTTGCTTACAAACAAAGAATGGTAGTTGATACAGGTATCAAAAGTGAGGCTCAAACAACAGAAATTTGGGTGAAATGCAACAGATAAATGGTGAAAGTATTTAGAATTAGGTATTTGGTTAAGATTTTGGAAAGGACAGTAATTGCTATGCTTCCTCTTCTATGTTGTGAACTGTCCTTTTTTCCAAAAATGTATTTTTCTCCCTTTAATTAAGCTATCTTCAGTCAGTTTCTGTTTCTTTCAAAGAAAACTGATTGCTTTTAAAATTAGAACTGGGAGATTGATTTGTAGACAACAACTCTCAGGGAAATGAGGATATTTAGTATTTATGATTGTGCTAAGACAGGTACAATGAAGTCAGTCATCTGTCCATCATTACTACTCATGATATATAATTGCCACTCTTATTTTAAGACCCATTGTTTGAGACCATGGACACTGTACTAAGCTCTGGAGTAAGGGATATTTGCTAACATTGAGCTAGTACAAGAGAAAGAGGAATGCCAAGGCCACAGGGACTTCTATTGTTAAGACAATTATTTCATTTTTTGATTTTTGAATTTTTATACAGTTATAAAGGTTACTTTCCATTTATAGTTATCACAAAATGTTGGATATATTCCCTGTTTTATACAATATATCCTTGAGCCTATCTTACACACCTAATAGTTTGTACCTTTTCACTCCCCAACCCTTATGTTGCTCCTCCTCCACCCTAGTTACCACTAGATTTTTCTCTATGTCTCTGAGTCTGCTTCTTTTTTGTTATGTTCAGTACTTTGTTGTATTTTTTATACCCCACATATACGTGATCGCATACAGTATTTCTCTTTTTCTGAGTTATTTCACTTAGTATTATGCCTTCTAAGTGAATTCATGTTGCTACAAATGGCAAAATTTTGTTCTTTTCATGGCTAAGTGGTATTCCATTGTATGTATATGTGTATGTGTGTATATATATGTATATATATTTATACACACACACACACATCTTCTATATCCATTCATCTGTTGATGGACTCTTAGGTTATTTCCATGTCTTGGCAATTGTAAATAATGCTGCTCTGAACACTGGGGTGCATGTATCTTGTTAAATTCGTGTTTTAGGGGTTTTTTGACTATATACTCAGGAGTGGAATTGCTGAGTCATACAGTAGATTTGTTAGTTTTTTGGAGAAATCTCCATACTCTTTCTCATGGTGGCTAAACTAATTCGCATTTCTAAAAACAGTGTACAGGGTCTCCCTTTTCTTCACATCCTCCCTAAGGTTTTTTATTTGTAGATTTTTTGATGATAGCCATCCTGACAGGTTTGAGGTAATATCTCTTCATGGTTTTGATTTGCACTTCTCTAATAATTAGTGTCAGACTTTATTTTGGGGGGCTCCAAAATCACTGCAGGTGGTGACTGCAGCCATGAAATTAAAAGACGCTTACTCCTTGGAAGGAAAGTTATGACCAACCTAGATAGCATATTAAAAAGCAGAGACATTACTTTGCCAACAAAGGTCCGTCTAGTCAAGGCTATGGCTTGTCCAGTGGTCATGTATGGATGTGAGAGTTGGACTGTGAAGAAAGCTGAGTGCTGAAAAATTGATGCTTTTGAACTATGGTATTGGAGAAGACTCTTGAGAGTCCCTTGGACTGCAAGGAGACCCAACCAGTCCATCTTAAAGGAGATCAGTCCTGGGTGTTCATTGGAAGGACTGATGCTGAAGCTGAAACTCCAATGTTTTGGTCACCTGATGCAAAAAGCTGACTCATTTGAAAAGACCCTGATGCTGGGAGGGATTGGGGGCAGGAGGAGAAGGGGATGACAGAGGATGAGATGGTTGGATGGCATCACCAACTCAATGGACATGAATTTGAGTAAACTCCGGGAGTTGGTGATGGACAGGGAGGCCTGGCGTGCTGTGATTCATGGGGTTGCAAAGAGTCGGACACAACTGAGCGACTGCACTGAACTGAACTGAATAATTAGTGATGTTGGACATCTTTTCATGTGCCTGTTGGCCATCTACATTTCCTCTTTGAAAAATGTCTAGCTTATCTGTACATTTTTAAAATCAGGTTGTTGGGAGAAAATATTTGCAAATGTTATGACTGACAAGGGATTAGTATCCAACATATATAAACACCTTGTACAACTCAACATCAAAAAATATTTCTTGATTTTTTTATCATCAGGTACAGAATGAAGTTCAGGGACTTTCTTTCCCTATGCTGAACAAATACATAACCTTTTTTTAATTTATTTAAAAAAAATTTTTTTTTTCATTTATTTTTATTAGTTGGAGGCTAATTACGTTACAGTATTGTAGTGGTTTTCGTCATACATTGACATGAATCAGCCATGGATTTACATGTATTCCCCATCCCGATCCCCCCTCCCACCTCCCTCTCTACCCGATCCCTCTGGGTCTTCCCAGTGCATGACCATTATAGATGTAGAACAGAGACTATTCAAAACTAACTTCAGAGACTGATTCAGTAACTTCACTACCACAACAGGTTGCTTATGGGAGAAATGGATGTTGACCTGAGAATTATATCATCTCAACATCATGGAATAGCAGAATAATGTCATGATGAAGAATTTGAAGGACCTGGAGAATCATGAACCTCCTACCTCTCTAAAACCAGCATGTTTTCTCTTGCCCCAGCATACTGTGACCCCCAAATGGAAGAAAGTTAGTTACCCCTCATATTATCCTTCCATGTTTCTCTGTTGAGATCTAGGATTCAAAACCAACATGGCTTGAAAGATGAGATCAGAATCAGGAAAGGAAAGAATTACATGTTGAAAAAAATAAATAGATGAATTTTTATCTCTAATAATCTAGAGAATATTTCTGAGAAATTTTTTTTTTTTCTTAACCAAGGAGAGTCAATTTAATTTCTGTGTAGTAGTGTTTTTTGAACCGTTTTTATGTATCTATGTTCTTTTATTCAGACATTATTTTACACAAACACTTGAATGGTATCGCATCATATTACAATCTATTTCCTGGGGATTTTTTGGCTTGCTATCCTTTCCACATCTTCTCCTGCTTATTCTCCTACTCAAGATAATCCATGTTAACCACAGAGTATATCTTTCTTAGCTTTCTCTGGGTTTATACATTCACATTCAAACTTATGTACACATATGCATATACATATGGTACATAGAAGTTTTCCATCTCTGTTTAAAAACTGTATATATTATACACTTCTGTTTGCTTTTCATTCACAAATAATTTATATAAAACGTACTCCACCTCAAATGGCCAGCTCTAATTCATTATTTTTGTGTGTATCAGCATAAAATTCTCTTATAAATGTGCCATAGTTTCTCAAACCATTCCCTTACATTTAGGCTCTCTTTGCTTCCATTTTTTAACCAGTACAAAAATGCTACAGTAAACATTTTTGAGTACATACTGTGAAATTTAAATGTTTTTCTTTCTTTGGCATTTCTTTCTGATTCCCAGAAGTAGCATTGTAAAGTGTTTGTATTTTTCTAATTTTAATTGATGTCACCAAATTGTTTTCTGGATATGCACTAACACTTCACAACTCTACCAGCCAAGAGTGTCCATTGCACTGAGCCTGCAATGTTATAGTTTACTACATAGTGCTATTTCATTTTTATTTCAGTTTGCATCCCTCTGCCACTAGGCAATGTTAACATCTTTTCACACATTTTCACATATTAGATTGTTCTTTGCATTTGATCTTTTGTAAAGGTCATGTCCTCAGCCAATTTTTTCTTTCAGCTTGTTTTTTGTGGCCTTTAATCAGTTTTAGAGCATTTCACATTTCATGTATATTGACATTCATATTCTATGTAGTAGGTGTTTTTTCTGTTTTTTGTTGTTGTTGTTGTCTTTATTTATGGTATCTTTTGCCATGTAAAAGTTTTAGTTTTTACATGTTCATACGTAATTTATTTTCTTCAAACAATAAATCTCTTTAGCCATTAAGATAAAGGTCTACTTCACCTTTGAATTTAAAAATAGTTCCGTAGATATGGTTTCTTACACTTAGTTTTAAGTTTAATTTTTTTACATTTGTATATATTAATCATTGGAATTCATGTTTGTACTTGGTGTGAAATAGGTGTCTAACTATATTAGGGTATGATGGATAACAACTATGACAGCAACATTAATAAATAAGATATTTTCTAACTAAACTAAAATAGCAATTGAGTCACACGTTAAACCTGAGGTAAGTTTGTGGTTTTTACATTTTTTAGCCAGTGTTCTATTTATCTTTTTATTAAATTGTTAGTATTTGGCAAAATAAGGCTCCTTCAGCAACGTTACCCCACAACCACTATTATTCTTTCTCATTATTTTATTCAAACCTCAAAACATCCTATTTTGGAATCCATCCATTGCTATGTTCCTTTTGCTTTTTGGTTTATTCAGAAATTTTGCGTCAATATTTATAATTGATATTATTCTATAGCCTTACTTTCTGGTTATCATTTTGCATTTTATGGTAATCATATGTCCTGTGTGTGGTAGAAATTGCTTGTTGTCACCAAATGCTTGTTGTGTTTTTTTTTGCCTCATCACAGAATTATTACACTTCTTTATCCAGGCTTTCATATATACAGAATAATTCTTTAGCAAGTCTTTCTTGCAGCTATGTATAACAATGTGATTGAAATCAGACCAATAAGGTATACTGTGAAAGTTTCAAGGAGCCATCCTTCAAAGAGTGCTGTTTGTTTCTTGCCATTTTCCACATCTTGCATCTTTCTCCTTATTGTGGCTAGACTGCGTTTATAATGCAGGAGCTGGAATACCCATGTTGTCCCATGACTTTGGGAATGGAGGTCTTTCATATAAGTGCAAATACAAACTGCTTGGAAGCTAAAGATTTGAGGCAATAAAGTCATCATACCTACCCTGAATTGCTACCTCTGGACTTTTATATGACTAAAATAAAATTCTGTATTGTTTAAGCTATTATCATTTCAGCCTCAGATACTTGTGAATAAATTTTATCCTAAGGAATATAGAATTTGACTCCAGAAAGTGGAGTGCTCCATGTAACAAAACTTATGTGTCATAGGTTTGGCACAAGCAGTCAGGCAACAGGCTGTAAAGGTTTAGAGACTGCGGAGTAGAAAGTACAGCACCCGAGTTAAGCTATAGTAAATTATCTGATCAAAGTTTCACCCATGACAGCTTGAAAGGCAGCCCACATGCCACCTGATGACATAACATTAGAGGAAAAGATAGTAAAAATATAAGATATTGGCGGATGCTGATTGCCCATTTCTGAAAAGCCCTGTGAGAAATGAGTTCTGGCCAAAACTCGTGCCTCCAAGCAGATGTGAAAGGAAATATAGTTTATCAAGTTGGTTTCTGCCTATAGTTAACCTATATTAATTGAGAGTTCTATAATTTAGAATCTTGCAGGAGTGAAATGTAGCTGAAACTGATACAGCGATAAGCATTGGTTTTGATGCAAAAGCCATAATAGGAGAGAAGACTAAATTCCTTCCACACAAAAAGACAAAGACCTACTGGCAAAGCAAGGTTTGAGTGTTATTTTCTCACATAAGCCCATTGATTCAGATAGCTCAAAGGTAGCCCAACTAATAAAAGTGCAAGGAGATGATGCAGAGCATGCTTGCTAAATAAAATTAAGATAACAGGGTCTTCAGACTTAAAAATCAAGCCTATTGAAGATTTAGAGCTATGATTACCTATGTACACAGGGACTAGCATGCCTTACAAAAACCAGTGTTAGATCAGTCTCTAAAGAAAATTCCAGGTGTTGAAGCAACAGGTACCAATAAAAAGCAGGTAGTGAAAGCTACACAGCTGCTCAGAAGGACATTCTCTCCAGTGCGCATCTCAGATGTGGCTGTTCAGGATAATCGACAGGGAATATTCCTGACAGCAGAGCCAGAGCTGGAGGTGGTGGATTCAGGAGATCCTACTGAAGAGGAGAACGAGGGCCATCATGCGTGCTACAAGCAACTTACGTCACTGCCAAGGCAGCAGTCTTCACAGCTTCTGAGCAGTTTTGAAAACCGTGACTGCTGCTATTTGTTGGAGAAATCCATACTGTTTTCCTGTGGAATATCTACATTCTAGATTTAGCCAATTTGATTTATTGTTGTCATTTACCTTGTCCTGTCCCATACTTTGTCTTAAGACTTCAGTCCTTTCTTAAAATCTTCATAAGTGGATTTGTGAACTTCATGTTGCATTCTATCAAGGGAAAAATGATGTTGGTTATTCTACTTATTTGTAGTAGTATTTGATGACAGTCTTGATCAGCTGGTTCGGGTGATTATAATCACATCTCTTAATTGTAAATCTTCTTTTACTTAGATATTTACTTATATACTTATATACTATGACCACTGCCTGAGCAGTTATTTTATTAGAAGTTCCAGAATGGTAATTTTCTAATTTTATTACTTTTCTGCATTTATTAGCTGGACTTCATCTGAAAAAAAAGTAAGTTCTCGTAGCCATTGGGGTTTCTTTGACTACCCTGAGATGTAATTCATAGCAGAAGTCATGACAACTACTTTATTTCTTTCCTTTTAATTATAAACTTTCAGTGCAACCTCCATTGCTGTCCAATGGGCTTCTTTCTATCCTTTTATCAGTTCATTAATTAAATGATTGTGCATTGTCAGTAAATCATGTATTTTAATATATTCAATCTGTCTTAATTTCAGTCATTACTTTTCATTAGAAAACTCCATTCTTGGATAGTGGGCTGGTTGATGTGACCTTCTGATGACATAATCGGCTTTGATGCCTTTTTTACATTCTGGCACAAAGAAATCCCAGATTTATTATGTGTACTCCCTGTCCTGAACCTGTAATTAGTTATTTTTCTAAGGAATCCTGATTCTTTTTATCATATTTGGAAACCAAACTCAGAATACCATAAGTGATTACTACTACTGTTCTTTACTTGTAGGGTTTTTCAATGGAGAGCCCCTTTTAAAGCCAAAAAAAAAAAAGTTCATAAATATTTCAAACCCAAATTCAAGATTGCAGAAACTCTAATTTTATATTGTCTCACTTTGCTCTTGTGCTGAAATATGTATCCCTAACAATATTAGCATGATATTTATTTCATCTTTCAAACATAAATCTAATAGTTTCAAAAAGCAGTACCAGTATTATTACTAAATGAAGACTACTGAATGAAATCTCTCTCACTGAGGTGGCCCGGTCAAAATCCCATAGTCTAAGGTCAGTTGAAAGAATTCTTTTCTATTGTGGTCATATCACTACTTTGATATACCGCAAGGATCATGTGTTTTACATTGTTTTTAACTTGGGATTTTTAATCTTTTATTTTGTAAAACTCAGAAGTTTTACTCAGAAATCAATACTATATAACAAAGTACATTCAATGTGTATCACTCTCATCTCTGTTTCCTCCACCCTGGTTGTTTTCTCCATCTTCCTATATATAATTAGTTTTATTTGATACTTCTAATGTTTTTTGAAAGTTAAACAAATGATGTGTATTGTATGCACATGGGTGTGTGCTTGCTACTCAGAAGTTAGCACACTATTTAGACCACCCTGCGTTTTGCTTTGATTCAACAATATATATATATATGAGGAGAGATCTTCCCAGAAACTGGATCTTTCCCATCCCTTTCTGCAGCTTAAAAGTACTCCATCCTGTGAGTGTCCAATCTCTACTCATGGGTATTTGTGCTATTATAAATGATGTCACAGTGAATACTTTTACACAGATGTACATAGTCCATAGGTAAATACCTTGAACCTTTCTTCCCACTTTACTAAAGTGACACGGAGACATTTATCCAGGTAATCATATGCAGTAAATTATGAAAACCTCTTGACATCTATTTAATATTAGTCCTTTAGATAACAATAATTCTGTGGCATCAGAAAATATCATTGCTATTCTTGTATTTCATATTGAAGTGAAAGTCGCTCAGTCATGTCCGACTCTTTGTGATCCCATGGACTATACTGTCCATGGAATTCTCCAGGCCAGAATACTGGAGTGGGTAGCCTTTCCCTTCTCCAGGGGATCTTCCCAATCCAGGGATCGAACCCAGGTCTCCTGCATTGCAGGCAGATTCTTTACCAGCTGAGTCACAAGGGAACCCCATTGTATTTAATAGGGCCAACACAATTCTGATTCTTATGGATATATTCCCAGTTTCTGGGTGCAGTTCGACCAGGTATCTTTAACAACTGGAAACTTCTCCCCTACTGGTTCCCCAGTTTATGAGGTTAGGTAAGAATAGGAGCTGTCACAGGAAAGATATTGAAGCTTATGTTTTGCTTGTACACTATACCACAATCATCTATTTCTTGCACAATAAGATACTAATTTTAAAAAAGTTACCTCACCTGATTAATATTAATACTGATTAACATTAAATCCAATTGACTTTCTCATACACATGAGAAGATAATCTGGAGATTAGCTGTGAGTCTAGTTTCAGATCCCAAGTTAATTCTCTGGGTCCACATGGCCTCTCTGTCCCTGAGGGAAATTCTGGCTTTCTTCATGGGTTCCAAATTCCCTTCTCCCACCATGCTTCTCTTCAGTTCCCAGCAGACTAGCAGGAAAGCTCATCTAGGAGTTCAAGTTGATTGCTTCAGTCCACAAGTTGCAAAGGTCACACATGAGAAAATCCCATATGACTTTTTAAGAGTTCAGGCTTCTTAGCAAATGAGTCTAGACTTTTGCTTCAAGCTCAATAATCCGTATTCCTACAAATGTACATTATTGAGTCAGGAACCCAGAGGTTCCTTAGTTCAACCTAAACCAACTGCTCTTTTGATTGGCTGACATCAGAATCCTTTGTTCAGGTAATGCTATCAGCAACATATTTATAGTCATTGAGGGAAAGGTGTGAACTAATGGTCTTGTACTTATTTACTACCCAGATCAAGCTTGAGACACTATGAGAGAGATTAATACAACCTGTCAAGAACTTGAAATTTTCAAGATATTTTTCCTGTCTTTTCTTCAAAACCAGGATATGCTAAGAGCACAAGTAAGATTCTGAACACTTTCTCTACCAGTGATGTGCTTTTTGAAGACTGTGCTAATGTATTTCTTTTTTCTCTCCCTTTCACTCAGCTTCCTAAAAAGAAAACTATGTCTACTCCCAGAGTTGGGAAGTTACAGTACATCTTTTCCTAAAGAATATCACTTGTTCTCTGATCTCTTCACCTATTGACTCAAAGCTCCAGGATAATTTCCACCAGGAGAAGCCAAGAGCATGAAAACGTTCTACTGAATCCTCTGATGCTCTTTCCCCTCCTAACCTACTCTTTAAGGTACTTCCCTCTTCCCTTCACTCGCTTCCTACCTTCTTGCTTCCTAAGAGACTTAGCTTCCCTTTGAAGCCTCTCAGCTCTTCACTGCTCTCCTGTCTAAACACTGTTCCAGGTCTAGGGACAGATCTTCTGCAAACAACTTCATATTATCTCTTCCCTAAGATTCTTTGATCTCCCCCTCTGCAGTACCCTTCTTCCTCTTTCTGGTATGCATCAATAATTACATATGTCAGAAATCTTGTTTCCAGTTCTTTATGTATAAACTAATTCTGTCCTTCCAAATGTAAGATATATATTACTTCCCCCAAGTTTGCTCAATTAACATGTGAAAAACTTATGATTTAAAATACCAAGCAATATCACAAAAATTAAACAGATAGTAAATGACACAATTGGGTTATACCAGATGTGTCTGTCTCTAAACTGCAGGATGTTGGCAACATTCCAGTCCACTTAGTGAACTTCAGGCATAAAGTCTATGTTTTTTCTTGAAGAAGCTGAGAGCAACCCAGATAGGGATATGGTAGAACATTAGGAGCACATTTCCCATTCTTCATGCCTTCAACTGTCTTGTCATCAACTGTAGTCTTATGAGCTTTGGGGAGCTGCTTTATCTGCAATTCAAATAACCTTCAGATGGTCCAGCCCTGAGACCAGTGGGGCAAGATCAAGGCACAGTCTAAGTATAATTATAAAATAGGTTATGCCTATCTCTAATACCTGCTTAGCTCTGGTTTTAGGTTTTTTCCTTCATATCAGGTCCTTCTTCATAAACTTAGGACTTTAAGCTCTTTATGGATCAGGCTTATCTTCCCACATCGATAATACACTGAACCACTTTCTCCTTTTGCTCCTTACTCATTCATATACTTATTAATGTTCTCTGATAATATCTCCTGATCAACATGAGATAAAGCAATATTTCATTCTGTAATGATCAGCCCTTACCTGTTTTTCCTTTGGATAGGATCCAGTGAACTATATCTGGCCACAAAACTGCTACGTCATGCTTTCCAAAGTGTTGACATCTTATGTTTAGAAACAACAGAATAAACAAATCACTAACAGTGACACTTTAAACATCAGCCACAATAATATGATTTGTTTTTATTATTTTACATATTTATGTTGAGAATATCTACAAATATTCTTCTAAAAAGAAATCTGATGTTCTACTTCTGCAGAAGTCAAGCCCCCCGGACAGAAACTCTTCTTCCTGTCTCGTGTGTGCAAATACACTATGTGTGTATACACTATTGTACACTATGTGTATACACTATTGTACACTGTGTGTCTCGTGTGTGCAAATACACTATGCAAGCTTAGCCCATCTTTCACCTTGTTGTAGGGGTAAATTTTTCTCCATAATTCATAGAATCTTTTGGAGCCAATAAGTAAGGATATATGTGGAGGTTGGAAATATAAAAGGGTTTTTTCTTTGTATTGCCCTGAAATCATGTCAAAGAGGCACAGTGGTCCCAACCCATCCACAGTCTTAGTAATGTGAGCTTTTTACCAGACATAAAGGGTTTCATATTTCAGTCCTATACTAGCTGCTTTGCCTGTATCCTCTGGACACAGTGTGATGATTTGCACACCATGAGCCCAAGTGGACACTGTGACCAGATCTAAATTAATGAGCAAAATATAAAAATTTCAACCATTATTTTTATAACATATTTCTCAAATAACCAGAAATAAGCATATATTGGAAGAATAATGTAATTCATCATTCCTTATTGCCAGCATATTTCAGTACAAATATTAATTTTCAGTAGAAAATTGAACTTATATGCTCTAATATAAGATTCTCAACACCAACTATACAAGTTGAGTAATATTCCCCGGATGTGAATAATTTGTCACTGGATCTCAAATTGATTGAGATTGATGCCACTACCTGGTACTACTGGTTATTTAGACAGGTAATTGAACATAGTGACCGAGTGCCTGGTTAGCAGTCAAGGGAAGAGAAACCCTAATTCCCTCAATCAGCTGAATATAATTGTCTTGAGTTAGAAGGAAAGGCCAGCGTGGGCTAGACTTGGACAGCATTACAGAATAGTTACCCAGAGTCTGAGGTTACAAGTCAGGGATGTCAGAACAAAGCAGAACCATGGGCAGGTCTTGGAGTATGACATGAGGCTGGGTTGGCATGTAGACTTTCCATGCTGGCTGAGACATTGACAATGCAGAACCTGGTTATAAAACTATTAAAAGGAGTTTAAGCTGGGCATAGAATATCCAACCAGGTATTACTCTGTTGCAGGGAACAGCTTCTCTTTTCAGATATATAGCCATTTCTTCCAACAGTCAACTGGGTTTATAATTCATCTGGTTACCTTAAACAGAAATGTTTTTTTCAGTAAATTTTATTTAAATATAAAGGTAATTATTAAAGAAAATGGAGTAGAATTAAAAAAATAAAACAAAAAATAATAAAGCAGGAAAACAGTCCTTACCCACTAGCTCAGCACCCTAGACTTTGTCCTCTACTGTGCCAGAGACTGAACCTTCTACCTCATCTTAGCTACTGACTCTCACAATAACACCCATCACTTTTCATCAGAAGTACTTATACCTACAAAATCTGAATTTCAAGCATCCCTCTAATAATTGTCTCCAAATCTTACAATTTGTTTACTCTAGTGTTCCAACGTAAGCAGTTTTTCAATCCCAAGCCAATGACTTTACAGCTTTTGCCCTAGCCATACTCCTTGGCTTGGCCCCCCTTTTAATTCCCTACACAGCCTTGTTTCTGTGATTTATTCACTTGCTAGCATGCTTCTTCCTTACATCTTTTTGTCTTTATCATACATATGGCTGTACAAACAAAACAAAACTCCATTTAAAACCAAAATGTATCTGCTCCACATATGGTGCGTAAGCAGCTAAATATTACTGAGACAACCACATGCTTGTTCAGATTGGTCCCAGCATCTCAAATGGGAAAATACATCACCAGTTAACCCCACTGTATTTCCTTCATAAATTAGTCTCGGGTATTTGGTGTACCTGAGTTTTGTGTTCTTGGTTCATCAAAATCTTTCACCACCACCTCACTAAAAACACACAACACACATGCATAGATAGACAGGCAAATTCTGTTCATGATCTCATCTCATAATTCTAAAAAACTTTGCAACAGTCAGAAAGTCTCTCATTTCATCCATAAAATCCTCCAAGCTAGCTCCCTCAGTGCCCACTCACTCTACCTTCCCTCCTGTTTACAAAAGATAAAGTGCCTGTCTTCCTAATTATGGAGAAAACTCCACCTGTCCTGCCTGGATCTCATTCCTTTTCCCTTTTTAAATGACTACACTTTTGCTGTTTATGTCTTGCTTTGCTGCATCAAAAATTCCCTCTCTATTCCCATTGACTATACAAAATGTTCTTTATATTAATACCCATCTTAAAGAAACTTCCAGAGATGTAAGACAAGGGTCCACAAATTTACCTAGGGATTTGATCGAGGGATGGTGGATTGCCATCCAGCAGTATCAAAGTTATCATGATGATTAGCAAGTTAGCTTAGGAATATGTGATCATGGTTTCCAGTACAATTGTGAAATGATGTAAATGAACAAGAGGGCTAAGGCAGTGTGGTAACTGGGAGGCACAAAGGGAGTTTTAATGTCTTTCTTTCTTGGATTCTTAGGGTAAATCTTATCGCTATGGGAAACCACAGCATATTCAGTGAGTTTATCCTCCTCGGTTTTTCTGCTGACCCTCAGACCCAGATTCTCCTTTTCATATTGTTTCTGGTGATTTACCTCCTGACCTTGATGGGGAACCTGGTGATGCTGCTGGTTATCAGAGTTGATCCCCACCTCCACACACCCATGTACTTCTTTTTGGGACAGCTCTCCTTTCTGGATCTCTGCCATTCATCTGTCACAGTCCCCAAGATGCTGGAAAATCTACTTTCTGAAAGTAAAACCATCTTCGTAGAGAGCTGCCTGGCTCAGGCCTTCTTTGTGTTTACCACCGGGGGCACTGAGGCCTGTCTGCTGGCTGTGATGGCCTATGACCGCTACGTAGCCATCAGCTCCCCTCTGCTTTACGGCCAGGTGATGAACAGCCAGCTCTGTGTCGGGCTGGTGTGGGGCTCCTGGGGCCTGGCCTTTGTGGATGCTCTCATCAACATCCTCCTGGCTGTCGATTTAGACTATTGTGAGGACCAAACGATTTCCCACTTCAGCTGCGAGCTGTCCTCCCTGTTCCCTCTGTCTTGCTCTGATACCTCCACCAATTTCACACTCCTGCTCTGCTCTTCATTCTTAAATTTCTTTGGAACCTTCGTCTTCATCTTCTTCTCTTATACCTGTATTGTCTCCACCATCTTGAGCATCAGCTTCACCTCAGGCAGAAGTAAAGCCTTCTCTACCTGCTCCTCCCACCTCACTACTGTGATTTTGTTTTATGGCTCAGGTTTCCTCAGCTATCTGTTGCCAACCTCAGGCTCCCCACTAGAGATGATCTTCCCTTTACAATACAGCGTGATCACTCCCATGCTGAATCCTCTCATTTACAGCCTGCAGAACAAGGAGGTGAAGGCAGCTGTGAGAAGAATGTTAAGAAGATATGGTAGCTTTTTCACATAGAGAACCAGAGAAACAGGACCATAGAGAAGCTAAACTATTCTTTAACAAGATATGTAATTGGAAATTGAGGGTGTTTTTTAGTATTCTTCAGTTCAGTTCAGTCACTCAGTCATGTCTCTTTGCAACCTCATGGACTGCAGCATGACAGGCTTCCCTGTCCATCACCAACTCCTGGAGCTTGCTCAAACTCATGTCCATCGAGTCGGTGATGCCATCCAACCACCTCATCCTCTCTTGTCCCCTTCTCCTTCTGCCTTCAATCTTTCCCAGCATCAGGGTCTTTTCCAATGAGTCAGTTCTTCACATCAGGTGGCCAATAATAAGAATATTAGTATTCTTAGAAATATCTTTATTAGAAGTGTTCTTAAATCCTTTACTACATGCATTACAGAATGCTGGTCACTTCCATTCACTGATCAAATAGTGGTCTGAATGAAGCCTGAAAGTAGCATTCTTAGAAACAAGGGATTGACCATCATGCCAGATATTAAAAGATGTGTATGTGTCAGCATCTTAATACATGCTTAATAAGACACCAAGCTCTATTCAAAGGAGGATTAATGGTCAGACTTCTTCAGAGGATGAGAAATGAGTCATGTAATTTTCCAAGGCATTGTTTATATACTTATGTTGTAGAGAACATCTGTTATTTTTGCCTGCCCAGTCTGCTTTTACCCTCCCTCCGGTAACTGCACACTACTCTCTTAAGGAAATTAACACCTCCCCACTCTGCATAGCCTGGTGGCCTCTCCGTGGTACCCCCTGTCCCCACACCCACTACAAGGAGATCACGTGACCCATGAAAGGCCAGTCTATCCTAACAAGAGATGCCCAGGCCGTCCTACTACTGAGATCTCCAGTGATTCCATGCCCACTGGGCTTCCTCCTAGGAGGGTTTCAATAAACCAAATAACAATAGCAAACTTTTAATAAAGACCCTTATCTTAAATGTTTTATACATGTCATCCTCATCTCAACAACCTTGTGTGAACTAAGTGCTGTTACTCCTGTTTTACAAATAAATACCCAAGAACCAGGAAAGTTGCCTACAGGTAAGGAGAAGTGGAATTTCAAACCAGTAGGCCTGAATCCAGAGTCCATTTTCACAAACCTTTTTTGAGTCTGATACTTTGCAAAACATCCTTTTCTTTATTACATGCTCAGTCATGCCTGACTCTTTGTGACCCCATGGGCTATAGCCTGCCAGGCTCCTCTGTCCATGTGATTCTCTAAGCAAGAATACTGGAGTTGGTTGCCGTTTCTGACCAGGAGATCAATCTTCCTGACCCAGAGATTGAATTTGTGTCTCTTTCACCTCCTGCATTTGCAGGTGAATTCTTTACCCCTAAGCCACCTTTTCTTTATTAGTATGATCAGAATACAAATTGTATTGGTGGGAAACAAGCCAAATTGTTATTCAAATTGGCAATAAAAGTTGAATTATGTTCTTCATGTGACCCCAGTGGATTTTTTGATTAATTAATATACATCAAGTATAAAATACAGCAAAGCTTGTATTTTGATGGGAACATACATATCACACTATTCAGTGGCAAATGTATACTCACCACCTGTGATCACCTAAAATCACGTACCCACTGAGAATAAAACTATAGTGATTAAGAAGCTGCTCCTGTCATCCAGTATGGAAGGGATAAAATATTAAGAACCAAGTTTAATTTCAAGCAAGACAAGTTGAAATCTGGAAATTCTGACATTACTGCTTGTGGCTCAGAGATGTCCTAAAGCCAAATTTAGAGGCTGATCTCTGGCTTGCTGAATTCCAGCTCTTTGAGAATGAACTGTCATCCTGGGTTATGTATAGAATTGATCAAGAGTGGAACAGTTATACCAGGAAGGATTTGAGGACTCAGCTTATCAAACCTCCAAACCACTCAAAATGACCCCCACAGTGCTCTTCCTCACCCAAGCTCTTCCATCCTTGATGGAAAAAAAACCCATGATTCTTCTTATGTCCATCCTTTCTTGTTACACTGTTAGTTTCCAGCATGCAAAATTAACATGACTTGGACTGAAATGCAGAATCAGAAAAGATAATTAGATTTGAATTTAAGCTAGCAATGTGCTGTGCTGTGCTTAGTCGCTCAGTCGTGTCCGACTCTGTGCAGCCCCAAGGACTGTAGCCCGCCAGGCTCCTCTGTCCATGAGGATTCTCCAGGCAAGGATACTGGAGTGGGTTGCCATGCTCTCCTCCAGGGGGTCTTCCCAATCCAGAGATTGAACCCAGGTCTCCCACATCGCAGGTGGATTCTTTACTGTCTGAGCCACCAGGGAAGCCAAATAATAACCCATTAATTTCTATTTCAAAAGTACAGAGATAATGTGTGGAACACTATTTTAAGTATGTTCAGCCAAGGAGTGTGGACTTGACATTTTAAATTAATTTTTATATCTTTATACAAATAAAGACACATATATAATTTTGTGAGATTATTGGATGTATAAAACTTCATGGTGCTTCAGTCTTATTTTTTTCTTTTTTACTTATGTCCCTTTTCTCCAATTTCTATTTTCCATCCAATCACATCACCTCCTTTTCCACAAACCCATGTTAACTGAATGTCTTTTGTTTCATAATTTTTGGCATGCTCATATAATTATATGTAAGTGCTCATACACACACACACACAGATATATTCATTTTTACATATACATTCATTTCTACACATACATGGACATTCTGTTTTTTAAATATGTAGGTTTAAATATATCCCTTTAAATATGTAGGTTTTGTCTTGTTTTTCTCATTCAACAGTACCATTGGCATAGTAATCTATGTCAAAGGGTTTAGTTCTAATTTAGTCTTTCAAATTGTAGCCTAATATTCCATGGTAAGAATGTGTCATAATCTATACAGCTATCTTTTATTTGGGCATTACATTTGCTTACAGATTTTTGACAATGAATATCTCAATAAACATATTTGTATATAAAGCCTTAAATTTTGGATGCTTCTATTTATATGGGAGTGATTCCCAGGAATGAGATTCTAAAATCAAAATGGATAGGTATTTCAATTTGAATATATGTTGCTAGATTGCTCTCTGGAATGTTCACACAGCCTAAGTAGTGAATAGGTGTGATTTTCCTCTCTCCAGATACAGTTGTTACAGATCATTTAAAACTTATGAAAAAATATAACTGACTCATTTGTTGCACGGCAGTAATTAACACAACACTGTAGATCAGCACTTCAATTTAAGAAATATGGGAAGGAGGTTCAAGAGAGAGAGGACGTTTTTATACCTGTAGCTGATTCATGTTGATGTTTGGCAGGACAAAATTCTGTAAAGCATTTATCCTTCAATTAAAGAATAAATGAGTTTAAAAAACTTAACAAAAAAAAAAAAAAAACTGCCTTCAGCTGGGTATAAAGTGGTATGTTTGTTTAGCTTATTTTACATTTTCCTTACTACCAGTGAGTGTTACTATCTTTCATATACTTTTTTAACCACTTGGATTTACTCTCCTGTAAGTTTCTCATTCATATCTTTTCCTGTTTCTCTTTTGTGTTTGTCTTGTCCATTAGCAATATTTTGTTCATTGGACAAAATTGTTCAATATTTTGTCCATGTAATTACTAATAATTTGTAACCTATATTGCTAACATTGATGACTTATTACTTGTCTATTTATTTTGTCATGTTGCTGTTCAATCAGTCATGTCCGACTCTGTGACCCCATGGACTGCAGCACGCCTGGCTTCCCTGTCCTTCACCATCTTCTGGAGCTTGCTCAAACTCATGTCTGTCGAGTCGGTGATGCCATCTAACCATCTCATCCTCTGTCGTCCCCTTCTCCTCCCACCTTCAATCTTTCCCAGCATCAGGGTCTTTTCTAATGAGTCAGCTCTTCGCATCAGGTGGTCAAAGCATTGGAGCTTCAGCTTCAGTCCTTCCAATGAATATTCAGGATTGATTTCCTTTAGGATTGACTGGTTTGATCGCCTTGCAGTCCAAGGGACTCTCAAGAGTCTTCTCCAACATCACAGTTCAAATGCATCAATTTTTTGGCACTCAGCTTTCTTTATAGTCCAACTCTCACATCCATACATGACCACTGGAAAAACCATAGCTTTGACTAGATGGACCTTTGTTGGCAAAGTAATGTCTCTGCTTTTTAATAAGCTGTCTAGGTTGTTCATAACTTTTCTTAGAATGGTAGAATGGGAAAGACTAAAAATCTCTTCAAGAAAATTAGAGATATCAAAGGAACATTTCATGCAATGATGGGCATGATAAAGGTGAGAAACTGTAGGGACCAAACGAAAGCAGAAGAGATTAAGAAGAGGGGGCAAGAATACACAGAAGAACTACACAGAAAAATACACAGAATTTAAAAAGGCCTTAAAGACCAAATAACCATGTTGATATGGTTACTTACCTATAGCCAGACATTCTGGACTGTAAAGTCAAGTGGGCCTTAGGAAGCATTACTATGAACAAAACTAGTAAAGATGATGAAATTCCAGCTGAGTTATTTAAAATCCTAAAAGACGATACTGTTAAAGTGCTACAGTCAATATGTCAGCAAATTTGGAAAATTCAGCATGGCCACAGGACTGGAAGAGACTAGTTTTTATTCCAATCCCAAAGAAGGGCAGTGCCAAAGAATATTCAATCTATTGTACGATTGCACTCACTTCACATGCTAGTAAAGTTATGCTCAAAATCCTTCAAGCTTGTCTTCAGCAGTACATGAACCGAGAACTTAGAGATGTACAAGATGGGTTTAGAAAAGACAGACGAACCAGAGATCAAATTGTCGACATTTATTGGATCATAGAGAAAGCAAGGGAGTTCCAGAAAAACATCTATCTCTGCTTCATTGATTATGCTAAAGCCTTTGACTATGTGGATCACACAAACTGTGGAAAATTCTTAAAAAGATAGGAGTACCAGACAACCTTACCTGTCTCCCGAGTAACCTGTATGCGGGTCAAGAAGCAATAGTTAGAACCAGACATGGAACAACTTACTGGTTCAAAATTGGGAAACGAGTATGACAAGGCTATACGCTGTCACATTGCTTATTTAGTTTATATGCAAAGTACATTATTTGAAATGCCAGGCTGAATGAATTGCAAACTGGAATCAAGATATGCAAACTTTAGATATGCAGATGATACCATTCTAATGGCAGAAAGTGCAAAGGAACTTTGATGAGGGTGAAAGAGAAGAGTGAAAAAGCTAGCTTAAAACTCAGCATTAAAGAAACTAAGATCATGGCATCTGGTCCCGTCACTTCATGAGAAATAAATGGGGAAAAAGTGGAAGCAGTGACAGATTTTCTTTTCTTGGGCTCCAAAATCACTGTGGATGGTGAACTATAGTCCTGAATCTAAAAGATGCTTGCTTCTTGGAAGAAAAGCTATGACAAACCTAGACTGCATATTAAAAAACAGAGATATCATGTTGCAAACTAAGGTCTATATAGTCAAGGCTATGGTTTTTCCAATAGTCATATATGGATGTGAGTGTTGAACCATAAAGAAGGCTGAGTTCCAAAGAATTGATACTTTCAAACTGTGGTGCTGGAGAAGACTCTTTAGAGTCCCTTGGACAGCAAGGAGATCAAACCAGTCATTCCTAAAGGAAATCAACCATAAATATTCATTGGAATGACTGAAACTGAAGTTCCAATGCTTTGTCCACCTGATGCAAAGACCCAACTCACTGGAAAAGACTCTGATGCTGGGAATGTTTGAGGACAAAAAGAGAAATGGGAGGCAGTGGATGAGTTATTTAAAATCATCATGGATGACATGGTTAGATAGCATCATTGACTCAATGGACATGAATTTGAGCAGACTCTGGGAGACACTGAAGGAGAGAGGAGCCTGTCATACAGTCTCATACATGGGAGTCACAAAGAGTCAGACATGAGTTAGCAACTGAAGAGCAACAAGAAATCTAACAAAATGTGTACAAGATCTATATGATAAAAATGACAAAACTCATGAACACAGTCAAAGAAGAAGTAAATAAATGTAGCGACTTTCCATGTTCACTGATAGAAAGACTCAAAATTACCAAAATGTCAGTACTTCCCAATTTGATAAATAGATTTAGTGCAATTCCAATCAAAATTCCAGAAGGTTATTTTGTAGATATTGACAAAATGATTCTTAAGTTGGCATAGAAAGGCAAAAGACCTAGGATAACAAACACAATACTGAAGAACAAAGCTGGAGAACCATCACTACCTGACTTCAAGACTTAGTATAAAGCTACAGCAATCAAGACAGTGTGGCACTGGTGAAAGAATAGAGAAATCAATTAGTGTAACAGAGCAAAAGGCCCAGAAATGGACCTTCATATCTATAGTAATTGATCTTTTCAAAGGAGCAAAGGTATTAGGATGGAACAAATACAGTTCTTTCAACAAATGGCCCTGGAACAACTGTACATCCACATGTGAAAAAAAGAATCTAAACACAGACCTTATACCCTTCACAAAAAATAACTCAAAATGGAACACAGGACTAAGTATAGATTGCAAACTATAAAATTCCTGGAAGTTAACACAGGAGAAAATCTAAAAGACCTTAGATATTGCTATGACTCTTAAGTGCATCAAAGACAGGGTTAATGTGAGAAATAATTGATAAAGCAGACTTCACTGAAATTAAAATGTTCTGCTCTGTGAGCAAGGTCAAGAGAATGAGAAGACAAGTCACAGACTGGGAGAAAAGATTTGCAGAAGATAGATAAAGTACTGTTATCCAAAATAAAAAGAAACCCCATAGGACTTCCCTGGTGGTCCAGGGGTTAACACTCCACAGTTCTAGTACAGGAGATACAGGTTTGATTCCTGACTGGGAAACTAAGGCCCTATGTGTCAATTGGTGTGACCAAAAAAGAACCCCTGTATCTCAGCAGTAAAAAACTAATTTAAAAATTGGCCAAATACTTTGACACCTTGTAAAGAAGATATACAGATAGGAAATAGGCATATAGTAAGGTTTTAGGCATCATATGTCATCAGGGAAATGCAACCTAAAACTGAGAAACAACTGCACACCCTTTAGAGTTGGCAAAATCTAAAATACTGACAAAACAAATACTGGTTGAAATGTGGCGCACTAGGTATTCTCATTCATTGCTGGTGGGAATGTAAAATGGGATGTCACTTTGGAAGACAATTTGATATTTCTTACAAAACTAAAAATCCTCTTACCACAATCAAATAACCATGCTCCTTGGTGTTTACTCAAAGGAGTTAAATACTTATATCCACACAAAAACCTGCACGTGGATGGATATAGTAGCTTTATTATTAATTCCTGAAATTTGCAAGTAATCAAGATATCTCTCTTGACTGAATGAATGAATTGTGGTACATCCAAACAATGGAATATTATTCAATACTAAAAAGAAATTGCTACCAAGACATGAGAAGACATGAAGAAACCATGAATGCATATTACAAAGTGAACAAAGCCAAACTGGAAAGGCTACATTCTTTGATTCCAACTGTATAACATTCAAGAAAAGGCAAAACTGTGGAGACAATATAAAGACCAGTGATTACCTGGGGCTAGGGTAGGGGAGGGATCAATGGCAGTGAAGTTACTCTGTACAGTTCTAATGAGGTAGCTAAAACTGGAGCCTATTAAACAGAATGAAGTAAGTTAGAAAGAAAAACAGCAATACAGCATATTAATGCATATATATGGAATTTCAAAAGATGGTAACAATGACCCTATATGCAAGACAGCAAAAGAGACACAGATGTAAAGAACAGACTTTTGGACTCTGTGGGAGAAGGCAAGGGTGGGATGATTTGAGAGAATAGCATTGAAACATGTGTATTACCATATGCGAAACAGACGACCATACCAAGTTTGATGCATGGAACAGGGCGCTCAAGCCCGGTGCACTGGGACAACCCAGAGGGATGGGATGGGGAGAGAGGTTGAAGGGGGGTTCGGGATGGGGGGACACATGTACACCTATGGCTGATTCATGTCAGTGTATGGCAAAAACCACCACAATATTGTAATTAGCTTCCAATTAAAATAAATAAATTTTAAAAAATGGATACATGTCATTACATTTGTCCAAATCCATGGAGTGGACAATGCCAAGAATAAACCCTAAGGTAAACTGTGGATTTTGGTTGTTGATGACGTGTCATTTGTAGGTTCATCAGTTGTAACACATATATAACTAGATACATGTCATTACATTTGTCCAAATCCATGGAGTGTACAATGCCAAGAGTAAACCCTAAGGTAAACTGTGGATTTTGGTTGTTGATGACATGTCATTGTAGGTTCATCAGTTGTAACACATATATAACTACTTTAGTGTGGGATATTGATAATGTAGAAGGCTTTGCATGAATGGAGTTGGGGGGTAAATTGGAAATCTCTATCTTCCTCTCAGTTTTGCTGTGAATTTGAAAATATGCCAAAATATAAAGTCATAAAAATTATTGAAATAAAATCTAAATAAATTAAAAAATAGTTTAAGTTCAAATATTGGAAGTCTCAATATTGTGAATATATTAATAATCCCGAAATTAATACATTGACTCTTTACCCTAAGAATGCTTTATTAATAATCATAAAACAAGGATACTTCACTGTGAAATAATTATGCTATCATCTCAATTTTTATATAAAATAGTTACAGTCTTAAAATTGTAATTAAAAAACAAAAACAACAATAAATTGCTTGGAACACACTGTCTTTTGAAATATATTCTCCTAAAATCTTGAATTGATTTTTTAAAAAATATGCTCATGTCTTATCATTAAAGAGGGAAATATAATTTAAATATAATTTAATATAATTTAAATATAATTTAAAAGATAAAAGAAGATGATATAATTAATCCAGAGTAAGAGATAAAGCAGGTGTTGTGGTGCCTGGACTCATAACTCCACAGGTTTTCCCTTCTTACCATTGAGGTACAGGCTGTCCTGACAGAGCCCACTTTGATCTAACATGTGATGTAAGAAATAAATGCTAGAACAAAATGGAAATTAAAATATTTTGAATACTCTGGGAGCAAAGAAAGTACCTTACTTCAGTAACTGTCCCAGGGACTGGAACTACCACAACTGCAATTATTTATACTTTCTACGACAGCCATATCTTAAATAGCACTTTCTAAGAGATGTGTCCATGTGTATATATAGCTTTGGCCCAGCAAATATGACAAAACATAGAGCCAAAATAACTTCTTGACAGATTGCTTTTCTTATTTGTGTTTTAGTTAATAAACCATGTCTTTCAGGCAACTAGAAAGAGTGCCTGGCATTCTGGTTACCCTAAAACCAAAATTTCCTCCATCTGCTCCTCTTCCCTCAGGCCCCTGTATGTCTCTGCTATGGTCTTCAGTAATGGTAATGTAGTTCTCGTTGACAAATGAGTTCATTCAGTTTGCCTGAAATAACTTATGTGGTACTAGCACAATAGATTCTTCTAATAATATTTTAGCTGTTTGGCTGATGCTCTGATAATCTTACAGGTTCTGTTAACTCCTTACAGTATTCAACAGTGAGCCTCTGAGAGGGTAAATCAGCTTCTAAAGTTCAGAAGTCCCAGTGGATTTCATCTTAGAATACAGCTGCTACACTTTACCTGAAACCAGAATCTTACACAAATCTTACCCTATACTGGATATAATGGATTCCCCCACTTCCTTACTAATTTCTCCTGAGAGCTTTCTTCTTTAAATATTATACATATGAACAGACTTCTCAGGCTCCAGTTCTTGGGAACCCAATATAAAACACTACGTAACACTCAAAAAGTCTTTCCAGCCCCATCAGAGGACAAGTTGTTACTGGATTGGTGAGTTCGGAAGTTCAATCCCACCTTTCTCTTCTTCCCCATTTGCCCATAGAGAAGGTACACGTCACTTTACTCATTTTGGCCATGTGATAAAATTAGTGGAACAAGTTCTGCACTTTTGAGATATGTATATTATCCTATGCTATTTGTGATGGAATGCATAAATAAGCCTTTTTCAGGGAGGGGGAAATGTTAGCTACTTATGACTCAGTAGAGCATGTATGTGTGTATGTTCCTTATGGACAGTCAAAGGGATGTCAGGCTCACTGAGTCATTCCTGGGTTTGCAAATGTTTTTCTCTGTTTTTCAAAGTTACTAATTACTATTTATGTAAATTAGGCTTCTGTCCTCCCACAGGGACCAAGAGATAGGTGCTATCTTCTTCAGTGTTTGCATTTCAAAGAGATAGTTCCCAGGACCTTGAGAAAGACAGGTAAGAGGCTGGGAGATTTACACCCATCCTAAAGAAGCAGAGAAAGAATTTACAATTTCAAGCTTTTTAAAGGAAATATTTTTAAGAAAAGGGAGATCAGGAACCTAGACTCAGGAATAAACCTATTTAAAGTTTAGTCAAGCTGAAGGAAACACTTAGACTGTATTTGTTCATATATACATTCATGCACATAAGGAAACTTCTAAGACAAAGAGATCAAAAATTTGCTACTGGTTGAACTTCAGGGAGTCCAAGGAACCAACTCAGCTGTATCCTGGGCTTGCATGATCAGTTGCCCATCCACTGGCTATTTAAATTTAGGCATTCTTCTGAATGTTTAGATCTGACAGGGTTTTATTTGAATAACCCTTGGGAAAGTAGAACAATAAGAGAAAATAGTGAAAAGCAATGGTGTAACTGGCTTTGAAATGGTCTGAGTAGTCACTCAAATATTTATATGCTGAGAATCAGAACTTTTCAAAATTGTATTTCTATGTAGTTTTCTTGGAATTCAGAACAGCCCAAGTTTATATTAATAAGAACCTAAAGAATTTTGAAATCTTAGCCAGGAAGATTCCTGGCACATGCACTAATGTACTTTTTTTTTTTTTCTCTAATACTGACATGTATTAGACATTATTAGACAGACAAAAGCTTTTCTTCAGAGAAAACAATTGTTGATCTTTTCTTCCTGCATGGTTTACTGACACATTCTGTGAACAGGTGAGAGTGTGTAAAGAGCCTTCTTCACTGGGGAAGAGGAGAGCTAGGTCTCCCTCAAGTCACTTAGCGCCGTTCTTCCTCTCCATGTCCTCCCTGCTCTGTGCTTTGCCTTTGAGCTTTCCTGCAGCTCATTCCTTACAGTGAGATCATCCGTCTCCATCTCCCCATCTTTGATCTGGTTTTTATTTCTCTGTTTACTAACATGTTCGGATCTGCCTTTAAAATGAACTCTTCTGTCCTTGAGAATATTGAGAGATTAAGGCTAAGGCAATGAATAACAAAGAAGCTTAATTATAACCAATGTATGCCGAGCACTGCACATAAGTTATATAAATAACTTCTTAAAACCATGTAAAAGAGATATTATTATAGGCCATGTTATGGATCAGAAAATAGAGATAAAGAAGACTTTCCAAAAATCATACAGCCAATGAGAAACAGAGCTAATAAGAAACTTGATGACTTGACCCCAGGTATGTCTCAGGCAGTAGGAAGAATCACAGGAGAGGTTCAAGAAAACAAAATCTATTTTACTGACAGGTACTAGAAACAGTGGGCATGGCACACCACATAGGACCATGTGGGGGAGAACCAGCATTGGTGAGGAGCAGAAGGGGACAGAGAGGGCATGGCCTAGAGTCTTTACTGGATTCTCACTGGAAAAGTGAAAGTGAAGCCGCTCAGTCGTGTCCGACTCTTTGCAACACCATGGACTGTAGCCTACCAGGCTCCTCCATCTATGAGATTTTCCAGGCAGGAATACTGGAGTGGGTTGCCATTTCCTTCTCTAGGAGATCTTCCCAACCCAGGGATTGAACCTGGGCCTCCCGCATTGTAGGCAGATGCTTAACCATCTGAGCCACCAGGGAAGTGCTTATAGGGGTGGTCCCTAATAGGCTGGCACTTGGCTCTGGGCTGATTAAGGCAGAGAAATATTGTTTCCTGGTGTATAAGGGCTACATGGAGGAGGTATGGCTCCAAATTGGTTAGTGTGTATTTTAAAGGTCTTCTTCCTACTAATTCCTTTGCTATCTTTAAGAATTAGCTACCCCTGGTGAGAGGCAGACTCCCCCCTGCCAGAAAGTTTAAGATGTCAAAACATCACATTATACAGAAAATAAAAAATATAAACAGTGCACTGTGCCAACTCCTTCCTGGCAGTTCTCAGTGCATATTTTACAAGCCAATTAAACATCTTTGTCACTGAATCTGAATGAATTCTGCCAACTTGTCTACTTATTGCTTCATTTGATTATGCATGGTATCTAACAAAGGCTTGATTGCTAAGTAAGGAAATAATAGGACGAAAGTCTCAATCTTGCTTAAGTAATTAATTTCATCAGCCACAAGACAGGAAGGCCAGAATGAACTAGCTGACTGAACCAGCAACTTTGAATAGTGATATTGATGCTGAGTTTGTGTCTCAGTGTCAAGTCAGAGCAAGTGAACTTGGGCATTTTCTAGGTTAGCATAAGTTAGCTAACTGAGAATAGTGAAGGTAACAAGGCCTGAATATAGCACTCTTAAATAGATCTTAATTACGTATTTGTAGAGGGGGAAAAGTAATCATCATCCTTTGTGGCTCAGACGGTAAAGAATCTGTCTGCAACGTGGGAGACCTGGGTTCAATCCCTGGGTCAGGAAGATCCCCTGAGAAAGGGAATGGCCACCCACTCCAGTATTCTTGGCTGGAGAATTCCACGGACAGAGGAGTCTGGTGGGCTACAGTCCACGAGGTCGCAAAGGGTCAGACATGACTTAGCGACTGAACAACAAGAGGGGGAAGAAGCAATCGTGACCCATTGAGATGGGTGCCTTCCCACAGCAGCACATCTGGAGTATCTCTGGGCTACCATCCTTGTGCTCTGCTTTTTACATTTTTAAAACTTTTACATATTTTAAAACATTTTAATATTATGTGACTTTTAGGAGAAGGGAGAAAAGAAAAACCCAAATTCTCATCTTAATTAAAATTGTACCAAGTCTGTGATTACCTTGTGTCCCTCCCTCCATGGATGCTTTCCTTCACACATTCAACCAGTACCTTCAGAAATCTCAATTTCAAACACTCTCCTACCACAGTCACCTCTTTATCTGATTCATTTAATTTAGTGTTTCTAAACCAACCATTTTTCACATGCATTGAGAACACTAATCCTTTATGTCGACATTTTCATTTTCATGCCACTCATATCTTTACTTCTCTCATGAACCAGGCAAGATTCATTCATTTAATCACCTTGGGCAGTTTCTTAATTCCATAAACCATCTCTCCTTTCATTACTTTACATGTTTGAGATAAATGCAATGACTTATGCTCCACATATACCAAACAGGAGAAAAATCACATAAGAGTGATAACTGGACTCAAATTTATAACCAAAAATCTAGACTAGACTTCATCTCTGCAACTAATCCAAAGTAGTTATTTGAAACATCAGTCTCCTCTCTGCACATCCACTGATGGCTTTACCTTTTACCTCTTGATAACATAGAGGCTATAAATAGGAAACTCCCTTCCCTTCTGAGGGGTTCCCAGGTGGTGCTAGTGGTAAAGAACCTGCCTGCCAATGCAGGAGATGCAAGTAGGATCCCTGGGTCAGAAAGATCCCCAGGATGGGGAGATCCCCTGGAGAAGGGCATGGCAACAGATTCCAGTATTTTTGTCTGGAAAATTCCATGGGCAGAGGAGCCTGGCGGGCTATAATCCATAGAGTTGCTTCCCTTCCAGACACAAACACTTCCCTATATCTTTCACCTCCCTCTTTGCTTTCCTTCCTCTTACTCAGGTATCCCTATTCCCAAGATAAACTCCTCTACTCTTTGTCTGGATCCCACTGACATTTCCTTTTGCAAAAAATTCAGTCATTCAACCTACATTAGCTATTTCTTTCTATATCCATCTAAATATTTTATTAAAGACTGAGCAGAATCAGATTGATCTAGGGTTAAGGGTTTAAAATATAAGAAAATCAAAGATACTACTGAGTATAGAGAGTTAGTGAAGATGGTTCAAAACTTGAAATTGGATCCCAGAGTCAAAAAATAATGTGTATAGAGGAAGGATTTAAGACCCAGAGGAAATAGGTTAAAAAATGAGTTTTTTAAAACACTAATTTTTTCCAAGGGTAACTTTCCTTTTTTTGACTGTGGAGAAACACAATAACCATCACCCAGTTCATTCTCCTAGGGCTGTCTGCTGACCCCCACATCCAGGCTGCTCAGTTTAGTTCAGTTCAGTTGCTCAGTCGTGTCCGACTCTTTGCGACCCTATGAATCGCAGCACGCCAGGCCTCCCTGTCCATCACCAACTCCCGGAGCTTACTCAAACTCATGTCCATCGAGTCGGTGATGCCATTCAGCCATCTCATCCTCTGTCGTCCCCTTCTCCTCCTGCCCCCAATCCCTCCCAGCATCAGGGTCTTTTCCAATGAGTCAACTCTTCGCATGAGGTAGCCAAAGTATCCAGGCTGTACGCTTGTGCTATTCCTGAGATTTACTTCCTAACCGTGACGAAGGATCTGGTGATGCTGCTGATGATCAATGTTGATTACCATTCCCATGCACCTGTGTCTCCTTCCTGGCCATCTGCTACTTCTCAGTCTCAGTGCCCAAGTTTCTGGAAAATCTCTTGTCTGAAAAGAAAGCAGTCTTAGTAGCAGGTTGTGGCCCACATTTGTATTTGCCTCTGAGGGCACTGAATCCTTTCTGCTCTTAGCAATGGCCCAGGACCACTATGCTGACATTTGTCATTTTCTGTTATTGAGTCAGGTGATGAGAAACCAGCTCTATGTGGGACTGATATTGGCCTTATGGGGCCTGGACTTTCCAGATGATTGCATCAGTATCTTTGGAGCTGTCAGTTTAGAGTTTTGTGAGACCCACAGTATCACTCACTTCAGTTGTGAGCTGTCCTCTATCTTCCCTCTGGCCTGCTCTGATGTCTCCACCAGTCTAACTGCCCTGGCCTGGTCTTATGTCATATGTAACCTTGGAACTGTCCTCCTTTCCATGCCCACATTGTGTCCACCATTTTGAGCATCAGCTTCATCACAAAGCAGGAGTAAGGATTTTCTCATCTGTACTTCCCACCTCACTGCAGTCATCTTGGATAAGTCTTAGATTTTTCACTCGAGCAAGTGGGTAGATGGTAACATCATTTACTAAAATAAGCATGACTGGTAGAATTGCACATTAGAAGTGTGAAGATTAAGGATTTGATTTTTATTAGTTTGGCTGGTTGGTTTGTTGCATTTTGGCTAAACTGCTTACGATGCTTATTAGACATCAAAGTGGAATGTCAAGTTGTATGTATGTCAAGTTGAATGTCAAGTTGATGCTCTAGGGAGAGATCAGGGCTAATATTTGGGGTATATGTGGTATTTTGAGATATAAGATTAGCACAGAACATCTAAGGAAAATGAAAGGAAGAGGAGGTTCTGGGAATTAGCTCTGGAGCACTTCAGCATTTATAGTTCAAGTTGAGAATGACCCAACAAGAGAAATAGGAGTAGCAGCCATTAAGCAAGAAACAAAATCAGGAATCTTTGTGTCACAAAATCCAAGGAAAGAGAATGCTACAAGGAGGATAGAGAGGTCAGTTGTGTTGGATGCCATTGAAAATTCAAATAACAAGAAAACAGAAAAGTTACCATTGGATTTTGCAACATTGACTTTGGAAGTTGTTGGCAATATTGACAAGAAGTTTCAGCTAGCTGGAATAAAATGAGGAGAGAATGGCAAGTGGAAAAGTACAAAGAGCAACCATAGATAACTTTGTTGAGAAGTTTTGCTGTGAATGAGATTGAGAAAATGGAGCAGTAGGTTTAAGGAAAGTCAAGGGTTTTTTTTTGTTTCTGCTTCTTGCTTTTGATTTTGCTTTGTTTCTAAGAAGAGATAGTAAAGCTTGTTTAGGTGTTTGTGGAAATGGTCACATAGGTAATATAATATCAAAATTTGGAGCAGGATTATGGCAAAGGAACTTAAGCTGATGATTCCATCAGCTCCTAAGGAAGTTCAAACAGAAGTGAATGGCCACTTCATGGGAGATGCTATATGGGACTCATGCATCAGGTTGGAGGTTGAAATAAAATGACCCATGCTATCCTTTATGCTCCATAGAATTCTATGAAGAATAAACATAAGAATTCTAAAAGTAAGGTTTCTAGAATTTTAAAAGCATTCTAAAAGAATTCATAGAATTCTAAAAGTAAGACTTGTTTGCATATATGTGAGAGAGTGTGGGTAGGAGTATGTATGCCTGTAAGTGTACATTAAGGTCCAGTTTTGTCAAACCTGAGGAAGCCCCAGGCTGCTCTCTGGCTAGCAGAAGGGTTTACAAGCCCTCCCACAATAGTGGCAGGAATGCCAGGGGTCCAGATGACTGACTGCTGCTGTTTTCCCATGAGTACAGATTAATTCCCAGCTCCCTGGGGCCCTCATTGCTTCCTCTCACTTTTTAAGAACCAGCCTGGCACATGGGTACCAAGTAGAAAAAGACTAGAGAAAATGATAGAATCACACAAACTGGCCAGGAGCCCTCCTTAGAACCAAAAGAGTTTAAGAGGAAGAAAAACGAAGAAAAGGAGGATGGCTAAAGCTTCTTAACAGGTACTGCCTCAAACCAGAGCCCACGCATCCAAACATTTTAGGCTTTATCCAAAACTAAACATAAGATGACTATTTGCATTGAACACAGTTTTCAACTGGTTGGGAAAGAAAACCAGCTTTTCCTGGAACCTAACTGAGTTCTTTGAGCATCCCACATCATTCGTCTTTCAAAGTGACGCAGAAGGCAAGTTAGAGTGAGACTCCACAGTCTGTCTCAGTCCTTCCCAACCCACCAGATGTGAGGGATCATACTAGGCAACTGTTCCAGACCTTTCATTGTACAGCAGGGGGAACTGAGCTGAAGAAGAAGAAGCAAAAAATGCCTTGCCAAATTCAGAGAAGCAGGTCATGACAGATCTGGGATGAAATATTTACAAGGTTGAGTAATTTGTCACTTTATTAATCCATAATCTGTCCTTTCCCTTCACTTACAAAATGAAGTTTACAATTCTTTCGAGATTGAATGGATGAGGGAGCTATAATTTCTGGGTGGGCAGCTGAATGGAACATTTTTGAATTATGGGTAGTAACAGTGAGTTTGGAAGATTTTGTAGCTAAATGCCAGAATCTTAAGCTGAAAGTAATTTGAGAGGACATTTAGTTCAGGGGCTTCCCTGGTGGCTCAGACAGTGAAGAATCTGCCTGCAATGTGGGGGACCTGGGTTCAGTCTCTGGGTTGGGAAAATCCTCTGCAGAGGCAACTGGCAACCCACTCCAGTATTTTTGCCTGGAGAATCCTATGGACAGAGGAGCCTGGCAGGCTGCAATCCATGGGGTTGCAAAGAGATGGATACGACAGTGACTAACCCTTTTTTGTAGTGCAGGGCCCCATCTCCAAGCAAGACCAAATCTGTAGAAAGCACAGCCAAATTGCACAGCTCCTTAGAATTTTTCAGAAACAAAGCAAGATCTGTAACTCTCCTTTTCATTCTTGTCACAAAACAAAATTTTTTGAAAGTTTTTGTTATCTAAAAGCCTAAATGGCTTGTAGCTACAAAGATTTGCTCAGGGAGACCACAAAGTCTGCAACTAGCATGAGAAAAGGAGAAGAGAGAACATCTTTGATATCTTTTTCTTCCTACTCCACAAGAGCACTGCTCCTGTCTTCACTTCCAGACGTTCTCTTCCTTTAAAAAGCTTAATTCTTTCCTTTTTTTAATATGTATATATTTAAAATCTTTATTGAATTTGTTACAATATTGATTCTGTTGTTTATACTTTTTTTGGGGGGGTGGGGGTGGCCACAAGGCATGTGGAATCCTGGTTTTCTGACCAGGGAATTCCCTTTCTTTCCTTTTCTACCAGGGACTTTTCACTAGCCTTCAGCCTTTGGCCTCAGGACCAAATCCTCCAGCAATGTCTCCTAGACCACAAATTTGGGATTAAAGATCTGGTAGGGAACATATAATATTAATAATAAACATACTAATTAGTAAACAAACTAATAGTAAACAAACTAATTAGTAAACATACTAATAGAAAAATCAAATTACTTGAGCCATTTCCATTCTTCAGCTGAGCCTCTAAGACACCTTCTTAAAGAAATGGCTTCTCAGACCAAGTTCAATCTTCTTTGAGAATATAAGAGGCAGAAACAGGGTGGGAAGAGAAGGAGATGCATGTATTTTGTTGGAATTTGGCTTAATTAATTGCTGAGTTTGAAGCAAAAGGGTAGAACGTGGATTGCTTGTTACCCCCATAAAGATATTTTTCATTAAAAGTATAAAAACCATGTTGTTAAAAATGCAAAATCATGACAGTAGTTCACTCTGCTGTTTATTTTTCCATTGTTAACTCTACATAAGCCCCTATTATATGCATATTTTTACATAATTTAATGAATTAATACTAATCAGGTATTCTGATCTTTTTACTAGATATCATGAATATTTTGTTTCTGTCTCTCCCCTATAATTATCATTTTAATCATTAGATAATATTCTACATTTGTTTCTACAACAATACAGTAGCTATTCACCAGTTATTTGATCTTTTAGGTTGATCCTTGAATTACTGTCTTGAAAATAACACTGGAATATAATTTTCACACATTGTCATTCCTCTCCTTTGAATTATTTAAGATAAATTTCCAAAAGAGAGAACTTAGATTTCACATTGCCAAAATTATTGTACCAAACATAATATTACGAACAAGGTATAAGGTCATATATGACTCACCAAATCTTGCCAGCACTGGATATGAGAATTTAAAGTAGTTAATTTCCATTTAAGTAGATGTAGAACACTATCATCATCTGGCTTCAATTTACAAATAGAGCAGAGGTTTCCCATATATTTTTCTAGCATATGCCTAGGAGTTTAGGCTAGTCATGCCTTCACCACTTAAATTTTGTCCAAGGAATTGCAGCAGCTAGAAACCATGGTAGAGAGAACCTGCATATGGACAGGTCACAGAAAGCTTCTGGAGTCATTCAATGCTAGATGATGAATCCCAAAGGGTAAATACTATAGAGGGATAGGGAAATTTTAAAATATTGAGGAGACAATGAAAAAATGTGTTAGGTAAAAACTGGGGAGACCTCCCTGTACCCAGCAGTATGCTTAGACTAAACTAAGAAAAATCAATTGACTTGTTAAAGATCATGAGCTACTTAAGTTAGTTCTTATCTGAAATAGTGTTCATACATTAGTAAATTGCTTTTGTTTTGCAATCAATTTTATTCCATTAAGGATGTATTGTTATCCCTATTTTTTCCAACAGTGTAACCAGTCCTCTCTGAACTGCAAATCCTAAGTTGCCAAATTAAACCAACAGTTGTTGGCATTAGGACCAGACTTTAAGGCCTATTTCTATATAGTTCATCATGTAAACCTTGGTAGATAACACAAGTGAGAAAACAGAGATTCAGATTTGCCTCCTTGCCCAAAGTCTGACTGCCTGCAGAGTAGCTGAGAATCCCATCAAGGTCCTCTGACTCTGTTCAGGCCCATTACCATCCATTCAAGAAAGCCACAGAGACCTCAAACTAGCTCCTTCCTTCAAAGAGCTCCTTTCTAACCAGGCCATAGAGTGTATGTGATATCCCCCTGCCAGTACAACCTATGGTCTCACCAGTGGGGTTGCCTATGGATCATATGGTTATTCATTTCATTAATTGTTTTACTTAATAATCAAAAATATTTTTATGATCTCCTATATATAGCATAAGGCTTACAACCTGTGGCTCAGATGGCAAGGAATCTGCCTGCAATGCAAAAGACCTGGGTTCAATCCCTAGATTGGGAAGATTCCATGGAGAAGGAAATGGCAGCCTACTCCAGTATTCTTGCCTGGAGAATCCCATGGACAGAGGAGCCTGGCAGGCTATAGTCCACAGAGTCACAGGGTCAGACACGACTGAGTGATTAATGCTTTCTATATGTAGTACATTAAAAATAGAACAAGCTTATGTAAAATCTAGCTTTGTGGTGTTTTTATATGTTTATTTTATAAGACTTAACTATGTACCTACTAAGTGCCAGGCACTGTGCTGAACTCTGAGGAGATAATGATGACTATACCGACATAGTCACTGTCTTCATAGAACTTACTCAAAAATTAAGATAACTGTGAAACAAATTCATTCAGTCACTCAATACATATACACTGAGCCCTTTTTACACGTTGGGCACTTGGCATTCTTTTCAGTGCTAGAGATGGAGTATTGACCAAAACAGACCAAATCTTTGAGTTTACATTTCAGTAGAAAAGAAAATTGATAATCAGTGTATTATAAAATACCAGATATTGGCATGTGCTGTGAAGACAAAGCAAGGTAATAAGACAGAGGTAGTCTGCAGGGGTGGGGACAGGCTGAAGGGGATTGGGAAAATCTTTCTTACATAGTCTAAGGTCTTGTTTTTACAGCTATAATAAGTATAATAAATGAAAAACACGTATATCCCCCCTCCCCAAAAAAAAGTTATTGTGTCAGGAGCAAAGACTTCCCTGAGGAAATTACCCTTGAGCTAAGATGTGACTGCTGTTAGCAGGATAGGCAGAGAAAGAGAAGCAGGAATGATGTGGGGCAGGGTTGGGGGGGCCAGGGTGGTGGTTGGTGAGTGGTGGAGCTGGAGGAAGAGGTTATAGGTCACTTCCCCTCTTTGGGCCTCAGTCTCCTCACCTATAAACAGAGGGCACTGAGTCCCGTGACCTCCAGGGGACCCTTCAGAGCAGACAGATCCATAACTGACCATGCTGAATGAGCGCAGGGACCTTTGTGAGTTTCTCTTCCTCTCTTTTCATTAAATTTCTCTGTTATATGAAACTCTGTCCTAGAGTGCATCTTCTTATGAGTGGGCTGTCAGTGGCTAAGCTTGTTAATGATTCTTTGACTCATCTATTCAGCCCGAATAATTTTCCTGAACTTCAGGACTCTAGCTCTAAGTGCCTGAATGTCTCATCACTGTCTCACAGGCTCATCAACTACAACATATTCAAAACTGAGTATCCTCTTTCCCTCAAACATGCTGCTTTTCCTGGGTCACCTATTTTAATAAATGAGACCCCTCAGTCTCCAAAGACAGAAACCTGAGAATCATTTTTTTTTATTATTTTATCCTATCATTGAATTGATGATTAAATTCTTTTTTGTTTGTTTTTTGGGGTTTTTTTTTTAACTGTGCCAGGGATCAAACTCGGCCCTGAAAGTGAAAGCACCAAGTCCTAACCACCGGATAACCAGGGAATTTTTGAAATCTTTTTGAATACAACTAATGATGTCTTTCAGGCTTCCCAGGTAGCTCAGCTGGTAAAGAATCTGCCTGCAATGTGAGAGACCTGGGTTTGATCCCTGGGTTGGGAAGATCCCCTGGAGGAAGGCATGGCATTCTTGCTTGGAAAGTCCCCATAGACAGAGGAGCCTGGGGCTATAGTCCACGGGGTCGCAAAGAGTTGGACGCGACTGAATGACTAAGCACAGCACAAGGATGTCTTTCGAATATGTCTCCTCTCATTTGCCCTCATTGCTGCAGCCTCTGTTAACCCCTTATCATCTCTGACCAGGGCTGGTGCAATGCTCTCCCAATTCTCCTTCAACAGACATTCGTATGGATTACAACCTCACTTCCTTCAAATTTTTGTTCAAGTGACACTGTCTCAGTCCTTCCCTGACTATCTTAAATTGCAAACCTCACTGCCCTCCTCTATCCCATTAACAATCTCTCTTTCCCTGATCTATTATTTTAAATGGCACATAGCATCTTCTAACACATTATACTTATTTATTATTACACCTATTATTTCTTATCTGTTTTTCCTGACTGGAAGGTAAACTCTGATATGTTTAATGGTGCACCCTAGGAGTCTAGAAGCATGCCTGGCACATAGAAGTTACTCAGTACGTGTGTATTGAATGGATGAGTTAATTGCCCTGACTATATGCTCTATTGCTCATCTTCCACATGTCCACTGGGTGAATATTTCTAAACTACTAATCTTATCACATGACCCACTTGCTTGGTATTACATGCCTCCTTACATCACCCTGTACCCACCCAAACCAAGCTGATGAAGTTCCTCAGAGATGTACTATTAGCATATGTTTCCTTGTATTTGATTACATCATTTCCTCTGCCTGGAATGCCATCTTCCATTTTGTCCCCATAGTGGAGTAAATTTCAGTCAGGCTTAAGTATTTTTACCTCTTCTTTGAAGGTTTACCATGTTATCTAGAGACGACTGATTCACATTTGTACCACCACTGTATCCTGTGCATGTAGCCTTTATTTTGCTTCTCTACGTGTCTGTCTGCCCCTGTTAAATTATATTTCTTTAAGGGCAGCAATCATGCCATGTGAAACTTTCTATCCTTGGGATCTGGTACAGTGCCCAGTACTTGGATGCTTATTAAATATTTCCTGAGTAAATGAGTATTAAAGATTAAAGAAGCAATTATGGGGGATAGACTTTGAAAGGCTGCATGCGGCCAGAATTGAAGTAGTGATGGGGGTGCCGAGTGTGACAAAGAGGGAAACTCCTTGGCTTCATAGTTTTTATTTATACCTTTAAGCTGTTAAGTTACATTTTTCACAGGAGAGGCAGTCCTATTCACCTGGAATGACTCAACTGCATTATATTTCTTTTTAGGGCATCTCTAATCATGAAAAATCTCACCATCATTACTGAGTTTGTCCTCATGGGATTTTCCAGAAATCCCCACATCCTGAACATGCTTTTTGCATTGTTCCTGGTGATATACCTCCTGACCCTGATGGGGAACCTGGTGATGATCCTGGTGATCAGAACTGATTCTCACCTTAAGACACCCATGTACTTCTTCCTAGGTCACCTGTCATTTCTGGATCTCTCCCTTTCTTCAATAACCACGCCCAAGATGCTGGAGAACTTGTTAACTCAAAAGAAAACTATCTCTGTGTGGGGCTGCATGGCCCAGAGTTTCTTTCTCATACTCTCTGGGAGCACAGAGGCCTGCCTGCTCTCTGCCATGGCCTATGACCGCTATGCTGCCATCTGCCACCCTCTGCTATACAGTGTGATTGTGAACAGGCCTCTGTGTGTTGGGATGGTGACTGCAGCTTGGGCAGTGGGGTTCCTAAACTTGCTGCCAAGCAGTCTTTTCACTTACAACTTACATTTCTGTGGCCCCAATGTCATCCCTCACTTCTGCTGTGAGCTGCCTTCACTCTTCCCTCTGTCCTGCACTGATCCTACTGCCAATGAGGCCCTTCTTGCTGGGTCATGTGCATTGTTAGGATTTGTGACATTTCCCCTGATTCTTTTCTCTTATTCTAGAATAATCTCTGCCATCATAAGCATCCCTTCTTCTGGGGGTCAAGGCAAAGCCTTCTCTACATGTTCCTCCCACCTCACTGTGGTGCTTTTGTTCTATGGGACAGCCTTATTTAGGTACATGACCCCTCTCTTGGGCTCCATGTTGGAGCAAGTGGTCTCTATTCAGTACAGTGTGATCACATCCTTGTTAAACCCCCTCATCTACAGCCTCAAGAACCAGGAAGTGAAGACAGCCCTGCATAGAGTGTTGAAGCAATAAATGTGCCCCTCTGTATGTGGGGGATTCATGCTACCTTTGGTCTGAAGACAATGAAAAAGCATAGTCAGGGGCTGTAGAGCATTAATGGCTAACTTGGTCACTTTAGAAATTTGCCACTTGATGAATATAACCTCTTGGATGTGGGTAATAGAGTTCTAAGTGTGTGATTGCTTATTTTATTGTATTTGATAGGAAAATAAAGTGAAGCCTGAGAAATAAATACTGTGATAGAATAGTGTAGACAGAGTCCAAATCTGTTTGCCTTGTTTTCAAAGTGTTAATAGTATGGCATTCTAAGCATTAAAATAGAAAAGGAAAAAAAAAAAAAAAAAAAGATGGGAGTGTGAAAGGCATTTCAGTGTGAGAGAAAACTAGCTACTGATTGAAGATTGTACTGAATGAGGGTTGCTTCATCCACCTTACCTGGGAGAACCAAAAATAATTGATGTGCCTGGTTTGAGTTATTAACTTTCAAGTTTCCAGAAAGCAAAAACACAAGTTAGGACAGGAATCTGCCCTAATCCAATCAAAGGGAAAGTAACTGTTTCAGGTGTGCTGGTGGTAACATTTTGAGTATCTGGAATGGGATCTGGCTGTCTGGCAACTAGACTAGAGATCTCCCTGGACATAACCTAATGTCTATGCTATCTCAAAACAATGTTTTCATTCAACCTGAGAACATCAAGTCAGTTAATTCACTTGGTGTCTGACAGCCCCAATCAGCCAAACCCTCCTGAACTCACTGTCCATTGTTTCTTTGACACATATTCAGTCAAATAAATTAATTTATTGTCACAAAAGATTCATGGGTGAGGAGACAGTAAGCTCACAACCCAGTGAATGGACTGACTTGAGTGACTCCTTAAATGAAATACTTAACATACATCACTGTATTTACTCTCATAAGCATTAAACAAAAGTAAGTTTTTTTTCTTTTGGCACTTTCTTAATTTCTTAAAATTCAAAAAATATTGTTGGTTTGTTTTTTAATTTTTACCATGAACTTTTAATCTTAAATATATAATAAATTCTACAAAATTAGTAGGGGAGTGTGTAGTGAGTAAATAAGAAAAAATACTTTTAAAGATGTAAATATTTTAAAATCATAGTTTCAGGAAAAATTAATTTTGATGTATACTTCTAAAATATAATGGTTATATATCCGTAGTAATTACCTTTTGGGTCAGTTCTACGAAATGATGTCATCAGATTTTGTCAAGAAAAGGGGGTTTTTGTACAGAGTGTAGCCAGTTCTGCACCTCATGTAGAAGATACAGTTCTCCCTTAAGTGATCTAATTTCAAGATAGTTAGGAGGTAGAATTAACATGACTTAGTGACTCTTCAAATAAAGGAAGAGTTAATAATATCATTGTGCCCTGCCCCTTATATATTCTTAAGAGTACCTCTCCAAAATGAACCTATTTAGATATAGGTTATGGGTATAATGAGAAGGGTATCCTTCCCCAGACCAAACCCAAGTAAAAGATATGCAGTCACTTAAATAGACATCAACAGTGTAGCACCTGCATCTTGCAACCACTCCCTTCCTCGTTTGCATCTTTGAGAGATGGGTTCAAGGACTGACTCATCTATCAATCTCCCATCTCTTAGGAGACTGAAGCAGTCATTGGCACAAGCTTCCAGGTGTGCTTGCTTCTTTATTTTCAATTCCTACTACAGACTCTCATGCAGTAAAATCTCTGGTGGACTGCCCTACCAGCCTCCCATATATACATTATGAATTGTGTTAGTTAAAAAATGTTTTATACTCAAACTGTCTTCCCTTATCTTGTCACTCTCATTCCCTCTCCTATCCTTTTGCTATAAGTATGATCTTGATTTATATTACCAATTTGCTTGTATAAATATTTATACTAATTTATAGTCCAGCCAGCAATTTATTAGAGGGTTTAGCAATGTATATCTGCCAGGCTTGACAATCATTTTTAAACCATTTTAATATTTACCAATTTTATAGGTATAAGATGCTAATTCTTTTTTGTATTTGCATTTATTTTTCATCACAAATAATACTCAACATTTCTCAAACATTAACCATCAGTATTTCCTCTTTTGTTATTAGCATGCCATTTTGCTAGTTTCTTATTGCATTCACAGTATTATTTTTATTTGAATGATGTGTTTAAATAAGAAGGATGTTAATTTTTGCAATAACTCATTTCAAACCCTTTCAAAGTGTATTGTTTTACTGTTATGTTTTTATTTTTAATTGTGTTATGTAGTCAAATAACTTTCCTTTGTGGAATATTCTCTGCTTTTAAGGTCAAGAAGTCCCTTACCATCAGTGTTCTGAATTTTTCTTCTAGTTTTCTTGTGCGCTTTTCTACATTTCATTTAAGTCATGTAGAATTTCTCTTGTCCCTTCCAAGCAAGCATATTATAAGAGTCTGACCCTCGTTTGGCTCAGGGAGGTAGGGCCAGATACAAAAATAAATGAGGAACAAAGAAGAGACAGCCAAGGTAAACCAAAGTCAAGAGCCAAATAACCTATTTGTATGATTTGTCAATAGCAAGTTTGCAACTAGAGTTAGGAAGAGGTTGTATAAATAAGATCTGAAACATAACCTCTGAATTATTCTCCTGATTTATGTAAGAATAGGGAGGAAATTGTGAAGGATATTCTCATTTACTCCTACATCTTTTTTTTTTTTTTTTTTTTCCAGTGGGTTTTGTCATACATTGATATGAATCAGCCATGGATTTACATGTAGTCCCAATCCCGATCCCCCCTCCCACCTCCCTCTCCACCCGATTCCTCTGGGTCTTCCCAGTGCACCAGGCCGGAGCACTTGTCTCGTGCATCCCACCTGGGCTGGTGATCTGTTTCACCATAGATAGTATACATGCTGTTCTTTTGAAATATCCCACCCTCACATTCTCCCACAAAGTTCAAAAGTCTGTTCTGTATTTCTGTGTCTCTTTTTCTGTTCTGCATATAGGGTTATCGTTATCACCTTTCTAAATTCCATATACATGTGTCAGTATGCTGTAATGTTCTTTATCTTTCTGGCTTACTTCACTCTGTATAAGGGGCTCCAGCTTCATCCATCTCATTAGGACTGGTTCAAATGAATTCTTTTTAATGGCTGAGTAATATTCCATGGTGTATATGTACCACAGCTTCCTTATCCATTCATCTGCTAATGGGCATCTAGGTTGCTTCCATGTCCTGGCTATTATAAACAGTGCTGCGATGAACATTGGGGTGCACGTGTCTCTTTCAGATCTGGTTTCCTCAGTGTGTATGCCCAGAAGTGGGATTGCTGGGTCATATGGCAGTTCTATTTCCAGTTTTTTAAGAAATCTCCACACTGTTTTCCATAGCGGCTGTACTAGTTTGCATTCCCACCAACAGTGTAAGAGGGTTCCCTTTTCTCCACACCCTCTCCAGCATTTATTGCTTGTAGATTTTTGGATAGCAGCCATCCTGACTGGCGTGTAATGGTACCTCATTGTGGTTTTGATTTGCATTTCTCTAATAATGAGTGATGTTGAGCATCTTTTCATGTGTTTGTTAGCCATCTGTATGTCTTCTTTGGAGAAATGTCTGTTTAGTTCTTTGGCCCATTTTTTGATTGGGTCATTTATTTTTCTGGAATTGAGCTTCAGGAGTTGCTTGTATATTTTTGAGATTAATCCTTTGTCTGTTTCTTCATTTGCTATTATTTTCTCCCAATCTGAGGGCTGTCTTTTCACCTTACTTATAGTTTCCTTTGTAGTGCAAAAGCTTTTAAGTTTCATTAGGTCCCATTTGTTTATTTTTGCTTTTATTTCCAATATTCTGGGAGGTGGGTCATAGAGGATCTTGCTGTGATTTATGTCGGAGAGTGTTTTGCCTATCTTTTCCTCTAGGAGTTTTATAGTTTCTGGTCTTACATTTAGATCTTTAATCCATTTTGAGTTTATTTTTGTGTATGGTGTTAGAAAGTGTTCTAGTTTCATTCTTTTACAAGTGGTTGACCAGTTTTCCCAGCACCACTTGTTAAAGAGGTTGTCTTTTTTCCATTGTATATCCTTGCCTCCTTTGTCAAAGATAAGGTGTCCATAGGTTCATGGATTTATCTCTGGGCTTTCTATTCTGTTCCATTGATCTATATTTCTGTCTTTGTGCCAGTACCATACTGTCTTGATGACTGTGGCTTTGTAGTAGAGTCTGAAGTCAGGCAGGTTGATTCCTCCAGCTCCATTCTTCTTTCTCAAGATTACTTTGGCTATTCGAGGTTTTTTGTATTTCCATACAAATTGTGAAATTCTTTGGTCTAGTTCTGTGAAAAATACCGTTGGTAGCTTGATATGGATTGCATTGAATCTATAGACTGCTTTGGGTAGAATAGCCATTTTGACAATATTGATTCTTCCAATCCATGAACACGGTATGTTTCTCCATCTGTTTGTGTCCTCTTTGATTTCTTTCATCAGTGTTTTATAGTTTTCTATGTATAGGTCCTTTGTTTCTTTAGGTAGATATACTCCTAAGTATTTTATTCTTTTTGTTGCAATGGTGAATGGTATTGTTTCCTTAATTTCTCTGTCTGTTTTTTCATTGTTAGTATATAGGAATGCAAGGGATTTCTGTGTGTTAATTTTATATCCTGCAACTTTACTATGTTCATTGATTAGCTCTAGTAATTTTCTGGTAGAGTCTTTAGGGTTTTCTATGTAGAGGATCATGTCATCTGCAAACAGTGAGAGTTTTACTTCTTCTTTTCCTATCTGGATTCCTTTTACTTCTTTTTCTGCTCTGATTGCTGTGGCCAGAACTTCCAACACTATGTTGAATAGTAGTGGTGAGAGTGGGCACCCTTGTCTTGTTCCTGATTTCAGGGGAAATGCCTTCAATTTTTCACCATTGAGGGTGATGCTTGCTGTGGGTTTGTCATATATAGCTTTTATTATGTTGAGGTATGTTCCTTCTATTCCTGCTTTTTGGAGAGTTTTAATCATAAATGAGTGTTGAATTTTGTCAAAGGCTTTCTCTGCATCTATTGAGATAATCATATGGTTTTTATCTTTCAATTTGTTAATGTGGTGTATTACATTGATTGATTTGCGGATATTAAAGAATCCTTGCATTCCTGGGATAAAGCCCACTTGGTCATGGTGTATGATTTTTTTAATATGTTGTTGGATTCTGTTTGCTAGAATTTTGTTAAGGATTTTTGCATCTATGTTCATCAGTGATATTGGCCTGTAGTTTTCTTTTTTTGTGGCATCTTTGTCTGGTTTTGGAATTAGGGTGATGGTGGCCTCATAGAATGAGTTTGGAAGCTTACCTTCTTCTGCAATTTTCTGGAAGAGTTTGAGTAAGATAGGTGTTAGCTCTTCTCTAAATTTTTGGTAGAATTCAGCTGTGAAGCCATCTGGTCCTGGGCTTTTGTTTGCTGGAAGATTTTTGATGACAGTTTCGATTTCCTTGCTTGTGATGGGTCTGTTAAGATCTTCTATTTCTTCCTGGTTCAGTTTTGGAAAGTTATACTTTTCTAAGAATTTGTCCATTTCATCCAAGTTGTCCATTTTATTGGCATAGAGCTGCTGGTAGTAGTCTCTTATGATCCTTTGTATTTCAGTGTTGTCTGTTGTGATCTCTCCATTTTCATTCCTAATTTTGTTAATTTGGTTTTTCTCTCTTTGTTTCTTAATGAGTCTTGCTAATGGTTTGTCAATTTTGTTTATTTTTTCAAAAAACCAGCTTTTAGCTTTGTTGATTTTTGCTATGGTCTCTTTAGTTTCTTTTGCATTTATTTCTGCCCTGATTTTTAAGATTTCTTTCCTTCTGCTAACTCTGGGGTTCTTCATTTCTTCCTTCTCTAATTCCTTTAGGTGTAGTTACTCCTACATCTTAAATTACCACCTATAATATTAAGATTCCCCCAAACTATAATCTGATTCACAACTTTACATCTGATAAACAGACTCATCTGCCCAATACCAATAGCTAATTCTACCTAAATTTTCCCAACATATCTTCTCAATTCTATTTGCTCTCTTGTTGTTGCTCAGTTGCTCAGTCATGTCCCACTCTTTGCAACCCCATGGACTGCAGCACGCCAGCCTTCCCTGTCCTTCACCATCTCCTGGAGCTTGCTCAAATGTATGTCCATCAAGTCAGTGATGCCATCCAACCATCTCATCCTCTGTCATCCCCTTCTCTTCCTGCCTTCAATCTTTCCCAGCATCAGGGTCATTTCTAATTAGTCAGATCTTCACATCAGGTGGCCAAAGTATTGGAGCTTTAGCTTCAGCATTGGTCCTTCCAATGAATATTCAGGACTATTTCCCTTTAGGATTAACTCCTAATTAATCTCCTTGCAGTCTAAGGGACTCTCAAGAGTCTTCTCCAACACCATAGTTCCGAAGTATCAATTCTTTGGCACTCAGCTTTCTTTATAGTCAAACTCTCACATCCAAACATGACTACTGGAAAAATCATAGCTTTGACTAGACGAACCTTTATTGACAAAGCAATGTCTCTGCTTTTGAATATGCTATCTAGGTTGGTCATAGCTTTTCTTCCAAGGAGCAAGTGTCTTTTAATTTCATAGCTGCAGTCACCACCTACAGTGATTTTGGAGCCCAGGACAATAAAGTCTCCTTAATATGAGTAAAGTTATTTTAAGTGTATGTATATGAATATATATATGAATTAAAAATATATGTTTTATGTATTTCTCTCTAAAGCTGATATCATACTTACTGAGATAACACTAAGAATATTTCCCTGAATCAGGAAAAGGAGCTCTTTATAGCCACTATTATGAAAATGCATATAATATTAAATATTCAGGGAATTCTCCTGGAGGTATTAAGAGAATGCAATTTGACAAGAAAGAAATTAAGAATAAAAACTTGAAAGAAGAGGATAATTTTACGGTTTTGCAAAGGATGTGATTATTTACCTGGAAAATCTGGGAGATTTATACAGGAAACTGTTAAGAGAATGATAAAAGAATTTGCAAAGTAACTATATATAAAATTAATAAACAGAAATCATATCCTTCCTTATCTCTAAACAACTAATTAGAAAACATAATGGAAGAAATTAACATCACAGTAGGAACAAAAAAAGATAAAACACCCAGGAATAAATTTAAAGTGTTCAAAAACTATTGGAAGAAAAATTTAAGATTCTATCAAGGGACTCAAAGATTAAAACAAATGAACAAGCATATCATATTATTGAGTGGTAGAACTCAATATAGTGAAGATCTAATAACTCTCTTAAAAGCTTATGGGTGGGACATGGTGTCAATAAAAATAGAAACAAGCTTCTTTTATAATTAGATTATTTCTAGAATTCAAAGGAAAAGTTAAAAAAAAACAAGAATAGAAAACTCTAAGTGTAATAAAGGGGAAAGTCCTACAGAATATAAAAATGAAAGGATCCAATAATTCCAATTCTGTATCACTAGTGAATGAATATATTGAATAGACAGCCCATAAACATACCCAAAGATATACAGGCAATTTAGAATATTGGAAAGATGCTAATTTAAGTCAATAGGTTAAGGATGGATTATTCATTATATGGTATAGAATAACTGGTAGCTTTCTGTTAAAAATGAACCTGGATTCCTGTCTTACACCAAATAAATTCCACATGAATTAAAGACAAATAATGAAACTATAAAAATATGGAAGAATTGTTATTAAAAAAAGTTTAATTGAAGTATAGTTGACTTGCAGTGTTGTTAACTTCTGAGGTATATACATCAGAAACTAACATTATGTTATATATATGTGTTAATTGCTCAATTATATCCAATTCTTTGTAACCCTATGGATTGTAGCCCACCAGGTTCCTCTGTCCATGGAATTCTCCAGGCAGGAATACTGGAGTAGCTTGCCATTCCCTTCTCCATAGGATCTTCCTGACCCAGGGATCGAACCTGGGTCTCCCACATTGAAGGCAGATCCTTTACTGTCTGAGCCACCAGGGACAAGAATATATGTGCGTGTGTGTGTCAAGGCTGTGGTCTTCCTGGTGGTCATGAATGGTTGTGAGAGCTGGACCTTAAAGAAGGCAGAACACCAAAGGATCGATGCCTTTGAACTGTGGTGCTGGAGAAGACTCCTGTAAGTCCCTCGGACAGCAAGGAAATCAAAACAGTCAATCTTAAGGGAAATCAATCCTGAATACTCATTGGAAGGATTGCTGCTAAAGCTGAAGCTTCAGTATTTTGGTCATCTGATGCAAACAACCGACTCATTGGAAAAGTCCCTGATGCTGGAAAAGATTGAGGGCAGAAGGAGAAGAGGGCATCAGAGGATGAGATAGCTGGATGGCATCACTGATGCAATGAACATGAACTTGGGCAAACTCCAGGAGATGGTGAGGGACAAGGAGGCCTGATGTGCTGTAGTCCATGCGGTCACAAAGAGTCGGACATGACTGGGTGACTGAACAAAAACAACAAATATATATATATTTGGGTGTGTGTGTGTGTATGTTTGTATGTTTTTTCATATTTTTCCACTAGGTTTTATTACAGGATCCTGAATAGTTCCCTGTGCTATACCATAGCACTTTGTTGTTTATCCGTCCTATATACTGAGTCTGCAAGTACAAAACCCCCAATCAAGTTGTCCCCCACGCCCCCTTCACCTTGGCAACCACAGGTTTGTTTTGTGTGTCTGTGAGTCTGTTTCTGTTTTCTAGATAAATTAATTTATGTCATACTTTAGATTCTACATAGAAGTGATATTATATAGTCTTTGTCTTTCTCTTACTGACTTATTAATACTTCACTCAGTATGATACATCCATGGCATTATTTTTGTGGCTGAGTAATATTCCATTTTATGTGTGTGTGTGTGTGTATATATATATATATATATATAAAATACACACACACCATATCTTCTCTATCCATTTATCTGTCAACGAACATTTAGAGAATTAATCTTACAAATATCCTCACAAGCATGCAAAGAAAATTAAATTATAAGCATAACCATGAAAACATTTCTCTACACAGACAGGGAACTCTGTTTTTTTGTTAATGTCTTCCCAAGCACCTAGAAGCACTTTGGCCATAATAGATGCTCAATGGATATTTAGAGAATGAATGAACGGATGTTGACTATTGCCATCTGTAAAGTACATGTTAAATGAATTGTATTTTCATATGATGATGACTAGACAGCCATTTGAAATTGAGGCAGCTCTGGGGAATTCCTTGACAGTCCAGTGGTTATGATTCTGTGCTTTCACTGATGGGGCATGGGTTCAGTCACTGGTCAGGGAACTAAGATCTCATAAACTGCATGGCCAAAAAGAAAAAGAAGAAAAAATGAGGCAGCTCTGTATATACCAATATTGAGTGATCTTCAAAATAAATAATAAATAATATTAAAAAATAAGTTGCAAAATGGGGTGTAGACTCTTTTTTACGAAAATCTTACATATATACATGTGGCTATACTCATAGACTATCTCTGAAAGTTCATTTAAGTAAAATGGTCAATAGTCCTTGCATCTAAGAAAGGGATAAGTAAGTAGTTGGGGACTAGGAATTGGAGAAAACTTACTCTTTATACTATGGACATGTATTAAAATACATTTTTAAATATGGGAAAGCTAAAAATATTTACAAACATGTAAAAACTCAGGGAATATATTACCCATGATTTCTTACTCAAAGAATTTACTGAAGAATATTTCCACAAGAAATAAAGTGATACCAGAGGGAAGGACTGGAACCTAAGAAAAAAATGGTAATGAGAGTAACACATTTATGATTAAATTATTAATCATCAAAATAGCTATCTCCAGTGTTTTAGAGTATATTAAATTGTAGGAAACTATAACAAAGCAGATAAGCTAGATTATTAGGTGAACACTTAAAAATATGATAGGATGATTTTCCCCTTGTTCAGGAGCAGGATCCTCTGTCTCTCTTTGCAGTAGTCATTTTAGTGGTGTGTATGTTCTCAGACTCAATATCTGGAACACCCAATGGTTCTATAAAGACTCAGTGTAAGTTTTGTTGAGTTACTAAGTGTGGCATACAGTAAAGGTAAGAGAATTTTTTTCGTTAAAGTGCCAGATAGCAAAGGTTTTAGGTTGTGTAGGTCGTATGTACAGTCTCTGTTATAACTACTCAATGCTGCCATGTATGAAAGCATCCACAGACTGTAAGTAGGTTAGCATAGCTGTGTTCTAATAAAACTTTGTTTTCTTAAAAACAGGCAGGTAAGCTACACTTGGCCTGCAAACCATAATTTATCAACCCCTTGCTTATGTAAGATCCTTCTTAGATCTGCTCTAAACTCCAATTGCTGTCACTCCCCTTCATGTCCTTGCACTTTTACTCAATAGTGCTAAATTTAATATAGCCATAATTTTGTGAAAAGGTGGTATCTTGTTGTTCTGTTGCTAAGTCGCATGCAACTCTTTGCAACCCCATGGGTTGCAGCACACCTGCCCTTCACTATCTCCTGGAGCTTGCTCAAACTCATGTCCATTAAGTTGGTGATGCCATCCAACTATGTTATCCTCTGTCATCGTCTTCTCCTCCTGCCTTCAATCTTTCCCAGCATCAGGGTCTTTTCCAATGGTGGCCAAAATATGGAGCTTCAGCTTCAGCATCAGTTCTTCCAATGAATATTCAGGATTGATTTCCTTTAGGATTAATGGGTTTGATCTTCTTGCTGTCCAACGGACTCTCAAGAGTCTTCTCCAGCACCACAATTCGAAAGCATCGATTCTTCGGCACTCAGCCTTCCTTATGGTCCAACTCTCACATCCATACATGTCTACGGGAAAAACTATAGCTTTGACTAACTATATAGACCTTTGTTGGCAAAGTGTTGTCTTTGCTTTTTAACACACTATCTAGGTTTGTCAAAGCTTTTCTTCCAAGGAGCAAGCATCTTTTAATTTCATGGCTGCAGTCACTGTCTTCAGTGATTTTGGAGCCCAAGAAAATAAAACTGCCAGTGTTTCCAAAAAAATGGAAAGGGTGGTATATGTATTAATATGTAAGTAAATACTAATGCTATATGTAATGCTGCTAAGCCTGATCCTTGGTCAATGTGAATTGATTATTTATAACTTTATGTTACTTATATAAAATATAAATACTTCTAATCATCTATTTATAGTTATTGTCCTACACCCTATGCAGAAGTGAAGTCTATCACTAAGAGAAACCACCAGTCCTCCTGATCTGGTCCTGTTGAGGAAGAATCCCAGACTCCTTCCAAAGATATACTTATATAGGGACTATTTTCCTGATGGCTCAAGAAGAATAATAACTCCCTCTTTTCAACTTTTTCTTAGCTATGTAAAGTCAAGAGTCCAATCATGCAGAATATGAGGACTGAAATGGGAGTTCCTTACATCACAGTAACAGGAGGAAAATTAATACTGGCTTTACAAGTCACTAGAAACATAAAGGGAAAGGAATGGTGGGTGCAGAAGCCAGCATGTTGTGGGATAAAAGGTAAGAAAAGCTTGGGAGGTAGTATAGTTAAGTCAGACTTTCAGAAGTGGCTGTGAGACAAGTAAAGTGAGGCAATGTAGAATCAATAACTGCAGTGAAACACGGGGTCAGTTAGATATTTTTAAATATGGGAACTATTTTAATATATTTACATTCTTGGTACAAATGAGTAAAAGAAAGAAACTGATGATTAAAAACAGGTAATTAGCATACCTGAAGGAGAAGGACTCAGAGGCTCAGAAGGAGATCGGAGCTAAAGTCCAAGTACAAGTGTTAGTCTTGCATTAAAAGCATTACCTCTACCATTAAATCTAAAGAAGGGACAAAAAAATACATTTCTAAGTGGGGACTCAAGAAAATTAAAGAGTTCCTGCTTTATGGCTCTGATTTCTTTCAGGGCCATGTGATAAATGCGTGCAGAAAAAATACAGCATACCTCAAGTGCATAGATTTTGGAGTAACTCCAAAGGGAAAGGGAATGTTAGACTTTATAGAGAGAGTATGAGGGTAACGCATGTGCGCACACACACGTGAACATTAATGCCTCACTGTGCACACATTTATATGTCTGAGGTTGAGAAACCCTAGATTGAGCTTTATTTGTCAGATTTTGCATTGTTCCTGTGCTATTGCTGGAAATTTTTCTGCACCCCCACTTCCAAATCAGGCCCCAAGTGACTCTGACTACTGCAGCCTTCCCCATGAGCAGTGAGCAGTCCCAGACTCCCTGGACTCCTTACTCATGCTCCTCTCCCAGAGCTATAGCTTGGCAAAGAGATCAAAGAGATGGCCAAAGAGAGGAGCACCGGAAGATTATAAGACTCCTACAGACTAGCCAGGAGCTCTTCTCTGTACTAAGGTAGGTGACCTCAGGAAGACTGACAAGAATTAATAACTCTTAGCAAGGCCCAGAAAGTCCCAGTGCAGAGAATGCTGGCCCTTTAGGCTTTAGCTAGAACTGACCATAGGAGTTTGATGCTAGAAACTGTCAGGAAATAAAACTGACTTTTCCCAAGGTTTAGCTGGAGACCTAATTCTGCAGGCCCAGCTGTGGGGACAGTAGGCAATCTGCCTCAAAGAACCCCAAACAGGAGCCAGATTTAGAACAGTCCAACTCAGTAAAAGAGGTGAAGAAGGAAACTTTCATCAGTTTGAACAACTCGGAAGAATCCTACTCTAACCCAAATTCCTCACGGCAATGAAAAAGACATAGAAATAGTCATAAGGAAAATATCATGGCCAGAGAAATAAGTAGATGAAGTTTTTTTCCTGGGATGTTGATCTACAGTGCACTTCTGTCCATCTGGGATCCCTCTGTCTCCTCCCTTCATGTCCCTTGACCCTGACAAAAAAGCAGGTCATCTTTTGACATGGGGGAGCTGGCAGGAGGCATCCTGATGGAGGACTGGAGGATCATTTCTTCAAATGTGCACCATGGCAGAAGTACTGGATGTAGAAGGAGACCTTCCCATTCCCTCTTGTATAACTTTCACTAAGAGTTCTAAAGTCTTTTGGTTTCGAGGCTAGCAAGAGATCATGAAGTTGTATTGAATCGTATTGAGTAAATCTGCAGGGAGGACAGACGGGTAGTGCAGTCTCTTAGAAAGTGTCAGGGGTGGAACTATCCCCTAATTAACACTTTTGCTGTGATTGTCAGAACTGGGAACGAAAACAGTTTTCTTCATCTGAAATGCCAATGCCAGCGTCTACAAATATTCCCAAAGGATACTGGGGAATCTTCATGTGCTTAGGGCTGGAAAGGCATAGCCTGCACCTTCTTATTTTCTTCCTTTCTGTCTTTTAGGTAGTCATTTTCTATCAAAGTCCCTTTTCCTCCTTGGAACAGTTAGTTTCTCCATTGTTCTGTACCCCAGAATTCCTCCCAGTGATCCTGGTCAGCTCACTCTTTTCCTTCCCACCAAGCTGTCTGAACCTCCCACAGGAAAGTGTGGTAGCCAGGAAGATGACTCTCATCTAGGGGATCTCATGATTGGTGGGGCTTCTTTATCTCCGTACTTAATAAATCAATCTTCTTAAAATTAAGTGAAATGTTTTAGGAGCAAGTACATAGTTTGGGTGCATCATCAAAGGAGAAAGGGAAGGAAGTCTATTGTTAACTGAGGAGTTTGACTGGGGCATTTATAGAGAAAAGGAAGCTGCAGGTTTGAGGAAGATAATGGTAAAAAGAGTCTTGAAAACCAGTTCTAATCATACCAAAGAGAAATGTCTTCGTTTTGCAGCTATTATTGATATGTTCCTTTGTTGCCACATAGTCTTTATGATTTTAATTTTATTGTCTACATTATTTAGTTGGTATTTAGACATTTCAGAATATGAAAATATTGTAACATTTCCATTTTTATTGAACATATAACAATACAGTGTGCATCATTATAAATGTCACATTTCAGCCTTTTGAGTTATAGTTTTAGCATAAATCCAAGGACTTATAAGACTCTAACTCAAAGTGTATAATTTGCAATGCGTTCAGCAATGCGTTCAGCAATGGGCTTCCCTTGTGGCTCAGCTGGTAAAGAATTTGCCTGCAATGTGGGAGAAGTGGGTTCAATTCCTGGGTTGGGAAGATCCCCTGGAGAAGGGAAAGGCTACCCACTCCAGTATTCTGGCCTGAAGAATTCCATGGACTGTATAGTCCATGGGGTCACAAAGAGTCTGACACGACTGAGCAACTTTCACTTTCACTTTCTTCAGCAATGTATAGGTATCAGTGTCACCAGAGTCTTCCTAGGACTATTTGTACACTTTTTTGAAAAAATCATAAAATTAGATTCATGTTTTTATTGTACTTAAAAAAAATTAAGTTGACTTTTTCACAAATGTTTCTTTTCTCTTGGATTTCCTCTAACATAACTTTTTGGTTTATGTCATCAGAACCAAGCTTTATAAGAGCCAGCGTAAAATGGACTGAGGAGAAAGAAAGGCTGCGGGTGTTAAAGGCTACTTCTGAAAAGACTGCTGGGGAGGTAGCTATAACATTCCGGTTCAGGTCCCAGTGATAACTGGAACAACAGCTGAACAACAGGGCTCCAGTGAAACATGTGAACACTGTTAACAAAGTCCTGGTCTAGACATTTTTGCCTCAGTAAAAGACAATAACAATAGCAGCAAAGTGAAAGGAAAGAAGTTAACTACTAAAGAAGTATCCGATTATCAGGCTGTGACTAAAACCAAGGTTGACTAAGTTGATGTCAACCATGTTCCATTTTGTTGATGTAAAAATTTACCTTCAGAAGGGTTAAGTATCGTGCTCAAGTTCACATACATAGCTTTCATTTTTCAGGTCTAGCTTTTGTTTTTAATTTTAGGGAAAGTGCTATGTTTAAGATACAGATACTTTAAGTGACTCAAAATATATGTTGTCCATCTGCTGGGTGTGCTGTGGTAGAAAGAGCACTGGATTGAGAGCAGGGTATTCAGTTTAATTCCTGACTCTTCTGCTGATGAGCTATGTGACATGGAAGAAGTCACCTCACCTCTGTGAGCCTCCGTCTTCCCCACTCTTGAGATGCTGAGAGCCTAATCTCACTGGCCTGAGAATGGAACAATCTTCAGGCACAAACACTTCCCACAGATACTTTTCCAGCTTTGCTAGTATGTCTTTGGAGATATAGGGTACTCTTGAATTCCTCCTGGAATGTTTGGAAAGCCTCTTGCAACCTCTAGTAGCATCATACAAGTCCCTTTTCAAGTAGCATTGTTCAAATCCCTTTTCTACATCTTCATCTAATACCCAGAATGGCTATAATAAGATGGTGAGTTCTGTAGTTCTTGGCTTTAAGATGGACATCTAAATATAAGAAGATTTGCAACTAAATGTCTATTCTCTGAAACAATTTCATTTGAAGTAGCCTGTTTATTCTCATAAGTATAGTCTTAATAGTTAAATTATGTAATCTGATTTAGCACACAAAGATGTGTGTTATATTCACTCACAGAATTAATGAGATCTGTTGGGGAGAGTCAAGGAGGAGAAACCCTTAAAGTCACTGTGATAATTTCTTAGGGCTGTTGTAACAAACTATTGGAAACCAGGTGGCTTGAAACAATAGAATTTATTGTCTCCCAGTTCTAGGGACTCTAAGACTGACATCAAGGTGTCAGCAGGGCCACGGCCATCCCAAAACTTGTAGGGAAGAATCCTTCCTCGTCTCTTCCTAGATTCTGGTTATGGCTGTCAACCCTTGGCTTCCTTGACTTGCAGGCGCCTCCCTCCTCTCTGCTCTGTGTCACATGCTGTCCCCACGTTGAGTGTATTCTTTATAAGGCTCTCTCATCTCTAATAAGAACATCAGTCAGATTAGATTAAGAGCCTGCCCTATTCCAGTGTTATCTCATCTTAATTGATTGCACCTTCAGTGACCCTATTTCCATATAATATTACACTGTGGGGTACAAGGGATTAAGACTTCAACATATTTTCTGGAGTTAGACACAATTCAACTCATAAAGGTCACAATTGGAATTACTCAACTTCTTTTTCTTTTCTATTGTTAAGCTGAAAGAAGTATTTCCTGAGAAGTTTTAGGGTTGTGGGATGATATTCTGGTCACTAGAAATTACTCAGATTCTGTAATACAGTTGATTTCTTTCTAGGAATGACATTTACAAACAACCATGAACAACTTTACTTTCTTCACTGAGTTCACCCTCCTCAGGCTATCTGCTGACCCCCACATCCAGGCTCTGCTCTTTGTGCTGTTCCTGGGGATTTACCTCCTGACATTAGTGGGGAACACGGCGATGATCTTGATCATCAAGGCCGATTCTCGGCTCCACACACCCATGTACTTCTTCCTCAGACACCTATCTTTCCTGGATCTCAGTTTCTCCTCAGTCACTGTGCCCAAAATGCTACAGAACTTCTTGTCGCAGAAGAAAAGCATCTCAGTGTGGGGCTGCATCACCCAGAGTTTCTTTTTTCTCCTTTATGGGTGTGCTGAAGCCAGTCTTCTCTCTGCCATGGCCTACGACTGCTATGCTGCTGTCTGCCACCCTCTGCTCTACACCGTGGTCATGAACAGGCCTCTCTGCACTGCAATGGTGTGTGCAGCATGGCTGGTGGGGCTTCTGAACTCACTATTGAATCATCTTTTCATCCACACTTTAAATTTCTGTGGGTCTAACACTGTCTCCCATTTCTTCTGTGAACTACCGTCACTCTTCCCCCTGTCCTGTACTGATCCCACTGCGAACGAGTTCCTTCTATCAGGGTCCAGTGCATTTCTGGGACTTCTGACACTTCCCCTGATCCTGTTCTCTTACTCCAGAATCATTTCTGCCATTCTGAACATCCATTCCTCTGAGGGCCAAGGCAAGGCCTTCTCCACCTGCTCTTCCCACCTCACTGTGGTGCTCCTATTCTATGGGACGGCTCTGTTCAGGTACATCAGCCCCGACTCAGGCTCAGTGTTGGAGCGAGTGGTCTCCATTCAGTACAGTGTCATCACATCCTTGCTGAACCCTCTCGTCTACAGCCTCAAGAACCAGGAGGTGAAGGGCGCTCTGCAAAGGATGCTGAGGAAGTGAATGTGATCCCCAGAGGAGGGATTCTCTGTGTGGTTTTAGTCAGAGAGCGGGGAGGAGGGATATTTGGAAACACCTGGAGAGTAAAAAAAGATATCAGAGGTCAATATTAATATATTAAAAAAGTTATATAGTGGTTCTCAAAGTGTCATCCACATACCAGCAGCATCAGAATGTGCATCGTCTGCAAGCTTCCTAGAAAGTCTCAGACCCAACCCTGATCTACTGAATCAGAAACTGTAGAGGTGGAGCTCAACAGTCTGTTTCTTAATTATGACCATGATGCATGCTTGAATTTGAGAAACAGTGTTTAGCCCAATGAATGTTTGAGAAAACTCTCTGCAAAAAGGTGGGATACTGACATCAAGGTGAAGAATCCCACTTAAATGAAATAGTTGGTAAAGCAGTCAAGAAGAGAAGATTTGACTATCTGATCTTATGATCTGTTTCCCTCTACAAAACTGTAAAAATGAAAATTCCCTACATTATTTTAGCGTATTGTAAGGAGGAGAAGAGCTTGACTGTCCACAAAGGCAGATGCAGCCTGTTCCTTCCACCTCCACTGGGGAGCTGCCATTATAACAGATTCTTCAGTACAGCATGAGGCCAATGGACAGATGCTCCAGAGCAGCAACTAGCAAGCACTTCCTTTACCTCACCTGAGAGCAGCTGAGGGCATTCAACAGCTAGTTCACCTGATTAGAGGTCATGAGTTTGTCCCAGAGAGCAAGGGCAGCCTGAGGTTATGGTGGAAGCAGTATTCCACATGAGATAGCCCTTCGTGTGTCAGCACTTTCACTGAGAAACTCTGCTTCCTGACCTGGTTGTCTGGGCTACGCTATCAGGATCTCTGAGCACTGAGTTCTTTTTGGTTCTGTACTTTTGGCCACAAGACTACTTTTGTCTCATTCTTCCTGAAGGACTAATGACCTCTCTCAGTTTTTAACTATGGCATCTGGTCCCATCACTTCATGGGAAATAGATGAGGGAAACAGTGGAAACAGTGTCAGACTTTATTTTTTGGGGCTCCAAAATCACTGCAGATGGTGTTTGCAGCCATGAAATTAAAAGATGCTTACTCCTTGGAAGGAAAGTTGTGACCAACCTGGATAGCATATTTAAAAGCAGAGACATTACTTTGCCAACAAAGGTCCGTCTAGTCGAGGCTATAGTTTTTCCAGTGGTCATGTATGGATGTGAGAGTTGGATGGTGAAGAAAGCTGAGTGCCAAAGAATTGATGCTTTTGTTTTTTTTTTTTTTAAATTTTAAAAGATTGTATCATTTCTTTTATTTTTTTTATTTTCTTTTTTTCATTTATTTTTATTAGTTGGAGGGTAATTACTTTACAATATTGTAGTTGTTGTCGCAGAAGAAAAGCATCTCAGTGTGGGGCTGCATCACCCAGAGTTTCTTTTTTCTCCTTTATGGGTGTGCTGAAGCCAGTCTTCTCTCTGCCATGGCCTACGACTGCTATGCTGCTGTCTGCCACCCTCTGCTCTACACCGTGGTCATGAACAGGCCTCTCTGCGCTGCAATGGTGTGTGCAGCATGGCTGGTGGGGCTTCTGAACTCACTATTGAATCATCTTTTCATCCACACTTTAAATTTCTGTGGGTCTAACACTGTCTCCCATTTCTTCTGTGAACTACCGTCACTCTTGCCATACATTGACATGAATCAGCCATGGATTTACATGTGTTCCCCATCCTGATCCCCTCTTCCGCCTTCCTCCCCATCCCTCTGGGTCTTCCCAGTGCACCAGCCCTGAGCACTTGTCTCATGCATCCAACCTGGGCTGGCGATCTGTTTCACACTTAATAGTATACTTGTTTCAATGCTATTCTCTCAGAACATCCCACCCTCACCTTCTCCCACAGAGTCCAAAAGTCTGTTTTGTACATCTGTGTCTCTTTTTCTGTTTTGCATATAGGGTTATCGTTACCATCTTTTTAAAATCCATATATATATATGCATTAGTATACTGTATTGGTCTTTATCTTTCTACCTTACTTCACTCTGTATAATGGGCTCCAAATTGATGCTTTTGAATTGTGGTGTTGGAGAAGACTCTTGAAAGTCCCTTGGACTGCAAGAAGATCCAACCAGTCCATCCTCAAGGAGATAAGTCCTGGGTGTTCATTGGAAGGACTGATGCTGAAGCGGAAACTCCAATACTTTGGCCACCTCATGCGAAGAGTTGACTCATTGGAAAAGACCCTAATGCTGGGAAGGATTGAGGGCAGGAGAAGGGGACGACAGAGGATGAGATGGCTGGATGGCATCACCGACTCGATGGACATGGGTTTGGGTGGACTCCGGGAGTTGGTGATGGACAGGGAGGCCTGGCGTGCTGCGGTTCATGGGGTCGCAGAGTCAGACACGACTGAGCGACTGAACTGAACTGAACTGATACCATATATCATAGTTACAGAATTGTATATCATGTTTAAAAAGAAAATAAGCCAGCTGTGTGCTCTGCTTAAGAATTATAGCATTTTTAGAACCTTGGAAGCTCCACATGTAGCCCCCGTCAATGGAACTTCTCCCCTCCCCAGATGTAACTTCTATTCTGAATTGTACAATACTCATCCTCTTGCTTTTATTTATAGCTTATCACTTACTTGTTACCCCTAAATAAGATTGCTGAGTTCTGCCTCAGCAGTTTTTGAACTTTATGTGAGTGGGGGGCTTCCATAGTCACTCAGACTATAAAGAATGTGCCTGCATAGCAGGAGATTTGATCCCTGGGTTCGATCCCTGGGTCAGAAAGATCCCCTGAAAAAGGGAATGGCAACCCACTCCAGTATTCTTGCCTGGGGAATTCCATGGACAGAGGAACCTGGTGGGCTACAGTTCATGGGTTTACAAAGGGTCGGACATGACTGAGCAACTTTCACTTTCAATGATTTGCTTCTTTCACCTATTTATTCTTGTGTTTTTAGGTATGTCTTTATAAGTACTTTGATTATTTTTTAAGAGTTTAATCAATAGTAATTATAGTAATTATTGGTACATTCAGATTGATTTCTCTTTTTCCAACATCTTTTGTATCATCCTTTTACTTCCCACACTTTTTTCCCTTTTCCTCTCTACTTGTTCATTCTTTTGACAGCTACCCTATCCTTTATTATCATACTAGTTTTACTTAAGAAACCTAAAGTTAGTATCATTTTTATTGAAGTAAAGTTGATTTATTACAATATTGTGTTAGTGTCTGGTATACAGTAAAGTGACATATATATATATATATATATATATATATATATATATATATATATATTTGTTGTTTATTCGTTAAAGTCGTGTGCAACCTTTTGTGACCCATGGACTGTAGTCTATCAGGCTCCTCTATTTCCCAGGCAAGAATACTAGAGTGAATTGCCATTTCTTTCTCCTATACATATATATACATATATGTATATATATTTATTCTTTCTCAGATTCTTTTCCATTATGGTTTATTACAAGGTACTGAATATAGTTACCTATGCTATACAGTAGGATTTTGTTGTTTATTTGATATATAGTAGCTTCTGTCTTCTAATCCCAAACCCCTAATTTATCCATTTGCTTCCCTCTTTCCCTTTTGGTAACCATAAATTTGTTTTCTATGTCTGTGAGTCTGTTTCTATTTCTTAAATAAGTGCATTTATATCATTTTAGATTTCACATATAAGTGATATCATATGATATTTGTCTTTCTTTGTCTGACTTAGTATGATAATCTGTAGGCCCATACATGTTGCTGCAAATGAAAGTTTCACCTTCTTTGTGGCTGAGTAGTATTCTGTTGTTTATATATACATCTTCTTTATCCATTCATCTGCTGATGGACATTTATGTTGTGTCCATGTCTTGGCTATTGTAAATAGTGCTGCTATGAACATTGGGGTGCATGAATCTTTTAGAATTATAGATTTGTTAAAATATATGCCCAGGAGTGAGATTGCTGAATCAGATGGCAACTCTATTTTTTTTTTTTTTTCATTTATTTTTATTAGTTGGAGGCTAATTGCTTCACAACATTTCAGTGGGTTTTGTCATACATTGACATGAATCAGCCATGGAGTTACATGTATTCCCCATCCCGATCCCCCCTCCCACCTCCCTCTCCACCCGATTCCTCTGGGTCTTCCCAGTGCACCAGGCCCGAGCACTTGTCTCATGCATCCCACCTGGGCTGGTGATCTGTTTCACTATAAATAATATACATGCTGTTCTCTCGAAACATCCCACCCTCGCCTTCTCCCACAGAGTCCAAAAGTCTGTTCTGTACATCTGTGTCTCTTTTGCTATTTTGCATATAGGGTTATCATTACCATCTTTCTAAATTCCATATATATGTGTTAGTATGCTGTAATGTTCTTTATCTTTCTGGCTTACTTCACTCTGTATGATGGGCTCCAGTTTCATCCATCTCATTAGAAGTGATTCAAATGTATTATTTCAATGGCTGAGTAATATTCCATGGTGTATATGTACCACAGCTTCCTTATCCATTCGTCTGCTGATGGGCATTTAGGTTGCTTCCATGTCCTGGCTATTATAAACAGTGCTGCGATGAACATTGGGGTGCACGTGTCTCTTTCAGATCTGGTTTCCTTAGTGTGTATGCCCAGAAGTGGGATTGCTGGGTCATATGGCAGTTCTATTTCCAGTTTTTTAAGAAATCTCCACACTGTTTTCCATAGTGGCTGTACTAGTTTGCATTCCCACCAACAGTGTAAGAGGGTTCCCTTTTCTCCACACCCTCTCTAGCATTTATTGCTTGTAGACTTTTGGATAGCAGCCATCCTGACTGGCTGTGTGATGGTACCTCATTGTGGTTTTGATTTGCATTTCTCTGATAATGAGTGATGTTGAGCATCTTTTCATGTGTTTGTTAGCCATCTGTATGTCTTCTTTGGAGAAATGTCTGCTTAGTTCTTTGGCCCTTTTTTGATTGGGTCATTTATTTTTCTGGAATTGAGCTGCAGGAGTTGCTTGTATATTTTTGAGATTAATCCTTTGTCTGTTGCTTCATTTGCTATTATTTTCTCCAAATCTGAGGGCTGTCTTTTCACCTTACTTATAGTTTCCTTTGTTGTGCAAAAGCTTTTAAGTTTTATTAGGTCCCATTTGTTTATTTTTGCTTTTATTTCCAATATTCTGGGAGGTGGGTCATAGAGGATCCTGCTGTGATTTATGTCAGAGAGTGTTTTGCCTATGTTCTCCTCTAGGAGTTTTATAGTTTCTGGTCTTACATTTAGATCTTTAATCCATTTTGAGTTTATTTTTGTGTATGGTGTTAGAAAGTGTTCTAGTTTCATTCTTTTACAAGTGGTTGACCAGTTTTCCCAGCACCACTTGTTAAAGAGGTTGTCTTTTTTCCATTGTATATCCTTGCCTCCTTTGTTGAAGATAAGGTGTCCATAGGTTCATGGATTTATCTCTGGGCTTTCTATTCTGTTCCATTGATCTATATTTCTGTCTTTGTGCCAGTACCATACTGTTTTTTTTTTTTATTATTATTTTTTTTTTCCAGTGGGTTTTGTCATACATTGATATGAATCAGCCATGGATTTCTTGATGACTGTGGCTTTGTAGTAGAGTCTGAAGTCAGGCAGGTTGATTCCTCCAGTTCCATTCTTCTTTCCCAAGATTACTTTGGCTATTCGAGGTTTTTTGTATTTCCATACAAATTGTGAAATTCTTTGGTCTAGTTCTGTGAAAAATACCGTTGGTAGCTTGATAGGGATTGCATTGAATCTATAGACTGCTTTGGGTAGAATAGCCATTTTGACAATATTGATTCTTCCAATCCATGAAGACGGTATGTTTCTCCATCTGTTTGGCAACTCTATTTTTAATTTTTTAAGGAAACTTCATACTGTTTTCCATTTTGGCTGTACCAATTTAGATGGCCACCAACAGTGTAGGAGGGTTCTCTTTTCTCCATACTCTCCAGCATTTGTTATTTGTAGACTTTTTAATGATGGCCATCTGGCATGCTGCAGTCCATGAGGTCTCAAAGAGTCAGACATGACTAAGTAACTGAAATGAACTGATTCTGGCTGGTATGAGGTAGTACCTCATTGTAGTTTTGACTTGCATTTCTCTAATAATTAACAATGATGAGCATCTGCTCATGTGCCTATTGGCCATCTGTATGTCTTCTTTGGAGAAATGTCTATTCAGGTCTTCTACCCATATTTTGACTGTGTTGCTTTTTTGTTATTGAGTGCTATGACCTATTTGTATACTTTGGAAATTAAGCCCTTGTTGGTTATATCATTTGCAAATATGTTCTACCAATCCTTAGGGTATTTGTGCATTTTGTTTATGGTTTCCTTTGCTGTGCAAAGCTTATAAGTTTGATTATGTACCATTTGTTTATTTTTGCTTTCATTTCTATTGCCTTGGGAGCTCACCTAAGAGAATAGTTGTACAGTTTACTTCAGAGAATGTTTTGCTTGTGTTTTCTTCTAGGAGTGTTGTTGTATCTTACATTTATGACTTTATACCATTTTGAGTTTATTTTTGTGTGTAGTGTGATGGAGTGTTATAACTTGAGGTACATGACAATGTTCAGCTTTCTCAACAACACTTGCCAAAGAAACTTTTTCCCATTTTATATTCTTGCCTCATTTGTCAAAGATTAATTGATCATAAGTGTGTGGGTTTATTTTTGGACTTTCTATTCTGTTCCATTTGATTCACATGTCTTTTTTGTGCCAATACCATGTTGTTTTGATTACTATAGCTTTATAGTATTATCTAAAGTCTGGTAGGATTATGCCTCCTGCTTTGCTGCTTTTTCCTCAGGTGTGCCCTGGCAATTCTGGGTCTTTTATGATTCCGGATGAATTTTAGGATTATTTGTTCTATTCTATGAAAAATATCATAGGTAATTTGATAAAGATCACAATAAATCTGTAGATTTCTTTGGATATTCTGGCCATTTTAACTATTAATTCTTCCAATCAAAGAGCATGGAATATCTTTCCATTTCTTTGAATCATCTTCAGTTTCCTTTATCAGTGTTTTATAGTTCTTAGTATATAGATCTTTCACTTCCTTGGTCAAGTTTATTTCTTTTCTATTTTATTATTATTATTTTAATTTATTTATTTTAGTTGGGGGCTAGTTACTTTACAATATTGTAGTGGTTTTTGCCATACATTGACATGAATCAGCCATGGGTGTACATGTATGTGTAGTGACTTATTTAAGTGATTTACTTTCCAGTTATGATTTTCTCTTTCCTATAGATTCTTGCTTCTTTTCTATTTAAAGATGACCTTGCGATATTTCTTTTGTAATAGGTTTAGTGTTCTTTTATCAATAATTTCCCCCTTCTATTCTAAATGATAATCTTGCTGGTAGAGTATCCTAGGCTGCAGGTTTTTCCCTCTCAGAACTTTGAATATACCTTGCCACTCCCTTCTAGCATGCACTGTTTCTGTAGAGAAATCAGCTGGAATAGACTTTCTGGGGTTCCCTTATAATTAACTCTTTGTTTTTCTCTTGCTGCCTTTAGAATCCACTCTTTAACTTTTACCATTTTAACTATAATATGTCTTTGTACAGGTCTCCTTGTCTTTCCTATACCTAGATATTTCTTTTTAGGTTTGGGACATTTTCAGCTATAAGTTCTTCAAACACATTTTTTATTCTCTTTTCCCTTTCTGCTACTTTTGGGATCCCCATCTGCATAAATTGGCATGCTTTATATTGTCTCATCAGTTTCATAGCATGCTTTCATTTTCTGTCTTTCCTTCTGCTGTTTTGATTGGGTGGTTTTCATTTTTCTCTCTCCCAGATCACTTATTTATTCATTTTCATTATTTTGTTTGTTATTTATTGCCTTTAGCTTGGCTTTTGCCTCATCAACTAAGATTTTTAATCGGATCCTGTTTCTGGTTTCTAGATTTTTTTACAGTGATCTGCATTTCTATTGATAGCTTCTCTTAATCCCTTCAGTACTTTTATTATCCTCCTTTTCAACTCGAGATTTAGTAGATTGAATAGGTTTATTTCATTCTTTGTTCTTTTTTAAAATAATTTATTTTCTAATTGGAGGATAATGGCTTTACACTGTTGTGTTGGTTTCTACCATGTATCAACGTGAACCAACCATGGGTATACATCTGTCTCCTCCTTCTTGAACCTCCCATCCTACGCCGCCCCTCTCGGTTGTCAGAGCACTGGGTTGAGCTTCCTGAGTCATACAGCAAATTCCCACTGGCTATCTGTTTTACACATAGTAAAGTATATATTTCAATGCTACTCTCTCAATGTGCCCCACCCTCTCTTTTCCCCACTGTGTCCACAGTCTGTTCTCTGCATCTGCATCTCTATTGGTGCCCTACACATGGGTTCATCAGTACCATTTTCCTAGATTCCATGTATTTGTGTTATGTATTCTGTTTTTGTGCCAGTACAACACTGTCCTGATGACAACAGCTCTGCAGTACAGTCTGAAGTCAGGAAGGTTGATTTCTCCTGCTCCATTCTTTCTCAAGACTGCTCTGGCTACTCGGGGTCTTTTGTGTTCCCCTGTGAATTGTGAAATTCTTTTGTTCTAGTTCTATGAAAAATGTCATTGGTAATTTGATAGAGATTGCACTGAATATGAAGATTGCTTTTGGTATTAATAGTATAGTCATTTTCACAATATTGATTCTTCCAATCTAAGAACATGTATCTCTCTCCATCTGTGTATGTCATTTTTTATTTCTTTCATCAGTGTCTTATAGTGTTCTGCATACAGGTCTTTTGACTCCTTAGGTAGGTTTATTCCTTGCATTTTATTCTTTTTGTTACAATGGTGAATGGGATTGATTCCTTAATTTCTCTTTCTGACTTTTCATTGTTAGTGTATAGGAATGCAAGGAATTTCTGTGTATTAATTTTGTATCCTATGACTTTAGTAAATTCACTGAGTAGCTCTAGTAATTTTCTGATGGGCTTCCCTGGTGGCACAGACAGTAAAGAATCCGCCAGCAATGCAGGAGATCGAGGTTCAATCCCTGGGTCAGGAGAATCCCCTAGAGAGGGAATGGCTACCCACTCTGGTATTCTTGTCTGCAGAATTCCATGGGCTTGATATTCTATCAACATAAATTATGAGATAGTATATTTAGGGTTTTCTATGTATAGTATCATGTCATCTGAAAACAGTGAGAGTTTTACTTCTTTTCAAATCTGAGTCCTTTTATTTTTTTCCTTCTCTGGTTGTCATGGCTAGGACTTCCAAAACTATGTTGAATAATAGTGGTAAGAGTGAGCACACTTGTCTTGTTCCTGAGGAAATGCTTTCAGTTTTTCACCATTGAGAAGGATGTTTGCTGTGGATTTGTCATATATGGCCTTTTTTATATTGAAGTAGTTTCCTGCTACTGCTGCTAAGTTGCTTCAGTAGTGTCCGACTTTGTGAGACCCCATAGACGGCAGCCCACCAGGCTCCCCTGTCCCTGGGATCCTCCAGGCAAGAACAGTGGAGTGGGTTCTCCAATGCATGAAAGTGAAAAGTGAAAGTGAAGTCGCTTAGTCGTGTCTGACTCTTAGCGACCCCATGGACTGCAGCCTAGCAGGCTCCTCCGTCCATGGGATTTTCCAGGCAAGAGTACTAGAGTTGGGTGCCATTGCCTTCTCCGGAAGTAGTTTTCTAGTATGCCCATTTTCTGAAGTTTTTATCATGAATGGGTGCTGAATTTTGTCAAAAGATTTTTCTGTATTGATTGAAATTATCATATGATTTTTATCTTTTAATCTGTGATATATCACATTGTTTTGTGTATACTAAAGAATCCTTTCATCCCTTATATAAATCCTACTTGATCATGGTGTGTGATCTTTTTAATGTGTTGCTGGATTCTGTTTGCTGGAATTTTGTTGAGGATTTTTGCATTATGTCATTAATGAACATTGGCCTGCAATTTTCTTTTCTTGTGGTGTCTTTGTCTGGTTTTGGCATCAGAGTAATGATGGCTTTGTAGAATGAGTTTGGAAGTGTTCTTTCCTCTCCAACTTTTGGGAAGAGTTTTAGAAGGACAGGCATTACCTCATCTCTAAATGTTTGATAGAATTCACCTGTGAAACCATCTGGCCCTGGGCTTTTGTTTTCAGGGGAAAAATTTTATCACAGTTTTGATTTCAGGGCTTGTGATCAGCCTGTTCATAATTTCTATTGCTTCCTGGTTTAGTCTTTTAAGGTTGAACTTTTCCAATAATCTGTCCACTTCTTCCAGGTTTCCCATTTTATTGGCATATAGTTGCTCAAAATACTCTCTTATGATCTTTTGTGTTTCTAAACTGTTGTAATCTCTCCTGTTTCATTCCTAATTTTGTTGATTTGAGTCTTCTTTTTCTCTTGATGTGTCTGGCTAATGACTTGTCAGTGTTGTTTATCTTCTCAAAGAACCAGCTTTTTGTTTTACTGATCTTTGCTATTGTTTGCTTCATTTCTTTTTCATTTATTTCTGCTCTGATCTTTATGCTTTCTTTCTTTTTACTAACTTAGGGTTTGTTTGTTTGTTTGTTTTTTTGTTCTTTTTTCTCCAGTTGCTTTAGGGGTAGGGTTAGGTTGTCTATTTGATGTTTTCTCTTTCTTGAGGTAGGATTGCATTGCTATAAGCTTCCATTTTAGAACTGCTTTTGCTGCATCCCATAGATTTTGAGTTGCTGTGTTATTTGTATCTAGGTATTTTTTGACTTCCCCTTTTATTTCTTCAATAAACTGCTGTTTATTTAGTAATGTATTGTTTAATCTCTGTGTATTTTTGGTTTTTACAGGTTTTTCCTGTAACTGATATCTAGTCTCATAATGTTGTGAACAGAAAAGATGCTTAATATGATTTTAATTTTCTTTAATTTACCAACCCTTGATTTGTGACCCAAGATGTGATCTATCCTGGAGAATGTTCCTTCTGCACTTGAGAAGAAAGTGTAGTCTTCTGCATCTGGATGGAATGTCATGAAGGTATCAGTTAGGTCTATCTGTTCTAATGTGTCATTTGTGTTTCTTTATTTTTTTTTTTTTTTGATATGACACAAAATGACTTTAATACTTTGACTATGCATTTAAGTAAACAACATATCAAATCATGAGGCTTAGAAGAGTGCTTTGCCATATCTTTTTTTTTTTTTTTATTAGTTGGAGGCTAATTACTTCACAACATTTCAGTGGGTTTTGTCATACATTGACATGAATCAGCCATGGAGTTACACGTATTCCCCATCCCGATCCCCCCTCCCACCTCCCTCTCCACCCGATTCCTCTGGGTCTTCTCAGTGCACCAGGCCCGAGCACTTGTCTCATGCATCCCACCTGGGCTGGTGATCTGTTTCACCATAGATAGTATACATGCTGTTCTTTTGAAACATCCCACCCTCACCTTCTCCCACAGAGTTCAAAAGTCGTTTCTTTATTATTAATTTTTTGTTTCAATGATCTGTCCATTGGTGTAAGTGCAGTGTTAAAGTCCTCTACTATTATTGTGTTCCTGTGGATTTTCCCTTTTTTCCACTCTTCTTTCAGGAGAATTATCTCATTCTTTTAATTGGGAGTGGTTCCTCTGCTTCTTCATTTTATTTATATTTCTCTGACTTGATGAATTCAGGAGAAACAGTTATCTTCTGTTGTCTTGAAGGGCTGTTATTTTAGGTGGGAGCATCTCTGTGTAGACTCCATGAGTCTAATATTTTTGGTGTGAGGGCTGTTTTTAGTATGGATGCCTGCCACATCTTTCCTCAAGGTTATCGCCTTGACCGGGGGTGTGATTAGTGTTGTGGTGACCAGAGCCTACATGGGATGTTAAACAGTGCCTCCTCTTTGCTCTGTGGTTTTCACAACCCTGCCAGTGGCAGGGTCTGCTTCCCAGTTTGAATAGAAGCCCCCAGACCCACTTCTGAGAGCTGCAGTGTGAGGTAGAACTGACAGGAGCACCTCTACAGGGAGAAGAGTCATGGAGTATTCCACTGCAAGAGCTATTCACCAGGAAGTTCATGTGCCTTACGGTGTCACCTGTCACCTGTTGTGCAGGCTCACAAAGTACACTGTTGTTTTTACTTCCCTCAGCCCTACCTCAACCACAGGAATGTGGGTAATCGGACTGCGTATTCCTTAGGCACTGTATTCACAAAGCCATCAGTGCAGATTCACCAATATAGATCTTTGGAAGTCAGGCATCAGGCCCACCTGTGGGAGCTATGGAATCAGCCCAGACCCCACCCCCACCTCCACATGCATGTACCTGCAAAGGCTGTAGCTGCTACCACTGGACCCACCCCAGCCACTGGAGTACCATTAGTCCTCTTGGATATCCCATAGATCCGAATTTACAAAGCTGCTGGCAGTGGTATAAATACACCAACTTCAAACAGCCTCTGGAACACAGCTCAGATTTCAGCCCCACCTCCACGTGTGTGAGCCATCATCATTTGCACACTTCCAGAGCACTTTGAATCTATATGTATCTTTTATAGAAGGCACTCAAAACACTTTGAAAATATTGAATATCATTTTGGGTACAAGTGACAAATGCCACATTAATAATTGATCACTATGACAGTACACACCAGCCCACTTCCACATGAGACCTCATGAAATATAGACAGGCTCCTTGAACTCACAGTGTCTTTTTGCATCTCAAATTTTTCATTAGGAATCATCTTCTCATGTCTAACTTTGATCCTTTAGAATTCTCTTTAAGTGTCAGTCACTAAAGAAATGTTTTTTTCTTTGCCTGAAAATAATTTTATTTTCTGAAAGATAATTTTCCTGGTCATTAAATTCCATGTTGAGGCCAGAGTTTAAGTTTCTATTTTCACAGAAAAGATATTTATTTCACTCTACCTGTTACCTGGGAGTCAGCCCACTTTTAAAAATTGGAGTAGAGTTAATTTCCAATATTATATTAATTTAAGTGTACAGCATAGTGATTCAGGGCTTCCCTGGTAGCTCAGTCGGTAAAGAATCTGCCTGCAGTGCAGGAGACCCAGGTTCAGTCTCTGGGTTAGGAAGATCCCTTGCAGAAGGAAATGGCAAACCACTCTAGTATTCTAGCCTGGAAAATCCCATGGAGAGAATTTGGTGGGCTACAGTCCATGGATTCTCAAGAGTCAGACACAACTTAGCGACTAAACCACCACATAGTGATTCAATGTTTTCACAGACTATACTCCATTAAAAGTGTCCAGAAGATAATATTTATAATTTCCTGTGCTATGCAATATATCCTTGTTGCTTATCTATTTTATGCAAGACCACTAGTTTGTTTTCTGTATCTGTGACTTGTTTCTGTTTTACATTTACATTTGTTTGTATGATTTTTAGATTCCACATATATTGCTTGAGGTATTTCAGACAAGAAAAAATGATGGCATGAATGCATACCTCAAAGATGTCTGAGCCCCAGGTCAGTTCAGTTCAGTCACTCAGTCGTGTCTGACTCTTTGCAACCCTATGAATGGCAGCATGCGAGGCTTCCCTGTCCATCACCAACTCTCGGAGCCTGCTCAAACTCATGTCTATCGAGTCGGTGATGCCACCCAACCATCTCATCCTCTGTTGTCCTCTTCAATCTTTCCCAGCATCAGGATATTTTCTAACGAGTCAGTTCTTCACAGCAGGTGGCCAAATATTGGAAAGTACAGCAAAGTAGTACAGTTATACATATCCATTTATCTATTCTTCTGCAAATTCTTTTCCCATTTAGGTTATTACAGAATACTGAGTAGAGTTTTCTGTGCTATAGAGTAGGTCCATGTTGATTATCTATTTTTTATATAGTAGTGTGTATGTCGGAGAAGGCAATGGCACCCCACTCCAGTACTCTTGCCTGGAAAATCCCATGGATGAAGGAGCCTGGTAGGCTGCAGTCCATGGGGCACAACAGCGACTTCACTTTCATGCACTGGAGGAGGAAATGGCAACCCACTCCAGTGTTCTTGCCTGGAGAATCCCTGGGACGGAGGAGCCTGGTGGGCTGCTGTCTATGGGGTCACACAGGGTCAGACACAACTGAAGTGACTTAGCAGCAGCAGCAGCAGTGTGTATGTATTAATCCCAAACTCCCAATTTATCCTTCTCTGCTTTCCCCTTTGGTAGCCATAGGTTTGTTTTATAAGTCTGTGAGCCTATTTCTATTTTGTAAATATGTTCATTTGTATCATTTTTTTAGATTTCACAAATAAGCAATATAAAATGATACTTGTCTTTCTCTGTCCAGCCTACTTCACTAAGGAAGATAATATCCAGGTCCATTCATGTTGCTGCAAAAGGCATTATTTCATTCTTTTGGATGGCTGAGTAATATTCCATTGTATATGTGTACCACATCTTCTTTCTCCACTCATTTGTTGATGGACAGTTAAGTTGCCTCCATGTCTTGTCTATTGTAAACAGCATGGCAATGACATTGGGATGCAGGTATTTTTTTAACCATGATTTTCTCCATATATATGCCAAGACTTGGGTCATAGATATGATCATATATACTGGATCATATGGTAATTCTATTTTTAGTTTTTCAAGAAACTGCATACTCTTCTGCATAGTAGCTGTACCAACTTACATTATTACCAATAATGTAGGAGGGTTCATTTTTCTCAACATACTCTCCAGCATTTATTGTTTTTAGATTTCTTGATGATGGACATCCTGACTGATGTTAGGTGGTATCACATTGTACTTTTGATTTGCATCTCTAGTAATTAGCAATGTTGAGCATCTTTTCAAGTACCTGTTGCTTATCTTGTATCTTTGGAGAAATGTCTATTTAGGTCTCCTGCTCATTTTTTGATTAGGTTTTCTATTTTGGGGATATTGAACTTCATGAACTGTTTATAAATTTTGGAGACTAATTGCTTGTCAGTCACATCATTTAAGAATATTTTCTCCCATACTGTGGGTTGTCTTTTCGTTTTGTTTGTGGTTTCCTTTCTTGCCTACCTTTCTGTGATTGTAGTTTCTGTTTTGCGGGCTACAGGTTTATAGTTCTTCTTGCTTCTGCTGTCTGCCCCTTGGTGGATGATGTCAGTTTATACATGCTTCCTGATAGAGGGGACTGGTTCCTGGCCACTGTTGGATGGAGCTGCACCTTATCCCTGTGACAGGGCAGAGCTACGTCAATGAGTGCATTTAGTGTGAGGCTGTGGGCTTAGGAAGGCTTTAGGCAGCCTGTCTGCTGATGGCTGGTGCTATGTTCTCACCCTGTTAGTTGTTTGGCCTGAGGTGTCCCAGAACTGGAGCCTACAGATTGGAAGAGCTGAGATTTAAACCCAGGCAGTTTGGACCCAGTATACATTCTCTTAAATGCTAGGCTATAATGCTTCTGGAATTCATTCCAGTGAATATGTATCATTCTCACTGTTGGAGATCTTCTATTAGGATCATTTCTATTAGAATTTTCCCATTAGACTCAACTAGCCTAGATGGTCCCTAGGTTCCATCTCCTGGCCCTGCATCCCCCTGTAAAGCAATTTCTGTAAACCAGAATCTAGCTGGTTTGAGTATTTGCTTAATTTTCAAGATTTCTACTTTCAGTTTATTTGTGAGCTCTGAAGAGCTAAACATATCATCTCGGCAATCCATTAATTTTTAAAATTCAGCTTATTAGTTATTGAAACCAAAAACATTGTTTGAGGCAATTAATATACTACATTGTCAGAAGTAGAAGTCATCTCCTCAGTCAAGAATCCTTGATACTTTCTATGCCTGCCAACCCAGTTTCTGGCACAGGTGTCTTCTGACTTCCAAATTTGTCACCATCACTTTTAGTATTTTATACTTTATTTAGATGTATCAGAACCTTGTTTTCAATAGAACAATTTAATAAAGCATAGGAGCCAATAACTGCATTATATTGAGTTATGATACTCATACTAATATTTTTTCAAAAACAGAAAAGTATCCTTCATTGTCAGGTCCTTATTTATTTTTGAGGCAACAAATGGACTTCTCCAGAGATCCAGCATCTTGGTAAAGAATATAACTCACCTAATATCTCATTTAGAATATCTGATTTCTCTAGAATTTCATTTTTAAGAAGTCAAAATCTGAGAAATATTTAGAAAGTAGAATGAAGACAACTTGATAACACATTATATCTAATGAATGAGGGAAAAGCAAGCATCTAGCATGATTTGATTTAATTTGATTTAATATGAACTCTTCTGCAATTATGGAACAATTAGACTTTTTGTCAGGTTTTTCTGTTACAGGTAATACTGTTCTTGACATCTTTCTGCCTAAATGCTGGTCTGTATCTCAGGTTCTTTGCATTAAAAAGAGTTCTAGAAGTAGAATCACCAGTTCAAATTGTTTAACATGGCATCCATTTGCTCCTGGCCATACCAGGGCATCAAAGATTGAGTCACATAACTATTTGGAAGGATTTGGCAGAATGATGCTTGCCTTCATCAGCAACTATTAGATATGTATTCCCTCCCTTATGCCCTGCCTTCATTTACAGGAAACCTCAGTGGTGTTTGGGCTTCCTAGGTGGTGCTAGTGGTAAAGAACCCACCTGCCAGTGGAGGAGAGGACACCCCACTGACCAATTCTTTGACACCAGCTGGCTGACCTACATACAATTCAGTTCAATTCTGATACTGTCTACCTGAGGTTAGCACAGATCCCAAAGTTTAAGAGCTCAGTCCCACAAGACTGCCCTTCACCCCAATTTCAGGTATCAGTCACAATCCAAGTCCTCACCTGTGCTTGTGACCAACCAGCTACAAATCAGAGATTCCCATGACCGCCCCCCCACCACCACACTTTGGATCTAATAATTTGCCAGAGCAGTTCACAGCACTCAGGAAAACATTTTGTTGACTGGATTATTCATTTTTTTAATAAAAGAATACAACCCAGAAACAAGCAGATGAAATAGATGCATTGGGCAAAGTATGTGAGAAGTGGCACTGAGCTTCCCTGCCACCCTCCAGGCATCTACACAAGTTTAGTTAGCTGTAAACTCTCTAAACCCCATACTTTAGGGATTTTTATGGAGGTTGCATCATGTAGGCATGACCGGTTAACTCATTTTCCAGATACTCCACCTTCTCCAGAGGATGGGGTAGGTAAGGCTGAAAGTTAAAAGCTTCTAATCAAAAAGGAAAAAAAAAAAGCTTCTAATCATAGTTTGGTCTAATAATCCAGGAGCCCACCAAGAGCTGACACTTCTATGACTCAGGAAAATTCAAGAAATTACAGTAGTTCTCCCTTATCCATGGTTTCAGTGACCCATGTTAAACTGTGGTCCAAAAATACTGCATGGAAAGTTCTAGAAATAAACAACTCATAAGTTGTTAACTGCACACCTTTCTGAATACCATTATGAAATCTCATGCCATTCTGCTCTGTCCTGGCCAGGACATGAATCGTGCCTTTGTCAAGCTTGTCCATGCTGCATGTGCTACCAGTCCATTAGTATAGGAAAAATCATTGTGCAGCTGACCGTTGAAAATCCAGAGGCTCAGGACATGGACTCCACACAGTCAAAAACCTGCAACAACTTTCCATATCTGCAGGACCACATCCATGAATTCAACCAACCAACTGCAGATTTTGTAGTACTATAGTATGTATTTATTGAAAAATAATTCTTGTATAAGTGGACCAGCACAGTTCAGACCCATGTTGTTCAAGAGTCAGCTGTTCAGGATTTGCTACTATCTGAGTTTGCAGGCGTCCACTGGAAGTACTGGAATTTATTCCCCATGAATAAGGGTTTAATAGCTTTATGTCAGTAACTGGGTGTCAAAGATAAAACTTTGTAGAAAGGGCAGGGTCAGACCAATACATATATATTTGTTATTTCAAAAGTATTTATCACACACACATACACAGCCATTTTCAGTGTTGCTTCTCTAACTCAAAATGTACATACCCATTTAAATAAAAACTTTTAATATTATCAATATTTTTCTACATCATTTTATTATGACATTTTAAAATATGTTCAAACAACAGACAATATAACTCCCTTATCTTTGTAACATATAATACACTGTGAAACCAAACTAAACATGCACAATATTATAAAACTCAAACTCCAATTAGCCACATTAATGGGATGGATGCTGTCATTTGCTGTATTTGTTTGCTTTCTATTTGGCTAGTTTTATTCATTTGGTTCTGAGCATAATGGATTATCATTTGAGTCACTGTAATTATCATTATTTATTTTTCTTTTTAACAAGTGACTTTTCTATCTCCAACGTGCTATTTTGATGAAATAGTCAATTTAATGTTATTTCAGTGAAATATTGAAAAACAACATTGTTTAATTAAAAGTCTTTCACTCATATTTAATAATGCATTTACTGCTAATTACCTTTATTTTTCACTGCACTTTAATGTCTTTCACCCTTCACTTCACCCAAGAAATGATTAGTCACCAGTATTTTCTCTCATTCATCTAAAACAATTTAACTATCCCTTCACTGTGGAAAAGTCTTTTAAATGTAAATTATCACTACAGCAGAGAAAAACACTTTCTAACTAGTAATTAGGAAAATAATTAATCATGAATAAAACAACTGGAAGAGGATAATTGTAGGGTTTTCTACATTGAATAGGCAAACCTAACGGCTGCCAGACTGCTTAACAAATCAAATTAACTTCTATTGTTACTTCATCTCTGATTTGTGGGTTAAATGAAATTACATTGCTTTTCCCCCAAACATTTAAGAGTTTTCTAGCTATATTTTATTGAGTTCTACTTAGAGAACGTCAAACTCTGTATGATTTCAATCCTTTAGAAATGTATTTCAATTTTTAAATTTTATATTGGCATATAGTTGATTAACAATGTTCTATTAGTTGCAGGTATACAGAAGAGTGATTCAGTTATAGATTTACATGTGTCTATCCTTTTTAAAATTCTTTTCTCATTTAGGTTATTACGGAGTATTGAGCAGAGTTGACAGTGCTATAGAGTAGGCTCTTGTTGGTTATCTATTTTAAATATAGCACTGCCCTGGCATATGGTGAACATTAGAAAATGTTTCCTGTGAAAATGAAAACAGTGAGCATTCTGCAGTTGTGAGCCATAATGATTTATGTATGTCAATGATATCAAGATGCTACTCTTCTTTTCCAATCTTTCACATACTGGGTTTTGGTCTATTTTTCTATCAGATGGCAATTAAGGGTGGGATTGGTCTATTTCTTCTTTTAGTTACATTTTTTACTTTATAGATATATATTGAAGTTTTGTTATTAGGCGATCTATCAGTCATCTCTTGTTGCACAATAAACATTCACAGAATTTTAGTGGCACATAGCAATGTCAGTTCTACTAAGTTCTCGCTCATGGGTTTGCAGGTCAGCTAAAGTAGCACAGCCGCAGATTGGCTGGACTTGGTTCCTAGCTATAGTCTATTCTGAATGTCTCATTCTGGGGCTTAGTCTAGAGGGGCAGTGTCTACCTGGGGCTACTATTTTCATCATGGAGGTTAGAAACTTTCAGAAATACAAATGGAAACATGCATTACCTCTTGAAGCATGTGCTCAGAGCTGGCAGTCTGGCACTTCTGTTTACATTCTATTGGCCAAGCAACTTACCCCCATGGACTAGCTCATCTTCAGTGGGATACAGAAACGTGTTTCTCTATGGAGGTGGTTAGGAATGGTTAAGAAGCAGATATTTGCTGAACAAAGAGCTAATCTGTATGTGCTTACAATTAAAAATTTTATATGATCTTGTTGGATTGACTCTTCTATCATTTTTAAATGTCTTATTATTGCCAGTAATTTCTTTGATTCAATTCTACTTTGTGAGAGCTGAACCATAAGGAAGGCAGAACGCCAACGAATTCATGCCTTCAAACTGTGGTGCTGGAGAAGACTCCTGAAAATCCCTTGGACAGCAAAATCAAACCAGTCAATTTTAAGGGAGATCAATGCTGAATATCCACTGGAAGGACTGATGCTAAGCTGAAACTCCAGTATTTTGGTCATCTGATGTGAACAGATGACTCATTGGAAACGTCCCTGATATCAGGAAAGACTGAGGGCAGAAGAAGAGGGCATCAGAGGATGAGATGGCTGGACATCACTGATGCAATGAACATGAACTTGGGCAAATTCCAGGAGATGGTGAGGGACAGGGAGGCCTGACATGCTGCGGTCTATGGGGTCACTGTGTTGGACATGACTGGACAACTGAACAACAAAAACTACTTTGATTTTAACATAGATTCACCAAATTCCTTTAGCTAGAGTTGCTTGATATATCATTTTCCATCCTTTTAATGTCATCCTAAGTGTCTTTATATTTCAAACATGTCCTTTATAAGTATCATATACTGGAGTTTGTTTTTTAATCCAATATGATCATCTTTATCTTTTAACTGGAGTGTTCAGTCGATTTACACTTAATATAATTATTCATACATTCTGGTTTAAATCTATCGGACTGTTTTCTATAAGTCCCATATGTTCTACATTCCTTATACTATTATTGCCTTCCTTTCAATTTACTAAGAATTTTTATTAGTCTATTTTTCCATTTTACTAACTTGTTATAATTTTTCACTGTTTTTAGGAGCAGATAACATATTCTTGTTTTATTAAAGTCTAATGTAAAGTAGTACTTTTGCTACTTTCTAAATAGTACAAGGACCCTAGAGCCTTTTAACTTCGTTTCTTTCTTTTTTTTTTTTTTTTGCCTCCTAGTCTATGGCTTTGTTGTCTGCTAAGTCATGTCTAACTCTTTGCAACCACGTGGACTGAAGAATGCCAGCCTTCCCCATCCTTCACCATCTCCCAGAGTTTGCATTTTGCTCAAACTCATGTCCATTGAGTCAGTGACCCCATCCAACCATCTCATCCTCTGTTTTCTCCTTCTCCTCCTGCCCTCAATCTTTCCCAGCATCAGGGTCTTTTCCAATGGTGGCTCTTTGCATCAGTTAGCCGAAACATTGGAGCTTCAGCTTCAGCATCAGTCCTTCCAATGAACATTCAGGATTGAGTTCCTTTAGAATTGACTGGTTTGATCTCCGTATTGCCTTTCTTTGGGATTGGGATGAAAACTGCCCTTTTCCAGTCCTGTGGCCACTGCTGAGTTTTCCAAATTTGCTGGCATATTGAGTGCAGCACTTTAACAGTATCATCTTTTAGGATTTGAAATAGCTCAGCTGAAATTCCATCACCTCCACTGACTTTGTTCATTGTAATGCTTCCTAAGGCCCACTTGGTTTCACACTCCAGGATGTCTGGCCCTAGGTTAGTGACCACACCATCATGGTTATCCAGCTCATTAAGACCTTTTTTGGACAGTTCATCTGTGTATTCCTTCTACCTCTTCTTAATCTCTTCTGCTTCTGTTAGGTCCTTGCTGTTTCTGTTCTTTATTGTGGTCATCTTTGCATGAAATGTTCCCCTGGTATCTACAATTTTCTTGAAGAAATCTCTAGTCTTTCCCATTCTGTTGTTTTCCTTTATTTCTTTGCACTGTTCCCGTAAGAAGTCTTTCTTAGCTCTCCTTGCTATTCTTTGGAACTCTGCATTCAGTAGGCATATCTTTTTCTCCTTTGCCTTTTGCTTCTCTTATTTTCTCAGCTATTTGTAAGCCCTCCTCAGACAACCATTTTGCCTTCTTGCATTTCTTTTTCTTTGGGATGGTTTTGGTCACCGCCTCCTGTACAATGTTATGAACCTCTGTCCATAGGACTTCAGGAACTCTATCAGATATAATCCCTTGAATCTATCTGTCACTTCCACTGTATAATCATAAGGGATTTTATCTAGGGCATGCGTATTTTGATTATATATTTTATTTATTTACAGTTGAACCTTGAAGAACACGGGTTTGAACTGTGTGTGTTCTCTTACACATGGATTTTTTTCAGTAGGAAATTCTACAGTCCTAAGTGATCTGTAGTTGGTTGATACAGAGAGGTGGGACAGCAGATATGGAGGAAACCAACTGCATATAAGTAAGGATAACTATAAGTTATACGAGGATTTTTCACTCCATAGAAGGCTGGCATCCCAACCCTCAACTCATCCCAACTCATATTTATATACTCATATACATATACCATATTTATATATATTATATATCTCAACTATATATATATATAACTTCTGTATGAATATTAGTATATAACTGTGTACATGTATTTAACTGTGTACAAGATGTTGCTATTTTATGTAGTCAGTGTTATTTACCTATATTGGTTATGGAGTCATTATTGTTTACCTATTTTTGATATGGAAGTGTATGTCAATCCCAAAGTCTTGATTTATCACTCCCTGCCCCCATTTCCACTATTACCTTTGGTAAACATTAAGATTGTTTTCTATATCTTTAGATCTGTTTGTAAATAAGTTCACTTGTTTCATATTTTAGATTACACATACAAGTGATATACCATATTTGTCTTTCTCTGACTTCCTTCACTCAAAATGATACTCTCTAGGTCCAACCATGTTGCTGTAAATGGGCAATATTCCATTCTTTTTTATTGCTGAGTAATATTCCATTGTATGTATGTACAACAACTTCATCCATTCATCTGTCAATGGATATTTAGATACCTTTCATGTCTTGGCTATTGTAAACAGTGCTTCTATGAACATTGGGGTGCATGTATTTTTTTAATGTGCCCAGGAGTAGGACTGCAGGATCAAATGGTAACTCTATTTTCAGGTTTTGTTTTGTTTTTTTTTTTTTTTTTTCAGTTTTTTTTAAGGAACATCCATACTGTTTTCCATGTTGGTTGCACCAAATTACATTCCCACCAACAGTGTAGGGGGGTTCCTTATTCTCCACACCCTTTCCAGCATTTATTACTGGTAGAATTTTTAATGATGGCTAATCTGACTGGTATGAGTGATACCTCATTGTGGTTTTGATTTGCATTTCTCTAATAATTAGCAATATTGAGCATATTTTCATGTCCCTATTGGCCATATGTCATCTTTGGAGAAATATCTGTTGAGGTCTTCTGGCAATCTTTAGATTGAGTTGTTTGTTTTCTGATACTTAAACTGTATGAGCTGTTTGTACATTTTAGAAATTCATCCCTTGTTGGTCACTTCATTTGCAAATGTTTCCTCCCAACCTGTCAGTTGTCTTTTTATTTTGTCTACAGTTTCCTTGCTGTAAAAAGGCTTTTAAGTTTATATTTGCTTGTTTTTGCTTTTATATCCATTACTCTAGGAGACAGATCCAAAAGAACATTGCTACAATTTATGTCAAAGAGTATTATTCCTATGTTTTCATCTAGGAGTTTTATAGTATCTGGTCTTATATTTATATATTTAATTTGGGTTTTTTGCAGAAAACAGGTAAATTTTTTATTTTTAATTTATTGAATTATACCATAAAACAACTTACATGCATATATAATTTTTTCAGTATTTACCAGTATTCTTGAATAAACACTTCCTTGATACATTTGAATTTAGGTTTTTTTCCTTTCTATATATTTATGTGATATAAATTACATTTATAAATTGGACTCATGGAGTTTGAACTGAACATTATTTAATGTGAGATAGTTAATATTATTATAAAATTAATATAAAATGTAAGTTAGCTTTGATATTTACATACTCATCATATTGAATATAATTACACAAATGAAATATTCCTTTTTCAGCAAAGTAGGTCTCATGAACTTATGTTGAGAGTTAACTGGTTTCATAAAGGTATTAAAAAGTTTCTTAATGAGCCTAGATGCACACCATATGCAAAAATTAACTTGAATGATAGATCTGATTGTAAACCTACATCTGTAAAACAGCTAGAAGAAAGCACAACAGATAATCTTTGTGACCCTGAGTTAGCCACAATTTCTTACAAAGAAACAAAAAGCGCAAAAAATAAAGGAAAAATTTGAAATTGAACATCAAAAATTATTAACTTCTGTTGTTCAACACTTAAGAAAATGAAGAGATAGACTACAGACCAGTAAATAATACTTACAAATGCATAACTGATAAAGGACTTTTGTTCAAAAATCTATAAAGAACTCAATTCAGTAATAATAAGTCAAACAACCCAATGAGGAAATGGAAAAATATTTGGACACAAATATTACATATAGATGAGAATAAACACTTGAAAACACATTCAACATAATTGGGGTAGTAGAGAAATGCAAATTAAAACTACAATGAGATACCACATGGCACCTTCTGTTATTGTACAGGTGCTCAGTCATGTCCAACTCTTTGAGACCCCATGGACTCAAAACTTCAATACCCATTGAAACATGTATATTATCTAGGGTGAAACAGATCACCAGTCCAGGTTGGATGCATGAGACAAGTGCTCAGGGCTGGTGCACTGGGATGACCCAGAGGGATGGGATGGGGAGGGAGGTGGGAAGGGGGTTCAGGATGGAGAACACATGTAAATCCATGGCTGATTCATGTCGATGTATGGCAAAAACCACTACAATATTGTAAAGTAATTAGCCTCCAACTAATAAAAATAAATGAAAAAAAAAACTTCAATACCAACTGTTGGTGAGGATGTGGAGCAATTAGAATTCTAATACATTATCAGTGGGACTATAAAATTACACAACCACTTTAGAAAAGAGTTTTGCAATTTCTTTGGGTTCTCTGAGAAGCTGATGCCTAGATAGAATTAGACATTCAAGAGATTTGTAAAGGAAAACACTTGTGAGGGTAGATAGGGAACTGGGTGGGGGGGGGGGGGGGGACTGTGTTAGCTGTTACAGGTCTAACCTCTGTGAAGAAGAGAAGGAAGAAAGGTGTGCTGAGAAGAAGTCAGTCTGTGACACATTTATAAGAAAAAAGTCAGCAAAGTTGGGCCAAAGTTGCCCATCAACCAAATTCTGCAACTCTCATGAACAAATCTGCCTCAGTATCCCTGCCAAGTCCAGTCAGTGGCTAGGAGCAGCTCCTGGTAATCATGACCTCAGCATAAACATGGTCATGAAAACAATAAGTCAGTTACATTCCCTGAAGCTAGAGATCTGAAAGATGCATTTTCATGGCCACAACAGTCCCCTCCTATGCTACATGTACCTCCTTCTCCATAGGAGTTCAGGCAGCAGGTTCTCCATGCTTCCTGTGGACGTTTCTTCCTCAGGAGAAACCTAGAAGAGGGGTTGTTGAAGTGTTCTTCCTCCTAGGGACCTAACTGTGTATTTTCAGCTGGCAGGTTCTAGACCAAAACCTTGGTTCAGGTTAGGGAACCAAGCAAAGAATAATTTTTAAAAGGGCCATGTACCCTCAGCCTCCTGTTCCTCCATTCTTATTTCTTTTGTACTACTTGTTAAGCAGCATTGACTGCTCATCTGTTAACTAACTCTACAATTCTCAAAAACACCCCTTTGGCTGCTCTTTGACCTTCCTTGTCGTTATGATAATTGTGGCTTCCTGGCTTCTGGCAGTTGAGCACCATCATCTGGCTTCTATAACTTGGTGGGGTAAGGGGGACACCATTGGTTTCCTCCCAATCTGTCGATTGTCTTTTTATTTCGTCTATAGTTTCTTTGCTGTACAAAGGTTTTTAAGTTTACATTTCCCCAATTTTTTTTTGTTTACATATCCTTTACTCTAGGAGACAGCTCCAAAAAACATTTCTAAAATGTATGTCAAAGAGTGTTATTGCTATGTTTTCATCTAGGAGTTTTATATTTATATATTTAATTATATATTTATTTTATATTTATATATTTAATTATATATTTATTTTATATTTATATAAATATAAATTTATTTATATATTTATATTTATTATAAATATAAATTTATTTATATATTTATATATAAATATAAATTTATTTATATATTTATATAAATATTTATATAAATATATAAAAATATATAAATGCATATACTATATATAAATATATATTATATATTATATATAATATATAAGAATTATATAATATATAAATATTATATAATATTTATATTATATAAATAATATATTATATATAGTAAAATATAAATATATATTTATATAAATATAATATAAATATTTATATTTATATATTTAATTCTTTTCGAGTTTATTTTTGTATGGGGTGTTAGAGAATATTCTAATTTCATTCTGTTACATGTAGCTGTCCAGTTTTCCCAGCACCAGTTATTGAAGCTGTCTTTACTGTATATTCTTGCCTCCTTTGTTATAGATTCAGTGAAGTTTAGTTGTCACTCAGTCCTGTCCAACTCTTTGTGACCCCGTGAACTGCAGCATGCCAGGCCTTTCTGTCCATCATGAACTCCCAGAGTCCGCCCAATCTCATGTCCATTGAGTCAGTGATGCCATCCAACCATCTCATCCTCTGTCGTCCCCTTCTCCTCCTGCCCTCAATCTTTCCCAGCATCAGGGTCTTTTCCAATGAGTCAGCTCCTCACATCAGGTGGCCAAAGTACTGGAGTTTCAGCTTCAGCATCAGTCCTTCCAGTGAACATCCAGGACTGATCTGCTTTAGGATGGACTGGTTGGATCTTCTTGCAGTTCAAGGGACTCTCAAGAGTCTTCTCCAACACCACAGTTCAAAAGCATCAATTCTTTAGCACTCAGCTTTCTTCACAGCCAAACTCTCACATCCATACATGACCACTGGAAAAACCATAGCCTTGACTAGACGGACCTTTGTTGGCAAAGTAATGTCTCTGCTTTTTAATATGCTGTCTAGGTTGGGTATAACTTTCCTTCCAAGGAGTAAGCGTCTTTTAATTTCATGACTGCAGTCACCATCTGCAGTGATTTGGAGCCCCAAAAAACAAAGTCAGCCACTGTTTCCCCATCTATTTGCCATGAAGTGATGGGACCAGATGCCATGATCTTAGTTTTCTGAATGTTGAGCTTTAAGTCAACTTTTTGACTCTCCTCCTTCATTTTCATCAGGAGTCCCTTTAGTTCTTTTTCACTTTCTGCCATATGGGTGGTGTCATCTGCATATCTGAGGTTATTGATACTTCTCCCGGCAATCTTGATTCCAGCTTGTGCTTCCTCCAGCCCAGCATTTCTCATGATGTACTCTGCATATAAGTTAAATAAGCAAGATGACAATATACAGCCTTGATGTACTCCTTTTCCTATTTGGAACCAGTCTGTTGTTCCATGTCCAGTTCTAACTGTTGCTTCCTGACCCGCATACAGGTTTCTCAAGAGGCAGGTCAAGTGGTCTGGTATTCCCATCTCCTTCAGAATTTTCCACAGTTTATTGTGATCCACACAGTCAAAGGCTTTGGCGTAGTCAATAAAGCAGAAATAGATGTTTTTCTGGAACTCTCTTGCTTTTTCGATGATCCAGCGGATATTGGCAATTTGATCTCTGCTTCATCTGCCTTTTCTAAAACCAACTTGAACATCTGGAAGTGTACGATTCACATATTGCTGAAGCCTGGCTTGGAGAATTTTGAGCATTACTTTACTAGCGTGTGAGATGAGTACAATTGTGCTCAAATGTGTTTAAGCATTCTTTGGCATTGCCGTTCTTTGGGATTGGATTGAAAACTGACCTTTTCCATTTGTGTGGCCACTGCTGAGTTTTCCAGATTTGCTGCCATATTGAGTGCAGCACTTTCACAGCATCATCTTTCAGGATTGGAAATAGCTCAACTGGAATTCCATCACCTCCACTAGCTCTGTTCATAGTGATGCTTTCTAAGGCCCACTTGACTTCACTTTATAGGAAGTCTGGCTCTAGGTGAGTGTGAGTGATCACACCATCATGATTATCTGGGTCATGAAGATGTCTTTTTTGTACAGTTCTTCTGTGTATTCTTGCCACCTCCTCTTAATGTCTTCTGCTTCTGTTAGGCCCATACCATTTCTGCCCTTTATTGAGCCCATCTTTGCATGAAATGTTCCCTTGGTATCTCTAATTTTCTTGAAGAGATCTCTAGTCTTTCCCATTCTATTGTTTTCCTTTATTTCTTTGCACTGATTGCTGAGGAAGGCTTTCTTATCTCTCGTTGCTATTCTTTGGAACTCTGCATTCAAATGGGAATATCTTTCCTTTTCTCCTTTGCTTTTTGCTTCTCTTCTTTTCACAGCTATTTGTAAGGCCTCCTCAGACAGCCATTTTGCTTTTTTGCATTTCTTTTCCATGGGGATTGTCTTGATCCCTGTCTCCTGTACAATGTCACGAACCTCTGTCCATAGTTCATCTCTGTCTATCAGATCTAGTCCCTTAAATCTATTTCTCACTTCCACTGTATAGTCATACCCTTATGACTATACAGTCATAACTGAATGGTCTAGTAGTTTTCCCCATTTTCTTCAATTTCAGTCAGAATTTGGCAATAAGGAGCTCATGATCTGAGCCACAGTCAGCTCCCAGTCTTGTTTTTGCTGACTGTATAGATCTTCTCCATCTTTGGCTGCAAAGAATATAATGTTGTAGATTAATTGACCACAAATGTGTGGGTTTAATTTTTGGCTTTCTATCCTATTCCACTGATCTATATGTCTGTATTTGTGCCAGTACCATACTGTTCTGATTACTGTAGCTTTGTAGTATATGCTGAAGTCAGGAAGCATGTTTTGTCCAGCTCCATTATTCTTTCTCAAGATTGTTTTGGCTGTTTGGCTATTCTTTCTCAAGACTGTTTTGGCTGTTTTAAAATGTTGTACAAACTTTTAAAAAATTTCTTCCAGTTCTGTGAAAAATGTCCTTGGTAATTTGATAGGGATTGTCCTGAATCTGTAGATTGCCTTGGGTAGTATGGTCATTTGAACAATATTGATTCTTCCAATCCAAGAACATGGTGTATATTTCTAACTGTTCATTCTAAATTCAATTTATTTTATCAGCATCTTACAGTTTTCAGAGTACAGGTATTTTGCCTCCCTAACTATTAATAGGTTTTGTTGTTGTTGTTGTTGTTGTTCAGTTGCTAACTCATTTCCAACTCTTTATAACCCCATGAACTGCAGCACACCAGGCTTCCCTGTCCTTTATCATCTCCCAAAGTTTGCTCAAACTCATGTCCATTGAGTTGGTGATGCCATCCAACCATCTCATCCTCTGTCATCCCCTTCTCCTTTTGCCCTCAGTCTTCCCCAGCATCAAGGTCTTTTCCAATGAGTCGGCTCTTCACATCATGTGGCCACAGTATTGGAACTTCAGCTTCAGTGTCAGTCCTTCCAATGAATATTCAGGGTTGATTTCCTTTAGGATTGACTAGTTTGATCTCCTTGCTGTCCAAGTAACTCTCAAGAGTCTTTTCCAGAACCACAATTTAAAAGCATCAATTCCTTGGTGCCCAGCCTTCTTTATGGTCCAACTCTCACATCTGTACTCATAGGTATTTTATTATTTTTGATGTAATGGTAAATGAGATTGTTTCCTTAAGTTCTCTTTTTGCTACTTATTGTTAGTATATATACTTGCTAGAGATATCCATATATTAATTTTGTATCCAGCAACTTTACCATGTTCACTGATGAGCTCTAGTAGTTTTCGGATAGAATCTTTAGGATTTTCTATGTATACCATCTTGTTATCTGTGAAAAGTGACAAGTTTACTTCCCCTTTCCAATTTAGATTTCATTTCTTTCTTTTTCTTCTTTGATTTCCATGGCTAGGGCTTCCAAAACTATGTTGAATAAAAGTGGTGAGAGTGAGCATCTCTTTGCCATCCTCAACATTTTGAATCAGAATACTAATCAGGTGCTAATATCAAAATCCACTATCCAAATTTGATGTAGAATTAAAATATATTGTTTTGATGTGAAAACAACAATTAAAAATTATTATAAGGAAATTCAGAAATATCCACTAGACCAGAGAAAAATACCCAATCTAGGAGATGCTGATAGGAATACTCCAATTGAAATAGTAATTAAATAACTTATTTAGATTCTCCTAATTTATGGAGACTTAAGATAAAAGGCATGGGCTAAATGTGATATTCATGAGGAAGTAATATTCATGAGGGAAGTGGATTAGGGCTTTCTCCAATCTGAATGTACTCCAATTCCCAGTACAACACCCCCCCCCCTTTTTTTTTTCTTAAACTAATCTGACATTTTCCTTGTCCCTTAATGACCTTAATATTGATATAAATTGTATTATCAATAAAAAAGCAAAGTTAGGTGCCCTCCCTTCTTATCCTTAAAATGTCTATTTCTTACTCCTATCTTTGAACATACACTAATAATTCTATAATAACAGGAAAAGAATAATATTTTAAGCAGTCGGTCTTGCTTCTAATTTTAATAAAAATGTTTCTGGTAATTCACTGTCCATATGAATTTAGGTATAATATAGCCCATATTTTTATCAAGTTACAGTGATCCTTTTTACTTTAAAAGAGATATTATAAACATAGACATTGAATTTTATAGATTTTTAAAATTTATAGTGGTCTATATATTTACAATGTATGGATGTGAGAGTTGGACTGTGAGGAAAGCCGAGCACCGAAAAATTGATGCTTTTGAACTATGGTGTTGGAGAAGACTCTTGAGAGTCCCTTGGACTGCAAGGAGATCCAACCAGTCCATCCTAAAGGAGATAAGTCCTGGGTGTTCATTGGAAGGACTGGTGCTGAAGCTGAAACTCCAATACTTTGGCCACCTCATGCAAAGAGTTGACTCATTGGAAAAGACCCTGATGCTGGGAGGGGTTGGGGGCAGGAGGAGAAGGGGACGACAGAGGATGAGATGGCTGGATGGCATCACCGACTCAATGGACATGAGTCTGAGTGAACTCCGGGAGTTGGTGATGGACAGGGAGGCCTAGTGTGCTGCGATTCATGGGGTCGCAAAGAGTCAGACACTACTGAGCGACTGAACTGAAATGAACTGATATATTTACAAGATTGTTGTAATTTGCTGGTGTCTTAATTTCAAATGAATTTTCAATATCCTGCATTTGTAGTTGCCTCTTCTCTTGGTTTCTGTTTTTGATACATATTTGTGTGCAGATGATATCATACATTTCCTGTATGTTTGTCTTTCCCAGTGAGTCTTTCCATTCACAACTTTCTTGTTTCTAGTTCTGGGCTTTTCTTTTCCACCTACAGAAATTCCTTTAGTATTTGTTATAAAGCTGGTTTGGTGGTGTTGAATTCTCTTAGCTATCCTCTTCTATAAAGCTTTTAATTTCTCCATCAAATCTGAATGAGAGCCTTGCTGGGTAGAGTATTCTTGACTGTAGGTTTTTTTCCTTAAATCATTTTAATTGTAACATGCCACTCCCTTCTGGCCTGCAGATTTTCCGCTGAAAAATCAGCTGATCACCTTGTAGGGATTCCTTTGTATGTTATTTATTGCTTTTCTCTTGTTGCTTTTAATATTTTCTCTTTGTATTTAATTTTTGATTAATATGTGCCTTGGCATGTTTCCCCTTGACTTTATCCTATAAAGGACTCTCTGCACTTCCTGGATTTGAGTATTTCATTTCCCAGGGAAGTTTTCAACTATTATCTCTTCAAATATTTTCTCAGGCTGCACCTCTCTTCTCATTCTTTGACCCTGTAATATGAATGTTAGTGCATTTAATGTTGTTCAGATGTCTCTTTGTCCTAATTTCTTTTCCATCTTTCTTTATTCTGTTCTACATCAGTGATTTCCACCATTGTTTCAGTTCACTTATTCATTATTCTGCCATATTTATTCTGCTATTGTTTCCTTCTAGTATATTTTTCATTTCAGTTACTGTATTGCTTAATTCTTGGTTTGTTCTTTAAATCTTATAGCTCTTTATAATTCTTGTGGGGAATTCCCTGGCAGTCCAGTGGTTAGGACTTAGTACTTTCACTGCTGAGGACCTAGATTCAATCCCTGGTCAGGGAACAAAGCTCCCACAAGCCACAAAGCATGGCCAAAACAGCAAAAAATAAACAAAACAATTTCTTATATCTTCTGGTCTGTGCCTCCACTCTTTTTCCAGCATCTTATATCATCTTCACTATCATTATTCTGAATTCATTTTTCAGGCAGAGTGCCTATCTCCACTTCACTTATTAGTTCTTTGCGTTTTTATCTTGTTTCTTCATATGCAACATATTTCTCTGCCATCTCATTTTGTCTAACTCTTCCTGTTTGTGGACTCTGTTCCTCTGTTCCACAGATTGCAGTTCTTCTTGTTTCTGGTGCCTGCTCCCTGGTGGGTGAGCTTTGTCCAGGGGCTTGTGCAGGCTTCCTGGCAAGAGGGGCTGGTGTCTGCCCACTGGTGGATAGGGCTGATTCATATACTGTCAGGGCCAGGGAAGATGCATGTCTAGAGGTAGCTGTGGGATCAGGACTTTAGGCAGGCTGTCTGTTGATGGATGGGACTTGGTTCACACTCTGCTGGTTGTTTGGCCCAAGCCATCCCAGCACTGGAGTCTCTGAAAGCTGTTGGGTGAGGCAGGTCTCAGTGCCAAAATGGTGACCCATGGAAGAGCTCACACTGAGGAATATTCCCTGGTGCCTCTGCCACAACTGTCCATTTCCCCACTGTGGCCACAGCCAACTTTCACCTCCCCTCAAGCCCACAGGTAAGTCTGGCCTACGCTCCTATGAAGTCACTGCTTTGGCCTGCATCTCAGTGCATGTGAAACCTTGTGTGGAGTTTCACACAAGGGTAGAGTTCTGTTTTCCCAGTTCTATAAAATTCCTGCAATCAAACCCTGCCGGCCTTCAAATAAAATGTTCTGGGGGTTCTTCCCCTTGATGCCAGACATCCAGACTGGGGAGCCTGATGTGGGACTCAGAAATTTCACTCCTGTGGGAGAACCTCTGCCCTATTATAATTCTATAATTATTTTCCAGTTTCTGTGTCACTCAGCCAACAAGTATGGGATTTGATTATATCACAAAAGTTCCCCTCCTACCATCTCACTATGACTTCTTCTTTGTTTTTGGTTGTATAATATCTTTTTCAGTTGGTTCCAGTCTTTTTTTGTTGGTGGTTATTCAGCTGTTCAGGCTTCCCTTGGGGCTCAGCTGGTAAAGAATCTGCCTGCAATGTGGGAGATCTGGGTTCAATCCCTGGGTTGGGAAGATCCCCTGGAGAAGGGAAAGTCTACCTACTCCAGTATTCTGGCCTGGAGAATTCCATGGACTATATAGTCCATGGGGTTGCAAAGAGTCAGACATGACTGAGCGGCTTTCACTTTCACTCAGCAGTCAGTTGTGATTTTGATGTTTTGTGAGAGGAGGTGAGCTTAAGTCCCTCTACGATATCATCTTGTCCTTGTCCTTTTTATCATACACTTAAATCATTTGCAGAGTTGTTGACTTTCACTTAATTTATTCTATTAAAGACTAAAAAAAATGTATAAGTTTAACACTAACATTGTGCATCTGGATGTATTCCATGATATTTCCATGTTTTTGCTTCATTTATTTTGAAACTCAACTTTGTAGCCTTAAAAGATCATGATAGTTTTGTTTTCACTGTGGGTTGCACCTCTTATCATTATAAAATGGAACTCTTTTATAGTTTAATGTTTTTCTTTCAAGTTTACTTTCTGTGATGTTAGTAGTAGTAGTAGTAGTAGTAGCAGTAGTTAAGTTGCTAAGTCATGTCTGACTCTTGTAACCCCATGGACTGTAGCCTGCCAGGCTCCTCTGTCCATGGGATTCTCCAGGCAAGAATACTGGAGTGGATTGCCATTTCCTTCTCCAGGGGATCTTCCTGACCCAGGCATCAAACCTGGGTCTCCTGCATTGCAGGAAGATTCTTTACCGACTGAGCTGTGATGTTAATATTTCCACCTTATTCTTTCTTTTTAGATTTTACCATGTATGTCTTTGCCTATCATAGCAGTTTTAACATTTCTGTATCATTTTGTTTAAGCAGAATATTATTAGATTTTTTGTTTCTTAAATCTATGCCTTTTTAATGAAGATACTTAAAACTTTGTATTTAACACCATTGTGATTTTTACATTCACTGTCATAAGCTATGGACTTAATTTATTCAAATGTCTTATTTGACCATTTTTGTTGTAAACTTCCTTTCTCTATTTTTATTTGTGCCATAAAAGTAGACAAGAGAGCTACTGTTTATCAAGCTATCAGCTAACAGTATTCTGTATACTACTATAAAAAAAATCTTAATTTATTACAATAACCGTGTAAGGTACAAGTTCCCTCTTTAAAAATGAAGATACTAAGTGTTTCTGAGGCCATTAACTTGCCTAAGATCACTTAGCCAGTAAGTGATGGAGTCAGAATTGATATCCAATAATTCTACAGTACCAAATGAAAATTCATGACCAATCTTTTTCTCTTTCCCTCCCTCCCTTCCTACCCCCTCCTCTTTGTCTTTCTCTCAACTTCATTGTTTTATCATCTGTAGTGAATTGGAAAATATACCTTCTGATCTTCTGATTATAAAATGGCCTGCTGAGCACATGATGCAGCCTTTCTTTTAAGAAAAATATCAAAGAGTGTTTTGTAAGTGAATTTATCTATTGTTAAGTCAAAAGGGTGATTACTTAGAAGACAAGAAATTAAGTAGTTACTGAGAAACTGAAAGATCTAATGATATTAAAGAGGGAAATGGTAACTAGAAAGTATGTAGGGGCCAGCAGGAAAGTACCAACACAAAAAGGTAGGTGTGAAAATCAGGAAGTTTCGTGAGTGGACAAGTAGAAACCAGGAACAGGGGAATATAAAAGGGTACCAACAGGAACTTTGGTCAGAGTAATGCGTGAGGAAATACACATGGCATTAGACAGGCAACTGAAACTGGGTGACATGTTCCCATGTAGGAGCAGAGTTTAAGAAGAAAAAGTGCCTCTATTTCGCTAATGATGTCAGGGAAGACAAGGAAGTAGTGGGGGCCAGAATAATATTTGCTGGTGTACCCTATCTGGCAGGATTATCTGTTGTTGTTTAGTGACTAACTTGTGTCTGACACCTTTGCAACCCCACGAACTGTAGCCTGCCAGGCTCCGCTGTCCATGGGATTTTCCAGGCAAGAATATTGGAATGGGTAGCCATTCCTTTCTCCAGGGGACCTTCCCGACCCAGGGATTAAACCTGCATCTCCTGCATTGCAGGTGGATTCTTTACCACTGAGCCACCAAGCCTACTTAAATCCAATTTCTCCATAAGAGTATGGAGCACAACCCTGGAAGCTGCTGCTACTTCTCCCCAACGTTATATAGTTAGGATCCTCAACTGCAAAGTTTATAATTAAAAGAGGGAAAAAAGTATACATAATACACAGACAGAAAAGCCTATGTGAATAAAATGAAAATTACACTGATTACACTATAAGCAAAAAAGAAAAGACTTAACTAAAGAACAGGGGAACAAATTTTAATGCTTACTCCCAAAGTAAGTATTTCTTTGGGAAAAAACAACTCCAATTAAAATCTCAAGGGAATTTTTCAAACTAAAAATCCAGTTCTAAAGTGAAATTAAAAGAAAAAACAAACAATAACATAAAATAGAAAATGTAAAAATTAGAGACTGGCACCATCACATATTAAAGCATATTTTATACATATATATATAATCATTAAGACAGTATAGCACTACTGTAAAAACAGGCAGCTCAAGAAATAGAATAGAAAACCTAGAAATAAAGCCAGTAAATACAGAAATTTAAAATAGGTTTCTAAGCCCTTATCTCCAATTCCAAAAATCTCTAAAAATCTCTGACAACCAAGCCTTTTTTTCCCCAAAACTAATTTGGAGGAAAAACTAGAAGCTAACTGATAAGAGGCTATTTGTAGCCTTTGAAAATCCCATGTAATAGGAGCACTCAGAAGTTTCATTAGAGAAATAGCAATGTGTTTGACTACAGGGTGCAGCAGAGGTGTTATATACAATATGTGTTATATTCCATATACATTTTTTCTGAAGGATTGGGATAACATCAGAAATCTAGATGCATGAGAGTACAATTTTTACTAACATGGACTTTCCTTTATGTCTCAAACAAAAATTTATCGGAATCTTAGTCTTTTTACACATAGAAACCTTTAAAGGCAATTTATGTTATTATTCAAGGAAGGGCTCCAAATTCTGTTATGTTTTCAAGGCTTTGTATGGAAGAAAGGAGGTCATTAATGGTTTCTGGTCTATTTTAACTGGATAAATATAAGTAGTTTCTACATATACACTGAGTGGATAAGCTTCATGGAAAGGCGGAGCTTAAAGGATAAGCTTCAAGGAAAGAGAGCATGGTTGCTTCAGAGAGATGCTCAAAGAGAAGGGTTAAGATGGCATCCAGAGCAGAGAGAGGCACTGGCCAAAGATGAAGGAGAAGGGCCTCCCCAGGCTGGAGAGGGCAAGAGAAGATACTCTATGTGTGGGGCTTAGGGAGTTAGAGATCGCCCACTGAAAGAACAGGAACATGTCCTCTGCCAATTATCAGCTGAGAGGAGTGTGAGATTAAAGGACTAGGTAACTTAAGGAGAGTAATGAAAAGACTGAACTCATCGCAGTGGGAAAAGAGTGTGTACTGAGTGGAGTGGGAGTGTTTTTAGAACCCCAGTACTATCAGAGACTAAAAAAGTCCTAAGAGAGTCTCGCACATTGGAATTCACCTGGTCCCTAGCCCCCCATTATCAAAACCATTTAGAGCTATTTGCATTCTGCAGTCCTCTGTCCTCCTCTAGGCATGACAGGGCTAGCAGCTTGCCTGTCTCCGGACTGAGAACCACTTTGGCTCTGGCTACTGCTGCCACTCCCAAGGCAGTTAACTGATCCTGGCTCCCGAGGGCTCTTACTTGACACATACCTCTCCAGGGCTCAGCTGGCACAAGATTGCCAACAAGTTGATGAGGAAGAGATATAAGTTAAACAAAATTGGCAGGCAATTTTCTCAGGATTTAGGGAGGAAAAGGAGAGTAAAATGGTAAGAAAGAGTGGCAGATTCTCTTAGCTGAGACCAAGACTCAGAATCAACTGAAGGCCAGAGGACACATTAGCGTTTATCCAGAAGTGACCTTGAGATGAGCTGCTTTGAGTTTGAACATGATTCCAAACTTAGCATTGACTGTGAAATAAGCCTGCTTTGTGCAGATCCAGTTGGAGCCCTCTGAAGAACGCCCCCACTGCTGGAATATTTTTTGATATACTGCAGCCTTGCAGGTAGTTGACAGCTTGGCTCAAACTGCAGAGTACATTTTGGACCCAGGAAAGCCCTGCTCAGTGAAGAGGTAAGCCAGAGAAACACCTAAATGGTAGGCTCTTAACCAATAGCAGTTGTAAATTTCTTATTAGAACAGGCAGCTGAACCTAGGATGGGGAAGATTATTGCTCAAAGTTGCAAAACTAAGTAGTAACTGTCCTGCATGTTTGATCTCTCTAAACCCACTTGCCCATATGGGCTTTCCCTCTTATATTTCTTTTTGTACCAGACGGCTGGACCATACATACCCCCCCAAAAAAAACAAAAAACAAAAAACTTTTTTGAGAAGGAGGATGGGTGCAGTAAAATAAATATGAAGACCAAATAGGAAATTTTTCTCTGTATACCTCCTTGCAAAGTTCTTCTGTGTCATTTGTTTTGAAAGTTATTTCATTAGCTAAATATTTTTTTCATATTAAAAAAAGCCCACTGAAAAAGCTACATCTGTATAAAACAGATAAATGAAGAGCTGTGGTGATAATAGTAGTTGGGGGTGGAAGTGGGGAGTAGTTGGGGTTGGAAGTGGGGTGAGATGCACAAACTTAACTAGGTTTTCAGTGCCTGTGGTGCTTCAGCACTGGGACAGCATGTTTTGGCTCCAATGAGCCCAAAAAAAACTCTGGAAAAATTTCACTAGAGTCTGGGATCCTGGGGATTTTGAAAGTTCATTGAGGCCTCCAGATGAGATTAAAGTGTAAGCATAGTAGCTGTTGGAAGTGTGTAAAAGAATGAGAAGATTTTTATTAAGGAAATTTGCTGCTGTTTATAAGAAAGAAGAAAAGAAAAATGTTTTTTGCATGAATAAATCTTAACCCTTCATGTCTATCATCATTTACTTGATGCATCAGTGCCAGGACTTCTTCGGATGCTTCAGGTAGAGAAACAGGGAAGGGAAACCAGAAGGGCCATCTCTACTACCCCACTCTCCCCCCCGCCTCTGTAGAGTGCTGCTTTTTTACAGCCTGACTTGATCTTCACATTCACTCTGACTTTTCCTTAGATTTCTCTTGGAATTTTCCCTGGCCCAGAAGCCCCCATCTTTGTTACAAGAGGTCAGATCCCTGATGTCGTATGTCTGGGAGCAGCAGGACATCCTCGTTAAGGAGAAGGTTCATACATGGTCGTTGGGTCAAACTCCCAAGGACACTTCACATTCCTGCCTGGGTTCCCAAGTTCCCTCTGGAGAAAGCATAATCTCCAAATTAGGGAAGAGTTTTCTCACAAGCAAAGTTTTGCAGTGTTGCAAAGTAGGAAAAACATGGGATTTGAAATTGGAGGACCTTGGACGTGAGTCCCAACTCCATGACTTTGTAAAGTCTATGGCATATGTCACAACATTTCTGACCCACAGAAATGAAGTCAGTAATACCTATGTTACAAAGTTTTATAAGGATTAAATAAGATCAAGATTTTATTGTAGTGGTTAACATAAATTATTCAATAAATGAATAATAGTCATTATCATGTGAGTAAATATGTGGTACATGGTGGTGGAAAGATGTGTGAAATGAGCTTTGTGGGAGAAGGGAAAGAAGAAGGGAAGTAAGATTTTCACTGACAGGTTTCAATATAAAATGCAGGTCATCAGGAGATGCAGGTACCCAAGCAGGAGAGAGACACTGGAGAGAATAATGACAAAGTCTAGAAATCTGGTTGAGGAGAGGGAGCCAGTAAACACTTTGCCTATTTAAACAATGCATTTTGTAAAAACACAATTTCACAGCATAAGGGAAATATTAATTAGGAAAAATATGCATAATCTTGACATACAACAGATCACAAATTTTCATTTACCATGAACCATTTCATTCTTCTGCATTTGCAGAGGGTTTTTAAACGCTTATTAAGCATTTAATAGATTGTAAAGATTTTGACCTCATTTTTATTCCCATTTTTCATTGGATAAGGTCATGTATTTAATAGGTTTCCCAGTCAGTGATCAGCCAAGGACCCTTTGACTCTGAGTTCAATACTTATTTCACTATCACAGCAAATGCTGTTGAACTTTAGGCCATTTGGAGAGTCAGAAGACTAAGGAAAATAGAGCCACTCGTATCATCCCCAAACCATACTAGCTCAACCTGAAACTCTTTAAATCCCCCAGTATTTACTGTCTATCTGTGAAGCACTAGAAGGAGAGTTTGTTGTGAAATCAGAAGCCCTGGCCTACTTCTGGCCCTAAGATATCTAGTTATTGTAAAAGTCATGTCACTGCTCTGTCCCATATTGCCCTCAGTCTGAAAATTTGAGGTCAGATTGCATGTTGGGGTTGACATATCAAATGAAATGTATTAGGAATTTAAGCTTCATTACTTTAAAAAGCAGCCTCCCACTAAAGGATTTCTCTGGGTGTCTGTCTACTTATTGCAACTTATAGGGTCCAGCAGGTCTTGGGTGATATCAGATGATGAGGAAAGGCTGGGGAAGGGCATGAGAGGATAAAGATTATGAGGGCCTGTGATCTAAGCAGTCCAGAGAGATGGTAGAAAGGAGGGCTAAGATAGATTTTAGCTGAGAAAGCATTCATTCTTTTATTCAACAAGTGTTTATTTAGAGTCATCTGGCTGGGTTTACTGGGTTTACTGCATTTCTAGGACTGTGACACTTTTCTGATCCTCTTCTCTTACTCAAAAATTATGAACTTAATTTGAATTTTTGACAATTAGGAATGCCTCATGGGATGGAAGGGCAGAAACCAACAAAGATCCTTTCCTGTGTAAAATATAAATTCTAACAGGGACAGATAATCTTTAATGTACTAAATCCATTATCTATATGTTAGAAGTGTTAAATATTATGGGATGTTCACCTTCACGGGAAGTACTTAGAGTCAGGAAAAGGAAAGTTGCAGTATTTAATAGGGTAATAGTATAGTCAGATATTTATTTACCCTCAAATTCACTTTCTGGCTTAAGCTAAAAAGTGGATCTTTTATAAATTAAAAATCCTATTCCCAGAGAATGACTCAGATCATTACCCCACTAAATAAGTAAATTTTTTTTTAAATTTTTTTAGGGATGGAACATCTAAGAAACCATGAAAAATCTTAGCATTATTAATGAATTTGTGCTGTTGGGATTGTCTACTGACTCAGACATCCAGATCATGCTGTTTGTTCTCTTCTTGGGGATTTACCTTCTGACCCTGATGGGGAACCTGATGATGATCCTGGTGATCGGGGCTGATCCTCACCTGCACACGCCCATGTATTTCTTCCTCAGACATTTGTCTTTCCTAGATATATGCCACTCTTCAATCACCATACCCAAGATGCTACAGAATTTCCTGTCTCAGAGGAAAACCATTTCAGTGTGGGGATGCATTACCCAGAGTTTCTTTTTCATTTTCTCTGGAGGCACTGAGAGCTGCCTGCTCTCTACTATGGCCTATGACCGCTATGCTGCCATCTGTCACCCTCTGCTCTACACTGTGATCATGAACGGACCTCTGTGCACCGCAATGGTCAGTGCAGCATGGCTGATGGGGTTTCTGAACTCACTAGTGAATAATCTTTGTGCCCAGAACTTACAGTTCTGTGGTCCCAATATCATCTCCCACTTCAGTTGTGAACTGCCTTCACTCTTCCCCATCTCCTGCAGTGATACCATGCCTAACACCATCCTGCTAGCTGGGTCCACTGCATTTCTAGGACTTGTGACACTTCCCCCAATCCTCTTCTCTTACTCAAAAATCATTCTTGCTGTTCTGAGTATCTCCTCCTCTAAAGGCCAAGGCAAAGCCTTCTCCACCTGCTCCTCCCACCTCACCGTGGTGCTCTTGTTCTATGGGACAGCTCTATTCAGGTACATCAGCCCCTCTTCAGGATCAGTCCTGGAGCGAGTTGTCTCCATACAGTATGGTGTGATCACATCCTTGGTAAACCCCCTCATTTACAGCTTCAAGAACCAGGAGGTGAAGGCGGCTCTGCAGAGGATACTGAGGCAGCAAATATGTATCTCAGGGTAAAAGAGGGCAAGGGGACCTTCTACAAGAGAAGCAATCTGCAAAGGAAGAGAACTTTGTAAACTTAGAGCTGCTATGGAACTTGATTTTTAACTTAGCTAATTATGTTTGTTTCTTATTCAAAGTGAAAAGACTTCCAAAAGCTGAGAGAAATATAGTCAGAGAAGTGTTTGACCCATCCTGCATCTGAGGGAAAAGGTTCAGAGACATCAGCTCCTTACATAGCCTTTGGAAACTAATCCAGAACAGTGACTTCACTACAGTTTAGGAGGCAGGACAAGGACAAAGCTCCCTGAGCCCAGGACTTTATCTATGGAGTTACCAAAGGTACCCATTAGTAGAAGGGCAAAGAATGAGTAACCTAGATAGATTTAACGTTCCAGAATGGACAGTTCATTACCTTTTGTTCACCAGACCTGGTGGCACCATAGGCATTACATGGCAATGTGTGCCTGCAAATCATCAAAGAATAGTGAAAGCAAAGAATGAACATTATGTCTTTGAGCAAATAAATGGATAAAGAAAATGTGGTACAGTCTTACAGTGGAGTGTTATTTAGTTTATAAAAGAAGGAAAGTCTGCAATGTGTGATGACATAGATGAATGTTTAAGACATTGTGTTAAGTGAGAAAAGCAAGTCACAGAAGAAAAAAACTGCTTAATTCTACTTATATGAGGTATCTAAAGAGGTCCACTTCGTAGAAGCAGAAAGTAGAATGGTGGTTTCCAGGGCCTGGGGAAAGGGGATTGGGAAACTCTTGTCCAGTGGACATAGAGTATCAGTCATGCAAGATAAAAAAGAGATGCATTGCACTGCAATGTGCATATACTTAACAGTAGTACATATAGAAACTTAAGAGGGTAAAATCTGTGTTGTGTGTTTTTTAGCACAATAAAAAATAAATTAGAATGAACATATCATTACACTAAATATCAGTCTTGCATTTTGCAACCTCTTGTCTGAAGACACACTTCATTTTAAAACATATCATCATATTTTATATATATATGTTTTAAATATGTTTTAAAATCATATTTTATATATACACATACACACACACACACACATACCTATGGATACATACACATATGGAAGCCAGACAAAACCATTAGAAGTAGCATAATGTAGTTTAAAACATTAAGAGGGCATTATTTTTATTGGATGTAAATCAATGAAGTTAGAACACTCCCTAACACCACACAAAAATAGATTCAAATGGCTTAAAGACTTAAGTTATGACACCATGTGTGTGTGTTCACTAATCAGTCATGTCCAATTTTTTGAGACCCCCACAGACTGTAGCCTGCCAGGCTCCTATACCATGGAATTATCCAGGCAAGAATACTGAAGTGGGTAGCCATTACCTTCTCCAGGGATCTTCCCGACCCAGGGATCAAACTCAGGTCTCTTGCATTGCAGGCAGAGTTACCATCTGAGCCACCTGGGACATGACACCATAAAAGTTCCAAATGAGATCTTAGGCAAAACCTTCTCTGACATACATCATACCATATTTTCTTAGGTCAGTCTCCCAAAACAAAAGAATTAAAAGCAAAAGTAAATAAATGGGACCTAGTTAAACTTACAAGTTTTTGCATAGCAAAGCAAATCAGGAACAAACAAAAAGACAACCTATGGAGTAGGAGAAAATATTTGCTAACGATCAACCAGTAATAGTTTAACTTCCAAAATATATTACAAACAGCTCATACAACTTAATATAAAAGTCCAACCCAATTAAAAAGTTGAAAGAAGCCCTAAATAGACATTTCTCCAAAGGAGACATATAGATGGCCAACAGGCACATGAAAAAATGCTCAACATTGCTAATGATTAGAGAAATGCAAATATAAACTTCACTGAGTATCACCTCACACCAGTTAATGGCCCTCATCAAGCAAGTTCTGGAGAGGGTGGAAAAAGGGAATCTTCCTACAGTGTGGATAGCAATGTAAACTGGTATGGCCACTAAGGAGAACAGTATGGAAGTCCCTTATAAAACTAAAATAAAGTTAACATATGATCCAGCAGTCCCACTCCTGGACATATATTTATCTGGAAAAGATGAAAATGCTAATTCAAAAAGATACATGCACCTCACGGTTCATAGCAGCACTATTTACAATAGCTAAGACATGGAAGCAACCTAATGGTCCATCAGCAGATGAATAGATAAAGGAGATGTAGTATACATAAACAATGGAATATGATTCAGCTGTTAAAGAAGAATGACATAAGGTAATTTGCAGAAACATGGATGCACTTGGAGGGCATGACATGTGAAATACATAAGACTGAGAAAGACAAATACTATATGGTATCACTGTATGTGAAATGTAAAACATATGACCTCTGAATATAACAGAAAAGCAGCAGGCTCACAGATATAGAGAACAAAATAGTGTTTGCCAATGGGGAGAGAAAAGGGAGAGACAATATACCAGTAGGGGATTAAGAGGTACACACTCTTAGGTAAACAGTCAGCTACAAAGATATAATGTATAACACAGGGAATATGGCAAATATTTTATAAGTGGAATATAACCTTTAATCGATGTGAATCACTATTATACACATGTAATTTATATATTATACTTTACATTTCAGTAAAACATTTACTAAAAGAATAAAATTAAAATTGAAAAAAGGAAAAATGCTTTGACAATTCATTGTTAGTATGCTAGATATCAACATATAGCCCATATTTTATCAAGTTATACCTATCCATTTTTACTTACAAAGTGAAAGTGAAGTGGAAGTCACTCAGTTGTGTCCGACTCTTTGTGACCCAATGGACTACACAGTTCATTGAATTCTGTAGGCCAGAATACTGGAGTGGGTGGCTATTCCCTTCTCCTGGGGATTTTCCCAACCCAGGGATTGAACCCAGGTCTCCCATATTGCAGGCAGATTCTTTACTGCTGAGCCACCAGGGAAGCCCTATTTATAAAGGTATACTATCAAACTAATGTGAATATTGCAAAGTAGATTTTCATCACTTGTTGAGATTATTATATGTCTTCTTATTGGATGAACTGGAAATTTTCCAAACATTAAATGATTGTTACATTCATGAGAAAACACATTATGGATATATCTTTTCATATTCCATTAAATTATTTGTATTGGGGAAATGTTCAACATACATACGTATAATTAAAGGTGATTCTATTTAGGTGTTAATATGAAGACTGTGTTATCCCAATCATTGTATGCTGAAATCTTTTGTAATTTTGTTGACTTTCACTTCATATCACTTGCCCAAGATTTCAAAAATATGTGTAAGTTTCCCACCATCATTTTGCCTTTGGCTATATTTCATGCTGTTTCCATGTTTTTGCTGCCTTCATTTTGAAACTGGGTTTTGTACCCTTAAAGGTCGTGATAGCTTTGTCTTCATTCTGGGTTATACCTCTTATCTTTATAAAGTGTAGCTTTTCTTAACTTTAATATTTTTTTCTTTAATTTCTACTTTTTGTGATGTTAATATATACACTTGTTTGGAGCTTCCAGGTTAGTGAATCACGGCATCTCTGAGAGGGCAAGGAAGCTCACATCAGTACCCATAGCCTTGCCAAAGCATATTTTACCATAAACTTCTTCCCACAAGCCACAAAGCTCTATCCACCTGTCAACACTGGGTGGAGGTGGGTGTCCTCTCCCATTATGCCTCAGCTGGCACTTTTGGCCACTTGCTCACAAGAAGCCTATCTTTATTTCTAAAATGATGGAGTGAAGAGTTGGAGACAAAATGGCAGAGTGGAAGGACTTGAGCTCACCTCTTCTCCCCAAGACACCAAAATCAAAACTAATTGAGCAACAATCATCAACAGAAAAGACTGGAACCTACCAAAGGAGATATGCTACATCAAAAGACAATGGAAAAGGCACATGGGACTTCCCTGGTGGTCCAGTGGTTAAGACCCCACACTTCCACTAGAGGGATGTGAGTTTGATTCCTGGTCAGAGAACTAAGATCTCACATCCCACATTCCATGTGATGTGGCTAAAAAATAATGGTAAATAAATAACAACAAAGTGTTGCTTTATTTTTAAGAAAAGAAACCATGAGATAGTAGGAGGGGTGCAGTCATGATACAATCAAATCCCATACCAGTCCACAAACTGAAAAATAATTATATCATAGAGGTTCTGCCATAGAAGTAAGTTCTGAGTCCTCAGCCTGGGGGTCTGGCACTGGGAGGAAGGACCCCAAGAAAAGCAAGCTTTGAAGACCAGCAGGGCTTCATTGCAGGAACTCCATGGGACTGGGGGAAATAAAAACTCCACTCTTGGAGGGTATACACAAACTCTCATGTGCACCAGGACCCAGGGAAAAAGCAGTGAATATTAGCCTTCATAGGAGCCTGGGCACAACCTACCTGAGGTCTTGGAGGGCCTCCTAGGGAAGTGGGGGGTTGGCTGTGGCACACTATGGGGACAAGGACACTGAAGATGAAGGTACCAGTGAGTATTCATTGGTGTGAGCTCTTCTAAAGGCTGCTATTTTGTCATACGTTGATATGAATCAGCCATGGATTTACATGTATTCCCAATCCCGATCCCCCCTCCCACCTCCCTCTCCACCCGATTCCTCTGGGTCTTCCCAGTGCACCAGGCCGGAGCACTTGTCTCGTGCATCCCACCTGGGCTGGTGATCTGTTTCACCATAGATAGTATACATGCTGTTCTTTTGAAATATCCCACCCTCACATTCTCCCACAAAGTTCAAAAGTCTGTTCTGTATTTCTGTGTCTCTTTTTCTGTTCTGCATATAGGGTTATCGTTATCACCTTTCTAAATTCCATATACATGTGTCAGTATGCTGTAATGTTCTTTATCTTTCTGGCTTACTTCACTCTGTATAAGGGGCTCCAGCTTCATCCATCTCATTAGGACTGGTTCAAATGAATTCTTTTTCATGGCTGAGTAATATTCCATGGTGTATATGTACCACAGCTTCCTTATCCATTCATCTGCTGATGGGCATCTAGGTTGCTTCCATGTCCTGGCTATTATAAACAGTGCTGCGATGAACATTGGGGTGCACGTGTCTCTTTCAGATCTGGTTTCCTCAGTGTGTATGCCCAGAAGTGGGATTGCTGGGTCATATGGCAGTTCTATTTCCAGTTTTTTAAGAAATCTCCACACTGTTTTCCATAGCGGCTGTACTAGTTTGCATTCCCACCAACAGTGTAAGAGGGTTCCCTTTTCTCCACACCCTCTCCAGCATTTATTGCTTGTAGACTTTTGGATAGCAGCCATCCTGACTGGCGTGTAATGGTACCTCATTGTGGTTTTGATTTGCATTTCTCTAATAATGAGTGATGTTGAGCATCTTTTCATGTGTTTGTTAGCCATCTGTATGTCACTGGAAAAAAAATAATAATAATAAAAATTTTAAAAAAATAAAAAAAAAAATAAAAAAAAAAAATAAAGGCTGCTATTTTGACACCGAGACCTGGCCCCATCCAACAGCCTGTAAGTTACACAGCTGGGACATCTCAGGCCAAACAACCAACAAGGTAAGGGCACAGTACCACTCATCAGCAGACAGACTGCTTAAAGTCTTTTAGAGCTATAGCCACTTCTACACATATCCCTTAACAATACCAAGCCCATCAGAGAGACAAGATTCAGCCCCACCCACCAATGGGAAGATACAAATCTCTCCTAACAGGAAGCCTTCACAAGCCTCTTAGACCATCCTCACCTAAGCAGGGGGCAGTAGCAAGGAACAAGAGGAACTACAATCATGCAGCCTGTGGAATGGAGACTGCAATCACAGGAAATTAGAAAACATAAGACAGCAGAGGAATACATGACAGATGAAGGAACAAAATAACCCCCTAGAAAAACAACTAAGTGAGGTGGAGATAAGCAATCTACTTGGAAAAGAATTCAAGCTAATGATAGAGAAAATGATACAAAATCTCAGAAAAAGAATAGAGGCATAGACCAAAAGATAGAAGAAATATTTAACAAAGAACTGAAAGATATGAAGAACAAACAGTTGAACAATAAAATAGCTGATATGAAAAATACACTAGGAGAAATCATTAGCAGAGTAAAGAAGCAGAAAAAGGCATAAGTGAGCTGGGAGGTAGATTGGTGAAAATAACTTCCATGAACAGAATAAAGAAAAAAGAATGAAGGAAATGAGACAGTTTGAGAAACCTCTGAAACAACATTAACACATCAACATTCTTCTTTTAGGGGTCCCAGTAGAAGAGAATGAAAAAAGGCCTGAGAAAATATTTGAAGAGATAATAGCTGAAAACTTCTATAACATGGGAAAGGAAACAGTCACCAAAGTCCAGGAAGCAGAGTCCCATACAAGATAAACACAAGAAGGAACATGCCAATACAAATATTAATCAAATTGACAAAAATTAAGAAGGGAAAATGTTAAAAGTAACAAGGGAAAAGCAACAAATAATATACAAAGGAATCACCACAAGGTTAAACTCTTCAAGCCAGAAGACAGTGGTAGAATATATTTAAGGTAATAAAAGAGAAAAACCTAAAACCAAGAAAACTCCACCCACCAAGGCTCTTGGTTAGATATGATGGAGAAATTAACAGGTTTACAGGCAAGTAAAAGCTTGTAGAATTTAGCAGCACCAAACTATCTTTTACCAAAAATGCCAAAAGAACTACTCTAGGCCTAAAAGAAAAGGCCACGACTAGAAACAAGAAAATCACAAGTAGAAAAGTTCACCTGTCAAGATGAAGATAGAGTAAATATCTTCAGTAAAGATACAGTAAAGATAAGAAATCATCTACACACAAATATGTACCAAAATCAGGAACCATGAGTAGAGTACAAATGCAGGATAGTGGATATGCATTTGAAATTAAGAGATCAGCAAGCTGAAATGATTATAGATAGATAGATAGATAGATAGGCAGAGAGACAGACTGGTATATCAAAACAGTGGTAACCACAAACCAAAAACCTATGATAACACACACACACACACACACACACTCTCACACACACACCAACACCAAAAAAGGTAGTTCAAGCACAACATTATAGACAGACATCAAATCACAAGAGAACAAAAAAAAAAAAAAAAAAAGAAAAGAAAAAGAAAAAAAATCTAAAAATATCAAAACAATGAACAAGAGGGCAATAAGAACATGCATATTTGTAATTACTTTAAATGTAAATGTATTAAATGCTCCTACCAAAAGACATAGACTGGCTGAATGGATACAAAAACAATATCAATACAAAATCAAACAAGAAGGATACCCAAAAAATCCATGCATTTTCTTTTCTACAAAAGACGTAGTTCAGGTCTAGGGACACATACAGACTGAAATTGATGGCATGGAAAAAGGTATTCCGTGCAAATGGAATGGAACAGAGAACTAGAGTGGCAATACTCATATAGGAAAAAAAATCAAATTTAAAATAAAGACTGTTATAAGAGGTAAAGAAGGATGATACATCATGATCAAGGGATCAATCAGAGAAGCAGCTATAACACTGTAAATATCAACACACTCAACACAGTACCACCTCAATACATAAGGCAAATGATAAAGCATTGAAAGGAAAAATCTACAGTAACCCAATAATAATGGTGGGCTTTAACACCCCACCTACATCAAAGGATATCATCCAGACAGAAAATCAGTAAGGAAACCCAGGCCTTAACCCATTTTTGAATAGGGGATTTTTGCAGAAACTAGCACCTGTGACCAGCAATTTAAAATGTAAGTGAATATTGATACATCTTTGGCCAAAAACATTCAGGTAACAAAACACATGTTATTATGTCTCTAGACAATAATTTGTTAAATGATACATTAGGCTATTGGATTTAATTTATATTTATAGAGCATTCCATTCAAAAGCAGGAGAACATATTCTCTCAAGTGCACATGGGACATTCTTCAGGATAGATCACATGCTGGGACAAAAAGCAAGCCTTGGTAAATTTAAGAAAATTGAAATCAGGGCACTCCCAGGATGATGGAGAGACAAACAGAGACAAAGTATTTATGGATGGAGACCGATCCTGGGGAGGGAGTTGTGGAGGAGGAGAAGTTTCCACACAATAGGAAACCCTCTCACAGCCAGGTCAGTGGGGAGCTTTGGAATGTTGCTCAGAGAGCAGCATAACTGGAAAAAATTTGAAAAACCACAGAAAAATTTGAAAACCCATAACTGCAATTACAGACTGAAATTGAGGGCATGGAATTTCTTCTTTCAGCGGAGAAGTGGCTCAGATGCTCAGGTCTGCCAGCAGCGAGTGGGGGCTGGGCAGTGAGGTTCAGGCTGCATCATCAGTCCTTGGGTAAAGACTGGGCTTGAATGCCCTGAGGACAATCTGAGGGGGCTACGTGACATAGCATTCAAACTGTGGGAACACTAGAGAGACCAAAAAAAAAAAAAAAAAAAGGACCTTTCCTGTGAGAAAGCTCTAACACTGCACAATGACCCAGGTGCACTCACAGAACAAAGGATTGCTCCCTAGTGAATACCAAAGGAGAGAAATTCAGCTGCCATTTATGGCCCTCCCTTCCTACAAGCAGAGAGGCAGGTGTGCCACAACCAGAGCCAGGAGGCATGGGGCCACTGCAATCTCAGCCCAGAGACCACATCTTCCACCAAACTGAGCAGGCTGCCAGTTATTCACCATGTCTATCTGGGATCATGGATGCTTCATATCAGCCAGGAGTGTCACAGCCTGAGACGAGCACCCCAGAGGAGACAATGGCACACCTGAGACTGTGCCCTCATGGTGCACCCAGAAAACAGAGCGGCCAGGGAGGTGCATAAGATGCACGGCCCACCTGGGACGGTGTGCTCGCCATGCACCCAGCCACCTGAGCAGCTTGGACCTGGGAAGGGCACAAATCGCACAGCCCATCTGGGCCTGCGCCCTTGCAGAGCACCCAAGAGCCTGAGAAGCTTAGACCTGGGAAGTGCATGAAATGCAGGGCCCACTTGGCACAGTGCCCTTGTAGAGCACCCTGGCCCCTGAGCAGTGTGGACCTGGGAAGTACACATTGCCTTGGGCTTTGGCCAAACCAGTGTTGTCCATACACTGCGACAGTCCCCACACATGCCAGTGGTATTTGTTTGCAGTGTCTCTCCCTCTCCACAGCACAACTGAACAAGTGAGCCTGAATAAGTGCTCACCTTCACCCCCTCAAGTCAGGACAGAAATTAGACACTGAAGAGACTTGCAAACAGAGGAAGCCAAAATAAGCAATGAAGGAGGAACCACCCTGGAAAGTGACAGGTGCAACAGATTGAAACCCTGCAGTTAATGCTGAGACTGTGCATTTGAGGGGCAACTATAGACTTTGAGAACAACTACAATCAGGAACAATGGACTGTCTGATACTGAACTGACCCCACACTGCCCACAACAGCTCCAGACAAATTCCTAGATATATTTTTACTATTATCACTTTTTAACTTTTTAAAACTTTAGTTCTTTACTACTCCCTTAACTTTCATTTTTATAGCCTATTACCTTTCCTTAAAAAAAAAATACCCTATGTTTAAAAAACAAATTTCATATATATTTTTTAAATTTTTGTGAATTATTTGGTTTTATATTTTTTATATTGCATTTTTGAGAATATAACCTCTATTCTAGGTTTTTAATCTTTGCTTTTTGATATTTGTTATCAATTTTGTACCTTTAAGAATCTAATCTTCAGTATCCATTTTCACTTAGGGATTTGATTACTGGCTTGATTGCTCTCTCCCCTTTTGATTCTCTCTTTTCTCCTCCTGGTCACCTCTATCTCCCTGCTTCCTCTGCACTTCTCTATATAGCTCTGTGAATCTCTCTGGGTGCATCATTAACTTAGAGGTTTTATCTTCTATGCTGTATGAGTGAGGAAGTCTTGAGGCTACTGTAATAGGAGGACCAAAACCCAGAGGCAGGAGGCTCAACTCCAGAACTTGAGAATATCAGAGAACTCCTGACCCCAGGAAACATTAATAGACAAGAGCCCACCCAAAAATCTCTATATCTACACTGAAACCAAGCTCCACCCAAGAGCCAGCAAGTTCCAGTGTAAGACACACCACACTAATTCTCCAGAAAAATAGGGATACAACCCTGAACATTAAAAGACAGGCTGCCCAAACCCATAGACACCCCAAAACTCACTACTGGACACTTCATTGCACTCCAGAGAGAAGAGATCTAGCTACACTCACCAGAACACAGACACAAGTTCCCACAACCAGGAAACCTTGACAAGCCACTGGCCCAACACCACCCTCATGGAACGAACTTCACAATTAGGAGGAACCATGACCTTCTAGCCTGCAGAAAGGGCACCCCAAACACAGCAACCTAAACCAAATGAAAAGGCAGAGAAATATCCAACAAGTGAAGGAACATGATAAAAACCGACAAGACCAAACAAAAGAGTAAGAGATAGGCAGTCTACCTGAAAAAGAATACAGAATAATGATAGTAAAGATGATCCAAAATCTTGAAAACAAAATGGAGTTACAGATAAATAGCCTAGAGACACGGATTGAGAAGATGCAGTAAATGTTTAACAAGCACCTAGAAAACTAAGAAGAGTCAATCAATAATGAACAATGCAATAATTGAGATTAAAAACACTCTGTAGGGAACCAACAGTAAAATAACTGAGGCAGAAGGGATAAGTGAGGTGGAAGATAGAATGGTGGAATAAATGAAGCAGAGCAGAAAAAAAGAATAAAAACAAATGAGTATAGCCTCAGAGACCTCTGGGACAATGTTAAATGCCCCAGTATTTGAATCATAGGTGTCTCAGAAGAAGAACACAAAAAGAAAGGGCATGAGAAAATACTTGAGGAGATACTAGTCAAAAACTTCCCTAAAATGGGGAAGGAAATAGCCACCCAAGTCCAGGAAACCCAGAGAGTCCCAAACAGGATAAGCCCAAGGCAAAACATCCCAAGACACATATTAATCAAACTAACAAAAATTAAACACAAAGAGCAAATATTAAAAGCAGCAAGGGAAAAGCAACAAATAGCTATAAATATATATGCACCCAACATAGGAGCACCTCAATACATAAGACAAATGCTAACAAGTATTAAAGGGGAAATTAACAGTAACACAATAATAGTGGGGGACTTTAATACCCCACTCACACCTATGGATAAATCAACCAAACAGAAAATTAACAAGGAAACACAAGTTTTAAATGATACAATGGACCAGTTAGATCTAATTGATATTTACATGGCATTTCATCCAAAATGGATTTCACCTTTTTCTCAAGTGCACATGGAACATTCTCCAGAATAGATCACATCCTGGGCCACAAATCTTGCCTCAGTAAATTTTAAAAAACTGAAATCATTTCAAGCATCTGATCAAAATATGGATTAGATATTAACTACAGGGAAAAAACTATAAAAAACACAAATATATGGAGGTTAAACAACATGCTTCTGAATAACCAACAGATCATGGAAGAAATCAAACAGGAAATTAAAATATGCATAGAAACAAATGATAATGAAAATGCTACAATCCAAACCTATGGGATTCAGTAAATGCAGTGCGAAGAGGAATGTTTATAACAATACAAGCCTACCTCAAGAAACAAGAGAAACATAAAATAACCTAACTTAACACCTAAGACAACTAGAAAAAGAAGAACAAAAAAGCCCGAAGTTAGCAGAAGGAAAGAAATCATAAAAATCAGAGCAGAAATAAATGAAAAAGAAATGAAGGAGACTATAGAAAAGATCAAAAAAACTAAAAGCTGATTCTTTGAGAAGATACATAAAATAGACAAATCATTAGCCAGATTCATCAAGAAAAAAAGAGAGGAGTCAAATCAAAGAATTAGAAATGAAAATGGAGAAATCGCAACAGACATCACAGAAATACAAAAGATCATAAGAGATCACAATGGCAACCATAAGCCAATAAAATGGACAACTTGGAAGAAATAGACAAATTCTTAGAAAAGTATAACCTTCCAAATCTGAACCAGGAAGAAATAGAATATCTGAACAATGAATCACAAGCATAGAAATCAAAATTGTAATAAAAAATCTTCCCAACAAAGAAAACCCCAGGACCAGATGGCTTCGTGGGTGAATTCTACCAAAAATTTAGAAAAGAGCTAACACCTATCCTACTCAAACTCTTCCAGAAAATTGCAGAGGAAGGCAAACTCCCAAACTCATTCTATCAGGCCACCATCACCCTGATAACAAAACCAGACAAAGATGCCACAAAAAAGAAAACTACAGGCAAATATCACTGATGAACATAGATGCAAAAATCCTCAACAAAATTCTAGCAAACAGAATCTGACAACATATTAAAAAGATCATACATCATGACCAAGCAGGCTTCATTCCAGGGATGCAAGGATTCTTCAATATTTGCAAATCAATCAATGGGATAAACCATATTAACAAATTGAAAGATAAAATCCATATGATTATCTCAATAGATGCAGAGAAAGCCTTTGACAAAATTCAACACTCATTTATGATAAAAGCACTCCAGAAAGCAGGCACAGGAGGAACATACCTCAACATCATAAAATCCATATATGACAAACCCACAGCAAACATTATCCTCAATGGCGAAAAAGCATTTCCTCTAAAATCAGAAACAAGACAAGGGTGCCCACTCTCACCACTACTATTCAACATAGTTTTGGAAGTCCTAGCCACAGCAATCAGAGAAGAAAAATAAAAGGAATCCTGAAGTAAAACTCTCACTGTTTGCAGATGACATGATCCTCTACACAGAAAACTCAAAAGATACCACCAGAAAATTCCTAGAGCTAATCAATGAATATAGTAAAGTTGCAGGATATAAAATTAATACAGAGAAATCTCTTGCATTCCTATACACTAACAGTGAAAAAACAGAGAAATTAAGGAAACAATCTCATTCACCATTGCAACAAAAATAATAAAATAGTTAGGAATAAATTTACCTAAAGAAACAAAAGGCATATATATAGACTACTATAAGACACTGATGAAAGAAATCAAAGATGACACAAATAGGTGGATAAATATACCATGTTCATGAATTGGAAGAATCAGTATAGTGAAAATGAATATACTACCCCAAGCAATCTATAGATTCAACACAATCCTGATCAAGCCGCTAACGGTATTCTTCACAGAACTAGAACAAATAGTTTCACAATTTGTAAGGAAATACAAAAAACCTCAAATAGCCAAAGCAATCTTGAGAAAGAAGAATGGAACTGGAGGAGTCAAGCTTCCTGACTTAAGGGTATACTACAAAGCTACAGTTATCAAGACAGTATGATACTGGCACAAAGACAGAAATATAGATCAATGGAACAAAATAGAAAGCCCAGAGATAAATCCATGCACCTATGGACACCTTATCTTTGACAAAGGAGGCAAAAATATACAATGGATAAAAGACAGTCTTGTTAAAAAGTGCTCCTGGGAAAAGTGGTCAACAGGTAAAAGGATGGAACTAGATAACTTTCTAACACCATACACAAAAATAAACTCAAAATGGATTAAAGATCTAAATGTAAGACCAGAAACTATAAAACTCTTAAAGGAAAACATAGGCAGAACACTCTCTGACATAAATCACAGCAAGACCCTCTATGACCCAACTCTCAGAATAATGGAAATAAAAACAAAAATAAACAAATGGGACCTAGTTAAATTTAAAAGCTTTTGCTCAACGAAGGAAACTATAAGCAAGGTGAAAAGGAAGCCTTCAGAAGGGGAGAAAATAATAGCAAACAAAACAACTGACAAAGAATTAAACTCCAAAATATACAAGCAGTTCATGCAGCTCAATGCCAGAAAAATAAAAGACCCAATCAAAGAGTGGGCCAAAGAACTAAACAGACATTCCTCCAAAGAAGACATACAGATGACTAACAAACACATGAAAAGACGCTCAACTTCACTCATTATCAGAGAAATGCAAATCAAAATCACAATGAGGTACCATCTCATGCCAGTCAAATGGCTGCCATCAAAATGTTTCCAAACAATAAATGCTGGGGAGGGTGTGGAGAAAAGGGAACCCTTCTACACTGTTGGTGGGAATGCAAACTGGTACAGCCACTATGGAGAACAGTGTGGAGATTCCTTAAAAAACTGGGAATAGAACTGCCAGCAATCTCATTACTGGGCATACACACTGAGGATACCAGAACTGAAAGATACATGTACCCTAATGCTCATTGCAGCACTTTTACAATAGCTAGGACATGGAAGCAACCTAGATGTCCACTGACAGATGAATAGTTAAGGAAGTTGTGGTACATATACACAATGGAATATTACTCAGGTATAAAAAGGAACGCATGTGAGTCAGTTCTAATGAGGTGGATGAAACTGGAGCCTATTATACAGAGTGAAGTAAGTCAGAAAGTGAAACACAAATACTGTATATTAATGCACATATATGGAATTTAGAAAGACGGTAGTGATGATCCTATATGCAAGGCAATAAAAGAGACACAGATGTAAACAACTGACTTTTGGACTCTGTGGGAGATGGCAAGGGTGAGATGATTTGAGAGATTAGCATTGAAACATGTATATTACCATATGGAAAATAGTTGACCAGTGCAAGTTCAGTTCATGAAGCAGGACACTCAAAGCCAGTGCTCTGGGACAACACAGACAGATGGGGTGCAGAGGGAGCTGGGAGGGCAGGTCAGGATGGAGGGACACATGCACCCATGGCTGATTCATGTCGATGTATGACAAAAAACATCACAATACGTAAAGCAATTATCCTCCAATTTAAATATATTAGTTTTTTAAAAAAAGAAAACTGAAATCATATTAAGTACCTTTTGAGACCACAACACTCTGAGAGTAGAAATCACATATCATGAAAGAAAACTAAAAAACACAAACATGAGGATCCTAGAGAAAGAAAAACCCTCAAAGTTAGTAGAAGGAAAGAAAACATAATGACTAGAGCAGGTAAGTGAAATAGATACTTTAAAAATTAGAAAGTATCAATAAATCTAAAACCTGGTTCTTTGAAAAGATAAACAAAATTGATAAAACTTCAGGTAGATTCATCAGGGAAAAAAGGGAGAGGGTTAAAATGAATAAAATTAGAAATGAAAAAGAACTTAAAACTAACACCATACAAATACAAATGATCATAAGAAACTACTACAAGCACCTATATGCCAATAAAATGGACAACCAAGAAGAAATGGATCAATTCTTTAAAAAATACAATCTCCCAAGACTGAACTAGGAGAAAATAGAAAACAGGAACAGACCACTCACAAGTACTGTAACTGAAACTGTGACTTAAAAATTCGCAACCAAAAAACATGCAGGACAATATGGCTTCACAGCTGAATTCTATCAAACATTTAGAAAAGAGTTAAACCTATCCTTTTGCTGCTGCTGCTAAGTCACTTCAGTCGTGTTCGACTCTATGCGACCCCATAGACGGCAGCCCACCAGACTCCCCCATCCATGGGATTCTCCAGACAAGAACACTGGAGTGGGTTTCCATTTCCTTCTCCATATCCTTTTGAAACTCTTCCAAAAATGAGAGAAGAAGGAACACTTCCAAGATCATTCTATGTGGTCACCCTGATACCAAAAACAGACAGGATACCACAAAAATAAAAGTATAGACCAATACTGCTGATGAACATAGATGCACAAGTCTTCAGCAAAATACTAGCAAACCATATCTAACAATACATTAAAGGATTATACACCATAATCAAATGGGATTTACCTGAGGGATGCATGAATTTTTCAGTAGACACAAATCAATCAGTATGATACACCACATTAACAAAGCATATGATGATCTCACTAGATGCAGAAAAAAATTACGATTAAATTCAACACTGATTTATGATAAAAAAAAAAAAATACTCCAGAACGTGGGCAGAGAGAGACCCTACCTCAGTATAATAAAGGCCATATGTGACAATCTTTAAACTAACATCATACTCAGTGGTGAAAAGCTGAAAACATTTCCTCTAAGATCAGGAACAAGACATGGATGTCAACTCTCACTACATTTATTTAACATAGTTTTGGAAGTCCTAGCTTTGGCAATCAGAGAAGAACAGAAATTTCAATTGGAAAACAAGCAAAACTGTCACTGTTTTCAGATGATGTGATACTATACATAGAAAATCCTTAAGATGCTACCAGAAAATTACTAAAGCTCATCAATGAATTTGGTAAATATTGCAGGATACAAAATTAATACATAGAAATCTTGCATATATAACAATAAAATATCAGAAAGTGAATTTAAGGAAGCAAATCCATTTGACATCACATCAAAAAAGAATAAAAAACCAAGGAATAAACCTACCTAAGGAAGCAAAAGACCTGTTCTCTGAAAACTATAAGACATTGATAAAAGAAACTGAAGATGACAGATGGAAAGATATACCATGTTCATGGTTAGAAGAATCAATATCATCAAAATGACTATACTACCCAAGGCAATCTACAGATTTAATCCAATTCCCATCAAATGGCCAATGAGGTTGTTTGTAGATCTAGAACAACAACAACAAAAAAAAAAAGCTTAAAATTGGCATGGAAACACAAAGTCCCTAAATAGCAAAGCAATTTTGAAAAAGATAAATGGAGCTGGAGGAATCAGGCTCCCTGATTTCAGATTATGCTGCAAAGCTACAATAATCAAAATAATATGGTACTGGCACAAAAACAGACACATAGATTAATGGAACAGGTTAGATGCCCCAGAAATAAGCCCAGCCACTTGTGGTCAATTAATCTATGACAAAGAAGGAAAAAATATACAATAGAGAAAATCTCTTTAATAAGTGGTGTTGTGAAAACTGAATAGCTACATGTAAAAAAAAATGAAATTAGAACAAGCTCTAACAGCATATACAAGCATAAACTTAAAATTGATTAAAGACCTAAATGTAAGACCACATACATAAAACACTTAAAGGAAAACATAGGCAGAATACTCTATGACATACATTGCAGCAATCTTTCTGGGTCCACCTCCTAGTGTAATGAAAATAAAAACAAAAATAAAGAAATGGGATTGAATTAAACTTAAAAGCTTTTGCATAGCAAAGGAAACCACAAATAAAATAAGAAGATGGGAGAAAAAATTTTCAAATGAAGCAACCAACAAGGGATTAATCTTTAATATTTACAAACTCATGCAACACATGAGTTTTTACATTGTTGTTACATGTGTTAATATTTACAAAGCTCATGCAACACAATATCAAAAAAATAAACAACCCAATCAAAAAATGAGAAGATACAGACATTTCTCCAAAGAGGACAAATAGATGGCCAAAACGCCCATGAAAAGATGTTCTACACTGATAATTATTAGAAAAATGTAAATCAAAACTACCATAATGGATCACCTCACATTTCTCAGAATTGTCTTCATCTAATAAGCTATAAACAATGTTGAAGGGTGTTGAGGAAAGGGAACCTTCCTACACCATTGGCAGGAATGTGAATTGATATAACCACTACGGAGAATAGCATGGGATTTCCTTAACAAACTAAAAATAGAACTACTATATGATCCAGCAATCCCAATCCTGAACATATATCTGGAGAAAATCATAATTCAAAAAGATATATGCATTCCAATGCCCACTGTAGTGCTATTTACAGTAGCCAAGATGTGGAAGCAACTTAAATGTCCATTGGTAGATGAATGGCTAAAAAAGATGTCATACATATATACAATGGAATATTACTCAGCCATAAAAATGAATGAGATAATGCCATTTGCCAAAACATGGATGGACGTAGAGATTATCATTAAGTGAGGTAAGTCAAACAGAATGACAAATATCATGTGATATGACTTATATGCGGACTCTAAAAAGATGGTACAAATGAAGTTATTTAGAAAACAGAAACAGACTCACAGATTTAGAAAACAAACTTATGGTTACCAAAGGGAAAAGAAATGGAAAAGAAGCATATATTAAGAGGTTGGGGTAACATATACACAGTCCTATATATAAAATAACCAACAAAGACCTACTGCATAGCACAGGGAACTTGATTCAATAGTCGGTTAACCTATATGGGAAAAGAATCTGATAAAGGACACATGTACATGTGTAACTGAATCACAATGCTGTACACCTGAAAATACATGACATTATAAATCAAAATACTCCAGTATAAAATAAGATTTTTATATTAAAGAAAATTTACACTTGCTCTTTATTTCCAGATAATTTCACCTTATGTGTCTTTGTCTATCATTGTAGTTTTAATGTTTCTGTATTATTTTGTAGATTATCTTTAAAAAACATATCATTACATTTTTGTTTCTTGATTCTGTGCCTTTTAAGAAGGATATTTAAAATATTCTTTTTATTACCATGGTGACTTTTACATTCATTGTCATAAATTATGGGTTTACTTACTTCTGATGTCTTAATTGATAATTTTTGTTTAAGTCTCCTGTTCTTATTTTTGCCATAAAAATAGGCATAAAAGCCACGATTAACCAAGTTATCAGGCAGCACTGTTCTGTATACTATGAAAAATATTTATAAGGCAATCTTGAAGGTAGACATTCTCTTTTTATAAATGAAAAGATTGAGCGTTGCTGAGGACATTAAGTTCCCTAGGCCACTTAGCCAGTGAGTGATGAGTCAGGACCACAATCCAGGACATCCACACTACAAAATACAAATTCATGGCCATTGTGTTTCTCTCTCTCTCTCTCTCCCCCCTCCCGCCCCGCTTCAATGTTTTATCATCTTCAGTGAATTGAAAAGTATAGACAGTGAGCTTCTGATTATAAAGTGGTCTACTGAGTATATGATGCAGTCTTTCAAGAACCAAACCCTGGAAAAATATCAGAGAGGAATTTTTAAGTGAATTCACCTATTGTCAGACCAAAAGCATGATAACTTAGGGGGCAGATTAAGAAGTTACTGAGAAAGAGAAAGCCGATTTGATGATATTAAGGTGGAAACAGTAACTAGAAAATATTCAGGGTACAGCAGGAACAAACCAAAACAAAAAGGTAGGAGGGACAACTAGGAAGTTTCGCAAGTGGATGAGTAGAAGTCATGGGCAAGGGAGTCAAAGGGCACCAAGAAGAACTTGGTTGGAGTAATGTGTGAACAAAGACATATGGCATTGAGCAGATAACCACAGCAGGGCGTGTTTCCTTGTAGGAGCAGAACTTGAAATGAAGAGAAAGCTCATTGCCTCCCTGTGGCTGATGATGTCAGGAAAGAATAGGAAATAGTGGAGGCCAGAAGAAGAGTTGCTAATGCACCGTATCTGGCAGCGTACACCCACATAAATCCAATCTCTTTCATAAGAGTATGGAGCACAGGCTGTGGAAGCTACTTCTACAATAGTCATCCTGAAAATGGAATTTCCCAAGGAGAAGTGCATGACTATATAACTGGGAACCTCAACTGCAAAGTTTATAATAATAAAAAAGAAAAAAAAAATAGACAAAATGCCTGGAGTCTATGTGAAGAAAATAAAAAACTAAACTGTAAGCCAAAAGAAAAGATTATAAAGCTAACTCCCAAATTGATACATTTATTTTTTTTTAATTAGAAGAAAAATAAAAACACCAGTTGAAATCTCAAGGCAATTTTTCAAACTACAAATCTGATTCTGAAGTGAAATTATAAGAATGAGCAAACAATACATAAAATAGAAAGTATAAAAATAATGGACTGTCACTACCAGGTATTAAAGCATATATTATATCTGCATACAATCATTAAGACAGTATAGCACTGATGTAAAAACAGACCAAGGCATAAAAGATGAAATTTAGAAACAAAAGTCAGTAAATACAGAAATTTAAAACATGGTTTAAGCTCATATCTCCAATTCCAAAAATCTCTGAAAATCAAATATTTTTCCCCAAAACTAATTTGGAGGTAAAATTGGAAGTTAACAGACATGGGGCTATTAATCCTATGTAGAAGGTGTACTTAGAAGTTTCATTATAGAAATAGTAATGTGTTTGACTAAAAGGGTGCAGCATAGGGGTTACATAATATGCAGTATATTCCATATGTATCTTTTCTGAAAGGTTGAGACCATGTCAGAAATTAAAATCTAGATGAGTGAGAGTACAATTTTCACTAACTTGTCCTGTTTCTGTCTCATACAGAAAGGCTCTTAAGTTGGAGTGTTTCTATGTATAAAATGTTTTAAAGGCAACTGAGCTTATATTACTCAAGGAAGGGCTCTAAACTCCATTGTATTTTTAAGGCTTCTTACGAAAGAATGTTACTAATGGTTTCTGGTCTATTTTAAGTTGATAAGCATAAGTAGTTTCTACATATATACTGAGTGGATGGGCCTGATGGAAAGTGAGAGACAAGGGAAGAAAAAGAGCAAAAGCATCAGAAAGATGCTCAAAGAGAAGGGAAAAGAGCAGAGAGGCACTGTCCAGAGATGAAGGAGAAGGGCCTCCTCCCCAAACTGGAGGGAAGAAAAGAACAACTCCATGTGTGGGGATTAGGGAGTTAAAGATCACCCACAGCAGCAACAGGCACATCTCCTCTGCCCAATATTGACTGAAAATTAGGAGTGTGTGTAGGTAAGTTCAGGAAAGTAATGAAATGACAACTTGTCATGGAGGGAATGGAGAGTGTATATAGAGTGGAGAGAGAAGCCCGTGTGTATTTAGAATCCCAGGAATATCAGGGAATAAAAAAGCCCTAAGAGATATTCACAGATTGGAGTTCACCTGGTTCCCTGCTGCTGCTGCTAAGTCACGTCAGTCGTGTCCGACTCTGTGCGACCCCATAGATGGCAGCCCACCAGGCTCCTCTGTCCCTGGGATTCTCCAGCAAGAGCACTGGAGTGGGTTGCCATTTCCTTCTCCAATGCATGAAAGTGAAAAGTGAAAGTGAAGTCGCTCGGTCGTGTCCGACTATTAGCGACCCCATGGACTGCAGCCTACCAGGCTCCTCCGTCCATGGGATTTTCCAGGCAAGAGTACTGGAGTGGGGTGCCATTGCCTGGTCCCCTAGTCCCCTGTTAACAAAGCCGTTTATAGCTACAAGCATTCTGCAGTCCTGTGTCCTCCACAGGCCATGGCAGGACTAGTAGTTTGTTCATCCCTGGACCGGGATCCAGTTTGGCTGTGACCACTGCTGCCTCTCCCATGGGCAATGAACTGATCCTGACTCCAGAGATTTCATACTCAACACCCCTCATCCCTCTCTGGGACTCAGCTGGCACAAGAGTGTCAACAAGTTGATAAAGAAGCAGATATATATAAGAACAAGCTGATGAAGAAAGGGATTATGTCACACAAACTGAACAGGCAATTTTCTCAGGACTGAAAGAGAAAAAAGGAGGGTAAAATTATAATGAAGAGTGGCAGATTCTCAGCTGACTCAAAAAAAAAAAAAAAAAATCATCTGGATGCAAGGATACTTTAGCCTTTACCCAGAAGTAACCTTGAGGTGAGCAGCTTTCAGTTTGAACATGACTCCAGACCTAGCATTAATTGTGAAATAAGCCTGCTTTGTGAAGATCCAGTTGGAGCCCTCTGAAGAACGCCCCCACTGCTGTAATATTTTCTAACATATTGCATCCTTGTTTTTCAGGTAGCTGACAGCCTGACTCAAATTGCAGAGTACATTTTGCACCCAGGAAAGCACTACTCAATAAGGAGGTAAGTAAGCCAGCTTCCCTGGTAGCTCGGGTGAGCCAGAGAAACACCCAGATAGAAGGATCTTACTGGTGCAAGTTGTAAATTTCTCATTAGAACTGGCAGCTGAACTCAGGATGGGGAAGATTATTGCTCAAAGTTGCAAAACTAAGTAGTAACTGCCCTACAAGTTTGAACTCTCTACCCACTTGCCCATTTGGGATTTTCCTCTACTGTTTATTTTTGTACCAGGGGTCTGAACCACACATACAAACATTTTCTGAGATGGAGGATGGATGGAGTGAAGTTTATTAGGAGTCCAAAGAGGGAACTCTTTCTCCCTATGCCTTTACAGATTCCCTACGTCACATGTTTTGAAAGTTATTTCATTAGCTAAATACTTTGTGCATGGAACAAAAAGTTCACTGAAAAAACTACATATGTATAAAACAGATAAATGAAATGCTATGGTGATGATGGTAGTTGGGGGTGGGGTGAAGAAAGATACACAAACTCAACTGTGATGGTGCCTGAAGATGGGGGCAGCATGTTTGGGCCCAAAGGAGCCCAAAAAAGACTGGAAAGATTTCATTAGAGTTTAGTACCCTGTTGATTGCTAAAGTCCATCGAGGCCTCCAAATGGAATCAGAATGTAAGCATAGTAGCTTTTATTTTTTTTTTTTTTTTTTTTTTTTTTTTTTATGGGATGCAGCAAAAACAGTTATTTTTTTTTTTTTCTTTTTTAATTTTTATTATTATTATTTTTTTTTCCCAGTGGGTTTTGTCATACATTGATATGAATCAGCCATGGATTTACATGTATTCCCAATCCCGATCCCCCCTCCCACCTCCCTCTCCACCCGATTCCTCTGGGTCTTCCCAGTGCACCAGGCCCGAGCACTTGTCTCGTGCATCCCACCTGGGCTGGTGATCTGTTTCACCATAGATAGTATACATGCTGTTCTTTTCAAATATCCCACCCTCACATTCTCCCACAAAGTTCAAAAGTCTGTTCTGTGTTTCTGTGTCTGTTTTTCTGTTCTGCATATAGGGTTATCGTTATCACCTTTCTAAATTCCATATACATGTGTCAGTATGCTGTAATGTTCTTTATCTTTCTGGCTTACTTCACTCTGTATAATGGGCTCCAGTTTCATCCATCTCATTAGGACTGGTTCAAATGAATTCTTTTTAATGGCTGAGTAATATTCCATGGTGTATATGTACCACAGCTTCCTTATCCATTCATCTGCTGATGGGCATCTAGGTTGCTTCCATGTCCTGGCTATTATAAACAGTGCTGCGATGAACATTGGGGTGCACGTGTCTCTTTCAGATCTGGTTTCCTCAGTGTGTATGCCCAGAAGTGGGATTGCTGGGTCATATGGCAGTTCTATTTCCAGTTTTTTAAGAAATCTCCACACTGTTTTCCATAGCGGCTGTACTAGTTTGCATTCCCACCAACAGTGTAAGAGGGTTCCCTTTTCTCCACACCCTCTCCAGCATTTGTTGCTTGTAGACTTTTGGATAGCAGCCATCCTGACTGGCGTGTAATGGTACCTCATTGTGGTTTTGATTTGCATTTCTCTAATAATGAGTGATGTTGAGCATCTTTTCATGTGTTTGTTAGCCATCTGTATGTCTTCTTTGGAGAAATGTCTGTTTAGTTCTTTGGCCCATTTTTATCTACCTAAAGAAACAAAGGACCTATACATAGAAAACTATAAAACACTGATGAAAGAAATCAAAGAGGACACAAACAGATGGATAAACATACCGTGTTCATGGATTGGAAGAATTAATATTGTCAAAATGGCTATTCTACCCAAAGCAGTCTATAGATTCAATGCAATCCCTATCAAGCTACCAACGGTATTTTTCACAGAACTAGACCAAAGAATTTCACAATTTGTATGGAAATACAAAAAACCTCGAATAGCCAAAGTAATCTTGAGAAACAAGAATGGAACTGGAGGAATCAACCTGCCTGACTTCAGACTCTACTACAAAGCCACAGTCATCAAGACAGTATGGTACTGGCACAAAGACAGAAATATAGATCAATGGAACAGAATAGAAAGCCCAGAGATAAATCCACGAACCTATGGACACCTTATTTTTGACAAAGGAGGCAAGGATATACATTGGAAAAAAGACAACCTCTTTAACAAGTGGTGCTGGGAAAACTGGTCAACCACTTGTAAAAGAATGAAACTAGAACACTTTCTAACACCATACACAAAAATAAACTCAAAATGGATTAAAGATCTAAATGTAAGACCAGAAACTATAAAACTCCTAGAGGAGAACATAGGCAAAACACTCTCCGACATAAATCAAAGCAAGATCCTCTATGACCCACCTCCCAGAATATTGGAAATAAAAGCAAAACTAAACAAATGGGACCTAATGAAACTTAAAAGCTTTTGCACAACAAAGGAAACTATAAGTAAGGTGAAAAGACAGCCCTCAGATTGGGAGAAAATAATAGCAAATGAAGCAACAGACAAAGGATTAATCTCAAAAATATACAAGCAACTCCTGCAGCTCAATTCCAGAAAAATAAATGACCCAATCAAAAAATGGGCCAAAGAACTAAACAGACATTTCTCCAAAGAAGGCATAGTAGCTTTTAGAAAAGTGTAATAAGGGTGGGAAGATTTTCCTTTAAGTTAAATTTGCTGTTTTTTGGTTTTGTTTTTTTTTTTTTTTTAGGAAAAAGGAGAAGAATAAACTGTACATTTCACAAATAAATCTTAACCCTTTATGTATACCATCACTTATTTGATGCATCAGTGCCAAAACGTCTTCAGATGCTTTAGGGAGGGAAAACTAGAAGGGCCATCTCTGCTACCCTGATCGCCCCACTTTTGTAGACTTCTCTTCTTTCAGTCTGAATTGCTCTCAGTCCTTAATCTGGCTTTTCCTTAGTCTTCTGGCATTTTCCCTGGTCTAAAACCCCATTATTTGTCCCAAGAGGTCAAATCCCTGATACCGTATGTTTGGGAGCTATGAGTCATCCTGGGTAAGAAGTTTCAGACATGGTCAATGGACCAAACTCTCAAGGCCATCTCACATTCCTGCCTGGGTTCTCAAGATCCCTCCAAAGAAAGTAAAGTGTCCATAGACTGTAAATTCCATGTCTGCATGTGTCACATCCTTTCTGACCCTCAGAAATGAGGTCAGTACTTCCTATGTTGCAAGGTTGGGTAGGATTAAATGAAATCAAGACTTTGTTATAGTCCTTGGCATAAATTATGCATTAAATAAATAACAGTTATTATCATATGAGTAAAGATGTAAGCAGGTGGGGGTGGGAAGGAAGACGTGTGAAATGAGGTTTAGGAAGAGAAGAAAAGAAGGGAGTGAAGAAAGATTTTTGCTGATGAGTTTCAATTATGAAATGCAAGAGGTCAGTCACTGTGCCCTAGCAGGAGAGAGAGAATGTCTGGAAGAGTAAATGAAGCTTTGGAATTAAGGCCAGGAAAAAATGGAACCTGAAATCCATTTCTTATCTTTTTAAATGAATTTAGTTGAAATCACTCATTATTTTATTCAACAAATGTTTATTTAGAGCAGACTAACTGAATCTACTGCATATCTAGGACTCTGACACTTTCCTGATCCTCTTCTCTTTCACAAATTATGGAACTAGTGACTATTTTGGTACTTAGGAATGCATCATGGGAGAAAAACAGACAAACATCCCTGCCTGTGCATAATATAAAATCTAACAGGAAAAGATAATTTTTAATGTACTACATCCATATCCATATGTTAGAAAGTGTAAAGTATTATAGGGGAGCAAATTTCAACTTGATAGGGAGCACTTATAGGCAGGAGAAGGAAAGTTGCAGTATTTAATAGGGTGATAGGATAGTCAGATGCTGATTTACCTCCAGATGCACTTTCAGGCTTTAAGCTAAAAAGTGGATCTTTTATAGGTTAAAAAAATTCTATTCCCAGAGAATTACTCAGATCATTATCCCACCAAATGAGTAAACTTTCTTTCTCTTTAGGGATGGGATGTCTAAGAAACGATGAAAAACCTTAGCATTATTGATGAATTTGTGCTGCTGGGGTTGTCTACTGACCCAGATATCCAGACCATGCTCTTTGTTCTCTTCTTGGGAATTTACCTCCTGACCCTGATGGGGAACCTGATGATGATCCTGGTGATCAGAGCTGATCCTCACCTGCACACGCCCATGTACTTCTTCCTTAGTCATTTGTCTTTCCTAGACATATGCTACTCTTCAGTCACTGTGCCCAAGATGCTGCAGAATTTCCTGTCTCAGAAGAAAACCATTTCAGTGTGGGGATGTATTACCCAGAGTTTCTTTTTCATTTTTTCTGGAGCCACTGAGAGTTGCCTGCTCTCTGCTATGGCCTATGACCGCTATGCTGCCATCTGTCACCCTCTGCTCTACACTGTGATCATGAATGGATCTCTGTGCACCGCTATGGTCAGTGCAGCATGGCTGATGGGGTTTCTGAGCTCACTAGTGAATAATCTTTGTACCCAGAACTTACAGTTCTGTGGTCCCAATATCATCTCCCACTTCAGTTGTGAACTGCCTTCACTCTTCCCTCTCTCCTGCAGTGATACCATGCCTAACACCATCCTGCTAGCTGGGTCCACTATTTTTCTAGGACTTATGACACTTCCCCCAATCCTCTTCTCTTACTCAAAAATTATTCTTGCCATTTTAAGTATCTCCTCCTCTAAAGGCCAAGACAAAGCCTTCTCCACCTGCTCCTCCCACCTCACCGTGGTGCTCTTGTTCTATGGGACGGCTCTATTCAGGTACATCAGCCCCTCTTCAGGATCAGTCCTGGAGCGAGTTGTCTCCATACAGTATGGTGTGATCACATCCTTGATAAACCCACTTATTTACAGCTTCAAGAACCAGGAGGTGAAGGTAGCTCTGCAGAGCATACTGAGGCAGCAAATATGTGTCTCAGGTAAGAAATGATAATAGGTCCTTTCTTCTAGAAGAGAAGCAATCTACAAGGGAAGATACATATATAAACAGAGCTCCTATAGAACTTGAATTTTAATTTAATTTACTATACTTATTTCTTATTCAAAGTGAAATGACTTCCAAATAGTCAGAAAAATGAATGACTAAGCGTAAAGGTTCAGAGACATCAGCTCCTACCACGGCCTTGGAAATTAATCAGAAGGAGTGACTTCACTACAGTTGAGCAGGTAGAACAAGAACAATGACCTTGGCAAGAACAGAGGTCCCTGAGCCCGGGACTTTAGCTGTGGAGCTACACAAGGGAACCCATTAGTAGAAGGGCAAATAAGAAGTAACCTAGACACATTTAATGTTTCAGAATAAGATAGTTCATTACATTTCATTCACCTGACCTGGTGGCACCACTGGCATTAAAAGGTATATGTGCCTGCAAATAGCCAAAGAACAGTGAAAGCAAGGATTAAACATATTAAATATCTATGCAGGTGAATAGCAGATGAATGGATAAAGAAAACACGGTACACGCATACAATGGAGTACTATTTAGTTTAAAAAAGAAGGAACGTCTGCAATGTGTGACAACATACATGAACCTTGAAGACATTTTATTAAATGAAAAGAGGCAGTCACAGACGAGAAAAACTGCTTAATTCTCTTTATATGAGGTGTCTTAGGAGGTCAAACTCATAGAAGCAGAAAGTAGGATGGTGGTTTCCAGGGCCTGGGGGAAGGGGAACTGGGAAATTACTGTCCAATAAGCATAGACTACCAGTCATGCAAGATAAAAAGCAGACCTGTTGCACTACAATGTACATATAGTTAACAGTACTATACATCTAAAAAATTAAGAAAGTAAAATATACAATAAATAAGTAAGAATGAACATATTATTATACTAAATACAGGCAACCTCTTGCCTAAAGACATACATCATTCTAACACTATCATACTTGATATATATACATATGAAAGTCAGATAAAAAAAATCATTAGAAGTAGCATAATGTAAATTAAAATGTTGAGAGCATTATATTATTGAATATGAATCAACTAGGTTAGAACACTTCTTTATACCATACACATAAAAAAACTCAAAATGGCTTAAAGACTCAAATACAAGCTATGACACCATAAAACTTCATATGAGAACTTAAGCAAAACATTCTCTGACATAAATGATACCATATTTTCTTAGGTTAATCTCTTCAGGCAAAAGAAATAAAAGCAAAAATATACAAATGGGACCTAATCAAACTTTTTGCACAGCACAGGAAATCATAAACAAAACAAAAAGACAACCTGTGGAGTATGAGAAATTATTTGCAAATGATCGACTAGCAAGTGCTCAACTTCCAAAACATACAAATATCTCATAAAACTTAATAAAAAAAAAAACCAATTAAAAAATGGGAAGAAGCCCTAAATAGACGTTTTTCCAAAGAAGACATACAGATGTATAACAGGACATGAAAAGATGCTCAATTTTGCTAATTAGAAGAGAAACACAAATAAAAACTTTACCAAGTATCACCTCACACTAGTCAGAATGATCATCATTAAATCAGTTCTGGAGATGTGAACAAAAGGAACCTTCCTATACTGTGGATAGGAGTGTAAACTGGTACGACGCTACGGAAAACAGTATGGAAGTTGCTTATAAAACTGAAAATAAAGTTACCATATGATCCAGTAATCCCAATCTTGGGCATATATCTGGAAAAGCTGAAAATGCTAGTTCAAAAAATTACGCACACCCCAGTGTTCATAGCAGCACTATTTACAATAGACAAGACATGGAAGCAACGTAAGTGTCCATCAACAGGTGAATGATTAAAGATGTAGTGTATATAAACAATGGAATATGATTCAGCCATAAAAGAAGAATGACATAATGCCATTTGCAGAAATGTGGATGGACTTGGAGGGCATATGCTATGTGAAAAAAATCAGACTGAGAAAGACAAATACTATATGGTACCATTGTATGTGAAATGTAAAAAACATAACTAGTGAATAAACAAAGAAGCAGGCTCACAAATATAGAAAACAAAACAGTGGTTTCCAATGGGGAAAGAAAAGGGAGAGGGGCAATATAGAAGTAGGGGATTAGGCGGTAGACACTATTTGGTAAATAATAAGCTACAAGGATACACTGTACAACAAAGGGAATATCACAAATATTTTATAACTATAAATGGGGTATAACCTTTAATGAATGTGAGTCACTATATTATACACCTGTAACTTATACTTTATATTTCAATAAAAACATTCATTAAAATAAAACTTAAAAAACTACTGACAATTCATTGTTAGTATGTTAGATATCAGCATATCGCCTATATTTTATCAAGTTATAGCTATCCATTTTAGTTGTAAAGGTATACTATCAAAATAGATATTGAATATCATAAAGTAGATTTTCACCATTTATTCATGTTAACATATATGTTCTTATTGGATGATTTATAAAAATTTTTAATACTAAACAATTATTACATTAATGGGAAAACACATTCAGGAATATTCTTTTCATATTCCATTAAATTATTTGTATTGGGGAAGTGTTCACATGCGTACTTATTATTAAAAATGACTCTTATTTAGGTGTTAGTATGAAGATATTGCTATTCTACTCATTGTATGATGAAATTTTTTGTAATGTTGACTTTCACTTACTTCCTTTGCCCAAGACTTTTTTTTTTTTTTGCCCAAGACTTTTAAAAATATGTATACGTTTGCCACCATCATTGTGCCTTTGGCCATATTTCATGCTGTTTCCATGGTTTTGCTGCCTTAATTTTGAAAGTTAACTTTGTAGCCTTACAAGATCATGATGGCTTTGTCTTCATTCTGGGTTATACCTCTTATCATTATAAAGTGTAGCTTTTTTTTACTTTAATTTTTCTTTAGAATTCCATATTCTATAATGTTAATATATATAATTATTTGGAAGTTGCTTATAAAACCAACTTCCAGGTTGGTTAATATATGGCAATTCAGAGAGGGCAAGGAACTACTTCCCATAGCATACCAAAGCATCTTTTACCATAAACCTCTTTCCACTGGCCACAAAATTCCATCTATCTGTCAACATTGGGTGGAGGTGGGTGTCATCTCCCATTAGGCATCAGCTGGGACCTTTGGCCACTTGCTCCCAAGAAGCCAATCCTTATTTCTACAATGATAGAGTGAGGAGTTGGAGACAAGATGGCAGAGTAAAAGGACTCGAGCTCACCTCTTCTTCCCAAAACACCAAAATCAAAACTACCTGGGCAAAAACATCAATAAAAAAGACTGGAACCTACCAAAAGCAATATTTTAAATCCAAAGACAATGAAGACAGCATGGGGGACTTCCCTGGTGATCCAGTGCTTAAGGCTTGAAAAGTAATTCAGACTAATGGTGGTAAAATTGATCCAAAATCTCAGAAAAAGAATAGAGGCACAGACCAAAAGATAGAAGAAATATTTAACAAAGAGCTAAAATATATAAAGAACAAACAGAGTTGAGCAATAAAATAACTGAAATAAAAAACACACTAGAAGGAATCATTAGCAGAATAAAGGGACAGGAAAATGGATAAGTGAGCTGGAAGACATATTGGTGAAAATAACTGCCACAAACAGATTAAAGAAAAAAGAATGAAAAGAAATGACGATAGTTTGAGAGACCTCTAGAACATTAAACACATCAACATTATAGGGGTCCCAGTAGGAGAAGAGAAAGAAAAAGGGCCTGAAAATATTTGAAGATAATAGCTGAAAAATTCCATAACATGGGACAGGAAAAGGTCACCAAAGTCTAGGAAGCACAGAGTCCCAATCAGGATAAACCCAAAAACGAATATAAATATTAGTCAAATTGATAAAAATATAAGAAAGAAAATATTAAAAGCAACAAGAGAAAAGCAACAAACAACATCAAGGAAATCCCCATAAGGTTAAACTCTTCAGGCCAGAAGAGAGTGGTAGAATATATTTAAGGTAATAAAAGAGAAAAACCTAAAACCATGAAAACTCCACCCACCAAGGCTCTTACTCAGATATGATGGAGAAATTAACAGATTTACATACAAGGAAAAGCTTATCAAATTTAGCAGCACTAAACCAGCTTTACCCCAAATGTCAAAAGAACTACTCTAGGCCAAAAAGGAAAGGGCACAACTAGAAATAAAAAAATCACAAATAGGAAAGTTCACCTGTCAAGGTAAGCATACAGTAAAGATAGGAAATCATCTACACACAAATATGTACCAAAGTCAGGAACCATGAGAAGACAGTACAAATGCAGGATATTGAAAATGTATTTTAAATTAAGAGACCAGCAACTTAAAACAATCTTGTATATACATAGTCTGGTATATCAAAACAATGGAAACCACAAACAAAAAATCATAATAGATACACATACACACCAAAAAAAGGGGAGGGGGGATTTAAACACAACACTATAGATAGTTATCAAATCACATGAGAAGAGAACAAAAAAAGAAGGTAAGAAAAAAGACCTGAAAAAAAAAAAAACAATTACAAGATGGCAATAAGAACATGCATATTTGTAACTATTTTAAAAGTAAATGGAATAATTGCTCCTACCAAAAGAAATCAGTTGGATGAATTGATACAAAAACAAGATCCATATATTTTGTTTTCTACAAAAGACCAGTTCAGATGTAGAGACACGTATATACCTACATGTAAGACCACATACATAAAACACTTAAAGGAAAACATAGGCAGAATACCCTTTGACATACATTGCAGCAATCTTTTTGGATCCACCCCCTAATGAAAATAAACAAATGGGATTGAACTGAACTTAAAAGCTTTTGCATAGCAAAGGAAGCCACAAATAAAACAAAAAGATAACCCACAGATGGGAGAAAATATTTGTAAATGAAGCAACCAACAAGGGGTTAATCTGTAACACACACAAACAGCTCATGCAGCACAATATCAAAAAAATAAACATCCCAATCAAAAAATGGGAAGGAGATATAAATAGACATTTCTTCTAAAAAGACAAACAGATGGGCAAAAAAACTCATGAAAAGATGCTCAGCAGTAATAATTATTCAGTTCAGTTCAGTTCAGTCGCTCAGTCGTGTCCGACTCTTTGTGACCCCATGAATCGCAGCACCCCAGGGCTCCCTGGCCATCACCAACTCCCGGAGTTTACTCAGACTCATGTCTATCGAGTTGGTGATGCCATCCAGCCATCTCATCCTCTGTCATCCCCTTCTCCTCCTGCCCCCAATCCCTCCCAGCATCAGGGTCTTTTCCAATGAGTCAATTCTTTGCATGAGGTGGCCAAAGTATTGGAGTTTCAGCTTCAGCATCAGTCCTTCCAATGAACACCCAGGACTTATCTCCTTTAGGATGGACTGGTTGGATCTCCTTGCAGTCCAAGGGACTCTCAAGAGTCTTCTCCAACACTACAGTTCAAAAGCATCAATTAGAAAAATGTAAATCAAAACTACCATAAGGTATCACCTCACACCCGTCAAAATGGCTTTCATCAAATAGACTACAATGTTGAAGAGTGGGGAGGAAAAGGAACCCTCCTACACTGTTGGCAGGAATGTAAATTGGTATAACCACAATGGAGAATAGTATGGAAGTTCCTTAACAAACTAAAAATAGAATTAACATATGATCCAGCAATCCCGATCCTGGACATATATCTAGAGAAAACCATAATTCAAAAAGATACATGCATTCCAATGTTCACTGCAGTGCTATTTACAATAGCCAAGATGTGGAAGCAACTTAAATGCCCACTGGTAAACAAATGGCTAAAGAAGATGTGATACAGACACGTGTACCCCAATGTTCATCACAGCACTGCTTCCAGAACATGGAAGGAACCTAGATGCCCATCAGCAGATGAATGGATAAGAAAGCTGTGGTACATATACACCATGGAATATTACTCAGCCATTAAAAAGAATACATTTGAATCAGTTCTAATGAGATGGATGAAACTGGAGCCCATTATACAGAGTGAAGTAATCCAGAAAGATAAACATCAATACAGTTTACTAATGCATATATATGGAATTTAGAAGGTAACGATAACCCTATATGCTAGACAGAAAAAGAGACACAGATGTATAGAACAGACTTTTGGACTCTATGGGAGAAGGCGAGGGTGGGATGATCTGAGAGAATAGCATTGAAACATATATATTATTGAGTGTGAAACAGATCGCCAGTCCAGGTTGGATGCATGAGACAAGTGCTCAGGGCTGGTACACTGGGATGACCCAGAGGGATGGAATGGGGAGGGAGGTGGGAGGGGGGTTCAGGATGGGGAACACATGTAAATCCATGGCTGATTTGTGTCAATATATGGCAAAAACCACTACAATATTGTAAAGTAATTAGCCTCTAACGAATAAAAATAAATTTTTAAAAAAATGAATGAAATGATGCCATTTGTAGCAACTTGGATGGACCTAGAGATTATCATATTAAGTGAGGTAAATCGGACAGAGAATGACAAATATTATGTGATATGACTTACTTGTGGAATCTAAAAAGATGATACAATGAAGTTATTTAGAAAACAGAAACAGACTCACAGACTTAGAAAATAAACTTATGGTTACCAAAGAGGAAAGGTGGGAGGGACACATAAATTAAGATTTGGGTAACATATATACAATCCTATATATAAAATAATCAACAAAGACCTCCTGTATAGCACAGGGAACTCTACTCAATAGTCAGTAATAACCTGTATGAGACAAGAATCTAATAAAGAATAGATATATGTATGTGTATAACTGAATCACTTTGCTATACACCTCAAACTACATAACATTGTAAATCAATCATACTCCAATTAAATTAAATTTTAATTAAATTACAAGAACATTTTCACTAGTTCTTTATTTTCAGATAATTTCACCATATATATCTTTGTCTATCTATCACTGTAGTGTTAAAGTTTCTGTAGTATTTTGTTATATGTAGATTATCTTTAAGCAACATATCATTAGATTTTTGTTTCTTAATTCTGTACATTTTAATTAGGATATTTAAAATATTGTATTTACTACCACTTTTATTTTTACATTCATTATTTTACAGTCATAAATTAATGGGTTTACTTATTTTTGATGTCTTAATTGATAGTTTTGTTGTAAACTTCCTTTCTCTACTCTTATTTTTGCCATGAAAATAGGCATAAAAACCACTGTTTATTGAGTTATTAGGCAGCACTTTTCTGTATATTATAAAAAACATTATTAGGCAAACCTGAAGGTAGACATTCTTTTCATAAATGAAAAAACTGAGGGTTACTGAGAACATTAACTTCCCCTAGGTCACTTAGCCAGTGAGTGATAAAGAGCCAGGACTGAAAACTAGAATGTCTGTACTACAAAATACAAATTGGCCACTACAAAATACAAAATACAGTGGCCACTGTGTTTCTCTCTGTCTCTCTCCCATTCAATGTTTTATCATCTGCAGTGAATTAAAAAATATAGATCGTGAGCTTCTCATTATAAAATGGTCTACTGAGAATATGATACAGTCTTTCTTTCATGAACCAAATGTTGGAAAATATCAAAGAGGAATTTTTATGTGAATTCATCTATTGTCAAACCAAAAGCATGATAACTTAGAGGGGCAGATTAAGAAGTTATTGAGAAACAGGAAGCCGATTTGATTATATTAAGGTGGAAAGAGTAACTAGAATATATTCAGGGTCCAGCAGGAACGAACCAAAACAAAAAGGTTAGGAGGGACAACTAGGAAGTTTCCCAAGTGTATGAGTAGAAGTCATGGGCAGGGAAAAATCAAAGGGCACCAAGAGGAACTTTGATTGGAGTAATGTGTGAGCAAACACATGTGGCATTAGACAGAAAGTGGAAACAGGGTGACATGTTTCCTTATAGGAGCAGAGCTTGAAATGAAGAGAAAGCTCATTGCCTCCCTGTGGCAGACGATGTTAGGGAAGAATAGGTAATAGTGGAGGCCAGAAGAAGAATTGCTAATGCACCCTATCTGGCAGCACACACCCACATAAATCAAATCTCTTTCATAAGAGTATGGAGCACAGGCTGTAGAAGCACTTCTACAACAGTTGTCCTGAAAACGGGGTTTCCCAAGCAGAGGTGCATGACTATGTAGTTGGGAACCTCAATTGCAAAGTTTATAAATTAAAATAGCAAAAAAAAAAAAAAAGAAAAATAATGTGTACATAACATAATGACAAAATCCCTGGAGCTTATGTGAAAAAAAAAAAAAAATTAAACTGCAAGCCAAAAGAGAAAATTCAAAGAAATAGAACAAATTGTAAAGCTAACTCCCAAATTAATATATTTATTTTAAAAAAAAAAAAGAAAGAAAGAAAAACACCAGTTGAAATCTCAAGAGAATTTTTCAAACTATGAATCTGATTATGAAGTAAAATTATAAGAATGAAAACAAAACATAAACTAGAAAGTATAAAAGTAACAGTCTGTCACTACCAGGTATTAAAGCATATACGACATCTGTATACATTCATTAAAACAGTATAGCCCTGCTGTTAAAAACAGATAAAGGTATAGAAGAAGAAACCTCAAAATAATAAATACAGAAATTTAAAACAAGTTTATGAGCCCTTGTCTCCAATTCCAAAATCTCTAAAAGTCTCTGAAAATCGAACATTTTTCCCCAAAACTAATTTGGAGGTAAAATTGGAAGTTAACGGACACAAGGCTATTTATAGCCTTTTATAACCCCATGTAGAAGGGGTACTTAAAAGTTTCATTATAGAAATAGTAATGTGTTTGACTAAGGGTGCAGCAGAGATGTTATATAATATGCAGTATATTCCATATGTATCTTTTCTGAAAGGTTGCGATCATATCAGAAATTAAAATCTTGATAAGTGAGAATAAAATTTTCACTAATTTGTTCTGTCTCATAAAGGCTCACAACCTTTGAGTGTTTCTATGTATAAAATCCTTTAATGGCAACTGACTTTATTACTCAATGAAGGGCTCCAAACTCTACCATATTTTTAAAATTAATTTATTTATTTTAATTGGAGGCTAATTACTATACAATATTGTAGTAGTAGGCTTCTTATGGAAGAAAGAAGGCTACTAATGGTTTCTGGTCTATTTTAAATGGATAAACATCCGTAATTTCTACATATAAACAGAATGCATAAGCCTGATGGAAAGGAAGAGACAAGGGAAGAGAAAGAATATGGTTGATTCAGAGAGATGCTCAAAAAGAAGGGTTAAGATGGGATCCAGAGCACAAAGGCACTGGCCAGAGATGGAGAAGGGTCTCCTTCCCAAGCTGCACGCATGCTTAGTCCTTCAGTCGTGTCTGACTCTTGGTGACCCATGGAATGTAGCCCACCAGGCTCCAGTATGCATGGGATTCTCCAGGCATGAAAATTAAACTGAGGTGCCATGCCCTCCCCTCCAGGGGATATTCCCAACCCAAGGATAGAACCTGCATCTCTTATGTCTCTTGCATTGGCAGGCAGGTTCTTTATCATTAGCGCTACCTAGGAAGCTCCCTTCCCAAGCTGGAGGGAAGAAAAGAAGAATAACTCCATGTGTGGGGTTAGGGAATTAGAGGTCACCCACAGCAGGAACAGGCACATTTCCTCTGCCCTTTATCAGCTGAGAGTTAGAAGTAGGTAAATTCAGGAAAGTAATGAAGTGACTGAATTTGTCATGGTGGGAATGGAAAGAGTATATATGAAGTGGAGAGAGAAGGGGACGTGTATTTAGTATCCCAGGACTATAAGGGAATAAAATAGCCCTAAGAGAGTCTCACACACTGGAATTCACCTGGTCCCCTGGTCCCCTATTAGCAAAGCCATTTATAGCTAGGAGCATCCTCAGTACTGTATCTTCCACTGGCCATGGCAGGACTAGTAGCTTGCCCATCTCTAGACAGAGAATCACTTTGGCTCTGACCACTGCTGCCTCTCTCATGGGCAATGAACTGATCCAGGTTCCCAAGAGTTCTTACTTGATACCCTTTTACAGGGCTAAGCTGGCATAAGATTGCCAACAAGTTGATGAAGAGGGAGACATATAAACTGGACAGGCACTTTTCTCAGGATTAAAAGTGAAAAATGAGAGTAAAATTATAAGGAAGAGTGGCAAATACTCTAAGATGACCAAAAGACTCAAAACAGCATCAACTGGATGCAAGGATACTTTTTAGCCTTTACCTAGAAGAGACCTTGAGGTGAGCTGCTTTGAGTCTGAACATGACTTCAGACCTTGCATTGACTGAAAAAAGCCTGCTGTGTGCAGATCCAGTTAAGAGTCCTCTGCAGAACACCCCCACTGCTGGAATATTTTTTAACATATACACCCTTGTTTTTCAGGTAGTTGACAGCCTGGCTCAAATTGCAGAGTACATTTTGGACCAAGTACAGTCCTGCTCAATGAGGAGGTAAGTGAGCCAGAGAAACACCTAAATAGAAGGATCTTACTGGCACAAGTTGTAAATTTCTTATTAAAACTGGCAACTGAACCCAGGATGGGGAAGATTATTGCTCAAAGTTGCAAAACTGTCCTACAAGTAGTAACTGTCTTACAAGTTTGAACTCTCACTCACTTGCCCATTTGGGATTTTCCTCTGCTTTTTTTTTTTTTTTTTTTTTTTTTTGTACCAGGGGTCTGAACCATACACAGAAACGTTTTCTGAGATGGAGGATGGATGGAGTGAAGTTTATTAGGAGACCAAAGAGGGAACTCTTTCTTCCTACCTCTTTGCAGATTCCCTATGTCATATGTTTTGAAAGTGATTTCACTGGCTATATATTTTGTCCACGGAACAAAAAGCCCACCAAAGAAATTACATATGTATAAAGCAGATAAATGGAATGCTCTGGTGAGGATGGTAGTTTGGGGTGGGGTGGGGAGACACACAAACTCAATTCTGTTGGTGCCTAAAGCACTGGAACAGCATGTTTGGGCTCCAATTACCCCAAAAAAGACTCTGGAAAAATTTCACTAGAGTTCAGGATACTGTGGGTTCCTAAAGTTCATTGAGGCCTCCAGATGGAATCAAAGTGTAAGCATAGTAGCTTTTGGAAAAGTGTAATAAGGGTGGGAAGATTTTTCTTTAAGTTAAATTTGCTGCTGTTCTGAAAAAGGAAAAGAATAAATTGTACTTTGCATGAGTAAATCTTAATCCTTGATGCGTCAGTTCCAGGGCTTCTGCAGATGCTTCAGATAGGGAAATGAGAGGGAAAACTAGAAGGGCCATTGCTGCTACCATGATCCCCTACCTCTGTCAACTTCTCATCTTTCAGCCTGGATTGCTCTTAGTTCTCAATCTGGCTTTTCCTTGGTCTTCTCTTCCTGGCATTTTCCCTAGAAGCACCCATCTTTGTTCCAAGAGGTTAAATCTCTCATACCATATGTCCAGGAGTAGCAGGTTATCCTGGGAAAGGAGAAGCTTCATACATGGTCAATGGGCCAAACTCCGAAGGTCACCTCACATTCCTGCCTGGGCTCCCAAGTTCCCTCAGGAGAAAGCAAAGTATCCATAGACTGTAAAGTCTATGTCAGTATATGTCACAACCTTTCTGACCTTCAGAAATGAGGTATCACCTATGTTACAAGGTTGGGTAGAATACAATGAAATCAAGACTTTGTTACAGTCCTTGACATAAATTATGCATTAAATAAATAATAGTTATTATCGTATGAGTAAAGATGTAAGTAAGTGTGAGTGGGAAGGAAGAAGTGTGAAATGAGGTTGGGGAAGATAGGGAGAGAAGGGAGTGAAACTTTTTCCCAATGAGTTTCAATATTAAAATGCAAGTGGTCAGTTAATATACCCCAGCAGGAGAGAGAGAATGTCTGGAAGAAAAAAAGAAGCCTTGGAATTAAGGCTGGGAGGAAATGTGAACCAGAAAGTATGTACCCTATTTGATAAAAAGTGCATTTAGTTGAATTTGCAAAGAGTCAGATACAACTTAGAGAATAAACAACAAAAATGATGAAATTTAGTGAAAACAGATTTTAGAGCAATGGTAAAATAATTTGGAAAAATGTACAAAACTGCTGACACTCAAGAGATCACAAATATTCATTTACCATAAATTTGATTCTTACGCATATATAGAGGGATATTTAGCTTTCATAAAGTACTTACTGGATTATATTTAACTACATTTGACCTCATTTTTACCCCATTTTGCATGTGAGAAAAGTTATGTCTTGAATAGATTTCACATCCAGTAATCAGCAAGGACAATCTCATTATGAGTCCACTACTCATTTTACTATCACAGAACCTGCTGTAAAATCTTAGGACATACTGCAAATTCATTTTTGTTGTTATTCAGTTACTCAGTAGTGTCCATCTCTTTGTGACCCCATGGACTTCAGCACATCAGGCTCTCCTGTCCTTCATCATCTCCTAGAGCTTGCTCAAACTCATGTCCACTGAGTTGGTGATGCCATCAAACCATCTCATCCTTTGTTGTCCCCTTCTCCTGCCTTCAATCTTTCCCAGCATCAGGGTATTTTCTAATGAGTTGGCTCCTTGCATCAGGTAGCCAAAGTATTGGAGCTTCAGCTTCAGCATCAGTCCTTCCATTGAAAATTCAGGGTTAATTTCCTTTAGGATTGACTGGTTTGATCTCCTTGCAGTCAAAAGGACTCTCAAGAGTCTTTTCCAACACCACAGTTCAAAAGCATCAATTCTTCAGCACTCAGCCTTCTTTATGGTCCAACTCTCACATCCATACTACTGGAAAAACCATACGTTGGACTATATGGACCTTTGTTGGCAAAGTGATGTCTCTGCTTTTTAATACACTGTCTAGGTTTGTCTTAGCTTTTCTTCCAAGGAGCAAGCATCTTTTAATTTCATAGCTACAGTCACCATCTGCAGTGATTATGGAACCCAAGAATATAAAATCTGTCACTGTTTCCATTTTTTCCCCATCTATTTGCCATGAAGTTTTGGTACTGGCTGTCATAATCTTTGTTTTTTGAATGTTGAGTTTTAAGCCAGCTTTTTCACTCTCCTCTTTCACCTTCCATCAAGAGGCTCTTTAGTTCCTCTTTACTTTCTGCCATAAGGACAAAAAGTAAACATCTGCATATCTGAGGTTATTTATATTTCTCCCAGCAATCTTGATTCCAGCTTGAGCTTCCTCCAGCCCAGCATTTTGCATGATGTACTCCGCATTTAAGTTAAATAAGCAGGGAGACAATATACAGCCTTGATGTACTCCTTTCCCAATTTGGAACCAGTCTTTTGTTTCATGTCCAGTTCTAACTGTTGCTTCTTGACCTGCATACAGGTTTCACAGGAGTCAGGTAAGGTGATCTGGTATTCCCATCTCTTTAAGAATTTTCCACAATTTGTTGTGATCCACACAGTCAAAGGCTTTAGTGTAGTCAATGAAGCAGAAGTAGATGTTTTTCTGGAACTCTCTTGTTTTTCCTATGACCCAATGGATGTTGGAAATTTCATCTCTGGTTCCTCTGCCTTTTCTAAGTCCAGCTTGAACTGGGAGTTCTCGGTTCACATACAGCTGAAGCCTAGCTTGGAGAATTTTCAGCATTACTTTGCTAGCATGTGGAATGAGTGTAATCATGTGGTAATTTGAACATTCTTTGACACTACCCTTCTTTGGGATTGAAATGAAAACTGGTCTTTCCACTCCTGTGACCACTGCTGAGTTTTCCAAATTTGCTGGCATATTGACTCCAGCACTTTAACAGCATCATCTTTTGGAATATGAAATAGCTTAGCTGGAATTCCATCACCTCCACTAGCTTTATTCATAGTGATGCTTCCAAAGGCCCACTTGACTTCACACTCCAAGATGTCTGGCTCTAGGTGAGAGATCACACTATCATGGTGATCTGGGTTATTAAGATCTTTTTTGTATAGTTCTTCTGTGTATTCTTGCCACCTCTTATTATCTTCTGCTTGTTAGGCCCATACCGTTTCTGTTCTTTATTGTACCCATTTTGTATGATATATTTCCTTGGTATCTCTAATTTTCTTAAAGAGATCTCTAGTCTTTCCCATTCTATTGTTCTCCTCAATTTCTTTGCATTGTTCACTTAAGGGTGCTTTCTTATCTCTCTCTGCTATTCTTTGGAACTCTGCATTCAAATGGGTATATCTTTCCTTTTCTCCTTTGCCTTTCTCTTCTCCTCTTTCTCAGCTATTTGTAAGGCCACCTCAGACAACCATTTTGCCTTTTTGCACTTCTTTTTCTTGAGGATGGTTTTGATCACCGCCTCCTGTACAGTGTTGCAAACATCTGTTCATAGTTTTTCACATACTATCAGATCTAATTCCTTGAATCTATTTGTCACTTTCACTGTATAATCGTAAGGGATTCAATTTAGGCCATACCTGAATGGCCTAGTGGTTTTCCCTACTTTCTTCAATTTAAGCCTGAATTTGGCAATAAGGAGCTCATGATCTGAGTCAGTCTGCTCCCAGTCTTGTTTTTGCTGACTGTATAGAGCTTCTCCATCTCCAGCTGCAAATAATAGAATCAATCTGAATTTGATATTGACCATCTTGTGATGCCCATGTGTAGAGATGTCTCTTGTGTTCTTGGAAGAGGGTGTTTGCTATGACCAGTACATTGTCTTGGCAAAATTCTGTTAGCGTTTGCTCTGCTTCACTTTGTACTCCAAGGCCAAACTTGCCTGTTACTTCAGGTATCTCTTGACTTCCTACTATTGCATTCCACTCCCCTATAATGCAAATACATAGGATCAAGGAAACTGGTGATCACTCCTGTACCCTAAAAACCACACTGCTCTAAACCCCAAACTCCTTACATCCAAAAATACCTACTGTCTCTGTGTGAGGTACTGGAAAGAGAATGGGCTGTGAAATCAGAAACCCTGGGCTAGTTCTGGCTCTGAGACATCAAGTTACGGTACAAGTAAGGTCACCTTTCTATCACATATTGTCCTCAGTCTGAAAATATGAAGTCAGATACCAGGTTTCATTTACATGTCAGATGAGATATACTAGGAATTTAAACTCTTAATTGCTCAGAAGCAGCAACACAAAAAATGAAGTTTCTTGCTTTGCTTCTGGGTGCCTTTCTACTTGTTGCAACTTCGAGAGTTCATAGAGTCCTGAATGATATCAGATACTGAGGAAAGTCTGGGGAAAAACATGAGAGGATAGATTTGTGAGGCTTTCCTAGTAGCTCAGGTGGTAAAGAATCTGCCTGCATGCAGGAGACCCAGGTTCAATCCCTGGGTTGGGAAGATCCCCTGGAGATGGGAATGGCAATCCACGCCAGTATTCTTGACTGTAGAATTCCATGGACAGAGGGGCCTGGTGGGCTACAGTCCATGGGTCACAAAGATTGGACATAACTGAGCCACTAACACACTAACATCCCCTGATCTAACAGGTCAGGGGATCGCAGCAATGACAGTTAAGGGATTGTACTAGGAGGCACCATTCTTTTATTCAACAAATGTTTTTTAGAGCCATCTAGTTGAGTCGACTGCATTGTGACACTTTTGTGATCCTCTTCTCTACTCAAAACTTATGGAATGATTCGCTATTATTGGCAAGTTGGATTGCTTTCATGGGCAGGGTGGGTAGCGATGAACAGACAAACATCCTTGCTTGTGTGTAATATAAGTTATAACAGGGAAAAATAATCTTTAATGTACTAGATCCATTATCCATATGTTAGAAAGTGATAAGTATTATGTTCAGCTTAATAGGGAGTATTTAGAGGCAGGAGAAGGAAAGTTGCAGTATTTAATTGGGTAATAGGATTGTCAGGTATTTATACTCAGATTCACTTTCTGGCTGAAAGCTAAGAAGCAGATCTTTTAGATTAAAAAATCCTATTCGCAGAGAATGACTCCGATCATTATCCCACCAAATGAGTATATATTTCTTTCCCTTTAGGGATGGAATATCTAAGAAACCATGAAAAATCTTAGCATTATTGATGAATTTGTGATGCTGGGGTTGTCTACTGACCCAGATATCCAGACCATGCTCTTTGTTCTCTTCTTGGGAATTTACCTCCTGACCCTGATGGGGAACCTGATGATGATCCTGGTGATCAGAGCTGATCCTCACCTGCACACGCCCATGTACTTCTTCCTTGGTCATTTGTCTTTCCTAGACATATGCTACTCTTCAGTCACTGTGCCCAAGATGCTGCAGAATTTCCTGTCTCAGAGGAAAACCATTTCAGTGTGGGGATGTATTACCCAGAGTTTCTTTTTCATTTTCTCTGGAGGCACTGAGGGCTGCCTGCTCTCTGCTATGGCCTATGACCGCTATGCTGCCATCTGTCACCCTCTGCTCTACACTGTGATCATGAACGGACCTCTGTGCACCGCAATGGTCAGTGCAGCATGGCTGATGGGGTTTCTGAACTCACTAGTGAATAATCTTTGTGCCCAGAGCTTACAGTTCTGTGGTCCCAATATCATCTCCCACTTCAGTTGTGAACTGCCTTCACTCTTCCCCATCTCCTGCAGTGATACCATGCCTAACACCATCCTGCTAGCTGGGTCCACTGCATTTCTAGGACTTATGACACTTCCCCCAATCCTCTTCTCTTACTCAAAAATTATTCTTGCCATTTTAAGTATCTCCTGCTCTAAAGGCCAAGGCAAAGCCTTCTCCACCTGCTCCTCCCACCTCACCGTGGTGCTCTTATTCTATGGGACGGCTCTATTCAGGTACATCAGCCCCTCTTCAGGATCAGTCCTGGAGCGAGTTGTCTCTGTACAATATGGTGTGATCACATCCTTGATAAACCCACTCATTTACAGCTTCAAGAACCAGGAGGTGAAGGCAGCTCTGCAGAGGATACTGAGGCAGCCAATATGTGTCTCAGGGTAAGAAATGGCAAAGGGACCTTTCTTCTACAAGAGAAGCAATCTACAAGTAGAGAGAACTTTGTAAACAGAGCTCCTATGTAATTTGACTTTTGATTAAGTTAATTATATTTGTTTCTTACTCGAAGTGAAATGACTTCCAAAAGCTGAAAAAAATATACTCAGAGAAGTATTTGGCCAATCATGGATCTGAGGGGAAAGGCTCAGAGACATCAGCTCCTACTGCAGCCTTGGAATCTAATCCAGAAGGAGTAATTTCACTACAGTTGAGGAGGCAGAACAAGAACAAAGACCTTGACATGAACAAAGCTCCCTGAGCCCATTACTTGACCTGTAGAGTTACACAAAGGAGCCCATTAGTAGAAAGGCAAAGAACAAGTCACCTAGACACATTTAGTGTTCCAGAATGAGACAGCTAATTACCTGACCTGGTGGTACCATAGGCATTAAATGGCATGTACCTGCAAATAGTCAAAGAATAAGCAAAGAATGAACATTTTAAATGTCTATGAGCAAATGAATGGATTAAAAAAAATGTGGTACAGTCATACAATGGAGTATAATTCAGTTTGATAAAGAAGGAACGTCTGCAATGTGTGACAACATAGTTGAAACTTGAAGATATTGGGAGAAAACCCAGTCACAGAGGAGGAAAAACTGTTTGATTCTATTTATTTGAGGTATCTAAAAGATCCACCTCATAGAAGCAGAAAGTAGAATGGTGGTTTCCAGGGTCTGGGGGAACAGGATTGGGAAACTGCTATCCAAAGGGCATAAAGTGTCAGTCACACAATATAAAAAAGACATTTGTTACAGTGCCATTGCATATACTTTACAGTACTGTACATGTAAAAACTTAAGAGCATTAAATCTATGTGGTGTGTTTTTTACTGCAATAAAAATCAAATAAGAATGAGCATATCATTATATTAAATATGGTTATTGCATTTTGAAACCTCTTGCCTGAAACACACATAATTTTAAAATGTATCATCATATTTGATGTATATACATATGGAAGCCAGAGAGAAGTCATTAGAAGTAGCATAATGTAAATTAAAACAGCAAGAGAGCATTGTTTTTAGTGGATGTAAATCAATGAAGTTATAACACTCCCTCACACCATACACAAATATAAATTCAAAGTGGCTTAAAAACTTACATACAAATTATGATATCATGTGTGAATGTTAGCTGCTCAGTCGTGTCCGATTCTTTGTGACCCAATGGACTATAGCCTGCCAGGCTCCTCTTCTGTGGAATTATCCAGGCAAGAACACTGAAGTGGGTAGCCATTCCTTTTTCCAGGGATCCTCCCGACCCAGGGATCAAACCCAGGTCTCTCTGCAGGACGATTTTTACCATCTGAGCCCCCTGGGGCACCATAAAACTCACAAATGACAATTAGGCAACATAGTCTTTTACATAAATCATATCATAATTCCTTAGGTCAGTCTTCCAAAGAAAAATAAATAAAAGCAAAATATACAAATGGGACCTAGTTAAACTTAAAAGCTTTTGCACAGCAAAGGAGGCCATGAACAAAACAAAAACACAATCTATGGAGTATGAAAAAATACATGCCAGTGATTGACAGCAAGGGTTTAACTTCCACATATACAAAAGGCTCATACAAGTTAATATAAAAAAAAATCCAATTAAAGAATTGGAAGAACCCTATATAGACATTTCTCCAAAGAAGACATACAGATGGCAAACAGGCACATGCAAAGATGCTCAACACTGCTAATTAGAGATGCAAATATAAACTACACTGAGTATCACCTCACGCCAGTCAAAATGGCTATCATCAAATAAGTTCTGGAGAGGATGTAGGAAAAAGAGAATGCTCCTACACTCTGAATAGGAATGTAAACTGGTATAGTCATTAAGGGGAACACTATGAATGTTCCTTATAAAAGTGAAGTTACCATATGGTCCAGCAATCCCACTCCTGGGCATATCTCTGGAAAAGATGAAAAGGCTAATTCAAAAAGATACAAAAGATACCAAAAAGATATCAAAAAGATACCCCAATGTTCATAGCAGCACTATTTACAACATCTAAGACACAGATGCAACCTAAGTGGCCATCAACAGATGAATGGATAAAGAAGATGTATTATACATAAACGATGGAATATGATTCAGACATAAAAAAAAGAATGACATAGTGCCATTTGCAGAAATGTGGGTGAACTTGGAGAGCATTACGCTATGTGAAATAAGTCAGACTGAGAAAGACAAATATTATATGGTATCTCTGTGAAATGTAAAAACTATGACTAGGGAATATAACAAAAAAGCAGACTCACAGATATAGAGAACATAATAGTTTTTACCAGTGAGGAGAGAAAAGGGAGAGGGCCAACCCAGAGGTAAGGGATTAAGTAAAGTGAAGTGAAATGTTAGTTGCTCAGTTGTGTCCGACTCTTTGTGACCCTTGGACAGTAACCCACCAGGCTCCTCTGTCCATGGGGTTCTTCAGGCAAGAATACTGGTGTGGATAGCCATTCCTTCTCCAAGGGGATCAAGAGGTACACACTATTAGATAAACAGTAAGCTACAAGGATATACTATATAACACAGGGAATATAGCAAATATTTTATAACTTCAAATGGAGTATAATCTTTAACAAATGTGAATCACTATATTATATGCCTGTAATTTATATATTATACTTTATATTTCAGTAAAAACATTTAATAAAGAATAAAATTAAAATTCAAAAAAGAAAAACTGCTTTGACAATTCATTATTAATATAGTGTTAGACATCGGCATAGAGCCTATATCTTACCTAGTTATAGGTATCCATTTTTAGTTATAAAAGTATACTATCAAAATAGATATTGAATATTGTAAAGTTGATTTTCACCACTTATTGAGATAATGTATGTCTTCTTATTGGATGAACTGTAAATTTCCTAACATTAAATGGTTGTTACATTCATGAGAAAACACATTCATGGATATATCTTTTCATGTTCCATTAAATTATCTGTATTGGGTAAGAGTTCACATGCATATTTTAATAAGGTGATTGCTATTTAGGTGTTAATATGAAGATTGTGTCATCCTAATCACTGTATACTGAAATCTTCTAAAATGCTGACTTTTGTTTCCTTTGCCCAAGACTTTTAAAAACACGTGTAAGTTTGCCATCATCATTGTGCCTTTGTATGTATTTCATGCTATTTCCAAGTTTTTGCTGCCTTCACTTTCAAACTGGATTTTGTACCCTTAAAGATCATGATGGCCTTCTCTTCATTCTGGGTTATACCTCTTGTCATTAAAAGTGTAGCTTTTTTCCCTTTAATATTCTACTTTGAATTCCACTTTCTGTGATGTTAATATACACACTTGTTTGGAGCTTCCAGGTTGGTAGGTACATGGCAACTCAGAGACAGCAAGGAAGTGTATACCACTTCCCATAGCCTTGCCAAAGCATCTTTTATCATAAACCTCTTCCAGTTGGCCACAAAGCTCTACCTACCTGTCAACACTGAGTAGAGGTGGGTGTCCTCTGCCATTATGCCTTAGCTAGTACTTTTGTCCACTTGCTCACAAGAAGCCTATTCTTATTTCTAAAATGATAGAGTAAGGAGCTGGAGACAAGATGGCAGAGTAGAAGGACATAAGTTCCCCTCTTCTCCCCAAAACACCAAATTCAAAACTATCTGGGTAACAACCATCAACAGAAAAGACTGGAACCTACCAAAAAAAATAGTTTACATCCAAAGACAATACAGGAGCCATGAGGGACTTCCCTGGCGGTCCAGTGCTTAAAACTCCATGCTTCCACTGGAGAGGGAGTGAGTTTGATACCTGGCTGGGGAACTAAGATCCTCCATCCCACATGCTATGTGGTAAGGCCAAAATAATAATCCATAATAAATAAATAAAAACAGAGTGTAATTATATTTCAAAAAAGAAGCCATGAGACAGTAGGAGGAGTGCATTCACAATACAACCATATCCATACCAGCCAACAAACTGGAAAATAATTACATCACAGAATTCTCCCAAAGGAGTGAGAATTCTGAGCCCCCAAACAGGTGCCTCAGCCTTAGGGTCTGGCATTGGGAGGAGGGACCCCAAGAACAGTGGCTTTGAAGGCCAGCAGGGAATGACTGCAGGAACTCCATGGGACTGAGGAAAATAGAAACTCCACTCTTAGAGGGCACACACAAACTCTCATGTGCACCAGGACCCAGGGAAAAAGCAGTGAATATAAGATGCCATAGGACCCTGGGTCAGAGGCACCTGAGGGTCTTGGAGAGTCTCCTGGGGATGTGGGAGGTTGACTGTGGTTCACTATGGACAGGACATTGGAGATGAAGGTACCAATGAGTACTCACTGGTGTTAGCTCTCCTGGAGGCTGCCATTTTGACATCAAGACTTTGCCCCACCCAACAGCCCCACCCAAAGTTACACAGCTGGGACACCTCAGGCCAAACAACCAACAAGGCAGGAACACTGCACCACCCATGAGCAGATAGGCTACTTAAAGAATTTTGGAACCTATAGCCATTTTTACACATACTCCTTGACACAGACAAGCCCACCAGAGTGACAAGACTCAGATTCACCCACCAGTGGGCAGACACCAATCTCTCCTACCAAGAGGCCTTCATAAGTCTCTTAGACAAGTCTCACATACTGGGGCAGACACAGGAAACAAGAGAAACCACAATCCTCTAGCCTGTGGGTTGGAGACTACAATCACAGAAAGTCAGAAAAACTAAGACAGCAGAAGAATACATGACAGATGAAGGTACAATATAAAACCCCAGAAGAACAACTAAGTGGGTTGGAGATAGACAATCTACTTGAGAAAGAATTCAGACTAATGATAGAAAAGATGATCCAAAATTTTGGAAAAAGAATAGAGATACAAACCAAAAGATAGAGGAAATATTTTAAAAAGAGTTAAAAGATAAGAAGAACAAACAGAGTTGAAAAATAACTGAAGTCAAAAATACACTAGAAGGAATCATTAGCAGAAAAAGTGACAAGAAAATGGATAAAGGGGCTGAAAGATAGATTGGTGAATATCACTGCTACAAATAAAGAAAAAAGAATGAAAGAAATGAGGACAGTTTGAGAGAACTTTGAAAAACATTAGATGCTTCAACATTTCCATTATAGGGGTCCCAGTAAAAGAAGAGAAAGAAAAAGAGCCTGAGAAAATATTTGAAGAGATAATAGCTGAAAACTTCCATAACATGGGAAAGGAAACAGTCAACAAAGTCTAGGACGCACAGGGCTCCACACAGGATAAACCAAAGAAGAAACACACCAATAACAACAGTAATAAAATTGACAAAAATGAAAGAAAGAGAAATATTAAAAACAACAAGAGAAAAGCAACAAATGACATACAAGGGAATCTCCATAAGGTTAAACTCTTCAGGCCAAAACACAGTGGCAGAATATATTTAAAGTGATAAAAGAGAAAAACATAAAACCAAGAATACTTTACCCACCAAGACTCTCATTTAGACATGATGGAGAAAGTAAAAGATTTATAGACAAAGAAAAACTTACAGAATTTAGCAGCACCAACCAGCTTTACCACAAATGCCAAAAGAACTTCTCTAGGCAGAAAAGGCCACAATTAGAAACCAGAAAATCACAAATAGGAAAGTTCACCTATAAAAGTAAACATACAGTAAAGATAGGAAATCATCTAAACACAAATATGCACCAAAATCAGCAACCACAAGAAGAGGAAAGTACAAATGCAGGATATTGAAAATGCATTTGAAATTAAGAGATGAGCAACTTAAAACAATCTTGTATATATATATGTAGACTGGTAGGTCAAAACAATGGTAACCCTAAACCAGAATGGTTACCTACAATAGATAAAAAGGACATATACACACATCAAAAAAGGTAATCAAAGCACAACACTAAAGATAGTCATCAAATCAGAAGAGAATGGAAAAAAAAAAAACACCTAAAAAAATACAAAACAATTAACAAGATGCCAATAATAACATGCATATTTGCATTTACTTTAAATGTAAATCGATTAAATGCTCCAACCGAAAGACATGGGCTGGCTGAATGGATGCAAAAACAAGATCCACATATTTTGTTTTCTACAAAAGATGCAGTTCAGATCTAGGGACACATACAGACTGAACTTGGGGGGATGGATAAAGGTATTCCATGCAAATGGAAAGGGGAAAAAAAGCTAGAGTGGAAATACTCATATTAGGAAAAAAAAATTTCAAATAAAGGCTGCTAAAAGAGGCAAAGAAAGATGCTACATAATGATCAAGGGACCAATCCAAGATGATATAACAATTGAAAATATCAATACACTCAACACAGGACCACATCAATATATAACACAAACACTAAAGCCATAAAAGGAGAAATCTACAATTATACAATAAATAATGGGAGACACTTAACCCCACACCTATATCAATGGACATATGATCTAGACAAAAATCATTAAGGAAACCCAATCCTTACCACATTATTGACCAGGGGATTTTTGCAGAAGCTGATGCCTGTGGTCAGCAATTTAAAATGTAAGTGAATGTTGATGTATCTTTGCCGAATAACATTAAGGTAACAAAACATGTATTAATACGTCTCAGGTTAATAAGTTGTTAAATGACACATTAGACTACTTGGACTTAATTGATATTTATAGAGCATTCCATCTGAAGGTAGCAGAATACATTCTTCTCACGTGCACAGAAGGCATTCTTCAGGATAAATCACATACTGAGACACAAAGCAAGCCTTGGTAAAATTAAGAAAACTGAAATCTTTTTAAGCATCTTTTCTGACCACAATGCTATGAAATTAGAAATAACATAAAAGGAAAAAAAAAACTGTAAAGAAACACAAACATGTGGAGGCTAAATGATATGTTACTAAACAACAACAAAAAATCATTGAAGAAATAAAAAAATACTAGAGATGAATGACAACAAAATCATGATGATCCTATGAAAACCTATGGGATGCACCAAAAGCAGTACTAAAAGGGAAGTTTACAACAGTACACGCTTACCTCAAGAAACAAGAAAAACCTCAAGTAAGCAACCTAACCTTACACCTAAAGCAACTAGGGGAAGAAGGATAAATAATTTCAAAGTTAGTAGAAGGAAAGAAATCATAAAGATCAGAGCAGAGATAAGTGATATAGAGACTTTAAAAAATATCAGTGACACTAAAACATGTTTCTTTAAAAAGATGGAAAAAATGGATAAACCTTTAGGAGAGGGTTCAAATCAATAAAATTAGAAATGAAAAAGAACTTACAACGAACACCACAGAAATACAAATGATATAAGAGACTACTACAAGCAACTATATGCCAATAAAATGGAAATGAAGATATGGACAAATTCTTAGAAAGATACAATCTCCCATCACTGAACCAGCAGAAAATAGAAAGTATCAACAGACCACTCACAAGTATTGTAATTGAAACTGTGACTTAAAAACTCCCAACAAACAAGCATGCAGGACAATATGCCTTCACAGGTGAATTCTATCAAACATTTAGAGAAGAATTAACCTATCCTTTTGAAACTCATCCAGAAATTAGAGAGGAAGGAACACTTCCAAGATCATTCTATGTGGCTACAATCATCCTGATACCAAAACCACAAAAAGAGAAAATTATAAACCAATATCTCGGATGAACATAGATGCACAAATCTTCAACAAAATACTAGCAAACCAAATCTAACAATTCATTAAAAGGACTATACACCATGATCAAATCAAATTTACCTGAGGAATGCAAGAACTCTTTAATATTACATATCAAACAGTGTGATACACACATTAACAAATTGAAGAATAAAAACCATATTCTCTGATCATCTCAGTAGATGCAGAAAAAGCATTTGACAAAATTCAACACTGACTTATGATTTTAAAAAAACTCTCCAGAAAGTGGGCACAGGAGAACCCTACCTCAGTATAATAAAGGCCATATGTGACAAACCTACAACTAACATCATACTCAGTAGTGAAAAGCTGAAATTGCCTCTAAGATCAGGAACAAGAAAAGGATGTCCATTCTAAATACTTTTATTCAACATAGTTTAGGAAGTCCTAGCCTTGGCAATCAGAGAAGAAAAATAAAGAAAAGAAATCTCAACTGGAAAAGAAGTAAAACTGTCACTGTTTGCAGATAGTCTCATACTATAAAAAGAAAATCCTAAAGTTGCTACCAGAAAACTACTACAGCTCATCAGTGAATTTGGTAAATATTGCAGGATATATAATTAATACATGAAATCTGTTGCATGTCCATACACTAACAATAAAATATCAGAAAGTAAATTTAAGGAAACAATCTGATTTAACATCACATCAAAAAGAATAAAGGATCCAGGGATAAACCTACCTAAGGAGGCAAAACACTTGTACTCTGAAAACTATAAGACACTGATAAAAGAAACTGAAGATGACACAAATAGATGGAAAGATATACCATGTTCATGGTTTGGAAGAATCAATATCATTAAGATGACTATACTACCCAAGGCAATCTGCTAGATTCAATCCAATCCCCATCCAATTGCCAATGACATTTTTTGCAGATCTAGAACCAAATACTTAAAATTTGCATGGAAACACTAAAGTCCCTAAAATAGCCAAAGCAATCTTGAGAAAGATAAATGGAGCTGGAAGAATCAGGCTCCCTGATTTCAGACTATGCCACAAAGCTACAGTAATTGAAGTAGTATGATCCTGGCACAAATAGACACATAGATTAATGGAACACATAGATTAATAGATAGATGGCCCAGAAATAAACCCAGTCACTTGGGGTCAATTGATCTATGACAAAGAAGTAAAAACTATACAATGGGCACAGTCTCTTTAATAAGTAGTGCTGGTAAAACTGAACAACTACATGTAAAAGAATGAAATTAGAACAATCGCTTTGACCATATACAAACATAAACTCAAAATTGATTAAAGACCTAATGTAAGACAGCATGCATTAAACACTTAAAAGAAAACATAGGTAGAATACACTTTGACATATATTGCAGCAATATTTTTGGATCCACCTCCTAGAGAAATGAAAAGAAAAACAAAAATAAATAAATGGGATAGAATTAAACTTAAAGCTTTTGTACAGCAAAAAGAAACCACAAATAAAATAAAAAGATGGACCACAGAATGGGAGAAAATATTTGCAAATGAAGCAACCAACAAGGGATTAATCTCTAATACAAACAAACAGCTCATGCAGCACAATATAAAAAAATAAAAAATAAACAACCCAATCAAAAAATGAGGAGAAGGTATAAATAGGCATTTTTCCAAAGAGGACAAACAGATGGCCAAAAAGCCCATGAAAAGATGCTCTACACTGATAATTGTTAGAAAAATGTAAACCAAAACTACCATAAGATATCACCTCACATGTGTCAGAATGGCCTTCATCAAATAGACTACAATGTTGGAGAGTGTGGAGGAAAGGGAACACTCCTACACTGTTGGCAGGAATATAAATTGGTATAACTACTATGGAGAACAGTATGGAAGTTTCTTAACAAACTAAAAACAGACTACCATATGATCCAGTGATCCCAATCCTGGACACATATCTGGAGAAAACCATAATTCAAAAATATATATGCATTCCAGTGTTCACTACAGGACCATTTAAAATAGTTAAGATATGGAAGCAACGTAAATACCCATTGGTAGATGAATGGCTAAAGAAGATGTGAGATATATACACAATGGAATGTTATTCAGCCGTAAAAAGAATGAAATAATGCCATTTGAAGCAACATGGATGAGCCAAGATATTATCATATTAAGTGAGGTAAGTTGGACAGAGAATGACAAATATCATGTGATATGACTTGTATGGGGAATCTAAAATGATGATAAAAATGGAGTTATTTACAAAAGAGAAACAGAGTCACTGACTTAGAAAACAAACATGATTACCAAAGGGAAAAGGTGGGAGGGACGCATAAATTAAGAGGTTGGGGTAACATACACACACTCCTATATATAAAATAATTAACAAAGACCTACTGTATAGCACAGGGAACTCAACTCCATAGTCAGTAATAACCTATGTAGGAAAAACCTGATGAAGAATAGATATCTGTACTTGGATAACTGAACCACTTCACTGTACACCTGAAACTATATAACAATGTAAAATAATCATACTCCAGGATAAAATAAAAATTTTAATTAAATTAAATTTAAAGATAATTTATACTTTTTCTTTATTTTCAGATCATTTCACCACATATATCTTTGTCTATCATTGTAGTTGTATTGTTTCTATATTATTTGGTTATATGTAGATTATCTTTAAACCACATATCATTAGGTTTTTGTTTCTTAATTCTGTACCTGTTAACTAGGATATTTAAAATATTGTATTTGTTATCACTGTGATTTTTACATTCATTGTCATAATTTATGGGTTTACTTATTTCTGATGTTTTATTTGTTTAATTTAGGAAGTAAGCTTCCTTTCTCTACTTTCATTTTTTGCCATAAAAATAGGCATAAAAGCCACTGTTTACCAAGTTATCAGGCAGCACTGTTCTGTTTACTATAAAAAAATTTATAAGGCAAACTTAAAGGTAGATGTTCTTTTCATAAATGAAAAAACTGAGGGTTACTTAGGACATTAACTTCCCTAGGTCACTTAGCCAGTGAGTGATAAAAGTCAAGACTGAAATCCAGAATGTCCACACTAAAAAAATACAAATTCATGGCCATTGTGTTTCTCTCTCTCGTTCTCTCACTCTCTCTTTCTCCCCTTCGACATTTTATCGTTTGCAGTGAATTGAAAAATATAGATGGTGAGCTTCTGATTATAAAGTCATCTCCTGAGCATATGATGAAATCTTTCTTTCAAGAACCAAAGACTGGAAAAATATCAAAGAGGAATTTTTAAGTGAATTCACCTATTGTCACCCACTCCAGTGTTCTTGCCTGGAGAATCCCAGGGACAGAGGAGCCTGGTGGGCTGCTGTCTACGGGGTCACACAGAGTCGGACATGACTGAAGTGACTTAGCAGCAGCAGCAGCAGCACCTATTGTCAAACCAAAAGCATGATAAATTAGGGGGCAGAATAAGAAGTTACTGAGAAACAGAAAGCCAATTTGATGATATTAAGGTGGAAACAGTAACTAGAAAATATTCAGGGTTTAGCAGGAATGAACCAAAACAAAAATGTAGGAGGGACAACCAGGAAGCTCCTGAGTGGAAAAGTAGAAGCCACGGGTAAGAGAAAGTCAAAGGGCACCAACAGGAACTTTGGTTGGAGTAATGCGTGAGCAAACATAGGTGGCATTGAACAGATAACTACAACAGGGTGATGTGTTTCCTTGTAGGAACAAAGATTGAAATAAAGAGAAAGTTCACTGACTCCCTATGGCTGATGATGTCAGGAAAGAATAGGAAATAGCAAAACCCAGAAGAGTTGCTAATGTACCTTGTAAGGCAGAATATGCCCTTGTAAGTCCAATCTTACAGGCTGTGGAATCTGCTTCTATAATAATTGTCTTGAAAACTGAATTTCCCAAGCAGAGGTCAGGACCATGTAACTGGGAACCTCAGCTGCAAAGTTTATGATTAAAATAGTAAAAAAAAAAAATATATATATATATATGTATGTATGTATATATATATATATAGTATGTATGTATATATATATAGTGACAAAAATGCCTATGTGAAGAAAATGAAAAATTAAACTGTAAGCCAAAAGCTTTTCTCTTTATTCAAAGAAATAGACAAATTGTAAAGCTAACTTCCAAATTAATACATTTTTTAAATTAAAGGAAAAGGTAGAGAAAGAAAAAAGAAAACCGCCAGTTGAAATATCAAGGGAATTTTTCAAACTAACAAACTGATTCTGAAGTGAAATGATAAACTGAGCAAACAATATATAAAATGGAAACTATAAAAATAAAGGACTGTCACTACCAGGTACTAAAACATATATTATATCTGTATACAATCATTAAGACAGTATAGTACTGCTGTAAAAACAGATCAAGGAAGAGAAGAGGAAACCTATTTTTAAAAAGTCAGTAAATACAGAAATTAAAAACAGGTTTTTAAGCCTTCACCTGCAATTCCAAAATTTCCAAAAATATCTGTAAACCAAACATTTTTTTTCCCCTGAAACTAATTTGGAGTTAAAACTGGCAGGTACAGGACATGAAGCTATTTGTAGACTTTTATAATCCCACTTAGAAGGGGTACTCAGAAGTTGCATTATAGAAATAGCAATGTGTTTGACTAGGGGTGCAGCAGAGGTGTTACATAATATGCAGTATATTCCATATGTATCTTTTCTGAAAGGTTGAGACCATGTCAGAATGAAAATCTAGATGAGTGAAAGTAAAATTTTCACTAACTTGTCCTATTTCTGTCTCATACAGGAAGATTTTTAAGTTTGAGTGTTTCTATGTATCAGTTCAGTTCAGTCACTCAGATGTGTCCAACTCTTTGCAACCCCATGGATTGCAGCAAGCCAGACTTCCCTGTCTATCACCAACTCCTGGAGCCTACTCAAACTCATGTCCCTTGAGTCGGTGATGCCATCCAACCATCTCATTCTTTGTTGTCCCCTTCTCCTCCTGCCTTCAATCTTTCCCAGCATCAGGGTCTTTTCAAATGAGTCAGTTATTTTCACCAGGTGGCCAAAGTATTGGAGTTTCAGCTTCAGCATCAGTTCTTCAATTAATATTCAGGACTGATTTCCTTTAGGATTGACTGGTTTGATCTCCTTGCAGTCCAAGGGACTCTCAAGAGTCTTCTTCAACACCACAGTTCAAAAGCATCAGTTCTTCAGTGCTCAGCTTTCTTTATAGTCCAACTCTCACATCCATGCATGACTACTGAAAGAACCATATCTTTGACTAGACAGACCTTTTTTGGCAAAGTAATGTCTCTGCTTTTTAATATGCTGTCCAGACTGGTCATAACTTTTCTTCCAAGTAGCAAGTGTCTTTTAATTTCATGGCTGCAGTCACCATCTGCAGTGATTTTGGAGCCCCAAAAAGTAAAGTATCTATGTATAAAATCCTTTAAAGACAACTGACTTTATAATTCAGGAAAGGTTCCAAACTCCATTGTATTCTTAAGGCTTATTATGGAAGAAAGAAGTTTACTAATGGTTACTGGTCTATTTTAAATGGATAAATAGAGGTAGTTTCTACATATAAAACGAGTGGATAGGCCTGATGGAAAGGGAGAGACAAGGAAGAGAAAGAGCAGGGTTGTTTCAGAGAGACATTCAAAGAGAAGCGTTAAGACCAGAGAGGGACTGACCAGATGTGAAGAAGGGCCTCCTCCCCAAGAGGGAGGGAAGAAAAGAAGAATAACCCATGTGTGGAGATTAGGGAGTTAGAGTTCACCAACAACAGGAACAGGAACATCTCGGCTGCCCATTATCAGCTAAGACTTGGGAGTGTGCATGGGTAAATTCAGGAGAGCAATGAAATGATTGAATTTGTCATGGTGAGATGGACAGTGTGTACAGGAATGGAGGGAAAGCAGGGGATTTATTTAAATCCCAGGACTATAAGGGAATAACAAAAGCCCTAAGAGAGTCTTACAAATTGGAGTTCACCTGGTCCCTAGTCTCCTATTAACAAAGCCATTTATAGCTACGAGCATTCTGCAGTCCTGTGTCTTCCACTGGCCATGGCAGGACTAGTAGCTTGCCCATCTCTGGACCAAGATCCACATTGGCTCTGACCACTGCTGCCTCTCCCATGGGCTTAGAACTGATCCTGGCTCCGGAGAGTTCATACTTGACATCCCTCTCCAGGGTTCAGCTGGCACAAGATTAACAAGTTGATGAAGAAATAGATATAAGAACAAATTTATTGAGAAAGAGATGTAAGTTATACAAACTGGGCAGGCAATTTTCTCTAGACTAAGAGAGATAAAAGAAGACTAAATGATAAGAAAGAGTGGCAGAGTCTCTTAGCTGAGACCAAAAGACTCAAAATGGAATCAGCTGGACACAAGGATACTTTAGTCTTTCCCCTTAAGTGACCTTGAGGTGAGGAGCTTTCAGTCTGAACATGCCTTCAGACCTAGCATTGTCTGTGAAATGAGCCTGCTGTGTGCAGATCCAGTTAGAGTCCTCTGCAGAACACCCCCACTGCTGGAATATTTTTTTAATATATGCCCTCTTGCTTTTCAGGTAGTTGACAGCCTGGCTCAAATTGCAGAGTACATTTTGGACCCAGTATAGCCCTGCTCAGTGAGGAGGTAAGTGAGCCAGAGAAACACCTAAATAGAAGGATCTTACTGGCACAAGCTGTAAATTTCTTGTTAAAACTGGCAACTGAACCCAGGATGGGGAAGATTATTGCTCAAAGTTGCAAAACTAAATAGTACAAGTTTGAACTCTCTACTCACTTGCCCTTTGGGGATTTTCCTCTACTGTTTCTTTTTGTACCAGGGGTCTGAACCACAGACGGAAACATTTTCTGAGATGGAGGATGGATGGAGTAAAGTTTATTAGGAAACCGAAGAAGGAACTATTTCTCCCTACTTCTTTACAGAGAGCCTATGTCACATGTTTTAAAAGTCACTTCATTAGCTAATATTTTGTGCATGGAACAAAAAGCCCACTGAAAAAGCTATATATGTATGAAACAGACAAATGAAATGCTATGGTGATGCTGGTGGTTGGGGTGGGGAGGCGGGAGACACACAAACTCAACTGTGGTGGTACCTGAAGAATGGGGCAGCATGTTTGGGCTCCAAGGAGCCCCAAAAAACTCTGTGAAAATTTCAATAGACTTTAGGTTTCTGCAGGAAACTTTAGATTCCTAAAGTTTCACTGTGGCCTCCAGATGGAATCAGAATGTAAGCATAGTAGCTGTTGGAGAAGTGTAATAAGAGTGGGAAGATTTTTTTAAGTTAAATTTGCTGCTGTTTTTAGGAAAAAGGAAAACAAGAAATCATACTTTACATGAATAAATCTTAACCTTTCATGTCTACAATCACTTATTTGATGCATCAGTGCCAGGGCTTCTTCAGATGCTTCAGATAGGGAAAACAGATAGGGAAACAGGAGGGAAAACTAGAATGGTCATCTCTGCTACCCTGAACCCCCCACCTCTGTCAACTTCTCTTCTTTCAGCCTGAATTGTTCTTAGTCTTCAATCTGGCTTCTCCTTAGTCTTCTCTTCCAGGCATGTTCCCTGGCCTAGAAGCCCCCATCTTTGTCCCAAGAGGTCAAAGCCCTGATACCATATGTCTGGGAGCAGTGGGTCATCCTGGGTAAGCAGAAGTTTCAGATGTGGTCAATGGGCCAAACTCCCATGATGACTGTAAAGTCTATGTCAACATATGTCACAACCTTTGTCACCTTCAGAAATGAGGTCAGTATTACCTACAATGCGGGAGACCCAGGTTCGATCCCTGGGTCAGAAAGATCCCCTGGAGAAGGAAATGGCAACCCACTCAGTACTCTTGCCTGGAAAATCCCATGGATGGAGAAGCTTGGTAGGCTACAGTCCATGGGGTTGCAAAGAGTCGGACATGACTGAGCAACTTCACTTTCACATTACCTAAGTTACAAGGTTGTGTAGGATTAAATGAAACTAATTTTGCTACAGTCCTTGGCATAAATTATGCATTAAGTAAATAATAGTTATTGTCATATGAGCAAAGATGTAAGAAGGTGAGGGTGGGAAAGAAGATGTTTGAAATGAGGTTTGGGAAGAGTGGGAAAATAAGGAATGAAGAATAATTTTTGCTGGTGAGTTTCAATACTAAAATGCAAGAGATCAATCAGTGGAGGTCAGAAGGAGAGAGAATTTCTGGAAGAATAAATGAAGCCTTGGAATTAAGGCTTGGAGGAAATGTGAGCCAGAAGTACGTTTCCTATTTTTTTAAAAAATGCATTTAGTTGAAATCACAGGGTTGGGTACAGCTTAGCAACTAAAAAACAACAAAAAAATTTAATGAAAACAGATTTTACAACAATGGTAAAATAATTAGGGAAAATGTGCATAAACTGTTGACACTCAACTGATCACAAATATTCATTTACCATAAACCATTTGATCCTTAAGCATATATGGAAGGATTTTTAAACTTTTATAAAGAACTTGATGGATTATTTTTACCACTTTTGACCTCATTGGATGAGGGATACCATTTTGCATTTGAGAAGATTATGTCTTAAATAGCTTTCACAGCCACTAATCAGCAAGGACAATCTCTTTATGAGTCCACTACTCATTTTACTACCACAGCAGCTGCTATAAAATCTTAGGATATATTGCAAATTCATAGGACCAAGAAAGTGGTAGTCATTCCTGTCCCCCAAAAACCACACTGCTCTAAACCCCAAACTCCTTAAATCCACAAATATTTATTGTCTCCATGTGAAGCACTGGAAAGAGAACTGGCTATAAAATCAGAAACCCTGGGCTAGTTCTGGCTCTCAGACATTTAGTTACAGTACAAGGAAGGTCACCTTTGTATCGCATATTTTCCTCAATCTGAAAATATGAAGTTAGATAACAGGTCTTGGTTGACACATGTCAGATGAGATGTACTAGGAATTTAAACTCTAATTGTTTTCAAAAGCAGCAACACAGAAAAGGATGTTTCTAGCTTTGCCTCTCAGTGTCTTTCTACTTGTTGCAACTTCTAGAGTTCATAGAGTCTTGGTTGATACCAGGTGCTGAAAAAGCTGGGGAAGAGCATGAGAGGATAGACATCGTGAGGGTCTATGATCTAAGAGGGGCTTCCTTAGTGGCTCAGATGGTAGAGAATCTGCCTGTGATGCAGGAGACCCAGGTTTCCAGCCTTGGGTCAGGAAGATACCCTGGAGAAGGGCATGGCAACCCACTCCACTATTCTTGACTAGAGAATTTCATGGACAGAGGAGACTGGGGTGCTACAGTCCACAAGTCACAAAGAGCTGGACACAACTAACACATACATGATCTAAGAAGCCATAGGGATGGTAGAATGAGAGTTAAGAGATTGTACTGAGGAAGCACTCTTTCTTTTATTCAACAAGTATTTGTTTAGATCCCTCTAGCTGAGTCTATTGCATTTCTAGGACTGTGACACTTTCTTGATCCTCTTCCCTTATTCAAAATTTATGGAACTAGTGACTAGTAATGGCACTTAGGAATGCATCCATGGTAGTTGTGGGGAACAGAAAAACATCCATGCTGGTGTATAATATAAATTCTAACACAAAAGATAATCTTTAATGAACTAAATCCATTATCCATGTGTTAAAAGGCATTAAGTATAATGGGGTAGTGATGTTCAGCTTACTAGGGAGTACTTAGAGGCAGCAGAAGAAAAGTTGTGGTATTTAATAGGGTAATAGGATAGTCAGATACTTATTTACTCTCAGCTTCACTTTCTGACTTAAGCTAAAAAGTGGATCTTTTATAGGTTAAAAAATTCTATACCCAGTGAATGACTCAGATCATTATCCCACCAAATGAGTAAACTTTCTTTCTCTTTAGGGATGGACTATGTAAGAAACCATGAAAAATCTTAGCATTATTGATGAATTTGTGCTGCTGGGGTTGTCTACTGACCCGGATATCCAGACCACGCTCTTTGTTCTCTTCTTGGGAATTTACCTCCTGACCCTGATGGGGAACCTGATGATGATCCTGGTGATCAGGGCTGATCCTCACCTGCACACGCCCATGTACTTCTTCCTTGGTCATTTGTCTTTCCTAGACATATGCTACTCTTCAGTCACTGTGCCCAAGATGCTGCAGAATTTCCTGTCTCAGAGGAAAACCATTTCAGTGTGGGGATGCATTACCCAGAGTTTCTTTTTCATTTTCTCTGGAGGCACTGAGGGCTGCCTGCTCTCTGCTATGGCCTATGACCGCTATGCTGCCATCTGTCACCCTCTGCTCTATACTGTGATCATGAATGGACCTCTGTGCACTGCAATGGTCAGTGCAGCATGGCTGATGGGGTTTCTGAACTCACTAGTGAATAATCTTTGTGCCCAGAGCTTACAGTTCTGTGGTCCCAATATCATCTCCCACTTCAGTTGTGAACTGCCTTCACTCTTCCCTCTCTCCTGCAGTGATACCACACCTAACACCATCCTGCTAGCTGGTTCTGCTACATTTCTAGGACTTGTGACACTTCTCCTGATCCTCTTCTCTTACTCTAAAATTATTCTTGCCATTCTAAGTATCTCCTCTAAAGGCCAAGTCAAAGCCTTCTCAACCTGCTCCTCCCACCTCATCGTGGTGCTCTTGTTCTATGGGACGGCTCTATCCAGGTACATCAGCCCCTCTTCAGGATCAGTCCTGGAGCGAGTTGTCTCTGTACAGTACGGTGTGATCACATCCTTGGTAAACCCCCTCATTTACAGCTTTAAGAACCAGGAGGTGAAGGCAGCTCTGCAGAGGATACTGAAGCAGCAAATATGTGTCTAAGGTTAAGAAATTACAATAGGACTTTTCTTCTATATGAAAACCAATCTACAAGGAAAGAGAACTTTGCAAACTTAGAGCTTCTATGGAACTTGAATTTTAATATAATTAACTGTATTTGTTTCTTACTCAAAGTAAAAATGCCTTCCAAAAGCTGAAAGAAATATACTCAGAGAAGTATTTGACCCATCATGGGTCTGAGGGGAAAGGTTCAGAGACATCAGCTCCTATCACAGCCTTGGAAACTAGTCCAGAGGGAGTGACTTCACTACAGTTGAAGAGGCAGAACAAGAACAAAGACCTTGGCAAGAACAAAGTTCTCTGAGCCCTGAACTTGACCTGTGGAGTTACACAAAGGAGCCCATTAGTAGCAGGACAAAGAACAAATCATCTAGACACATTTAATGTTTCAGAATGAGACAGTTTATTACCTTTTGTTCATCTGACCTCATGGCACCATAGACATTAAATGGCATATGTACCTGCAAATAGTCACAGAAAAGTGAAAGCAAAGAATGAACATATTAAATGTCTATGAGCAGATGAATGGATAAAGAAAATGTGGTTCATGCATACAATGGTGGATTACTCAGTTTAAAAAGGAAAGAAAGCCTGCAACATGTGACAATGCAGATTAACCTTGAGGATATTGTGTTAAGTGAGAAAAGCCAGTCACAGAATAGAAAAACTGCTTGATTCTACTTATATGTGGTATCTAAAGAGGTCAAACTCATAGAAGCAGAAAGTAGAATGGTGGTTTCTGGGGCCTGGGGGAAGGGGAACTGGGAAAATGCTGTCCAATGAGCATAGATTATCAGTCATGGAAGATAAAAAAGAGATCTGTTGTACTGCAGTGTGCATATAGTTAACAGTACCATACGTCTAAAAATTTAAGAGGGTAGAATTGATGTTGTGTGTTTTTTACCACAATAAAAAATAAATAAGAATGAATATATTATTACACTAAATATGGGTATTGAATTTTGCAACTTCTTGCCCAAATATATACATCATTATATATATATATATATATATATATATATATATATGGAAGCCAGACAAAAGTCATTAGAAGTAGTATAATGTAAATTAAAACATCAAGAGACATTATTTTTATTGAATATATATCAGTGAAATTAGAACACTCCCACACTCCATATACAAAAATTTACTCAAAATGGCTTAAAGACTTAAGTACAAGTTATGACACCATAAAACTCCCAAATGAGAACTTAGGCAAAACATTCCCTGACATAAATCATACCATGTTTCATTAGGTCAGTCTCCCAAGGCAAAATAAATAAGTAAAAATAGATAATCATGATGTAATCAAACATACAAGCTTTTGCACAGCAAAGGAAACCATGAACAAAACAAACACACAACCTATGGAGGATGAGAAAATATTTACAAATAATCAACCAGCAAGGATTTAGCTTCCTAAACCCTGAGCTCATACAAAGAGCTCATACAGCTTAATATTAAAAAAAAAAAAACCCAATTAAAAGATGGGAAGAATCCCTAGAAAGACATTTCTCCAAAGAAGACATACAGATAGCCAAGAGGTACATGAAAGGATGCTCAACACTAATAATTATTAGAGAAACACAAATAAAAACTACACTGAGTATCAACTCACACTAGTCCAAACTGTCATCAGCAAATAAGTTCTGAGAGGGTGTTGAAAAAAGGGAATCTTCCTGCAGTGTGGATAGCAATGTAAACTGGTATGGCCACTAAGGATAACAGTATAGACATTCCTTATAAAACTAAAAATAAAGTTACCATATGATCCAGCAATCCCACTCTTGGGCATATATCTGAAAAAGATGAAAATGCTAATTCAAAAAGATATATGCACCCCAATGTTCATAGCAGCACTATTTATAATAGCCAAGACATGGAAGGAACCTACATATCCATCAACAGATGAATGAATAAAGAAGATGCAATATATATAAACAATGGATTATGATTCAGCCATAAAAAAGAATGATATAATGCCATTTGCAGAAATGTGAATGGACTTGGAGGGCATTCTGCTATGTGAAATAAATCAGACTGAGAAAGACAAATACTATATGGTATCACTGTATGTGAAAAGTAAAAAATATGACTAGAAAATATAATAAAAACAATCAGATTTATAGAGAACAAGATGGTGGTTAGCAGTGGAGAGAGAAAAGGGAGAGGGCAATATAGAAGTAGGGGATTAAGAGATACACACTTAGATCTTTAATCCATTTTGAGTTTATTTTTGTGTATGGTCTTAGAAAGTGTTCTAGTTTCATTCTTTTACAAGTGGTTGACCAGTTTTCCCAGCACCACTTGTTAAAGAGGTTGTCTTTTTTCCATTGTATATTCTTGCCTCCTTTGTTGAAGATAAGGTGTCCATAGGTTCGTGGATTTATCTCTGGGCTTTCTATTCTGTTCCATTGATCTATATTTCTGTCTTTGTGCCAGTACCATACTGTCTTGATGACTGTGGCTTTGTAGTAGAGTCTGAAGTCAGGCAAGTTGATTCCTCCAGTTCCATTCTTCTTTCTCAAGATTGCTTTGGCTATTCAAGGTTTTTTGTATTTCCATACAAATTATGAAATTATTTGTTCTAGTTCTGTGAAAAATACCATTGGTAGCTTGATAAGGATTGCATTGAATCTATAGATTGCTTTGGGTAGTATAGTCATTTTGACAATATTGATTCTTCCAATCCATGAACACGGTATATTTCCAGATCTGAAAGAGAGACGTGCACCCCAATGTTCATCGCAACACTGTTTATAATAGCCAGGACATGGAAGCAACCTAGATGTCTATCAGCAGACGAATGGATAAGGAAGCTGTGGCACATATATACCATGGAATATTACTCAGCCATTAAAAAGAATTCATTTGAATCAGTTCTAATGAGATGGATGAAACTGGAGCCCATTATACAGAGTGAAGTAAGCCAGAAAGATAAAGACCAATACAGTATACTAACGCATATATATGGAATTTAGAAAGATGGTAATGATAACCCTATATGCAAAACAGAAAAAGAGACACAGATGTACAGAACAGACTTTTGGACTCTGTGGGAGAAGGCGAGGGTGGGATGTTTCGAGAGAACAGCATCGAAACATGTATATTATCTAGGGTGAAACAGATCACCAGCCCAGGTGGGATGCATGAGACAAGTGCTCGGGGCTGGTGTACTGGGAAGACCCAGGGGGATCGGGTGGAGAGGGAGGTGGGAGGGGGGATTGGGATGGGGAATACATGTAACTCCATGGCTGATTCATGTCAATGTATGGTAAAAAAAATATTGTAAAGTAATTAGCCTCCAACTAATAAAAATAAATTAAAAAAAAAAAAAAAAGAGAGAGAGATACACACTATTAGGTAAGCAGTAAGCCACAAGGATATACTGTATAATACAGGGAGTATAGCAAACATTTTGTAAGTATAAATGGAGCATAAACCTTTAAAAATGTGAATTACTATTATTATATACCTGTAATTTATATATTATACTGTTCAAGTGTATTTCAATAAAAGTTTATTAAGATTAAAATTCAAAAAAGGAAAAATTGCTTTGACAATTCATTGCTAGTATAATGTTAGATATCAGCATATAGCCCATATTTTATCTAGTTATAGTTATCCATTTTTACTTATAAAGATATACTAGCATACATAGACATGAATCAGCCATGGATTTACATGTATTCCCCATCCCAATCCCCCCTCCCACCTCCCTCTCCACCCGATCCCTCTGGGTCTTCCCAGTACACCAGCCCCAAGCACTTGTCTCATGCATCCAACCTGGGCTGGTGATCTGTTTCACCCTGGATAATTAGCCTCCAACTAATAAAAATAAATGGAAAAAAAAACATAAAAAAAAGTTGAATTTTAAGAAGGTAAAAAAAAAAAAAAGATATACTATCAAAATAGATTTGAATATTGTAAAGTAGATTTTCACCTCTTATTGAGATTATCATGTCTTCTTATTGGATGTATTGCAAAATTTCCTAACATTAAATGACTCTTACATTCATGAGAAAATCCATGCATGGATATATCTTTTCATATACTACTGAATTATTTTTATTGGGGAAGTGTTCATGTGCATATTTATTATTAAAAGTGACTGTTATTTAGGTGTTAATATTGTGTTATCTGGGAGAAAGAAGTGGCAACCTACTCCAGTATTCTTGCCTGGAGAATCCCCTGGACAGAGGAGCCTGGTGGGCTGCTGTCCATGGGGTCGCACAGAGTCGGACACAACCGAAGCAATTTAGCAGCAGCAGCAGCAGCAGCATAACGTTATCCTAATCACTGTATGCTGAAATCTTTTGCAATGTTGTTGACTTTCACTTCATCTCACTTGCCCAAGACTTTAAAAAATATGTGTATAAGTGTGCCACCATCATTGTGTCTTTGGTCATAAATCATGCTATTACCATGCTTTTGCTTCATTCATTTTGAAACTGAATTTTGTAGTCTTAAAAGATCATAATAGCTTTGTCTTCATGGTAGCTTATACCTCATCATTATAAAAGGTTTAGTGTTTAGTATAAATATTATAAAATGTTTAGTGCTTAGTTTATAGTTTAGTGTTTTTTCTTTGATTTCACTTTCTGTGATGTTAATATTTCCACTTTTTTTTTTCAGGTACTTTCTCCATATATGTCTTTGTCTATCATTATAGTTTTAAGGTTTCTATATTATTTTGTTGTATTTGGATTACCCTTAAGCACCATATCATTAGATTTTTGTTTCTTAAATCTGTGCCTTTTAATAAGGATACTTAAAATTTGTATTTAATACCACTGTGATTTTTACATTCACTGTCATAAATTATGGGTTTATTTTCTTCATAATGTAGCATTTGATAATTTGTAAGTTTCCTTTATCTACTTTTATTTTTGCCATAAAAATAGACAAAAGAGCTACAATTTATCAAGCTATCAGTGTTATGTATATTATAAAAAAACTTATTTATTCATTACAACAACATTGTAAGAGAGAAGTTCCTTTTTACAAATGAAGAAACTGAGGCTTGCTGAGCCCACTAACCTGCATAAGGTCACTTAGGCAGTGAATGATGAAGTCGGGATTGACGTCCAGAAATTCAGCACTACAAAATTCAAATGTGTGACCATTGTATGTCTCTCTCTTCCCCCATCTCCTTGTTTGTCCTATCATCTGCAGTGAAAAGCAAAATATATATATTTTGATTTTTCTGATTATAAAGTGGTATTCTGAGCACACAATGGAGCCTTTCTTCCTTTAAGAACCGAACCCTAGAAAAATACAAAAGAGGAATTTTTAAGTGAATTCTTCTATTTGTCAAATCAAAAGGGTGATTTCTTAGAGGACCACAGAAACTATGTTTAGTTACTGAGAAACTTAACATAGATCTGATGATATAAAACAGGGAAATGGTAACTAGAAAATATGTAGGGGTCAGAAGGAAAGTATTAACACAAAAGGTAGGAGGGACAACCAGGAAGTTTCCTGAGTGGAAGAGTAGAAGCCAGAGCAGGGAGAAAGTCACAGGTCACCAACAGGGGCTCTGGGTGAGGTCACACCTAAATAGATACATACAGCATTGGATAGGCAGCTGCAACAGGGTGACATGTTTCCCTGTAGGAACCGAGCTTAGGATGAAGACAGAGCTCAGTGTCTTCCTGTTGCTGATGATGTCAGGGAAGAACTGGAAGTACCAGAGGCCAGAAGAATAGCTGCTAATGCACCCTATCCAGCAGTACAGTAGTAGTAGCAGTAGTAGTTCAGTCATGTCTGACTCTTTGTGACCCCATGGACTGTAGGCCCCCAGGCTCCTCTGTCCATGGAATTCTCCAGGCAAGAATACTGGAGTGGATTGCCATTCCCTTATCTAGGAGATCTTCCCAACCCAGGGATCGAACCCAGGTCTCCTGCACTGCAGGTGGATTCTTCACCATCTGAGCCACCAGGGAAGCCTCCCACCCCAATATCCAGCAGTACAAAGCCCACTTCAATCCAATTTCTCTCATAAGAATATGGAGCACAAGCCCTGGAAGCTGCTTCTAATTCTACCCATAGGTGAGTTGCTCAAGCTGCACGAATATTTAGTTGGGTGCTTCAAAAGCAAAGATGATAATTAAAATAGCCCCCAAAATGTATATATCATACATGAACAAAAACGCCTAGGGCCTATGTGAAGAAAATAAAAAACTATATTGTAAGCAAAGAGACTCAAATAATGAAAGACAGAACAAATTGTAAAGCTTACTGACAAATGAATATATTGGTGAAAAAATAACTCCAGTTGAACTCTCAAGGGAATTTTTCAAATTAAAAATTGGATTCTGAAGTGAAATGATAAAACTAAACAAACAATAACAAAATAAAAACTACAAAAATAAAGGACTGGCACTACCAGGCATAAACATATATATATATATATATATATATATATATATATATATATAGAGAGAGAGAGAGAGAGAGAGAGAGAGAGAGATATGTAGATAAAGATATCTACAATCATTAAGACAGTGTAGTGCTATTGGAAAAAGCAGACAGATCAAGGAATAGTATAGGAAACTAGAATTAAAGCCAGTAAATACAGAAATTTAAAATAGGTTTATAAGGCATAATCTTCAGTTCTAGAATCTCCAAAAAATCTTTGAAAAACAAATAATTTTGTCCCAAAGCTAATTTGGAGGCAAATCTGGAAATTAACTGACATGAGGCTATTTTAGCCTTTTAAAGTCCCATGGGGACTTCCCTGGTGGCTCAGCAGTAAAGAATCCACCTGCCAATGCAGGAGATGCGGGCTTGATCCCTGGGTCAGAAAAATCCCCTAGAGAAGGAAATGGCAACAGACTCCGGTATTCTTGCTGGGGAAATCCCATGTACTATAGTCTATGGGGTCACAAAAGAGTTGGACACAACTTAGCAATTAAACAGCTACAATGAAAGTCCCGTGTAGAAGGGGTACTCAGAAGTTTCATTGTAGAAGCAATCATGTGTCTGACTACAGAGTGCAGCAGAGGTATTACATACTATGTAGTATATTTCATATACATTTTTCAAAGGTTGGGACATCAGGGAGTAAAATCTAGATGGATGAGAGTAAAATGGATACCAACTTGAACTTTCTTTGAAGTCTCAAACAAAAAGTTACCTAACTCTTAGTATTTTTACACATAGAAACCTTTAAGGGCAATTTATGTTATTACACAAATGGCTCCAAATAGTATCACATTTTTAAGGCTTCTTATGGAAGAAAGGAGGTTATTCATTGTTCCTGCTCTATTTTAAGTGGATAAACACAAGTAGCTTCTATGTATAAACTGAGTGGATAGGCTTGATGGAAAGGGGGAGACAAGGGAAGAGAAAAGACATGATTGATTCAGAGAGATGCCCAAAGGGAAGGGTTATGGTGGGATCCAGAGCAGAGAGAGGCAATGGCCAGGGATGAAGGAAAGGGCCTTCCCAAGCTGTAGGGGACAAGAGAAGAATAATTCCATGTGTGGGGGTTAAGGAGTTAGAGATCGCCCATAGCAGGAACAGGAACATATCCTCTGCCAATTATCAGCTGAGAGTTAGGAGTATGAGATTAAGGGAGCAGGTAGCTTCAGATGAGTAAGAATGAACTTGTCATAGTGGGAAAATACAATGTGAGTACTTGGGTGAATAGAGAGAGAGAGTGTGTGTGTTTGTATCTATTTTCAGAATGCCAAGACTATCAGGGAATGAAGACTCCAAGCAGAGCCTCACACACTGGAGTTCATCTGATTCCTTATTTCCCTATAGCAAAGCAAGTTATAGCTAGGAGCATTCTTCAGTCCTGTGTCCTTCTCTGGACATGGCAGGATTAGTAGCTTGCCCATCTCTGGGCTGAGAACCTCTTTGGCTCTGGCTACTGCTGCTGCTCCCAAGGTCAGTGAACTGATCTTGGCTCCTGAGGGTTCTTACTTGACATTCCTCTCCAGGGCTCAGCTGGCACAAGATCGCCAATGTGCTGATGAAGAAAGATATATAAGTCACACAGACTGGTCAGGAGCTTTCCTCAGGACTGAGGGAGACAAATGAAGAGTAGAATGATAAGGAAGAGTGTCATATTCTCTTAGCAGAGACTAAAAGACTAAAAAAAGAATCAACTGGGTGCCGGGACACTTCAGCCTTTGCCCAGACCAGAAATGACCTTGAGGTGAGCTGCTTTGAGTCTGAACATTACTCCAGGCCTAGAATTGATTGGGAATTAAGCCGTCTTTGGAGCCCTCTGCACAGTGCCACCTGTACATATATGGCTTCCCTGGTGCCTCAGATGGTAAAGAATCTGCCAGAAATGCAGGAGACCCAGGTTTGATCCCTTGATCCCTGGGTTGGGAAGATTCCCTGGAGAAGGAAATGGTAACCCACTCCAGCATTCCTGTCTGGAGAATACCATGGACAGAGGTGACTGGTGGGCTACAGGCCATGGGGCTGCAAAGAGTCGGAACAACTGAGTGATTAACACTTTCAAATATATATATATATATATATATATATATATAGAGAGAGAGAGAGAGAGAGAGAGAGAGAGAGAGAGCAAGCGCCCTATTTTGGAGGCAGTTGACAGCCTAACCCAAAAGTTCAGAGTCCCAGAACAGGCTTGCTCAATGAGGAAATAAGTGAGTTAGAGATACAACTAAATGGAAGGATTAATGGGCACCAGCTCTAAATTTCTTATTATAACTGACGAATGAATCCAGCACAGGAAAGATTACTACTCAATGTCAGAAAATTTAGTAGTAACAGCAAGGAGATCCAACCAGCCCATCATAAAGGAGATCAATCCTGAGTATTCATTGGAAGAACTGATGCTGAAGCTGAAACTCCAGTACTTTGGCCACCTGATGCAAAGAACTGTCTCTTGAAAAGACCCTGATGCTGGGAAAGATTGAAGGCAGGAGGAGAAGGGGGCAACAAAGAATGAGATGGTTGGATGGCATCACCAACTCAATGGACATGAGTTTGAGTAGGTTCCAAGAGTTGGTAAAGGACAGGGAAGCCTGCCATGCTACAGTCCATGGGGTCACAAAGAGTCAGACATGACTGAGCACTGAACTGAATTGAATTGAACTTTCCTACCAATTTGAACTCTCTACCCATTTGCCAAATTGAGATTTTTCTGTTCTTTTTTTCTTGAATAGTTGCTTTTTAAGAAGGAGGATGGGTGGAGTGAAGTGAATATGGAAACCAAAGAGACACTTTCTCCCTACCTCTGTTTAAATTTCCCCTATATCATCTGTTTTCAAAATTATTTTATTAGTTAAATATTATGTTAACTTTTTAAAAAATCCACTAAAAACCTACATATGTATTGACTAGATAGTGAAAAACTATGATGATCATAGTACTTGGGGTGGGGTACGAAGAGACCCACATCTACTAGCCTCTCAGGGACTGTAGTGACCCATGAATCACTAGGGCAGCACATTTGAGCTCCAAGGATCCCAAAAAAGGCTCTTGAAAACTTCACTAAAGTTTGGTATCCTGGGGATCCCTAAGTTCATTGACCAGGGTTCTGCCTCCAGATGGGATCTAAATGAAAACCTAGTAGATGTTGGATGAGTGTAATGGGTGTGAAAGGTATTTTTTAAGTTAAATTTGCTGCTATTTTTGGAAATAGGACAAGAAGAGAATAGTTCTTTGCAAGAATAAATCCTAACCATTCATGCCTACCATCACTTACTTGATGCATCAGTGCCAGGACTTCTCCAGAGGCTTTAGGCAGAGAAATGGGGGAAGGAAAACCAGAAAGGCCATCTCTACTACCCCACTCCCCCACCTCTATAGAGTGCTGCTTCTTTCAGCCTGACTTGATCTTAGCTCTCAATCTGACTTTTCCTTAGATTTCTCTTCCTGGAATTTTCCATGGCCCAGAAGTCCCCATCTCTGGTCCAAGAGGTCAAGACATTCTGGGTAAGGAGCAGAGGGACACCTGGATAAAGAGAAGTTGTAGACATGGTCATTGAGCCAAACTCCCAAGGCCACCTCACATTCCTGCCTGGGCTCCCAAGTTCCCTTTGGAGAAAGCAAAATCTCCAAATCAGGGAAGATTTTCTCAGAAGCAAATGTTTGCAGTGTTGGGAAGTAGGAAAAACATGGGATTTGAAATCAGAGACCTTGCATAAGTCCCAATCAGGTGACTTTTAAACTCAATCACCATGTATGTCACTTAATCTTTCCAACCCACAGAAATGAGGTCAGTATTCCCGATGGTACAAGGTTGTGTAAGGAGTAAGTGAGATCAAGATCTTGTTATAGTGATTGGCATAAAGTATGCTTTAAATAAACAACAGTTATTCTCTTATGATGTAAGTAGATGGAAATGGGAAGGAAGATGTGTGAAATGAGATTTGCGGAGAGAGGGAAAGAAGGAAGGGAAGTCAGACTTTTGCTGATGGGTTTCAATATTAAAATGCACAGGGTAAGTCAGTGTACCCCAGCAAGAGAGAGAGAATGTCAGGAAAGAAAAAATAAAGTCTTGGCAATCAGGCTGGGATGAATTGGGAACCAGAAAGCATGTTTCTTACTTTGAAAAAAATGTATTTAGTGAAAACAATTTTGCAACATTGGTGAAATAATTAGGAAAAATATATATATAAACTAAATACTCAACAGATCACAAATTTTCATTTACAATAAATGGTTTCACTCTTGTACATATATAGAAGTTTTTTAATTTTTATAAATTAAATAGCAATGAGTCTATTTTATAGACTATAAAGATTTTACCACATTTGGCCTCATTCTTTCCCCAATTTTCATTTGAGTAGGTTATGTCTTGAATAGATTTCATAGCCAGCAATTAGCAAGGACAATCTGACTCTTGAGTCTAGTGTTCATTTTACATTACAGAAGCTGCTGTAGAACCTACAGCATACTGCAAATGTACAGTACAAAGGAAAGTGGGGGTCACTCCTTACCTCCCAAACCACACCAGTCTCAACCACAAACCCTTTAAATACACAAACATTTGTTGTCTGTGTGTGAAACACTAGAAAGGGAATTGGTTGTAAAACCAGAAACCCTGGCCTAGTCCTGGCTCTGAGATAACTAGTTATGGTAGAAGTCATGTCACCTCTCTGTCCCACATTCTCATTTAAAAATAATGACATCAGATAACAGGTCTCGGTTAACATGTCAGATGAGATGTGCCAGGAATTTCAGCTTTTGAATTGAAGTTCTGAAAAGTGGTCACCCAGAAAAGGATGTCATTTGCTTCACCAATGGGGGTCTTTCTGCTTTTGAAAAAAGGGTTCACCAGGTGTTGGATGATATGAAGTGTTGAAGAAAGGCTAGGGGAAAGAGTGAGAAGTTAGAGATTGTAAAGGTCTGTTATCTAAGAATTCAAAGGATGGTACCAATGAAGATTAAGACAAGAGATTGCGAGGAAGCATTCATTCTTTCACTCCATAAATGTTTACTTAGAGCCCTATAGCTGGGTCTACTAAATTTCTATGACTAGGACAATTTCCTGATCCTCTTCTCTTACTCAGAAATTATGGAGCCAGTAACTATTATTGGTACTTACCAATTCATCCATGGGGGAGAAAACAAAGATCCTTGCCTGTGTATAATATAAAATTCTATCAGAGAGATATAATTTTTAATGGGCTGAATAAATCTACTATCCAATATGTTAGGGAATTGTTACATGTCATGGGAGGGAAATCTGAATTTGATAAAGAGTACTTAAGCAGGAGAAGAAAAGTTGTAGTATTCAATATGGTACTAGAATTGACAGATTCTTCTTTAACCTTGGATTCAATTTCTGACTTCCAAAAGTGGATGCACAAGTGTGTGCTAAATCATTTCAGTCGTGTCTGACTCTTTGTGACACTAAGGAACATAGCCCACCAGGGTCCTCTGTCCATGGGATTCTCCAGACAAGAATGGAATACTGGAGTGGGTTGCCTTGCCCTCCTCCAGGGGATCTTCCAGACCCAGGGAGCAAACCTGCGTCTCTTATGTTTCCTGTACTGGTAGGTGGGTTCTTTACCACTAGTGCCACCTGGGAAGCCCCCAAAAGTGGATATTTTATAGACTAAAAAGTCCTATTCACTGATTGTGACTCATATCATGGTGCCACTAAATGAATAAGTATTTGTTTCTCACAGGGATATGACATATAAGAAACCATGAAAAATCTTAGCATTATTGACGAATTTGTGCTGCTGGGGTTGTCTACTGACCCAGATATCCAGACCATGCTCTTTGTTCTCTTCTTGGGGATTTACCTCCTGACCCTGATGGGGAACCTGATGATGATCCTGGTGATCAGGGCTGATCCTCACCTGCACACGCCCATATACTTCTTCCTTAGTCATTTGTCTTTCCTAGACATATGCTACTCTTCAGTCACTGTGCCCAAGATGCTGCAGAATTTCCTGTCTCAGAGGAAAACCATTTCAGTGTGGGGATGCATTATCCAGAGTTTCTTTTTCATTTTCTCTGGAGGCACTGAGGGCGGCTTGCTCTCTGCTATGGCCTATGACCGCTATGCTGCCATCTGTCACCCTCTGCTCTATACTGTGATCATGAATGGACCTCTGTGCACTGCAATGGTCAGTGCAGCATGGCTGATGGGGTTTCTGAGCTCACTAATGAATAATCTTTGTGCCCAGAAGTTACAGTTCTGTGGTCCCAATATCATCTCCCACTTCAGTTGTGAACTGCCTTCACTCTTCCCTCTCTCCTGCAGTGATACCATGCCTAACACCATCCTGCTAGTTGGGTCCACTGCATTTCTAGGACTTGTGACACTTCTCCTGATCCTCTTCTCTTACTCTAAAATCATTCTTGCCATTCTAAGTATCTCCTCCTCTAAAGGCTGAGTCAAAGCCTTCTCCACTTGCTCCTCCCACCTCACCATGGTGCTCTTGTTCTATGGGACGGTTCTATTCAGGTACATCAGCCCCTCTTCAGGATCAGTCCTGGAGCGAGTTGTCTCCATACAGTATGGTGTGATCACATCCTTGGTAAACCCCCTCATTTACAGCTTTAAGAACCAGGAGGTGAAGGCAGCTCTGCAGAGGATGCTAAGGCACCAGATATGTGTCTCAGGGTTTTAAAAAATGGCAACAGGATGCTTTTTCTAATAGAGAACCAATCTACAAGGGAAGAGAACTTTGTAAGCTTAGAGCTTGTGTGGTTCTTGATTTTTAATTAAATTTAAGTGTATTTATTTCTTATTCAAAGTCACATGACTTCCAAAAGCTAAGAAATATAGTCAGAGAAGTATTTTGCCCATCCTGGGTCTGAGGGGAAATGTTTAGAGACACCAGCTTTTACCACAGCCTCTGGAAACTAGTACAGAAGCAGTGACTTCACTACAGTTGAGGAGCCAGAACCAGAACAAAGACCCTGACAAGAACAGAGATCCAGAGCCTAGGACCTTTACCTATGGAGTTACAAAAAGAACTCTATTAGAACAAAGGCAAAGAACAAGTAACCTATACACATTTAATTTCCCAAAATAAGTGAGTTCAGCATCCACCATTCACCTGACTTGATGGCATCACAGGCATGAAATGATGTGTGTGCCTGCAAATAGTCAAAGAGTAGTGAAAACAAAGGATGAGCACATTAAATATCTATGAGCAGATGAGTGGATAAAGAAAATGTGGTATATGCATACAACGGAGTATTATTCAGCTTTAAAACAAGATGGAAATTCTACAATGTGTGACAATATGGATGAACCTTGAGGACATTGTGTTAAGGAGATAAGCCAATCAGAGGAGAAAAACCATTTTGTAGTTTTACTTACATGAGATATCTAAAGCAAGCTCATAGAAGCAGAATGTGGAATGGTGGTTGCCAGGGGCTGGGGGAAGAGGGAACTGGGAAGTTGCTATTCAATGGGTACAGAGTTTCAGTCAAACAAGATAAAAAAGTTTTGAAGATCTTCTACACATTAATATGCATATAGTTAACAATACTATATGCTTAAAATTTGTGAGGAGGGTAAATTTTATGTTATATGCTTTTTACCACAATAAAGATATATAAGAAGACTGAACATACTGTTACACTAAAAACCTTCTCCAAAATGAAGATGCACACTGTCCTAATACTTATTGTATCCACCCTGGCTAAATTCATCACTACACATATTCCACCACAGTCCCACTGAATAGCCTGTTCTTTAAAGATACAAGTGAGATCAGCAAAATGAAGGAATAGTAAGGCTCAATCCTTATTCCCTCATAGAAACAACAATGTAAAAATGATATATGAACCAAAACGTCTTTATAAGAATTACAGATAAGATGTTTCAGCACCCCCAGGGAAGCACAATAACCAAGAACAGTCACATTGAAACAGGTAAGAAGAGCACTTTCACTTTTCCTGCATTAACCTCCCCATAAACTGCGCAGCCCAGAGCCAAGGCCGATCTGCTCAGCCAATGACCTCTGCCGTGGTGGGAGAAGAGAATGGCGTGTGCACTCAGCCTCCCAGCCTTTCAGTGCACCCACTCCCCAACGGGCCACGTCCTACCTCTCCTCATACCAAGTGTTGAAGAAACAGCATAGTCCAGATGCCTGAAGCAGCTAAGAACCAAGGAAAAGCAGAGGGTGTCTTCCTACAGCTAGCAAGGATCTTCAAGATTGGGAAAACATGAGGAACCAAGGCTTCTCCCTCAGAAGGGAGTAAGAGGAGTGGGGCGTGCCTCCAATGTCCTCATCCTTTCAGTGCAGTAGCTCAGGGACCAGTTCCTGTGTAGCCTCACATCAAGTGCTAACAGAACCAGCAAAGTTAAACACTAGAGGGAGTAAGAGATTACAGCTTCCATTTAAAACAAACAAACAAAAAAAAGACTGGTCATTTTGATAATTTAGGAACATAGGCCAATAATCGCTGGCCAGATATACTGATGAAAGTCTTTTCCTGTCAGTCATCATACACACTGGGAGAGGTATTTGTGACTTGAAAAATGCAGACATCACCCCAAAGCTACAAGGCACTTGAATGATCAGGAAAACTATAATATAATCAAAAGAGTAAAATAAATCTCTAGTAACTGACCCCAAAGAAATGGAGATCTATGAATTTGCTGACAAAATCCAAAAGAATCTTCTCAAAGAAGCTCAGTGAATTACAACAGAACTCAATTAAATGAATTCAGGAAAACGATACAAGAACAAAATGAGAATATCAATAAAGAGATAGAAACAAGAAAAAGAAGAACAAATCAGAAATACTGGAGAGGAGAGGAAACTAGTGGTTGCTATAGGTGGAGGAGTTGGGTAAAATGGGCAATGGTGGTCAAAAGGTATTAACTTGCAGTTACAAGTCCTAGGGATGTAATGTATAGCATGAAGATATGTCAACAATGCTCTATAGTATATTTCAAATTTGCTAAGAAAGCAGACCTTGAAAGTTCTCATCACAAGAAAAAAAAAATGTAACTATGTGTGGTGATCATTTTGCAGCATATATTAATACATATATCAAACACTATGTTGTGCTCCTAAAATGAATACAAGGTTATTCATCAGTATCTCAAAAAAAGAAAAAAAAACTCAACCATTTAAAAAATGACCATAAAGATATAGAAAAGGAGAAAAACTGGCAATGACACTATGGATTTAAAATGAGAGAAGGGACTTCCCTGGTGGCCCAGTGATTAAGAATCTGTCTGCCAATGCAGAGGACACAGGTTTGGTCCCTGGTTGGGGAAGATTCCACATGCAGCGGGGCATCCGTGCATCACAACTACTGAAGCCCACATACTCTACAGCCCATGCTCAGCAGCAAGAGAAGTCACCACAATGAAAAGCCCGTGCACTGCAACTAGAGAGTAGCCCCCACTCACGTTAACTAGAGAAAGCCTGCAAACAGCAATGAAGACCCAGTGTGGCCAAATAAATAAAAATTTTAAAAAGAAGAAAGACTTTAAAAGATAAAATGAGACAGGAATAGTTGCTAAAGTCCATGTGAAATTTCAACAAACTGCTTTATTGATGATGGACTAAAAAACATACTTTTAAACTAGCTTCCATGAGCCCCTACCTCTGAACATGACAGATGTTCTCAAAACCCAGGAAAATGTTGGCATCTCCCACCCATACTAACTGCATTTAACTCCAGTATACAGGTGGTTTGCTGACCATAAACTCCTCTCCTCTCCAGTATTTCTGAGCCAGGGAGAACTGAAGTTCTATCACTTACCTTCTCTTTCCCCTACCTAATCTCATTAGCCTCTATCTCTCCATCCATTCAGAAACAAGTCCCAGAAACAATACGGCAGTAAGAGGGGTTCTGTGGGTCAGAAACTGGAAAGGGCACAGCAAGGATGATTTGTATGTGCTTCACCCCATCTGGGCTTCAGCTAGGAGGAGTCAGAGGCTCAAAGGATAGGGAATGAAGTCACCTAAATGCTCATTCAGTCACAGTATCTGACACATAGGCTGAGAGAGCTTGAAGACAAGGATGTCCCATCAGAGCATCTAAAGAAGGCCTTACCATGTGGTTTGGCTTCAACAACGCATAGTACCCTTAGGATAGTCAGACTTATGCATGGCATCCCAGAGCTCTGAGTATGAGAGTTCAAGAAAACAGGGTAAAAGTATCATAGCTTTTTCTGACCTTACCTTGGAAGTCATCCAACATCACTACTTAACTCATTACAAGAGAGTCTAAGCCCACTCAGATTTGTAGTCAAGAGCAGACCCACTAACCAATGATAATGTCAAAGGAAATATCATCTTTAGATTTAAATCTGCCATACCCTGTAAAATTAATTAATACAAAATACTAGAGCTAAAGAATGCAATGATTACAATGAAAAAAATCACTAGTAGACTTGATAAAACATAAGAAGGAATCAATGAACTCAAAGATGGAGAATGTAAATTATACAGTCATAGAATCAAAGAAAAAAGAATGAAAACAATGAAGAAAGCCTAAAGGACTCAGGGAACTCTTATCAGTTGAACTACACATCTTAGGAGTCCTAGAAGAAGAGGTGGTGAAGGGGGCAGAAAACTTATTTAAATAAATAATAGCTGAAAACTTCCCAGATATAAGGAGGCTAATTGGCATCCATATTCAGGATGCCAAAGGATGTCAGAGAGAAGAAATCAAGTCTATACTGACATATTATAATTACATTTTCAAGATAAAGAATTTTGAAAGCAGCAAGAGAAAAGCAACTCAGCACATATTAGGGAACCTAAGTCTATCAGTGAATTTCTCAGCAGAAACCTCTCATGCCAGGAAAGATTCAGATGATATATTCAAAGTGCTGAAAGAAAAAATTAACAACCAAGATTACAGTAGCCAGTAAAACTCTTCCTTAGAAATAAAGACAAGGGGGGAAGAAGAGGGGGAAGAGATAGTTAGGGAGTTTGGGATCAACATATACACTCTGCTATATTTAAAATGGATAACCAACAAGGACCTACTGTATAGCACAGAGAGCTCTGCTCAATGTTACATGACAGCCTTGATGGCAGGGGAGTCTACGATAGAATAGATACATGTATATGTATGGCTCAGTCCCTTTGCTATTCACCTGAAACTATTACAGCATTGTTAATTGGCTATACTCCAATATAAAATAAAAAGCAAAAATATATAAAAAAGAGAAAGAAAGGTAAAATTAAATTCTTCCCAGAAAAACAAAAGAAGAAATAGAAAACCTTCAGTTCAGTTCAGTTCAGTCACTCAGTCATGTCCGACTCTTTGGGACCCCATGAATCGCAGCACGCCAGGCCTCCTGGTCCATCACCAACTCCCGGAGTTTACTCAAACTCATGCCCATTGAGTCGGTGATGCCATCCAGCCATCTCATCCTCTGTCATCCCCTTCTCCTCCTGCCCCCAATCCCTCCAAGCATCAGGGTCTTTCCCAATGACTCAACTCTTCGCATGAGGTGGCCCAAGTAATGGAGTTTCAGCTCCAGCATCAGCCCGTCCAATGAACACCCAGGACTCATCTCCTTCAGGATGGACTGGTTGGATCTCCTTGCAGTCCAAGGGACTCTCAAGAGTCTTCTCCAACACCACAGTTCAAAAGCATCAATTCTTCAGTGCTCAGCTTTCTTCACAGTCCAACGCTCACATCCATACATGACCACTGGAAAAACCATAGCCTTGACTAGACGGACCTTTGTTGGCAAAGTAATGTCTCTGCTTTTTAATATGCTATCTAGGTTGGTGATAACTTTCCTCCCAAGGAGTAAGTGTCTTTTAATATCATGGCTGCAGTCACCATCTGCAGTGATTTTGGAGCCCAGGAAAATAAAGTCTGACACTGTTTCCACTGTCTCCCCATCTATTTGCCATGAGGTGATGGGACCAGATGCCATGATCTTAGTTTTCTGAATGTTGAGCTTTAAGCCAACTTTTTGACTCTCCTCTTTCACTTTCATCAAGAGGCTCTTTAGTTGCTCTTCACTTTCTGCCATAAGGGTGGTGTCATCTGCATATCTGAGGTTATTGATATTTCTCCCGGAAATCTTGATTCCAGCTTGTGCTTCCTCCAGCCCAGCATTTCTCATGATATACTCTGCATATAAGTTAAATAAGCAGGGTGAAAATATACAGCCTTGATGTACTCCTTTTCCTATTTGGAACCAGTCTGTTGTCCCATGTCCAGTTCTAACTGTTGCTTCCTGACCTGCATACAGGTTTCTCAAGAGGCAGGTCAAGCGGTCTGGTATTCCCATCTCCTTCAGAATTTTCCACAGTTTATTGTGATCCACACAGTCGAAGGCTTTGGCATAGTCAATAAAGCAGAAATAGATGTTTTCCTGGAACTCTCTTGCTTTTTCGATGATCCAGCAGATGTTGGCAATTTGATCTCTGGTTCCTCTGCCTTCTCTAAAACCAGCTTGTACATCTGGAAGTTCATGGTTCACATATTGCTGAAGCCTCGCTTGGAGAATTTTGAGCATTACTTTCCTAGCGTGTGAGATGAGTGCAATTGTGCGGTAGTTTGAGCATTCTTTGGGATTGCCGTTCTTTGGGACTGGATTGAAAACTGACATTTTCCAGTCCTGTGGCCACTGCTGAGTTTTCCAAATATGCTGGCATATTGAGTGCAGCCCTTTCATAGCATCATCTTTCAGGATTTGAAATAGCTCATCTGGAATTCCATCACATCCACTAGCTTTGTTCGTAGTGATGCTTTCTAAGGCCCACTTGACTTCACATTCTAGGATGTCTGGCTCTAGGTGAGTGATCACACACCCAGTAATCACACATTGTGATTATCTGGGTCATGAAGATCTTTTTTGTACAGTTCTTCTGTCTATTCTTGCCACAACAGACCAATATAAATAAAGAGAGTAGCAGAAAGAGCAAATAACCAAATTTTAAAATGTGTAATAGAAGTGAATAGACATTTCCCACAGAGAACATACAAATGGTCAACAGGCATATGAAAAAGTGCTAAAAATAGGTAATTATCAGGGAAATGCAAACTAAAAACAATTACATACCACCTCAAACCTATTAAAATGGCTATTATAAAAACAAACAAAAGATAGTGTTATCAAGGATCTGCAGAAATTAGAAGCTTCTACTGTTGGTGGAAATGTAAATTGGTACAGCAGCTATGGGAACAAGATTCCTCTAATAATTAGAAATAGAACTACCATATCATTCAACAATCCCACTTCTGGGTATACATCCAAAAGGACTGAATGCAGGGTCTCAAAGAGATATCTGTACACCCATGTTCACTGCACCATTATTCACAATAGCTAAAATGTGAAAACAACCAAAGTGCTGACTGATAGATAAAAGGGTAAGCAAAATGCGGTAAGCACATATAAAGTAATATTATTCAGTCTTTAAAAAGAAGGAGCTCCCGTCATGCAACAACATGGATAAACCTGGAGGACATTATACAAAGATAAACTCCACAGCAGAATAAATATTGCATGATTCCACTTATATGAGTTATCTAAAATAGTCAACCTCATAGAAACAGGGAGTAGAATGATGGTTTCCAGAGGCTGGGAGGAGGATATGGAGGGTGGATGTTCAACAGATACAAAGTTTCAGTTTTGTAAGATGATTAAGTTTGAAGATCCCTAGAAAATTGTGCTGATACTCAACAACATTGTATTGTACAATTAAAATTTTGTTAAAGAAAGTACATATTATTTGTATTCTTAACATAATAAAAAAATAATAATTTTAAAAGCCCTGCTATACATTATCATTGTTTTTAATAGCATTAAAAAGTTATAAATAATAAATAATAATAATAATAATTTAAAAAGCAGAGTTTAATTAATTTAATTTTAATTTTAAATTTAATGTTTTCAGAAAGATTATAGTAAATTTAGACTCTATCAGCTTATATATACAAAATAAAAAGCGGAAGAAGAGATGAATTTCCCTGGCAGTCCAGTGGTCAAGACTCTACACTTCCACGGCTGGCGGCATGGATTCTATCCCTGGATGGGAAACTAAGATCCCGCATGCCTCACAATGCAACCAAAAAAAAAGTGGAAAGAGAGATAAAACAGTTGAAAGTTAAAGTATTACTTGCTCAGTCATGTCTGACTCTTTGCAACCCCATGGACCATAGTCTGAGAGGCTCATGTGTCCATGGAATTCTCCAGGAAAGAATACTGGAGTGGGTTGCCATTTCCTTCTCCAGGGGATCTTCCCAACCCAGGGATTGAACTTGAGTCTCCTGCATCGTGGGCAGATTCTTTACCAACTGAGCCACCAGGAAAGCCCATTGGCATGTATAAATAATAAATAAACATGTACATCTGAAAAAATAAAAGAGAAAATATCCAAACCTATTACAGTCCTCATTTCTCTACTTGATCATATAGACAAAATTGATATCTATGGCTTCCTTCTCCACTGTTTCATTATTCCTCTGTTCTCAGCCAGAAGCTAATTAGAGTTCTTAACCTAGTAAAGTTACTATTTATGAAAAGCTCGAGTTCTCAGTATTCTGCCACTTTTTTTTTTTTTTTTGGTGGTAGTAGAGTGCCATTGTTTTCTATTAACTTAATCTACTATTTGGCATTGAAAGACTAAGAGAAAACCCAGAGGCTACTCTGTGTTCCAGATCTAGTCTTCCTTGATCCCATTTGGTAGCAGCTGTCCAATTTCCCCTTCATAATCAGGATCAATCACTCCAGCCAGTTGAGTAAGCTCTTTTTTGTCTATTGGCTCAGAGGCAAAAGAAGCCCAAAATGGCCCAGTAGCTATCTTATCTTCTCCTTGATAGGAACCATTGTTTTTAACCTGCTTTAAGCATTTCTCCTCAAGGATTAAGATATACAAACCAGGAGAGTACATACATACAATAACCCAGGATGGGTTATTTTATGTAATAATGAAAGGAACACTCATACTTCCACCTTTTTATTCCCAGGCTTCTTTATGGGGGAGATAGCAAAATATTCAGTTCAGTTCAGTCGCTCAGTCATGTCTGACTCTTTGCGACCCCATGAATCGCAGCACGCCAGGCCTCCCTGTCCATCACAAACTCCCAGAGTTTACTCAAACTCATGCCCATCGAGTTGGTGATGCCATCCAGCCATATCATCCCCAAGTCGTCCCCTTCTCCTCCTGCCCCCAATCCCTCCCAGCATCAGGGTCTTTTCCAATGAGTCAACTCTTCTCATCAGGTAGCCAAAGTATTGGAGTTTCAGCTTCAGCATCAAGCAACATATTAATGATCTCTTATTCAAGAAAACTATTACATCCTATAATACAAAATTCCATCCTTTCAGAATGTTACCTCTCAATTGTGCCATAACTGACTCTTCAGTAAGCCTGTCCCATCTTTCAGATAGCCAAGCCACTTCTGGCTGGTGGAGTACATGGTAAGCATAAATAAATTCATGGGCATGAGTTTGCTTATTTGTTTTAGGGAGGCCATTTAAGATCTACTCTCTCACTAACTTTAATACAGTATTGCTGACTACTGTCAATATGTTGTACATTATATTTCCAGAACTTACTTACCTTACAACTGGAAGTTTGTACCCTTTGATCAACATCTCATTTCTCCTACCACCCAGCACCTGGAAATCACCATTCAACTCTATTTCTATAAATTCAGTTTTTTATATCTCAAATATAAGTGAATTAATTCAGCATTTGTCTTTTCTTGTCTGACTTATTTCACTTAGAATAATGCCATCATGGTTCATCCATGTTGTTGCAAAAGGTAGGATTTCCTTCTTCTCTATGGCTGAGTAATAGTCTATTATATATCATATATAACAGACTATTCTATACACACACATACACATATATACCACTGTTTCATTATCTTTTCATCTATCAATGGACACTTAGGTTGCAACCGTGTATTGGTTTTGTAAGTAATGCTGCAAAGAACATTTCTTTGAACTATCTCCTCAATATATCTCTTTGACATAGTAATTTAATTTCCTTTGGGTATTATCCAGATGTGGGATTATCCAGAGGTGGGATTATGAGGTTCCAATTTATAGTACTTGGATTTTTAGGTTTTAGAAGCACATATATACTGTTTTCCATAGTGGCTGTACCAATTTACATTCCCAAGAACAGTGCATAAGTATTACCTTTCTTCACATCCTCACCAGCTTTAATTATTTTTTAATTAAGTATAGTTAATTTACAATATTTCACAGGAACAGCAAAGTGATGCATTTACATATATACATACACATACATGGGGCTGCACCCCTTGTTCTGGGCAGATATAGCCCAGCCTTTAAGTTGGGCTTCCCTGGTGACTCCGATGGTAAAGAATCTGCCTGCAATGCAGGAGACCTGGGTTCAATCCCTGGGTCAGGAAGATCCCTGGAGAAGGAAATGGCTACCTATTCCAGTATTCTTGCGTAGAAAATTCTATGGACAGAAGAGCCTGGCAGGCTATGGTCCATGGGGTCACAAAGAGTAGGACATGACTGAGTGACTGACACATACATACACATATATGGGCTTTCCTGGTGGTGCAGTGGTAAAGAATCCACCTGCCAATGCAGAAGACACAAGAGATAATGGGTCTGACCCCTGGGTTGGGAAGATTCCCTGGAGAAGAAAATGGCAATCCACTGTAGTATTCTTGCCTGGAGAAGAGACAGAGGAGTCTGAAGGGCCACAGTCCATGGGGCTGCAAGGGTTGCAAAGAGTCAGACATGGCTGAAGTGACTGAGCATGCATGTATAGTACTACTATGTACTATAGCAGTACTGTATATAGTAGTGTATCTGTTACATCCCAAATTCTCAATTTAACCCTCCCCCTCACTTTTCTCTCTAGCAACCATAAGTTTGTTTTCTATATTTGTGAGTCTATTTCTGTCTTTTTTAAATTAATTAATCTATCTATTTTAATTGGAAGCTAATTACTTTACAATATTGTGGTGGTTTTAGGCATACATTGACATGAATCAGCCATGGGTGTACAGGTGTCCCCCATCCTGAACCCCCTCCCACCTCCCTCCCCATCCCATCCCTCAGGTTGTCCCAGTGCACCGGCTTTGAGTGCCCTGTTTCATGCATCGAATTTAGACTAGTGATCTATTTCACATATGGTAATATATATGCTTCAATGTTATTCTCTCAAATCATCTCGCCTTCTCCCACAGAGTCCAAAAGTCTGTTCTTTACATCGGTGTCTCTTTTGCTGTCTTGCATATAGGGTCATTGTTACCATCTTTCTAAATTCCATATATATGCATTAATATACTTTACTGGTATTTTTCTTTCTGACTTACTTCACTCTGTATAATAGGCTCCAGTTTCATCCACCTCATTAGAACTGAGTCAAATGTGTTCTTTTTAATAGCTGAGTAATATTCCATTGTATGTATGTACCACAGGTTTCTTATCCATTCGTCTGCCAGTGGACATCTAGGTTGCTTCCATGTCCTAGCTGTTGTAAACAGTGCTGTGATAAACACTGGGGTACACGTGTCTCTTTCAATTCTGGTTTCCTCAGTGTGTATCATTTGTATCACTATTTTTAGATTCCACATATAAGTGATACCATATGATATTTGTATGTCTCTGTCTGACTTACTTCACTTAGTATGATAATCTCTAGATCCATCTGTGTGCTGTAATGGCACTGTTTCATTCTTTTTTAGGACTGATGTTCCACTGTATGTATGTATGTATGTTATTTACTTATGTAAGTAAGTAAAGGACTGTGCTCAGTCGTGTCTGATTCTTTGCAGCCCATCGTCTGTAGCCCACACAGGCTCCTCTGCCCATGGAATTTTCCAGGGAGGAATACTGGAGTGGGTTGCCATTCCCTACTCCAGGGAATCTTCCCAACCTAGCAGTCAAACCTGCATCTCTCACACCTCCTGCAGGTGGATTCTTTACCACTAGCACCACCTGGGAAGCCTATACATACAGATTTAGGTATATATATATGTATACATACACACACACATACATACATACATATATATATATATATATATATATATATATACACACACACACAGATACATATATATCACATATTTACCCATTCATCTGCTGATGGACATGTATGTTGCTTCCATGTCTTGGCTATTATAAATACTGCTGCTGCTGTGAACACTGAGGTGCATATCTTTTTGAATTAGATTTTTCATATTTTCTGGATGTATGCCCAGGAGTGGGATTGCAGGATCATATGATAACTCTATTTTTAATTTTTTAAGGAAACTCCATACTGTTCTGCATAGTGGTTGTACCAATTTACATTCCCATCAACAGTGTAGGAGGGTTCCCTTTTCTCCACACCGTCCCCAGAATTTATTATTTGCAGACGTTTTAATGATGGCCATTCTGACCAGTGTGGGGTGATATCTCATTGTGATATCTCTGCAAAGTCACCTGAGCAATTGCCAGAAGAAGCCATTCAAAGGGTTGTGTCAGAACAGTAGCACCCTATTACAGACATGCAAGGGATGCCAAGGAAGCCATTCATGAGAGGTGCTGAGCTGAGCCCTGCTGAAACCAGGCACTACATAAGCCATTTGAATTAGTGAAGCAGGCCCTGTATAAGTTATATGCACTGAATGAGCCCGGCATTTCAGAAGTCACGAGAGCTGCAGGAGCCCAGTGATGCAGAAGACACGTACTACAGAAGCCTGCCTAGGGGAGTACACCAGAACCAGAAGAGAACCTCTTTCTTTACCACTATCCCTCTGCTGCCCTCTACTGACAAAGTTAAAATCATGTGAGCTGGCAAGGGAAAAATATTCAGATTCCAGCTCTGTTATCACAGATCAGGCAATGAAAGGTAGATTCGGAGCTAAGGAGCCATAAATTGATAGCTGGCACAGTCAATCTGGGAAAGATTGACATCCTTACATTGTTGTGCTTTCCAACCCATGAACATGAATAATCATTGAACACCATTCATCTAGCTCCTAAATTTCTCTAATAATGTATTATAGTGTTCTGTGTAGAGATAGTGAACATCTTTTTATTAGATCTATATTTAGGTATTCAGTGTTTGTTGATGCTATTATAAAACTGAATTTTTATTTCATTTTCCAATGGTTTCTTAGTCATAAAAATACAATTTCAGTTTAGTCAGTTCAGTCACTCAGTTGTGTCTAACTCTTTGTGATCCCAAGGACTGCAGCATGCCAGGCTTCCCTGTCCAACACCAACTCCTGGAGTTTGCTCAAACTCACTTCTATCAAGTTGGTGACGACATCCAATCATCTCATCCTCTGTCATCCCCTTCTCCTGCCTTCAGTTTTTCCCAGCATCAGGGTCTTTCCCAAGGAGTCAGTTCTTCACATCAGGTGACCAAAATGTTGGAGTTTCAGCTTCAGCATCAGTCTTTCCAATGAATATTCAGGACTGATTTCCTTTAGGATTGGCTGGTTTGATCTCCTTGCAGTCCAAGGGGCTCTCAAGAGTCTTCTCCAACACCACAGTTTAAAAGCATCAAGTCTTCAGTGCTCAGCGTTCTTTATGGTCCAACTCTCACATCCATACATGACTACTAGAAAAACCATAGCTTGAGCTATACAGGCCTTTGTTGACAAAGCAATGTCTCTGTTTTTTAATATGCTGTCTAGGTTTGCCATAGTTTTTCTTCCAAAGTTTCTTATTTATAAAAGTACAATTTAATTTTCATATATTGACCCTGTATATGGTAAATTTCCTAAATTCACTTGTTAATTCTAATAGTTTATCTGTAGATTCTTTTGATTGTTGCATAGAATATCATATAATTTTCAAATAATGGCAGTTTATCTTATTATTTCCAATCCTTACAACTTTTATTCTTTTTCTTGCCTATTGCATTGGCTGGTGTTTCTGGTGTAAAGTTTAAGCTGTATAGTGGGTATTCATGTCTCATTTCAAGCCTATGGGGAAAAGTTTTTAATATTTTACCATTAAATACGTTTGTTGCAGGTTTTGTGAACACTGTATCAGAATGAAAAAGTTCCCTTCTCCCTTTTATGTCTAGTTTTCTGACAAGTTTTAAACATGAAATGGTGATGAATCTGATCAAACAATTATTCTATATCTACTGAAATTCATATGATTTGTTTTCATTTATCCTGTTAAGTAGTGAATTTATACTGATCAATTTTTCAGATGTTAAAGCAATGATACATACTATAAATAAATTCAAGTTGTTCAGGTTGAATTATAATTTTTCTACATTTACTGAATTATATTTGTTAATACTTTGCTTAGGAATTTTACATCTAGGATCATGAAAGAGATTGGCCTGCAACACTCCTTTATTGCAACAATTTTTTCAGTTTCAGGGTCAAGGTTATATTAGGCTTGTAAAACAAGTTGGAAAGTGTTTTTTCAGTCTCCAAAAGAGTTCGTATAACATTGGTGTCACTGCTTCTTTAATGTTTAGAATATATACTGGTCAAGCAATTGGACCTGGAGCTTTCATTATGCAAAGATATTTAACTTTAACAATTTTTGATTAGTTATAAGAAATGATTCTGATGCAGAAAGTATAATGAGTTTTAGAAAAATACAAATCTACCCCCTTTTGTATTATAGTGAAATTCAGATCATCAAAAACAAAAAGACCTTAAAATTAACCTGAAAGAAAAGGTTTATATTCTACAAAAAAACAACAATTTGACTCTCATCACAACAATGAAGTCAAAAAAAGTGGAGTACTACCCTCAAAATGCTGAGAAAAAACTGTGACTTATAATTGCACAATCAGTAAAGTCCTAATTCAACAATAAGTATAAGATTAGCTTTTTCAGACAAATAAATGCTATAAAAGTTCACTCTCACTGTTAAAGGTTGAATTTTGCCTCCAAAATAGGTGTGTTGAAGTTTTAACACCCAGCACCTCAGACCTTCTTTGGAAATAGGATCTTTACAGAGATAATCAAGTTAAAATGAGTTCATTAGGATGGGTTCTAGTCCTATATGACTGATATTTTATAAAAGGGTGCAATTTGGACACAGAAACAGACATATAGAAAGGAAAAATGACAAGACACTCAGGGAGTAAATGACCACGTGACTGGATTAATGCACCTACAAGGAACGCCAATGATTGCCCCCTCCAAAAAAAAAAAAAACACCTAGAAGCTGGAAGAAGCAAGAAAGAATTCTTGACTAAAACTGTCAGAGAACACAGCCTTCCTGACATCCAGCCTCCAGAACCATGGGACTAAACATCTGTGTTTTAAGCTGCCTGATTTTTGGTAATTTGTTACAGAAATCCTTGAAAACTAAAACACTGAAGTAGTTTCTAAGGGATTTCATCAGTTTTTCATTCATTTACAAAATAGCTATTAAGCTATTATACTCCAGGCACTGCTGTATGTGCTACGGATACAGTCATGAACAAAATAGATAAAATCTATCTTCATAGATTAATACTCTAATGAGAGGAGACAGACAATAAACAAGCAAATAACATCATATAACATGTGACACAATATTGAATGCTATGGAGAAATCTAAAGCAGGACAAATATGACAGTATGCTAAAACTTTTATATTTTTCATAGGTGACTATATAAGTCCTCTCCAATAAGGCGACATTTGAGCAGAAGTAAGGGGGAGAAAAGGAGTTAGTGAACCATATGGCTATCTGGGAAAAGTGCACTATGCACAGAGCAGAGAGCAAGCACAGTCATAAAATGGAATGTGTGTTGTATATCCAAAGAACAGCAACAAGACTAGAGCTACAGGAGAGCAATTAGAGTGGGGAGTGTGGGAAAAGATGAGGTCCTAGAGATATCTAGGCCACATCACAAAGATCTTGAGGCCACACTAAGCATTTGGCTTTTATGCTGAGTGATAAGGAATATCTCCTAAAAAGAAGAAAAATAACTCTAAAAGGAAGATCTAAAGTACAACTAGGAATAATAAGCAAAGACGTTAATAAACATGTGGGTGAGGCAGGGTTCTATTTTTTTATCCCAATCCATTCTTCCCTTGACCCATGGTTCTATAGTTTTAGCTGGACACATGGCTACCCAGCTAGAAACTAAATTCTGTAGTCCTCCTTATAACTAGGTATGTTGGGGGTTCTCAAGATCACTCCCAATGCTTAGTGATTTACTAAGAGGACTCACAGAACTCAGCACATAGTTGTATTAAGACACAAAATAAAATCATCAGCAAAAGAAAAAGGTACATGGGGCAATGTCCAGAGGAAATGAAATACCAGCTTCCAAAATTCCTCTCCCAGTAGAGATTCATGTGTGTACATGCTAAGCCACTTACAGGACACACTTATTCCCCAAGCAAGGAGTTGTGCCTGCATATGTGAAATGTTGCCAACCAGAATAATTCAATAGAGACTCAGGGCCCACAGTTTTAAATTGGAGACTGGTCATGTGGGCACCCCCAGTATAACATACACATAATTCTACACTCCAAAACAGAAAGCAGCTGTTGAACATAAACCATATAATTTGTAGAAACAATTAAGGCACAATGAAACACTCTTATCAGTTGTAGAATGGTAGGAACCATGTTGAAATCATCAGCCAGAGCCAATGTTACAAGTGGGCTTTTCCAAAGATAGCAGTTGTCTTACATCATACACAAAAATTAACTCAAAATGCCTTGAATATATGACCAGAAACCATACAACTCCTAGAAGGAAGCAGGCAATAAGCTCATTGACATCACTCTTGGCAATGTTTTCTTGGACCTGACTCCAAAGGCAATGGCAACAAAAGCAAAAACAAACCAATGAAACAACATAAAATGAAAACATTTATGCACAGTGAAGAAACAACCAATGAAATAAAAAGGTGATTACTGAATGAGGGAAATATTTGCAAACCATATAGCTAATAAGGGGTTAAAATTCAAATATATAAAGAACTTATACAGCTCAATAACAAAAAAACAACTTTAAAAAATATGGACAGAGGATCTAAATAGATATCTTCCCAAAGAAGATATAAAGATGGCCAATAGGCATATGAAAAGATCTCAACATCATTAATCATAAGGAAAATTAAAATAAAAACCAAAGATCTATCACTTCACACCTGTCAGAATGGCTATTTTCAAAAGGACAAGAAATGTCAAGTGCTGGCAAGAATATGGAGAAAAGGGAACCCTCATGCACTATTGAAATGTAAACTGGTACAGCCACTAAAAAAACACTATGAAGATTCCAAAAAGAATTAAATATAGAACAACCATAAGACCCAGCAATTCCACTTCTGAGTATTTATGTAAAGGAAAAAACCACTAATTCAAAAAGAAATATGTATCTTTATGCTCATTGCAACATTATTTACAATAGCCAAGATATGGAAGCAACCTAAATGTCCATTGATAGATAGAGAAGATGTGAGATTAGATAGAAAGATAATGGAATATTACTCAGATATTAAAAAATGAAATTTTGCCAGTTGGGACAATGTAGATGGATGTGGCGGGTATTAAGCAAAGTAAAAGGTTCCAATCATCCAACATCACTGTGATATCAAAACCAGACAAAAAAAAATCACAAAAAAAGAAAAATATAGGCCAATATCACTAATGAACATAGATATAATAATCATCAACAAGTATAAGCAAACTGAATTCAACATCATTAAAAGGATCATACATCATGATCAACTGAGATTCATTTCAGAAAAAAAGATGGTTCAATATTTGCAATCAATGTTATATAGCATATCAACAAATCAAAGAATAAAAATCATATGATCATTTCAATTGACACAGAAGAAGCTTTGACAAAATTCAATATCCATTTATGATAAAAATTTACAACAACTAAGAAAGTTAGACATGAAGTATATCAACATAATAAAGGCCATATATGACAAGCCTACAACTTATATTACAATAAATGGTGAAAAGCTGAAAGCTTTCCTCTACAATCAGGAAAAAAACAAGGATACCTACTCTTACTACTTTTATTCAAAACAGTATTGGAAATCCTAGCAGTCAGCAGTCAGACAAGAGAAAAGGAATCCAAATTGGAAAGGAAGAAGTAAAACTGCCACTGTTTGTGGATGGCATGATACGTTACTGAGAAAATCCTAAAGATACCACCAAAAATTTTAGAACTCATAAATGAATTCAGTAAAGTTGCAAGATACAAAATTAACATACAGAAATCTATTGCATGTCTATTCACTAACAATCAACTATCAGAAAGAGAAATTAAGAAACCATTTCCATTCATAATCATATCAAAAAGAATAAAATGCCTGGGAATAAATCTATCTAAGCAGGTAAAAGACCTGTAAAGAGAAAACTATGACACTGATAAAAGTAACTGAAGATGATACAAATGGAAAGCTATACCATGCTCATGGACTTGAAGAATTAATGTTGTTAAGATAGGTGTACTATCCAAGGCAATCTACAAATTCAATGCAATCCTTATCAAAATACCACTGGCATTTTTCACAGAACTAGCACAAATAATCCTAAAATTTGTATCAAAACACAAAAGAATAGCCAAAATAATGTTATTAACAAAATAAAATGGTAGGTATCATGCTCCCTGATTTCAAACTATACCACAAAGCTATAGTAATCAAAACAGTATGATACTGGCACAAAATTAGACACATAGATCAATGAACAGAATAGAGGGCCCAGAAATGAACCTTTACTTATAAAGGTAATTAATTTATGACAAAGAAGAAAAGAATATGCAAAGGAGAAAATGCAACCTCTTCAAGAAATCCTGTTAGGAAACCTGAGAAACTACATGTAAAAGAATCAAATTGTACTATTTTATTATAACATATACAAAAAAAATTCAAAATGGATTAAAGACTTCAGAGTAAGACTTGACACCATAAAATTCCTAGAATAAAACATAGGCTGTATGTTCTATGATATAGTTCTTAGCAATGCAATTTTTTAATCTGTCTCCTCAGGCAAGGGAAACAAATGCTAAAATTAACAAATGGGACACTACATCAAATTAAAAAGCTTTTTCACACCAAGGAAACTACCAACAAATGAAAAGGCTGCTTTTGAACAGGAGAAGGTATTTGCAAATGATCTCTGATGAGGGGTTAATATCCAAAATATGAAAAGAACTCATACACTGAACATTAAAAAAACTCTGATTTTTTAAAAGGAGAGAGGGCCTGAATATTCATTTTCAAAAAAAAAAATACAGATGACTAAAAGGCACATAAAAATTCTCAATATCACTAGTCATCAGGGAAATGCAAATCAAAACCAAAATGAGACATCACACCTGTCAGAATGGCTATTTTCAAAAAGACAAGAAATAAATGTTGGCAAGGTTGTGGAGAAAAGGAAACTCTTATGTACTGTTGGTGGGAATGTAAATTTGTATAGCTACTATGGAAAACTGTATGGAGAGTCCTCAAAAAATGAAAAATAGAAATGCCATAAAAGCTAGCAATTCCACTTCTAGGTATTTATTGGGGGAAAATGAAAATGCTAATTCAAAAATATATGCACCTGTACGTTGATTACAACATTATTTACAATAGTCAAAATATGGAAGCAACCTAAGTGTCCATCAATAGATGAATAAAGAAGATATATGTCACACACAATGGAATATTACTCATTCATAAAATAGAATAAAATCTTGTCATATGTAGCAACAGAGATGAACTTACAAGGTACATGTTAAATTAAAAAGTCAGACAGAGAATGGTAAATATTATATGATTTCATTTCTATGTGGTATCTAAAAACACAAAATAAATGAACAAACAAACAAACAGAAACAGAGTTCCTAGAGAAAAACTAGGTAGTTTCCAGATGATAGGGGGATAAGGGGGGATAGAAATAGGTGAGGGAGATTAAAAGATACAAACTTTCAGATATAAAATAAATGAGTCATGGGTAATAAAGTGTACAGTGTGGGGAATATAGTAAATAATTACATAATATCTTTGTATGGTGACAGATAACAACTAGACTTGCACTCATCATTTAAAATGTATTGAAATATTGAATCACTATGTTGTGTGACAGGAACTGACATAGTATTGTAGGTCAATTATACTTCTAAAACAAACTCATTAAAAAAGAGATTATGGATCAAAGACCTAAACATAAGACCAAAAACTATAAAACTTTTAGAGGAAAACATAAGCAGAACACTCAATGACATAAATCACAGCTATATCCTCTATGACTGACCTCCTAGTGTAATGGAAATAAAAACAAAATTAAACAAGTGGGACTTCATTAAACTTGAAAGTTTAACTAATTAAATTTACACAGTAAAGGAAACTATAAACAAGGTGAAAAGACAACCCTCAGAATGAGAGAAAATAATAGCAAACAAAACTGACAAAGGATTAATCTCTAAAACATACACACAACTCATACTACTCAATACCAGAAAAACAAACAACTCAATCAAAAAGTGAACATAAGGCCTAAATAGACATTTATCCAAAGAAGACATACAGTTGGCTAATAAACACATGAGAAGATTCTCAACATCACTCATTATTAGGGAAATGCAAATCAAAACTACAATGAAGTATCATTTCACACTGGTCAGAATGGCCATCACCAAAAAATCCACATACAAGAAATGCTGGAGAGGGTGTGGAGAAAAGGAAATCCTCTTGCACTGTTGGTGGGAATGCAAACTGATGTGGCCACTGTAGAAGACAGTACGGAGATTCCTTTAAAAACTAGGAATAAAATTACCATAATACCCAGCAATTCCACTACTGGACATATACCCTAGGGAAACCAAAATTGAAAATGACACATGTACCCCAATGTTCATTGCAGCACTATTTATAATAGCTAGGACATGGAAGCAACCTAGATGTCCAATCAACAGATGAATGGATAAAGAAGCTGTGTGTGGTAATTATATACAATGCAATATTACTCAGTCATAAAAAGGAATGCATTTGAGTCAGTTCTAATGAGGTGGATGAACCTAGAGCCTATTATACAGAGTGAAGTTAAGTTAGAAAGAGAAAAACTAAATGTCATATATTAATGCACATATATATGGAATCTAGAAAGATGGTACTGATGAATCAATTTGCAGGGCATGGAGATGCTTCCCTCATAGCTCAGTCAGTAAATAAGCTACCTGCAATGCAGAAGACCCAGGTTCCATTCCTGGGTCAGGAAGATTCCCTAAAGGAGGAAATGGCAACCCACGCCAGTATTCTTGCTTGGAGAACCCCATGGACAGAGAAGCCTGGCAAGCTACAGTCCATGGGGTCACAAAAGTTGGACACAACTTAGCGACTAAACCACCACCAATGGAGATGAAGACATAGAGAATAGACTTATGGACACGGGCAGGGGACTGGGAGGAAGGACAGGATGGAATGAATGGAGACAGTAGCATGGAAATATACATACTACCATATGTAAAATAGATAGCTAATGGGAATTTGCTTTATGACTCGGGGAACTCAAACCAGGGCTCTGTAACAACTTAGAGGGGTGGGAATAGGTGGAAAGGAGTAGGAGGTGGGAGGGAGGTTTGAGAGGGAGGGGACATATGTATGCCTATGGCTGATTCACGTTGATGTATGGCAAAAACCAACACAATATTGTAAATCAATTATCCTTCAATTAAAAACAAATTTTAAAAAAGACAGATGAGATTTGTGCTACCTGAGGTGGAGTGTGAGGGAGGGGGAATTAGACAAAAATACCTTACAAAAGGTAAAAACTTCCAGTTATATGATAAGTGAGTACTAGGGATGTAATGTGCAACATGATAAAAATAATAATGCAGTACATTATAAATGAAAGTTATTAAGAAAGTAAATTCTAAGAGTTCTCATCACAAGGGAAATAATCTTCTATTTTTTAAATGCTGTGTCTATATGAGATGATTATTTCATGGTACATGTAAGTTAAATTGTTATGTTGTATATCTTACACTTATATGGTACTACATGTCAATTATAGCTTGATAAAACTGGGAAAAGATAGATAGATATTTTAAATAAATTTTTTTAAAGCTGGAAGACAGTTCTTTGAAAAACAACTTCTGGCAGATTGAAGAAAAAAATATTGGGGATAAAGAGGGGTTATAACTGTAGGTACCAGAAATATTTTTTAACTATGGTGGAAATTTCTCTGCTGATTTGTGTTCTGTTTCCATTTAGATAAGATCTGGCAGTATGTATGTGTAAAGGACTCAAGGATGATTATTAAATGGTGTGATCTGAAATGTTAGTGGTTTTTCTTTTTTTCTAAAAGTCAACCTCTAATATCTGGTACTGCTACACAGAAGAGTTTGCATAAGCTGTTTGACTCCTAAGAGTACTCCTCTTGTATTGCTACTATCAATACTTTGTTTGGAATAAGTGTTTGGAATCCTCATAATGAAGCTATTGCTAGCCTATTACTAGCATATTTATAATGTTATCTGCCTTTTTTCTACTACAATTAGTACCAATTAAAGCTCTGACTCTAATAGTCTTTAGTTCTGGAGTTACAGAATGAAATCCTCTACCACACATCTATTTGGAAATGATGGAGAAGATAAAGCCTTACCACCTTGTTCTTGTCATTCAAAACTAGATGCTGTTTGTAGTGTTTAGTTGCTAAGTTGCATCCAACTCTTTTAGAATAAACTAATGGTTACTAGAGGCAAGGAGGAGCAAAATAAGCAAAAGGAAGTAAGAGGTACAAACTACCAGTTACGAATAAGTTACAGGGATGTAATGTACAGAACAGGGAATAATAGTTGATATTTTACAGTAACTTTGTATAGATATTGAAGGAATCTATAAGGATATTGGATGACCATGTTGTATGCCTGAAACTAAAAAATATTGTCAACTGTACTTCAATTTTTAAAAATACGGATAAGCTAATCCATGCTAATAAAGCTTCAAGGTACAATAGGAAATACAGTTAAAAGTGCCTGTAGTATGCGCTGTACTAAGTCGCTTCAGTTGTGTCCAACTCTTTGTGACCCCAGGGACTGTAGCCCATCAGGCTCCTCTGTCCATGGGATTCTCAGGGCATGAATACTGGAGTGGGTTACCGTGCCCTCCTCCAGGGGATCTTCCTGACTCAGGAATCAAATCGGCGTCTCTTACATCTTCACATTGGTAGGCGGATTTTTTTTCCACTAGCAACATCAGGGAAGCCCCCAAATCTGACCTAAGTGCTAACTAACCATGCCAGTTAATATGTATTCCAGATTGGAACAGTTGACCAACTCCAAAGCATAGAGTAAAATAACTAACACAATATAATATGCTTAGATTTTTAAAAGCAAATCATAGATCTCATAACACCTTGAAATTTGACAAGCTTTATAACAAGCTTGTCAAATTTTAAGAAGCGTCTACACGAAGAATAACAATATGAGTAAATTCTCTTTACTGGATATCAAAATTTATCATAAAGCTATTATAATAAAGCTAATGTGGCATTAGTGGCAAGATAGACAAATAAGCCAATTGAGCAGAATAGAGAAGTCAGAAATAAAGGAGTATACCCTTGGGAAATTGATGGTACAGCTTGCACTGTAAACCAAAGATAAATTTCCCTAAATTTCCCAGGAAACTTTTAAAGTATTTTTTACATTTAAGCCTGTAATCCACATAGAAATTATTTTATGAATGTGTGATATAAGAAAAGATCCAATTTTATTTTTTTCCAAATGGATACCAATTGCTCCATTTACTGTAAAGCTCCTTCCTTTCCCACTGATTTGACATCTCCATCCTGTCAAATATTGTTTTCATCTCATAAACATAATTTTGAGAGAATAAAACATGTCATTGCATAATACATATTATTATTTCCTTTATGTAGGGTTAAAAAATACACAAAACTAAACATACAGCTTAGGAATACATACATTTGAGGTAAAATCATAAAAACAAAAGGAAAAAACAATAAACTCAAATTTTAGGATAATGGTTATCAGAGGGAGGAGTGTACAGGGATCTTCCAAAGTGTTATCATGTTTTTCCCTTCAGTTGAGTGTAAACAGAGGTCCATTTATTATAATTTTTAACCACACATAGACAAAATATATAGCCTTTTTCATGTCTGATATACTTCACAAGAATTCAAAGTGCCAAGCTGGATAGATAATTTTTTAAAAACACAATGTAATCACTTAATATACAGTGAAACTTGAGAACTTCAAAGATGAATAATACATTCTTAAAAGTTTCTAAAATATTTCTAGAGATAAAGAAAGAATTCCCTACTAAGCAAAAAGATCAGACTGACACTTAAAAGTAACAAAAGATATAGACAGAGAGTGAAGTAAGACTTTTAAAGCATTGAAGGAAAGAAATTTTAAGATTAAGAATATCTGTCCAGTGATATTTTCTCTTAAAAGTTAAGGCCCAATAATATTTTTCGATAGAAAGCCTTGGAAAATTTACCCAATGTCCACATTCTTTGAAAACAGTTTTTGGTAAAGTATGCTAATAAGAAGAGAATAAATCAAGCAGGATGCTATATTTCTCATTGAGGATTGTACCACCCAGAGTATGCCATCCTTCTCGGGGTACCCTGAAGCCTGAGTACTTTCTGCCATGGCCTATGACAGGTAATCTGTCTACTGTCACTCTTGTTCTATTCCTCAATCAAGAACAATGGAGGTAAGAATAAACAATGGGGGAAAGACAGTCTCTTCAATAGGTGGTTTGAGAAAATCAGTCAGATACATGTAAAAGAATGAAATTAGAATATATTCTCATGCCAGAAACAAAAGGAAACTGAGAATGTATTAAAGGCCTTAATGTAAGTTTGGAAAACATAAGAACCAAACCTTGGGCAGAATACTGGTTGACATAAAACACAGCAGTGATTTTTTTGGATCTGTCTCCTAAGGCAAAAGAAACAAAAACAAAAGTAAACAAATGGGACCTAATTAAAAGCTTTTGCAAAGTAAAGGAAACCATCAACAAAACAAAAAAGACAACCTACTGAATGGGAGAATATGTTTGAAAATGATATGACCAATAATGGGTTAATATCCAAACTACATAAACAGCTCATACAACTCTATGTCAAAAACAAAAGTTTAAAATATCAGCAGAAGACCTGAATAGATATTTTCCAAAGAAGGTGTACAGATGACCAAGAAGCACTTGAAAAAATGCTCCACATTGCTAATCATCAAAGAAATGCAAACCAAAACTACAATGAGATATCCCCTTATATCTGTCAGAAAAACTATCGTCAAAACAGCCACAAACAGGGCTTCCCCAGTGGTCCACTGCTTAAGAATCCACCTTGCAATGCAGGGAATACCGGTTTGACCACTGATCCAGGAGCATCCCACATACTGCACAGCAACTGAGCCTGTGAGCCACAACTACTGAGCCCATATGCCTACAGCCTGTGCTTGGCAACAAGAGAAGCCACCACAATGAAAAGCCCATGCACCACAACTAGAGAGGAGCTTCTACTCACGGCAACAAGAGAAAGCCTGTGTGCAGCAACAAAGACCCAGCAAAGCCAAAAAATAAAAATAAATAATTAAAAAAAAACACACACACAAATAACTAATTTTGGTGAGGAAGTGGAGTAAAGGGAACCCTTTATACTGTTGGTGGGAGTGTAAATTGGTATAGCCACTGTGGAAAACAGAATGGAGGTTCCTCAAAAAACTAAAAATAGAACTACCATATGATCCAGAAATTTCACTCCTGGTTATACATTGAAAGAAAATAAAACACTAATTTCAAAAGATACATGCACCCCAGTGTTCACAGCAGCATTATTTGCAAGATACAGAAGCAACCAACAGATGAATGGATAAAGATGTGGCATGTAGATGTGGCATGTATATGTGTGTGTATACACATACACACACACACACACATATATATAATGGAGTACTGTTCAGCCATAAAAATGAAATTTTGCAATTTGGAACAATTTGGATGGACCTGGAGAGTATTGTTTAGTGAAATAAAGACAAATACAGTATGTTAGCACTTATATGTGGAATCTAAAAAAAAAATAAAACAAATGAATCAGTATAACAAAACAGAAACAGGCTCACAGATACAAAGAAACTAGTGGTCACCTGGGGGGAGAAGGAAAGGAAGCTGGGCAAGATAGGGATAGGAGATTAAGGACTACAAACTTATGTGTAAAATTAATAAGGTACAGGATAGACTGTTACAGCAAAGGAATATAGCCAATATTTTACAATAACTACATGGAGTATAATCTATAAAAATTTGAATCATTGTGTTGTATATTTGAAACTGATAAAATACTATAAATCAACTATACCTAAATAAAAAAATACAAACTCAACTATTTGCTTTTATATAGACTGAGAAGACAAAGCAGTGAAAGCAGGTTTTGACCTCCTTGCTGACCATTAATTCTTTTCCCAACATGGTTTTGTATCACTGTTCAAATTACTTGCTAACTCCTCCTGGGGAAGAGTCAAAATTTCTCCCCAGCCCATGCACCTCAGGTTTTACCTCTGCCTCCTGGAGGGAGGATGATACACCTCTGCCCTACTGAAGTCAAGTGTGGCCATATGACTTGCTTTGGCTAGTGAAGTGTGGTCCAAAGTCCCATATGGTTTCTGAGCAGAAGCTTCAAGAACCAGCTCACAGTTCATCATTGTACTCTTTTCTAACAGCCTAAACAATAGCCATCCCCCAGTTTAAAGGGTGCTCCAAAAGTCTAGGTCCTGAAAAAAAACTGTGTAGTAACAAAGTCACAGCTATCTTAACAGACACATAGAATGAGAAGTGAATCTTTCCTGTTGTTAAGCTGGTGAAGTTTTGGGTCACTTACCACAGGATAACTTGGCCTAAACTGACTGATACATTCAACTTCAGTTCAGTTCAGTTCAGTCGCTCAGTCATGTCCCACTCTTTGTGACCTCATGAACTGCAGCATGCCAGGCCTCCTGGTCCATCACCAACTCCCGGAGTCCACCCAAACCCATGTCCATTGAGTCAGTGATGCCATCCAACCATCTCATCCTCTGTCGTCCCCTTCTCCTCCTGCCCTCAATCTTTCCCAGCATCAGGGTCTTTTCCAATGAGTCAGCTCCTCGCATCAGGGGGCCAAAGTATTGGAGTTTCAGCTTCAGCATCAGTCCTTCCAATGAACACCCAGGACTGGTTTCCTTTAGGATGGACTGGTTGGATCTCCTTGCAGTCCAAGGGACTCTCAAGAGTCTTCTCCAACACCACAGTTCAAAAGCATCAATTCTTCAGCTCTCAGCTTTCTTTACAGTCCAACTCTCACATCCATACATGACCAATGGAAAAACCATAGCCTTGACTAGATGGACCTTTGTTGACCAAGTATTGTCTCTGCTTTTTAATATGCTATCTAGGTTGGTCATAACTTTCCTTCCAAGGAGTAAGTGTCTTTTAATTTCGTGGCTGCAATCACCATCTGCAGTGATTCTGGAGCCCAAGAAAATAAAGTCTGACACTGTTTCCATTGTTTCCCCATCTATTTGCCATGAAGTGATGGGACCAGATGCCATGATCTTAGTTTTCCTAATGTTGAGCTTTAAGCCAACTTTTTCACTCTCCTCTTTCACTTTCATCAAGAGGCTTTTTAGTTGCTCTTCACTTTCTGCCATAAGGGTGGTGTCATCTGCATATCTGAGGTTATTGATACTTCTCCCGATATGGGTGGTGTCATCTGCATATCTGAGGTTATTGATACTTCTCCCGATATGGGTGGTGTCATCTGCATATCTGAGGTTATTGATACTTCTCCCGGCAATCTTGATACCAGCTTGTGCTTCCTCCAGCCCAGCGTTTCTCATGATGTACTCTGCATATAAGTTAAATAAGCAGGGTGAAAATATACAGCCTTGATGTACTTCTTTTCCTATTTGGAACCAGTCTGTTGTTCCATGTCCACTTCTAACTGTTGCTTCCTGACCTGCATATAGGTTTCTCAAGACGCAGGTCAGGTGGTCTGGTATCCCATCTCTTTCAGAATTTTCCACAGTTTATTGTATGTGATCCACACAGTCAAAGGCTTTGGCGTAGTCAATAAAGCAGAAATAGATGTTTTTCTGGAACTCTCTTGCTTTTTCAATGATCCAGCAGATGTTGGCAATTTGATCTCTGGTTCCTCTGCCTTTTCTAAAACCAGCTTGAACATCTGGAAGTTCACGGTTCACATATTTGCTGAAGCCTGGCTTGGAGAATTTTGAGCATTACTTTACTAGCGTGTGAGATGAGTGCAATTGTGCGGTAGTTTGAGCATTCTTTGGCACTGCCTTTGTTTGGGATTGGAATGGAAACTGACCTTTTCTAGTCCTGTGGCCACTGCTGAGTTTTCCAAATTTGCTGGCATATTGAGTGCAGCACTTTCACAGCATCATCTTTTAGGATTTGAAATAGCTCAACTGGAATTCCATCATCTCCACTAGCTTTGTTCATAGTGATGCTTCCTAAGGCCCACCTGACAGAATGTGGTCCACTGGAGAAGGGAATGGCAAACCACTTCAGTATTCTTCCCTTGAGAACCCCATGAACAGTATGAAAAGGCAAAAAGATAGGACACTGAAAGATGAACTCCCCAGGTCAGTAATTGTGCTGTTTGTCTCTGTATGTTTATTCTTTAATTCTTCTAAGTCTTTGTTAATTGATTCTTGCATTTTCTCCATTTTGTTTTCAAGGTTTTTTATCTTTACTATCATTATTCTGAATTTTTTTCAGGTAGTTTCCCTATTTCCTCTTCATTTATTTGGACTTCTGTGTTTCTAACTTGTTCCTTCATTTGTGTAGTATTTCTCTGCCTTTTCTTTTTTTTTAAACTTTTTGTGTTTTAGGTCTCCTTTTCCCAGGCTTCAGGGTTGAATTCTTTCTTCCTTTTGGTTTCTGCCCTCCTATGGTTGTTCACTACGAACAAAGCTAGTGGAGGTGATGGAATTCCAGTTGAGCTATTTCAAATCCTAAAAGATGATGCTGTGAAAGTGCTGCACTCAATATGCCAGCAAACTTGGAAAACTCAGCAGTGCAGTGGCCACAGGGCTGGAAAAAGTCCGTTTTCATTCCAATCCCAAACAAAGGCAGTGCCAAAGAATGCTCAAACTACCGCACAATTGCACTCATCTCACACGCTAGTAAAGTAATGCTCAAAATTCTCCAACCCAGGCTTCAGCAATATGTGAACTGTGAACTTCCAGATGTTCAAGCTGGTTTTAGAAAAGGCAGAGGAACCAGAGATCAAATTGCCAACATCTGCTGGATCATTGAAAAAGCAAGAGAGTTCCAGAAAAACATCTATTTCTGCTTTATTGACTACGCCAAAGCTTTTGACTGTGTGGATCACATACAATAAACTGTGGAAAATTCTGAAAGAGATGGGAATACCAGACCACCTGACCTGCGTCTTGAGAAACCTATATGCAGGTCAGGAAGCAACAGTTAGAAGTGGACATGGAACAACAGACTGGTTCCAAATAGGAAAAGAAGTACATCAAGGCTGTATATTTTCACCCTGCTTATTTAACTTATATGCAGAGTACATCATGAGAAACGCTGGGCTGGAGGAAGCACAAGCTGGTATCAAGATTGCCGGGAGAAGTATCAATAACCTCAGATATGCAGATGACACCACCCTTATGGCAGAAAGTGAAGAGCAACTAAAAAGCCTCTTGATGAAAGTGAAAGAGGAGAGTGAAAAAGTTGGCTTAAAGCTCAACATTAGGAAAACTAAGATCATGGCATCTGGTCCCATCACTTCATGGCAAATAGATGGGGAGACAGTGGAAACAGTGTCAGACTTTATTTTCTTGGGCTCCAGAATCACTGCAGATGGTGATTGCAGCCACGAAATTAAAAGACACTTACTCCTTGGAAGGAAAGTTATGACCAACCTAGATAGCATATTAAAAAGCAGAGACAATACTTGGTCAACAAAGGTCCGTCTAGTCAAGGCTATGATTTTTCCAGTGGTCACGTATGGATGTGAGAGTTGGACTGTGAAGAAAGCTGAGAGCTGAAGAATTGATGCTTTTGAACTGTGGTGTTGGAGAAGACTCTTGAGAGTCCCTTGGACTGCAAGGAGATCCAACAAGTCCATCCTAAAGGAAACCAGTCCTGGGTGTTCATTGGAAGGACTCATGCTGAAGCTGAAACTCCAATACTTTGGCCACCTCATGCGAAGAGTTGACTCATTGGAAAAGACCCTGATGCTGGGAGGGATTGGGGGAAGGAGGAGAAGGGGAAGACAGAGGATGAGATGACTGGATGGCATCGCCGACTCGATGGACATGAGTCTGAGTAAACTCCGGGAGTTGGTGATGGACAGGGAGGCCTGGCGTGCTGCGATTCATGGGGTCGCAAAGAGTTGGACACAACTGAGTGACTGAACTGAACTGATGTCAAAGAGTGTTCTACCTATGTTTTCCTCTAAGAGTTTTACAGTTTCTGGTCTTTAATACATTTTGAGTTTATTTTGATGTATGGTGTTAGGAAGTGTTCTAATTTCATTATCTTACATGTAGCTGAACAACTTTCCCAGGACCACTTACTGAAGAGACTGTCTTTTCTCCACTGTATATTTTTGCCTCATTTGTCAAAGATAAGGTGCCCATAGATGCATATATTTGTCTCTGGGTTTTCTATCTTGTTTCATTGGTCTATATTTCTGTTTTTGTTCCTACTACATTTTTAAAAATGAAAAACATGAGCAATAAACAGTACTAAAGCCCAACAGAGGAAGAGATACAGCAAAATTAAAATAAGCATAGAAACATTTCCTCCATGAAGTAGAAGGCAAGAACTTAAGCTGATTGCTAGAGAAACAAGGGTTTAGAAAAGAGCAAATGGCTTCATAAGAGTAATACATTTTCAAATTGTATAGACCTAGGTATATGTGTTTGTGTGCATGCACATACTCATGCTCAAAATCCAAGAGAGCTGTCAGAGACAAGATGAATCCTTTATAGAACTTCTGGATCCTCTCCTTCTTAATTAGTAGAGCAATTTGTGGCCAGGAGCTTTCTAAACTCCTGAGTATCAACCAGATACTCTTGGAAACAGCCATGTCAGTAACCACTCAGTCCCAGGACCAGTGGCCCCTCTGGTTCTAGCTAATGCTACCTCTCCCATGGGCAGTGGACAATTCCTGACTCTGGAGCATTTTCTCACCATTCCTCCCCAGGGCCCACCTGGTACAAGATCCCAGGACTTTAATGAAAGAGGAAATACAGGTCACACAAACTATCCAGGAGCTCTCCCTGGGACTGAGGGAGAAAACAAGAGAAAAACCTAAGTCTTAAGAGAGCCCTCTCCAAAGAGGCTCACACCCGAACACTTTGGCTCTTAACCACTGCCTGTCTCTATCTGTCTCTGGCCATATTAGTGGCTGGGAAACAAGGTCTACCTTTCCTGGCATCTAACTGAAGCCTCTCATCTCTAACTGCTGGAATGAAGTCTCCTTCCAGCAACAGTGTCCTGTGGCAAGCAGCCTGGCTGAAAATTCAAAAGACGCAGCAAACCCTGAGCAGCCATGTTTAGTGAGGCAGGTGAGAGACTTAAAGGTGTATAGTTATATGTAACTAGTGAGAGCTGTACAGGTTATCTGGTCCAAGCCCCTCCTGTTTCCACAGAAGGAAATTAGATCCAGATTAGGGAAATATCTTTCTCAAACTCAGACACTGCTACCTCCATTCCAGTAATGGCTGAGCTGGAAGATTGAGCCTTCTGCCCTTTGTCCATTTGGAGTCTTCTTGTTTGTTCCTTTATGTATCAAGTTCTGGGACACCTCCCTCCCCCAGAATTTAGGCTTTTATTTTGAATGGGAATGTTTTTACTGGCTGCAAAGCCAGATGAAGAGTAAGGAGGAGATTTCCTGGAGGACTGAAAATGAGAAGGGTGGAGAAAATAGTGAGAAAGACAACTTTATTCTGGCTAAGGAATCCCTAGTTTGCAGGGTTTTCAAAAGTTTGTACTAATGGGACACTTTGCTTTGATGGAATCCTACCACCAAAATCCTACCATCAAATATGATTAAACAGATGAATGGAGAGATGGGGTGATTGAGATGGATGTGAAACCTCAAACACTCTGTAACTCCTCAGCCTCTTGATACTTAGGGTGTCTCCCTAAAGCACTATGGCAAACTGTTTTCACACTTTGAAAACAGTGCCTGGAAGTATTCTGAGATCCTGGGCCTGGAATATTTTAAAATGGCACCGGGTTCAGTCCCACGTAGGACTTGGGACATGTACTAAGTAGTATCAGACTACTGAGATGCCCAATGGTAATGGGGAAGAAACCACAGAACAATTTGCCCTTTAGAAGTTCAGCTTCCTTTGCCCAGGAGCTTTCTCTCACTGCAATTCAGTATTTCTCTCTGAAGAAAACACAGCTAAACTGAGTTTCCTGAAAGTCTCCAGATCTTTTCTTTACATATAAAAAAAGAAATATTCAATGGAAAAGTAATTTTACAACATTAGAGAAACTGTTCAAAAGAAATGAATGCCCATAAGCCTACTAACCAATAGAGAAATCACTTCTATTTTTCAAGATTCTGTGTCAATTTTTGTTCATACACACGTTTGATGTTTTTGTGCAGGGTGTCATGGGCAAGACAGTTTGCAAAAGCATATGTTTCATTTGCCCAATTTCATAAATGAATAAGGGAAGAAACTGAGTAACTTTTCTCAGATGATACCATTAGAATGTTTGAGCCAAGACTCAAACTAAGGTTAGTACTCTAAAACTAGCACTCTTTCCACTTTAATAGATGCTGTCATAGAACTGTAGGGAGCACTATATCAGAGCCAAGGAATACCTGGACATAATTTAGGTGAACTTCCTACTAATGAAGTCATTCATGACCCCAAAACCACACAAAACTCATCTTAACAATCAGTTTAAAACTAGTAAGTGTGGTACATGAGGATGCATGCAAGACTAATTGAAACATCTAGACTAATCCCAACCTTGACTTCACTTTGCTATGAGGCCTCAGGCATTGCATTCACTTCATTTATAAAATGAAAGGGTTAAAAGCCATTATGACAACATCCTAGCATACTGTGAGTCTATGATCTCACTTGTCTAAGAAGGAATCACTTTCCCATGGGCCTCTCAGCCCTTAACCAGGGAGGGTTTTCTGGGCTCCGCCCCTTGTTTTGAATCCAGAACCTGATTTTCCTATGTATGATACATTGTTATTATTAAATGCACATGAGTTATTATTGTTATTATTATTATTACTAAGTGACAAAGTAGGGTGAAGGATAAAGATCATGACAAGATAATGCTAGCATTTAGAAAAGAAGGTCAAGTGAGAACATAGTATCTGAGGAGACACTCCCTTATCCTGAGTTTTCCATTTTGGTCTATAGGTAAGAAGGTATACGACTAAAGCGGCTTAGCACACAGCACAGAAGGAGGTATACTCTCTTTGAGCAAAAGACTCTTGTTCATGGAAAATGACTCAGATTAATGTCTCACAAGTGTAGAACCATTCAATTCTTGTGAGGGACAGAATCTCTAAGCAACCATGAAAAATGTCAGTATTATTACTGAGTTTGTCCTTCTGGGATTGTCCAGTGACCCCCAGATCCAGACCGTGCTCTTTGTGCTGTTCCTGGGGATTTACCTGCTGACATTAGTGGGGAACACAGTGATGATCCTGATCATCAAGGCTGATTCTCGGCTCCACACACCCATGTACTTCTTCCTCGGACACCTGTCTTTCCTGGATCTCAGTTTCTCCTCAGTCACTGTGCCCAAAATGCTACAGAACTTCTTGTCTCAGAAGAAAAGCATCTCAGTGTGGGGCTGCATCACTCAGAGTTTCTTTTTCACTCTCTCAGGGGGGACAGAAGCCTGTCTTCTCTCCGCCATGGCCTACGACCGCTATGCTGCTATCTGCCACCCTCTGGTCTACACTGTGGTCATAAACAGACCTCTCTGCACTGGGATTGTGAGCATAGCTTGGGCAGTGGGATTTTCTATTTCCTTGATGAATAGTCTCTTGGTTCACAAGTTGCATTTCTGTGGTTCCAACATCATCCCCCACTTCAGTTGTGAGCTACCTCCACTCTTCCCTCTGTCTTGTACTGACCCCACTGTCAACGAGCTTCTTCTAGCTGTGTCATGTACATCTTTAGGGCTGCTGACACTTCCCCCGATCCTCTTTTCTTACTCAAGAATCATTTCTGCCATACTGAGTATCCGCTCCTCTGAGGGCCAAGGCAAGGCCTTCTCCACCTGTTCCTCCCACCTCACTGTGGTGCTCCTGTTCTATGGGACGGCTCTGTTCAGGTACATCAGCCCCGCCTCAGGCTCAGTGTTGGAGCGAGTGGTCTCCATTCAGTACAGTGTCATCACATCCTTGCTGAACCCCCTTATCTACAGCCTCAAGAACCAGGAGGTAAAAACAGCTCTACTGCGAATGCTGAGGCAACAGAAGTGTGCCAGCAGGTAAGGGAAAGCTTCTGATCGGAAAGAGAAAATGTATTGCTAAAGGAGAAAGATGTTTATAGGCACAGAGCATTTGGGGAAATTGAATTTCAGTTATATTTAACTGTTTGGATTTTGAAGTAAATAAGCTGCCAAAAAAAAGAGAGGAGGGGGCTGGGGGAAAAAGAGAGGAGGGGGCTGGGGGAAAAAGAGCTTGATGTACACGTTCCTATCCAGGAGCCCTTTGCAAAATAATCAGAGAGAGACCTTCATAACTCTCTCATAGCTTCCCTCATATGAGGGTCTTCCCTCATAGCTCATTGGTAAAAAATCCATCTGCAATGCAGGAGACCCTGGTTCAATTCCTGGGTTGGGAAGATCTGCTGGAGAAAGGATAGGCTTCTTGGGCTTCCCTTGTGGCTCAGATGGTAAAGAATCTGCCTGCAATGAGGGAGACCTGTGTTTGATCCCTGGGCTGGGAAGATCCCCTGGAGAAGGGAAAGGCTACCCACTCGAGTATTCTGGCCTGGAGAATTCCATGAACTGTATAGTCCATGGGGTCACAAAGAGTCAGATACAACTGAGCAACTTTCAGTTCACACACATGTTCACAGAGAGAGACCTTGGCTCTGTGTGAGGAAATAGCAGGGCTTGCTGACATGCATAAAGTATATTGAAGCAGAACAGGGTCTCTGGCCAAAATGTCAACTTTTCCTTGGCATTTTCATAAAGGCACACAATAAAGAAAGGAGCCTACAACAATGAAGAAATCAGGTATAACTAATACTCCAGAATGAAAACATCAGAGCCATCCATTCATAAGACCTGGTGGTATTCTCTGGCATCAAAAGGCCAGTGAACCTGAATAGACTGATGTGCTGGTTAATTTTACATGTCAACTTGATTGGATTAAGGGATGCCCAGATAGCTGGCAAAACATTATTTCTGGGTGTGTCTATGACGGTGTTTCCAGGGGCTTGCCTGGTGGCTCAGGGGTTAAAGCATCTGTCTGCAATGCAGGAGACCCAGGTTCAATCCCTGGTTCAGGAAGATCCCCTGGAGAAGGAAATGGCAACCCACTCCAGTAGTTTTGCCTGGAGAATCTCATGGATGGAGGAGCCTGGTAGGCTACAATCCATAGGGTCGCAAAGAGTCGGACACGACTGAGCGACTTCACTTCACTTCAGCAAAGAAGACTGCCTGGGTATCATCCAACTGCTAAGGGCTAAAATGGAACAAAACAGGGTGAGTGTGCTTCCTCTGCCCAATATCTAAATATTGATGCTTCCAGTTCTTGGACCTTCAGACTAAAGGTGGGACTTCTCTCACTAGCTCCCCTGGTTCTTAAACCTTCAGTTTAGATTAGAATTACAACACTGTCTTTCCTTGGCCTCTCTCTTGCAGATGGCAAATCTCAGCTTCCATAATTGTGTGAGCCAATGTCTCATAATAAATCTCTTCTACATATCTATATGTTTATGTATATAGTCTATCAGTTCTGTTTTTATAGGAAAATTGTGACCAATATGCAGGAAAACATGAAAAAAATTAAATTATTCTCATATTAGAAATCCATGTATCATGCCTATCTTATTTTTCCTAAGCCCTCTTGCCTAAGATCTTATGTTTAAAAAATACAGCATGTGCATTTGATCCAGGTACATATTGTATAACAGTATATGGAGTAGGGGGTATGCATGAATAATTATAGAAATAAAATTAAAAGGCCAATAAGGTACCCCTTTGCATCTATATAATTAATAAACAAATACATAATACCAGCCTATTATGAGAAACATTAATGAAGACCTAAATAGAAAGTAATATATCATGCTTATAAATGGTAGACAATTTTAAAAATGTCAGTTGTTCCCAAATCATTTATATATTTAGTCTGTTGTTGTTGTTTTAGTTGCTACGTCGTGTTCAACTCTTTTGTGACCCCATGGACTGTAGCCTGCCATGCTCCTCTGTCCACAGGATTTTTCAGGCAAGAATACTGGAGTGGGTTTGCCATTTCCTTCTCCAGGGGATCTTCCTGACCCAGGAATCAAATCCACATCTCCTGCATTGGCAGGCAGATTCTTTACCACTGAGCCACCAGAGAAGCCCATATTTTTAGTATAATTTCAATTAAAATTCCAGAACAATTTTTTATTAATTTGAAAAGTTGATTCCAAAATTTATGCAAAAGTAAACAAGTCAACAAAGGCCAAATTAAGAAGAATAAGACATCAAGATTTATTATAAAACTATGTAATTAAAACTTTATATTACTGACAAATAAACAAATATGCTAATGGAAAAGAGAACTCAGAAATGGACCCCAAACTCAGAAGTAAACACTGAGATGGCAAGGTAGATCAATTCATTGAGGGTGTACTTTTCAATCAATACTGCTGGGATGATTAGCTCTTCATGTAAAAAATTAATAAAATTTTATCCTCACCCAGCATAAGCGAAAAACAGTCCCAGTCAAAGTATTTATATGTGAAAGGCAAAACTAAAAATCTTTTATAACATAATGTAGGACAATATATTCATGGCAGAGGAGGATTTTTAAAAACCAGATATGAAAAGTACTATAATCTCAGATATGCAGATGACACCACCCTTATGGCAGAAAGCAAAGAAGAACTAAAGAGCCTCTTGATGAAAGTGAAAGAGGAGAGTGAAAAGGTTGGCTTAAAACTCAACATTCAGAAAACTAAGATCATGGCATCCATCCCATCACTTCATGACAAAGAGATGGAGAAACAGTGGAAACAGTAACAGACTTTATTTATTTGGGCTCCAAAATCACTGCAGATGGTGATTGCAGCCATGAAATTAAAAGACGCTTGCTCCTTGGAAGAAAAGTTATGACCAACCTAGACAGCATACTAAAAAGCAGAGACATTACTTTGCCAACAAAGGTCCATCTAGTCAAAGCTATGGTTTTTCCAGTAGTCATGTATGGATATAAGAGTTGGACTATAAAGAAAGCTGAGCGCTGAAGAATTGGTGCTTTTGAACTGTGGTGTTGGAGAAGACTCTTGAGAGTCCCTTGGACAGCAAGGAGATCCAACCAGTCCATCCTAAAGGAAATCAGTCCTGAATATTCATTGGAAGGACTGATGCTGAAGCTGAAATGCCAATACTTTGGTCACCTGATGCGAAGAACTGACTTATTTGAAAAGACCTTGATGCTGGGAAAGACTGAAGGCAGAAGGAGAAGGGGACGACAGAGGATGAGATGGTTGGGTGGCATCACCAACTCAATGGACATGAGTTTGAGTAAACTCCGGGAATTGGCAATGGACAAGGAGGACTGGCATGCTGCAGTCTATGAGATCACAAAGAGTTGGACACGACTGAGAAACTGAACTGAACTGAACTGCCAAAAAATGTTGATAAATGTAATTATATTAAGATTATATTATAAGTAAGTATAATCACATTAAGATTATTAATATTATTAATAATTATATTAAGATTATTAATTATATTAAGATCCCCTAATCTTCCCAATGGAAACAGGAAATGGCAACCCACTCCAGTATTCTTTCCTGGAAAATTCCATGGACAGAGAAGCCTGGAGGGTTTCAGTCCATGAAGCTGCAAAAGTCAGACATGACTGAGCAGACATGCATACATATGTATGTATGAAGTGAATACAACCAAAGAAAATGAATAAACATTTCCACACCAAGTAGCATGGATCAACCTTAGATATAATATTGTACAAAATGTTACATGAAACTATTTCATTCATATAAAGTTCAAATAAAGGCAAACAGGACTATATTATTTAAGGATGCACGTGTAAATGGTAAAACTACAAAGAAAGTAAGGAAATCAGTAAGAATGTTAGGGCAACCTGTGTTAGTACTAAGAGAAGGGACAGGGCTCCTGTAGCAGAGTGATGTACACTCCCGGTGCTGGTAATGTACTATTTCTTAACCCTTAAAGTTTTTTCTTATATAGTGATCACATAGATCTTTGCTTTATTAAATAATTGTTAAGTTATACACAAATGTTACATGGAATTTTTAGTAAACATGGTAATTTTAATTTCTTGGATAAACTATAAATAGTAAAAAATGAAGTGATTTCTATTAAAACCAGAAACCAAGCAGACATGCCTGTTTTCTCCACTGTTTCCTTACATTGTTTTGAAATTTATAACTATGATAATAAGACATGAAGAGGAAATACTTAAAATAATTATAAAATACCAAGTTACTTATTTTGTATGCAGATGATATGATTAATTCTTAGACTCAATAGGCTGAGATGAAGGGAAGAATGAGAATTAATAAGATTAAGTTGACAACACAAAAAATAAACACACACACAGTTTATTACTATCCTATCAAAAACCAATTTGAACTGAAAGTGGAAAAAAAATCCATTCACATTATCAACAAAATCATAAAATAACTAGTAATAAATTTAACCAAAAAATACAGAATTTATATGACTAAAACTATATTTAGTCATAAAACAAGATCTGAATAAAAATTTCTTTAAAAAAAAGTTTGTAGAATGTTGGGGGTCCTTTAATGGACTGGAACCTGGTGGTCCAGTCAACGATAAGAAAGTGAAAGAAGGAAAGAGGCTAATATTCCCTGGGTTATGCAGCCAGCCTTCGTGCTCCAGAGAATCAGCCAGAAATAGAGAGAGAGAGAGAGAGAGAGAGAAATAGAGAGAAAGAAGGACACAGGGACCCAAGTCTCTGGTGGAGCAAGGGTGTTTTATTCAACATAGTGTGGGAATATATATTGTCTTACAAGGTAGCTTTTTTCAGCAAAGATAAAGATCAAAAATCCAGACAGTCCATATCAAAGAGAGACGGTTGTAAATAATCACTTGGTCCATAAAAAGGAAGAGGGTCATAAATAGTTACTTTTCTCCCTATGGAGAAACTAACGAAGGAAATGCATGCATTCCTCACCCCAGGGAGTGGTTTACCACTCCTCTTAATTCCTGAATATTCAGGAATTAATAAGGAACAGAGGATTCATGACAGATCCAAAACAGCACACAGGACGCCTCCTGTTAAATGCTTCCTGACAGTAGAATTACTATCCTTTTGATTACGTTTGATCAGATTCACCAGTAAAACCATCTGGACCTTGAGTTTCCTTCTGATTATGGTTACAAATTCAATAGTTGATAGTGCTACTGTGGTTTTCTACATATTCTTGTAATTTGTTAATCTGTGTCTTTCAAAGAATTTCTCCATTTAAATTGTCAAATGCATTGGCATAAAATCATGCATAACACCCTCATATTGGCTTTTAAGTCTATGAAGGATCTGTAGTGATACACTCTCTCATTCATGATCCTGATAACTTGTTCATTGAAAAAGACCCTGATGCTGCGAAAGACTGAAGGCAGGAGGAGAAGAGGATGACAGAGGATTAGATGGTTGTATGGCATCACCAACTCGATGAACGTGAGTTTGAGCAAGCTTAGGGAGTTGGTGATGGACAGAGAAGCCAGGCATGCTGCAGTCCATAGGGTCACAAAGAGTCAGACATGATTGAGCAACTGAACTGATAACTTGTTTTTTCACTTTTTCTCTTAATCTCATGAAGATTTATTGGCTTTATTGATTAAAAAATATTTTTAAAATTTTCTTTATTGTTTTTTGTTTCTTATTTTGTTAATTTCAACTTTTCATTATTGCTTTTTTATATTAATTTCCAGTCTAAGTTGATTTGTTCTCACTTCTTGAGGTCTTTATTTTTTTTCTAATATAAACATTAAATTTTCCTATAAGTGTTAATTTATCTGTATCCCATAAATGTTGATATTTCATTTTTATTCAGTCAAAAAATAACTCACTATTCCCTTTGTGGTTTCTTTGTTGACCCCTGGGTTATTTGAAAGTGTATTGTTTGATACTTAACTATTTGGGGATTTTACAGATACTTTCAATTATTGATTTATAATTTAGTTCCATTGTGATCAATTTAGGGGTTTTCTCAATGGTTTAGCTGGTAAAGAATCTGCCTGCAATGTAGGCGATGCAGGAGACATGGGTTTGATTCCTGGGTCAAGAAGATCCCCTGGAGGAAGAAATGGCAACCCACTCCAGTATTCTTGCCTGAAAAATCCCATGGACAGAGGAATCTAGTGGGCTACAGTCCAAAGGGTCTCAAGGAGTCAGACATGACTGAGCATAGACCATATATATATAGTGATCAGTTTGCTTAATGGCTCAGCATACTTTTAGCTTAAGACGGCTTTGTATGTATTATGTTGTTGCTGAGTGGAGTCTATAAATGTCTATTAAAGTTTATTGATAGTGTTATTCAAATCTTCTATATCCTTACTGCTTTTCTGCCTACTTTTTCTATCAATTACTGAAAAAGGAGAGTTAAAATAAGCAAGTATCATTGAGAATTTTTCCATTTCTCCTTTCAATTCTATCAGTTTTTCTTTCATTATTGTAAATCTCTGTTGTGTCTTCTTAGAAAATTGATTTTATTATTATTATGAAGTGTCCTTATTTATCCCTAGTAGTATGGCTTGTTATGAAGCCTATTTTTCTGTATTATGGCTTGTTCTGAAGTCTGCTTTGCCCTAGATTTCTATAACCCTTTCTGCTTTCTTACAGTTGTATATAAAGATATGTCCTTTCCCATCCCTTTACTTTTAAACTAAGGCAAAGTCCACCATTGTTAATGAGAGTGTGCCCATAAGAGCAAACAGAGCTGACTTGAACTCCATACCTGCCTCTGACCAGGGCAGAAGCAACCATTTCCAATGTACGTGTCCCTGCCCACATTTGGGAGGAATAAAACTACCTCTAGGGTGGAGACCACCAAAGCCTGTAGGAGCAAAACCAGCTCAACAGTGTGGTACCAGGCACTGTGGCCCCAAACATGTCTAATGCACACACACTAGGGAAAAAGTGAAACCAGCATAGAAATATAGTCCTTCAGGCCACAGCCATGACCCTAACCAAGGCAAAGACTACTATCACACCAAGGAGAAATACAACTCACTCAGAGCTTCTGCTCCAACACCTTGGGCCCCAAACCTGCATCCAACAGAGTGGAAATAGCCAATCAACACAGGAAAAGTTCTGGTTAAACTTGGCTCTGGCTCTATCCCTTTCAACTCCACCCCTACTTCCCATACCAAGGTGGTAGCTTCCTACAGAAACCAAGGTAAGATGTGACCCATGTTCACTTCAGAACCAGCTCTCCCACCAAAGCCACTGGACACATGCAGATGACATAGGGATGCTCCCAAACAAGGAAATGACTTCATGACTGAGATAGGTAACTGCTTCACCTAATTTTGTAATGATAGAGAAAGTAAAAACAAAATGAGAAGACAAAACAATATGTTTCAAACAAAAAAACAAGAAAAACACCCTAATGTAACAACCCAGGTCTCCCACATTGCAGGCAGATTCTTTACCAGCTGAAACAACAGGGAAACCCTAATTTAACAAAGATAAATAATTTATCTGATAAAGAATTCAAAGCAAAAATGATAATAATGTTAACTGAACTTGGGAAAAGAATAAATAAACACAGCAAGAATTTTAATAAAGAACTAGAAAATATTTTAAAAGAGCCAGTCAGAGCTGAAGAATAGTTGAAATAAAAAAATCATACCAGAGGGAATTAACAATAAATTAAATGAAAGAATACAGAAGTGATCTAGAAGATAGAATATTGGAAACAAACAAATCAGAACAGCAAAAAGAAAAGCAAATTTTTAAAAGTAAGGATAGTTTAAGGGACCTCTATAACAGTATCAAACATACTCCAAGAAGGGGAAGAGAGGAAAAAGGGGTAGAAAACATATTTGATAAAATTATAGTTGAACATTTCATGAACCTAAAGAAAGAAACAGATGTCAGTACAGGAAGTAAAGAGAGTTCCAAAGAAGATGAAACCAAAAAGACTCACACTAAGACAGATCATAATTAGAACAGCAAAAGCTAAATACATAATTTTAAAGGAAGTAAGAAAAACACAAAGGGTCACATACAAAGGAACACCCTTAAGGCTATCAGCTGACTTCTGCAGAAACTCTGCAGGCCAAAAGGGGGTGGATTAATATATTTAAAGTGCTGAAAGAGAAAAACTTATATATAGATCATCTAGACAGAAAATCAATATGAAAACAATGGCCTTAAATGACACATTAGACCAGTTGGACTTAATAGACATTTATGGCACATTCCAGGCTGCCCTAGAAGCTTAGCTGGTAAAAAACCACCTACCAATGCAGGAGACACAGGAGATTCAGGTTCAATCCTTGGGTTGGGAAGATCCCCTGGAGAAGGAAATGGCAACCCACTCCAGTATTCTAACCTGGAAAATCCCTTGGGCAGAGGAGCCTGGAGGGCTGCAGTCCATGGAGTCACAAGAGTTGGACATGACTGAGCATGGGACATTCCATCCAAAAAACAGAAGAATACATATTTTTTCAAGTGCACATGGACCTTTCTCTGGGATACCTCATATGTTAAATCACAAAGCAAGTCTCAACAAATAGGATAGAAATTATATTGAGCACATTTTTCCAACTCCAACTGCATGAAACTAGAAATCAACCATAGGAAGAAAAGTGGAAAAAATACAACTATGTGAAGACTAAACAATATGCTACTAAAAATGCCTAGGTCAATGAAGATATCAGGGGAAATTAAAAAATACCTTGAGACAAATAAAAATAAAAACACAAATTTCTCAGTCTATAGGATGCAGTAAAAGCAGTTCTAAAAGAGAAATTTATAGTGATATGAACATACCTAAAGAAACAGGAAAAATCTCAAAAAAAAACTTAAACCACCACCTAAATAAATTAGCAAAAGAAGAAAAAATAAAGCTCAAAGTCAGGGGAAGGAAGGAATAAGGGTCAGAGTGGAAATAAACAAAATAGACCAAAAAATTTTTTAAAGATCAGTGAAACCAAGAATTGGTTCTTTGGAAAGATAAACAACTGATGTTAAGGAAATTAAATGGAAGTAGTCTTGTTCAGGCTTCAGAGACAAGAAAGCAGAGCAGGCCTCTGACCTTGCTTCTGACCTGCCTAGACACTGCCTTGACTACATGCCTGCTCGCAAGTGCAACCTGAGAGGAACTATAGATAAGATAAGGTGCAGGTCTTGGAATTCTTGAGCCCCCCAGAGGAAGTCGGGCCAAGCACACCCAGGACTTAACAAATTCCTATGACTCACAAGATAAAACAAATAGCATTGTAAAAAGATGAATGTGAAATCAGAATTTCAATTTGCTCACAAACTGACAATGATATCAGTTTGCAACCAGGAATTATAAGCGGTACCCAAAAACTGCAATTTGAAGTCTCACTTGTGGAGCAGATGTGGTGCCCTGGACCTTTTCCCAATTGGGACTCCAGATTGCTGTTATATGGGACTTCCCAGTGCTGTTTGAGTCTAGATGCTGTTTCAGTCGATGCATTTTCTCTCCTCTACAGTTCCTATTTCTCTTTTATTTTATTTATTGTATATTGAAGATAAATTAGGCAATTCTGTATTAAATATTGAAATTGTTTATTTGTATATATCTTTTGCTAATGAATCCTTCAAACCTGAAGCGAAAGTTAAAACTTTTGGCAAAACAATTGATAAACCTTTAGCCAGGTTCATCAATAAAAAGAGAGGACCCAAATAAAATAAGAAATAAAAGAGGATAAATTATAACCAATATCACAGAGATACAAATACTGCAAACAACGTAGTATTCATAAGAGCATACAACAAACAGTTACATCCCAACAAACTGGACATACTAGAACAAATGGACAGATTCCTAGAAATACACAATCTTTCAAATCTCAACCAAGAAGAAATAAGTAATCTGGACAGACTGAGTACTAGTACTGAAATTGAATCAGTAATGAAAAAACTTCCCAAGAAACAAAAGTCCAGAACCAGACAGCTTCACAGAGCAATTCTACCAAACGTGTAAAGAAGAGTTAGTACTTATCCTTCTCAACTATTCAAAAGAAATTGGAGTGGATAGAACACTACCAAATTCATTCTATGAAGTTGCCATTACTCTAACACCACAATCAGACAAAGAAAATTATAGGCCAATATCCACGATTAATACATATGTAAAAATCTTCAACAATATATTAGCAAACTGAATTCAATAATATATAGATCAAGTCATACACCATGATGAAGTGGGATTTATTCCAAAGATGCAAGGATGGTGTAATATTCACAAATCAACAGTGTGATACACCCCATTAACAAACAAAGGATAAAAATCACATGATCATCACAACTGACACAGTAAAAGCATTTGGCAAAACTCAACATCACTCATGATTTAAAAAAAAACAAAAAACCTCTATACCCTCAACAAAGTTGGTATAGAGGAAACATACCTCAACTCAACATGATAAGTCCATCTATTACAAAACCAAGGCTAACATCATACTCAATGGTGAAAAGCTGAAAGTGTTTCCTCTAAAATCAGGAAAAAGACAAGGATGCCCATTCTCACAATTTTTATTTAATATAGAATTGGAAACCCTAGCCAGAGTAATCAGACAAGAAAAAGAAATAAATGGCACCCAAATTAGAAGGGAAGAACTAAAACTATAACTATGTACAGATGACATGATGCTAAATATAGAAAACCTTAAAGTCTCTACCAAATTTACAATAAATGAATTTAGTAAATTTGTAGGATATAAAATTAATATACAGAAATCCATTGCTTCTCTATACACTAATAAAGAACTATCAAAAAGAGAAAGCAATAAAACAATCCCTTTCAAAATCACATCAAAAAGAAAAAAATATCTAGGGATAAACTTAACCAAGGAGATAAAAGACCTGTACTCTGAAAAATATAAGACATCAATGAAGGAAAGTAAAGATGATACAAATAAATGCAAAGATATCCCATGTTCATGAATTACAATTAGAAAAAAGTGATATTGTTAAAATGACTATATTACCCAAAACAATCTACAGATTTAATATAATCCCTACCAAAATACTCATGCCATACTCCACAAAACCAAAAAAATCCTAAAATTTATAGCAAACTGCAGAAGACCTCAACAGTCAAAGCAATCTTGAGAAAGAATAACAAAGCTGAGGTATCACATTCCCTGACTTTAGACTATACTATAAAGCTACAGTAATCAAAACAGTATGGTATAGGCACATGCACAGACACATAGATCAACGGAATAGAACAGAAATCCCAAAAATAAACCTATGCATTTATGATCAACCAATCGATAACAAAGGTGGAAAAAATGGGGAAAAGACAGTCTCTTCAATAACTGGTGCTGGGAAAACTACACAGCTACATGTAAGAGAATAAAATTAGGACATTTTATCATACTACATACAAAAATAAATACAAAATGGATTAAAGACCTAAATGTAAGACCAGAAACCATAAACGTCTTAGAGGAAAACATAGGCAATACACTCTTTGACATAAGTCTTAGGAATATTTTTTGGATCTGTCTCCTTAGGCAAGAAAAGCAAAAGGAAAAATAAACAAATGAAGTCTGATTAAACTTAGAAGCTTTTGCACATCAAAGGAAACCACTGACAAAAGAACAACCTACTGAATGGGAGGGCTTCCCCAGTGACTCAGCGGACACGGGAGACACCGGTTTGACCCCTAGGAAGATCCCCTGAAGGGCAGCTTGGCAGTCCTCTCCAGTACTCTTGTCGGGAAAGCCCCATGGACAGAGGAGCCTGGCAGGCTACTGGCCGTGGGGTCAGAAAGAGTCAGATACAACTGAAGCCACTGTGCACTGAATGGGAGAAAATATTTACACTGGTAAGGGGTAATATAAAAAACAAATAGAGAGTTCATACAACTCAGTATCAAAAAACAGCCTAATTAAAAATAGGCAGATTGCCTAAATAAATATTTTTCCAAAGAAGATATACAGATGGCCAATGGGCACATGAAAAGATGCTCAACATCACTAATAATCAGCAAAGTGCAAATTAAAAGTATGATGAGTTACTACCTCACATCTGTCAGAATGACTACCCTGAAAAAGATAACAAATAATAAACGTTGATGAAAATGTGGAGAAAAGGGAGCCCTAGTACACTGCTGGTCAAAATGTACATTGGTACAGTCACTGTGGAAACAGTATTAAGTTTTCTCAAAAATTAAAAATAGAATGATCATATGATCCAGCAATTCTAATCCTGGTTATATATCCAGAGAAAATGAAAAAAAAAAAAACACTAATCTGAAAAGATATTTGCACCTCCAGTGTTCATAGCAGCATTATTCACAACAGCCACCTAAGAAGCAATCTTAGCCATCTAAGAAGAATCTGCCATTCACAGAAGCAATCTAAGTGTTCATCAAAAGATGAATGGACAAATAAACTGTCCATTCATATGTCCAAACTGGTCATTCAAATAAACTGTTCATCATGAACAGACAAACTGTCACACACACATACACACACACACAAATGGCATATCAGCCATAAAAAAGAATTTACCATTTGTAACAACATTCATGTAACAACATGGATGAACTTGAAGAGTATTATGAAAGGTGACATAAGTCAGAGAATGACAAATACGGTATGTCTTCACTTATATGTGGAATCTTAAAAACAAGACAAATAAATGCATATAACAAAACAGAAACATACTCAGATACAGAGAACAAACTATGTTTACCAGTGGTGAGAGCAGTGAGCAGAGAGACATGATAGGGAATGGGATTAAGAGGTATGAACTAGTAGGTATAAAATAAATAAGCAATATGGACACAGTACAGCACAGGGAATATAATCAATATATTATCATTACTTTAAATTGGGTATAATCTATAAAAATATTCAATCATTGTTGTATACCTGAAACTAATATAATATTATAAATCAACTAGTCTTCAATGATAAAAGCAACAAATAACTAAATTAAGATACCGTACTGTGTCAATGAGTAATCTGTTTAGAATTAAGTTTTTGTACTATAAAATAATGACAATTTGAGATTACACCACTTTGAAGTTGTCTGAATATAACGTGATATTTCACAGTGCTGGAATTCCCTGGCAGTCCAGCAGTTAGGACTCCACAAGCATTTCTTACAGTTCCAGCTTACTGTTACCTGTCCCTGGGTAAAATTCCTGTGTGACAGCCTTCTCTGGTTTATAGCTGTGAGTAACAGAGCGTTCTGCCTTTCACCTGTCTGTCTCTGAGTTGTGTCCTACCACCAAAACCTCTTTAAATCTTATAAAAGCATCTCATCTTACCCTGGTTGCAGCACCAGCTGTCACTGATGGCCGCTGGCACTTGGTTCACTGTTTGCACTGACTACACATTATTTCTGCCAAGTAACATCAGTTGCCAGCAACTTGCTTTTGAATTGTGTTTTTAAAGTTTTACACCATGTGCCTATATTACTACTTAATTTAGTCCTCATAACCACTTTTAAGGAGAAGAAGAATGAGTGACATTATACCAAGTTGATTGATCTGTCATCTAGAGGCAAAGCCAAAACTAAAAACAAATCTTTTGGTTCCTAGTTTAGTGCTATTTCTAGCACGACTCTGTGCCCACTATTCAATTTAGCACTGTCTTTCAAATTAAAATTTTCCCATTTAAAGAGTACACAAGAGGGACTTAACTGGCTATCCAGTGGTTAAAACTATGTCTTCCAATGCAGGGGGTGTGGATTCCATCCCTGGTTGGGAAGCTAAGATCCCACAAGCCTCGTGGCCAAAAAAACAAAACATAAAACAAAAGCACTATTGCAACAAATTCAATAAAGACTTTAAGAAATGATGTTTTGTCGCTGTCATGTCTGACTCTGCGACCCCATGGACTGCAGCACAGCAGACTTTAAAAATGGTCCACATCAAAAAATTTAAAAAATAAAATAAAATCAACAACAAAAAAGACTACACAAGAAACTGTTACCTCCTTATAAGGCTACTCCTTCCCTCCCCTCAATGTCAAGGAAAGTAATATTTAAGGTTACGCTGCAGAATCCCTTAATCCTTCACACCACCACCACTATTGCCAAGCATGATTTAAGGGACCTTGGAGCTCTGGCACTTCTGGAAAGACAGCCCCTCTGGCCTTAACTCTGTTCAAAACATGATTGAAAGAGGATGTACAAGTGCAGCACACTTCTAGTGAGACTTTCATTCTATCACAGACACCTCATCTACTCATCCCAAGCCAACCCTTAAACCTCATCTCACCACTGACAAGATGACAATCCTAAGAACTGACTATACACCTCCCCCTGAGAGTACTAATTCTATCATGTCCTATATCTCTGCTTACAACACTAGCCACAAGAATACTTGGCCTCCAGATCATCCCTCACCATAGGGATTCTTACCCTATTACTGTCTTCTACATTGCCTAATTTGAATCAGACTCTAACCCCCAAAACAACTTTTAACTTCTTCCACTGTGATCTCTGGAATTCAGGATCCATCATCAATAAAATCCCATTGCTGTAGATTGAATGCTTGTGCCCTCCCAAAATTCATATACTGGAACCTAATCCCCAGTGTGATGGTATCTGGATGTGCAGCCTTCAAGGAAGTGATTAGGTCTTTTGGGCAGACCCCTCATAAATAGGATTAATGCCTTTATAAAAGAGGCCTCAGAGAGCTCCCTTGCCCCTTCTGTCATGTGAAGACAGAGCAAGAAGACACCAGAAGCAGTTTTTCACCAGAATCTGTCAGTGTCTCAGTCTTAGGCTTCTCACCCTCCAGAACTGTGAAAAATAAGTGTTCACTGTTTATAAGCCACCCAGTCTATGGTATTTTGTTACCACAGCCTGAACAGACTAAGACACTCCTATATCCTTCAACCTCTTTGACAGACGTTTCTTTCACCTCTTTTATCTAACTGAAACTTGGCTACCTCTTCAGGAAAAAGCATGCTTCTTTTGAAGTCCTCTCAAGGGGACTTTTCTCCAACAATATACAGACCAATGCTTCGCAAATGGTAAATTGCAACCTATTTCTGGTGGCTCAGAGGTTAAAGCGTCTGCCCACAACGTGGGAGACCTGGGTTCGGTCCCTGGGTAGGGAAGATCCCCTGGAGAAGGAAATGACAACCCACTCCAGTATTCTTGCCTGGAGAATCACACGGACGGAGGAACCTGGTAGGCTACAGTCCACGGGGTTGCAAAGATTTGGACCCGACAGCGACTTCACTTTCACTTTTCACTTTCATGGTTTATGAAATCAATTTAATGGGTAGGAAATAAAAAAACTTTAAAAATAAATAGAAAAATATCAACACATACTGCATGTAGTTAAGGTATTGTTCCATGAAAGTAAGCTATTTTTTCAAGTATATAAATGATGACTTTCAAATATATGGGTTTTTTTTTTCCAATTCAATATATGAAATTTGAAAGCCACTGCTTTACTCCTTATAGGGTTAGAAGTAGAATAAATATGCTCTTTGCTCTTCATTACTGTCTCAAGTACCACTTCCCTCCTTTCTCCCTAAGTAATGTCCTGCTCCTTTGAGACATCAGGCCATTCCACACGTTACCTTTCCTTGTTATTATCACCTACCATAGTCCTGGTCATTCTCCTTCTTTCATTAAAGACTCCCTCAACTAGCTTGCTATCTTACTCTATGTAACCTCATCATCATTCATGGTAGTATCCATGTGGATGACCCATCTTATGCCCTGAGTTCAACTGTGCAAGCATGATCATTAAAATACTGAAACATTTTCGTTGCCACTAGTGCCTCCAGGACCCTGGACAGAACTATAAGCTACTTCATTTGTCCACCTCACTGAGACTCAGGAATAAATTTATTTTTCATCCAATCTTTGCTCTGTCCCACCCTACTAAAGTCCTCTTTTCACCAATTATACAGCTCCATACCTAGGTCTTATCCTTTACTGAATTATTCCTATGTGTTAAATTACCTATTTTGTTGACAGAAAAAAAAACCACAAGGTGGGAGTTGTGTGTTAAGTTTTATTTGGAGCAAAATGAGGACTATAGCCTGGGAGACACCCTCTCAGATAGCTCTGAGGAACTGCTTTAAAGAGGTGGGGGAGTATGACAAAACCCACTGGAAAAAATATATATATATAATAATTAAAAAAAAATAAATAAAAAAAAAATAAAGAGGTGGGGGGAGGTCAGTATATAGGTGATTTTGCTGAAGGGGGATACATGTATCCAGCATATACTTTGGCAGGTTACTGCTAAGTCACAGAAGGCTGCTGATAGTCACAAGGAGAAAATGTCTTCATTAATGATATTAGTGCTTACCCAGATATGAGAAGATGCAAAAAACTAGGCTCATAAAACCTTCTTCTGAAAATATCTATCTGAAAGCCTGTTCTGCCAGTTTTTCCCAGAGCACAGAGTGCCTCATCCTTTATCTCCACCCTGAAGTCTTTTTAAGATGTGTTGAAGGTCAGTGACAACAGCAGCTAGTGACCTAATCCTTGTAGAGGCAAATGGTGAGTGACAATTTTTAGGTGGCAATTTACATTATTTCATTTATTCTTCAGAACAACCCTACAGAGTAGGTATAATGACATTCATTTTATTGATTAGAAAACAGATATATCTATATAAATCTGCCCAGAATTATAGAAATAAAAAGTGAGGTTCTGCAATTTTAAATATCTGAACTGCTATTTCCTTAAATGTAAACTAGGGATTATTGTTGTTGTTGCTCAGTTGTATCTCTTTGTGAAGACTAGGGATAAAGATGATTAGTCTATCTCCCTGAGTTATGAAGATCCCATGTATACAGAAGCACTTTGTAAATTTTAAAGTGCTCTACAAGTACCAGTTTTAATTAACTACTGACTAAGGGTCTCTTACCTTTCTTTCCACAGGAGTCCTACTACAGTTTCCTCGACCTTCCTCTTTCTTTTATAGACACAGACATAGAGGAAGCAAATAACTGCACTGCCCTGTTAGTGAAAACTCATCTCCAACATCAAGCTTCAAAAACTTTGAGTGGAAGAAAAGCAGTGTTATAAATGGTGATTGGGCTCTAATTAGCAATTGGAGGTATGTTTATTACAGTGGAACAGGTTTTTATAAGCCAAGCTGATAATTTATTACAATCAACTGACTAATAAACTCATAACATGATCATAAACTGGTGAACACCTACATTATACTTTTTTTATTCAAACCATGGCAGAACAAGAGTTCAGAAATGAAGGAGCCAAGGATGACAGACAAGAGACTGAGCCTCTTAAGGTCTTTTGAAGTCCTCACAGAGAACTTGGAACCTTAAATGACTGTGACTTCCCTGAGCCCCAGGAAGAATACTGCAGTGTCCTGAGGAACTCTGTACTATACACACTAGCATCCAGCTCTGGGTCCAACTCATCCCATTCTATTGTTCTGAACTCTATCAACAGGGCAGTCCTTGATAAAAGAGTCTTAGAATGATATAATTAGACCCATCAGGTATATCTCTTGCTTATAACACTAAATATAGTGACTCTCTATAACTTGACATGGCAAGTTAGAAATCCTTGACCCACTATTCTAATCGTTCTATCATTTTCCTCATTTCATTTCTTCTCTAAATAGGCACATCTGCATATGTTCTTCACCCCACAGCATGTATGTTTCTGCCTTCTGATTCTACCCAAGATGCTGTTCCTACATCTTGCCTTTGAAGCTGTTCCAGTCTTGATCTAAGACCAGAAAGTCTTAAAAAGATGGAATCATCTGCCTGCTACTCCCTGGATGTTTAGTTATTCCACCTTACATAGGAATTTGGATTCACCCATGTATCTGTGAAAGGTAAAATAACACTCTGGTGACAGGTGCACCAGATTATAAATCGAGGCCAGAGTTCAATTCCTAATTTTGCCTTTTGGCTCACTGAATGCTCTTAAACCCTTGCTGAGATTATATCTGCACCTCACAGTTTGCTGACTGATATCTAAAGAGATGGCAAATTAAAGCTAATAATAAAGACATTTTCTATTTTTCCCCGTGATGTTAAAAAACAAATTTCTGGCATAAAGTAGATGTCTATTAAATATTAATGTCCCATTATTGTGTCATCAGGCCAAAGATGACTATTTTGCCTCCTTTTTCTTTGTTTTTATATAATCTGCCACCACTCCCCAAATATCTCCTTCAGGTAAAGTCAGGTTTAGGTGGTTGATTAATTATTTGTGTGACAGAAGCAATGCTAACCATTCATCAAACCCCATAGCCTTCTCTACTGGGGTATACACACTTCACAGTCACTCCCTGCGGTTAGGTGCAGCCATGTAATCATGTACCTGAACCCTGGCTAAGGAAATGAGGTACAAATGATGTATAGCACTTCCAGGGCTGGGCCCTGATACCTCCACCAAGTCAACCCACAGATTGAATGATTCCAAGACAACAGGGGATGGTGGAGCCACAAAATGGAAGAAACCTGGTCTTTCCATAATTGCAAGGAGTACATAACCCATTCACTGGCCCCAACAAGCCCGCTACACACTGACTTATATGAAACGTAAGCTCTTTTTATGTTAAATCACTGAGATACTGGTATTGTTAAATACCGAGATTAACATACCTTGTATTTCTCACCTGTGGAAATATAAATGAAAAGAACCTCTGGATTTAGTTCCAGGAACTGAGATATAAATCCTGGCTCTACTACTTCCCCAAAATACCCTATGATCTGCTCTTGAATATGGTCTATATCCTTTTGCAACTGCATGTCTAGCACATTCATTAATGGAGCCCTCCCCACCCTTCTCTCCCTCAAGACTTCTGTCAGACCTTCTCTGACCTCCCACCCATGCACATTTACTTCTTTGCTCCTAGTGCAAAGTATACTCTTCCACTTTAGCATCTGTTATATTTTTTTGCAAATATTTGTTAACATGTGTTTTCACAGACTGAGTTTTTGAATCCACAGGCAGACAATTCCTTTGGGATCTTGGACTTCCAGGATTTAGTTACAGTACCTGGCACATAGCAAAAATAACTATATATTAAAGGAATGTCTGTCCCCTATGATCTTAAGTGAGTCACTTGTTAAGCCTATAAAATACAATTGTACAAAATTGTTCTGATGACGAAGAATGCGACTTGTAGATTATAAACAGATTCTAAGAGTAGTGTGTTTATTCTGTTTTGTAGCCCCTTTCTCATCTTTTCCAGTCAAATCTATCTTACTGTTTCGAAGTAGCTTTGTCCAATAGAAATACGTAAGCCGCATATACAAACACCTCAGTAGCCATATTTAAAAAGCTAAAAGAAGTAGGTGAAGTGAATTTAAACATTTTGGCTCAACATATTCAAAATATTGCTTATTAGCTATTGTACATTTCGCTAATTTTGTCTTCCGAATTATCTGGTGCGCACGTTACAACACACCTCTGTCTGGACTGTGGCTGGTGGCTCTCGCAAACTGGACAATGCAGCCGCAAGGCCTACTTCAGACACACGTCTCGGGTGAAGTCAACCTCGTTCAGAATTAGTGACCCCTCCTCAACGCTCTCTCAGCCCCTTATCATCACCGTCATTTTCTTGAAACCTAGAAGGTGAGCTCCTTGAAGAATTCAGACCGTTGTCTCTAGAAATCAGCCTCATAGCAATTGCCGGCGTATAACCAGCGGTTGTTATAATGTCAAGGTAACTAAAGAGCCCAAGTGCAAAGGAGCCGGCGGGGGGCCGAGTGGCCGGGAGGGAAGATGACCAGTCTGGGAGAGGGCGGGGCTGAGCGACCACCGTCAGCCGGGATCCGCGCGCTCCGGCCAGCGGCGCCCCGGGGTGGCGGGCGCCGGAGTGCGGGGCTGGGCCGGCCCGGGGGCACCGGAGCCGCAGCCCGTCCCCCGCACCGGCCCCTCCCCTCCTAGCGCCGCCGTGGCCGCCGAGCCCCGGAAGCGGGCGGGGATTTCCTGTGCCCGCCCCACCCGCGCCCGCCGGGCCGCCGTCTCCGCCTGTCGCTGGCTCCGCGGACGCCGGCTCCGACGAAGCGAGCGCGGAGGGGAGGGGCAGGCGGCGCCCGGGAGGGAGACACCGGGCTGCAGGCCAAGCCGACCCGGGTGAGTTGGGGCCGGGCAGGCGGGAGTCACGGCTGGAGGGAGGGACACCTGGCTTCCCCGGGCGGCGAGGGGGCCGGTCACCCATGGGAGCGGGGAGGAGGGTCGATGCGGCCTCTGGGTCCCTTGCCATTCCCAGGGTCGGCTGCGCTGACATTCTGTGCCCGCCCCTCTCCTGTCTCTTCGTCCCCAGCGTCGTCGCTGTCAGGCCCTGTGGGTTCCCGCCGCTGTCACCGCGCGCAGGTTTCCCCGTGGCTCCTTTTTCTTCACTTGCTCCTGTCCCAGTTCACGGGCAACCTGTTTTCTGACCTCACTTCCCCTGCTCCAGCTCTGCCTCTCTCTCGAGTTCTCTGAAACCTGACCCTCTCCCGGGCACGGAGACAAGGAGGGACGAAGCAACCCAACTCCGGAGTGGGCACCCGTCCCGCCCACACCCCGCCCGGGACCGGGGCCAGGCTTCTCTGACAGCGACTGTCCCTGTGCCCTTGGGCTACTACTCATTTCGGTAGCGTGGCCCTTTCTCTGTCCAACAGCACACGCTGCAGAAACCAACTTCTGCAGGTGCCATGCTCCCCTAAGATGTGAAGCAAAAGGGGAAACGAAACTTCTAGAACCCTGACTCCAATAGGCCTGAGATACATCCTGGAACCAGGAAAATCCAGGTTAGGGCTGACACCTTAACTGCCCAGGTGCTGGCTCCGAGAGCATGCACATCTTAGCAAAGGCAGTCTGAGGATAAGTACCCGCCCCCTCCTTTGCTGAGATATCTTCCACAGGTTTTCTGTCAGTGGTCTGGAGAGTCTCACATCTGGCCTGCGAAAGAGGCTTCCTATCAAGGGACTCTGCTGCTAGGGAGATGGAGAAATGGATCTCAGATAGGTGTCCAGCTATTTACCTAGAGGTAAAGCCCTGAGGGAGGACTTTCCAACGAAGCTAGTGGATGAGGAAGACCTTTGGTGAAAAGGGGGAATCCATGCTTTACATATTAGAAGTGAAGAGAACACAGGGGCTGGAATTCATAGGAGAAATCTAAAATGGAACTCCCCCTTTATTGCTTTATTGGGAATTTTTCTTTCTCATGAGAAGTCTCTGAAAAGGAAACCTCCTAAGCTGGGAATCAGTCCAGAATGTTCCCAGGAGGCCCTGAGACATCTTTGGACATCTGAGATGAAAGGGGAATTTGTTCCCTTGCTGTTCATTGAGCTTACAGTTCTCATTTACCTCTGTTGTCAAAGACAGATAGGCAAGAAAATAAACAACTTGACATTTGTCATTATCTGTTCCAGGCTTCTGGGTTCTTGCAAATGTCATTAGATGAATGTGAGTGAGCCAGAACAGTTACCGAGGTTCTGACCTGTTTTTGGAACACTTTCACTGGCTCTGATTGCTTGGGCATTGAATAAGAATCACAAAAATATGATGTTGCCAAGCAAAAAGTGACTCTGCACAGTCTTATAGACTATTTCTCTGCTGTAAGGCAGGGAGACTGCTATCACAACACAACCTGTCGTGCTCCAAACAGGTCCAGAGCAAAGAGCCTTCAACTCTGCAGGCTTCAACACTGCAGGATTATTAAGAATTTTTAAATCTTACCTAAATCTATTCTCTTGCAATCAAGAGAAGAGATCTACATAGAGAAAGAAAACGTCTCTCTTTTTTTTCATTGGCAGCATCATTCATGAGCCTTCTTCCCAAGGCAAGAGAAGACTAGGTCCATTGTTTTGAACTTTTCCCTAATGGACATATTTCCCATCCCTTTCTTCACTTTGGTTTCTTGTGATGGAATACACTCTGGCCTCACCATACCCTTCTTTAAAATTGAATATGTTTTTTTAATATGTTTTTATAATGAGATCTGACTGGTTCTATCATGTGTCTCAGGTTCTTTGCCATGTCTTAAATCACAGGGCTGTTATTCACCCCAGGGTCATGTTAGCAACACCTGTTTCCCCTTTTTCTACCTATACAAAATTCTTTGTTCTTTTTTTTTTCCTTCTTCTTCTTTAGACGTAGCTCCTCACTGCCAACAGTTTCTCTTATCTGTTAGGGTTGCTTTAGAATCTTACATCTGCTTTCCAAGTTATTGATCTGTCCACCATATTTACTACCAATTCTGATTTTCTACAACAGAATGATAGGTTGTAAGTCTCTTTGTTGAGGCTTGTTCTAAGTAAGGCACCATTTGATTCAGCCTTATGAGAAATACACCCTTTGACTATGACTTCTACCTATAGTAATCATTTCATTCTAAACTGATGAGAATGGAGTTTGTGGCAGACAATATTATGTGGGATTACCTCCATTTTTGTTGAATGCAAATCTGTTTGCATTCCCTCCTGCATATTTCCAGATTGCTTATTTTCAGTGGTTGAGATTCCCAGATTAAGTATTTTCAGTGGTTGAAATTAATTGATAGCTTTTGAATTTCCAGGATTTTTTAATGAAGTTCTGCCAAACATGAGGTCCCCAAAATAACCATTAGTGACTTTACTATATAGCACTTGCTCATTTCTGGCTCAGGTTCAGTTGATTGGAACACATCAAACTTTTAAAGTTCATCTTCCATCAAACTCTCCCTATCCAGTTTCATCTTTTATCCCTGGACTGTTCTCCATAACTCCCTTAGGACTATCACCCCTTTCCATTGACATGGGCATAACTGATATGAATTTGTTCCAGGTCACAATTTGGGTTTGCAGCAAAAATGCTTTCAGAACAGACAGCAGCCCTGGGGACAGGATGGGAGTCAATTAATGTCCAGCTGGATAGAGCAGAGCCCCAGGTGGAAAGGGGAAGCCAGGAAGAGGGGCCATGGAGAACAGCTCCAGGGCCATTGGAGCACCTGTGCTGTGACCTTGAAGAGGAGCCACAGTCCCTTCAGGAGAAGGGTGAGAGCCCATAGGGTGTGTGTGGGAAGCACAATGCAGAGAATAATCTTCTAATCTCTATTGAAAAAGTAGAATTTAAAACTTCCAAATTGCCATGGACTGACTGAACAGCACAGTTAGTACCAGGACCAGGCCACAGAAATAGAAAGAACTTACAGGCCCTAGTCAGAAAAATATAAGGAGCATCTGGATTCTGCAAACCATGTGACTGGGTTTCTCCCATTTCTTACATAATCACTCCCTCCACCTGTTACATGGTTAGTGGTAACAAATATGGGAGACAAAGGAAGTGACAGAAACACTGACTGCCACTGGAAAACACACCCAGTAAAATGCACTTTACAAGATGAAAATTACATTTGAATAATATAAATTCAAACCACAGCTAGTTTAGTAGAAATGAATGACATAAATGCTCTACTAAAAACCACTCGGTACCCTTTCAGAACATTTGAGGGAAGGTCTCTTCTACTACAATACATTTATGCATTTGAGTCTTACCAGTGGACATAGATATAGGGGGAAAAAATATGACACTTAAGCCCCACTATAACAGGGCCCAGGTTCTAACTGGAAAAAGATGGTTGCTCCATCTCTAATGGTTCCTCTCTCCCCTCACCAGCTCAGTCCACTCCCTGGGTTCCTGCCATTCCCCAGGAAGGGAGCACTGGAGATTGGGAGATGGCAGCTGCACTTCTTGCGGCAGGATCACAGGTGGGCTATGTTCTTCTTTTGGCCTCTCTCAAGGTCTCGTCACTGCTGCCTTTCTGTAGCCTTTGTGTCATTCCATTGGGCTTCCCTGGGGGCTCAGATGGTAAAGAATCTTCCTGCAATGCAGGAGACCTGAGTTTGATCCCTGGGTTGGGAAGATCCTGTGGAGCAGGGAACGGCTACCCACTCCAGTATTCTGGCCTGGAAGATTCCATGGACAGAGGAGCCTGGCAGGCTACAGTCCATGGGGTTGTAAAGAGTCAGACACAACTGAGCAACTTTTACTTCACTTCACTTAATTGATTTGTCATTTCACTTGATCATTATTGTTATTTAGTCTGATATCTGCACAGATTCTATCCCTTTCTGAGGGACTCATACCGTTTTGAAAAATGAATGGAGGCATGATGAGAAGAAGAAAATTCCTACAGATTGAGTTTGTTTTGTTTTTGATAGCTGTGCTAGCCACAGGGAGAATTTAAGAAAATTTCATTAATGTTCATTAAGAAATAAATCATGGGCTTTCCTGGTTGTCCAGTGCTTAAGAATCTACCTGCCAATGAAGGGGACACAGGCTCAATCCCTGGTCTGGGAAGATTCCACATGCCATGGGGCAACAAAGCCCAAGCTCCACAACTACTGAAGCCCATGTACCCTAGAGCCTGAGCTCAACAACAAGAGAAGCTACTGCAATGAGAAGCCCATTCACCGCAACTGGAGAGTAGCCCCCTGCTCACCACAACTAGAGAAAGCCCATGCACAGCACCAAAGATGCAGCACAGCCAAAAATAAATTATTTTAAATTTAAAAAAAGAAATCTGGAAAGATTAGGAAAAGAGGACCTGAAGGAAGCTTGGAAGAACATAAAGTAGACTGAATTAGGTGGATGATGGAGCATTTATGGACATGAATAGAAGACAGACAGGTATGAAGAGGGGCAGCACCAGAGAAAGAAAACAAGTTTAGATTCACAAGGCAAGGGGGGAGCCACGGGAAGTTAGTAATAATAGTAGCCGTAGTATCCGTACTCCAGAGTGCTGACCATGCTTGCTGTTCTCTGAATGCTTTATGTACATTAACTCGTTTAGCCCTGAGAGAAACGCAGTTATCCCCAGACAAGAAAATTGGACAGGAAGAGATTAAGGCACTTGTGTAAGGTCATACTGCTAATGTTAAGTGACAGAGCTAGGAGTCATTTGGCTCCAGAATCTGGGCTCCTAACTGCCAGACTATGCTTCCTTAAAAGATAAGGATATGGCATAATAGGGGGAGGAAGCCAGAAAGAACAGTTTATCCATATTTCATGCAGATAGGAAAGGAAAGGTCAAGGAGACAAAGGAGACACTTGTACACAATTTCTGCAGTGAAGAAAGGCAGATGAGAAGAGACTGGGCAGACACGTGTAACTACACAGAGGGACCAATGAGTGCCTCCAACTGCTCATGGTCCCAACTTGGGAATCTCCTCTACAGACATTATTGCTCACACCCTGACCATTACTTTTACCCCTTTCCTCTTCACCAAAATCATGTTCCCTGCCCAGGAACCTCTGGGCATTCTTTTTCTAGACCCTCTCTTGCCACCTCTCCTCTACCACCACCTCAGCCTTTTATACTAAGACCCCATTTTCCTTAAAGAACAGCTGCTGACAGATGATGCTGCATTTTGTTTCAGGGCCTGGTAACCATCAAGGATGTATCACTGTGCTTCTCTCAGGAGGAGTGGCGGAGCCTGGACCCTTCTCAAACAGACTTCTATGGAGAATATGTCATGCAGGAAAACTGTGGGATAGTGGTGTCTCTGAGTAAGCACGACCTTCCCCAGCCACTCAGTGACTGTACTCTGGGAGAGTGGAGCCATCTGCTCTGGGACTGTTGCATAGTGTCCATTTGGGGTTCTTTTCTTGGCAGGGAATCTGTCTAGGTTTCCACTAGGGAAAGAGCACTAGGGTTAATCCAAAGAAAATAGAAGTGTCACTTTTTAAAAAACAACAACAAAGTGCTGTGAATTATTAGATAACTGCAGGCAATTCTTGGTTGGGAATTGGGAGGTTCTTTCAGAGAGAAGGACACCTAAGGAGTGGAACTGAGTCCTTGGAAACTCAGAAACCATATAGGGAAAGATGAGAGTGGGGGTAGGGTGAGACAGCTGTAGTAGGGCTAATTAAGTGACCAGAAAGAACAGTTGAGCTGCAAGTATTTGAAATTCGCACAAAAGAGAACACTTCTTGGAAAGAGAATGTGATTTTCTGAAAGAAGAGGGGACTTCACAGAAATGGGAGTGGGGAGAGGGAAAGGCTTGTTGTATCTGGCCTTCTTTATCTATAGAGTTCCAAGGAATAATTTAGGAAACAGCTTTTTTCAGAAATGAAAATTACAGTTGAACAAACTGACATCCCTGTTTTCTTTTCCCATGGTCAGGATTTCCAATTCCCAAACTGGATATGCTTTCTCAACTAGAAGGAGGGGAAGAACAATGGGTCCCCGAACCCCCAGACTTAGAAGAGAGGGACATTCTAAAGGTCACATACACAGGTAATGATGTATGATAGACTCAGCCACGACCTTCACCCCTTTTGGAGGTCATCATTACATGTCCCTCCAACCCCTCCTCTGCCTCAGACAGTTATAGCATTGAATGGTTCAGAGATCTTTTTCTTCAAAGGCAAGACAGTGTAACATAATAATTTAGAGGGTAGGCTCTAGAGCCAAACTTTGTGGATCTGAATCTAGGACCATACCTGTGGAACCTTAGAAAAGTAATTAACTTCTCTTTGGGTTCCTCATCTATAAATTATTATGAGAATTAAATATGTTACCATAGTCGAACAGTACCAGGCACATAGTAAGCACTCAATAAATGTTAGTCGTCATTGTTCAACCTGCCACCCATTGTGGAAATGCCTTCCACAATGTCTCCAGTGTTGCTGACAAGGTGTCACCTGGCCAGTGATTTCAGACCATTCCTCACCTCTCTTCATGGTGATGGTGATTAATAGTTTTCTTTAAGTGCTAAATAAATCATAGTAATAAATAGACAGCAACAATAGCATAGACTATTTAATAGAAGGTACTATCCCATCTGTCTTATAACATCTACCTTATAATTATTCCCATTTTACAGAAGAAGAAATGAAGGCTTACAGAGGTGTGGGAAAACTGAGATTTTGTGGGTATCTGTCTCCTAAGTCTAAGCTTTAACCGCTGTACCTCTTATACTGTCCTGTACAACATTAAAATCTGTCTCTCAGCCTTGTGGGGTGAGGTTTAGATCCTAATAGGCATCATACAGCCTCATTTGTGACTCAGTCCTGGGCTACTCCCTTGTGACTCACCTCTTGGGGTCTGTATTTTCCTTTTTCCACAGGAGATGGAAGTGAGCACGAGGGGGATACCCCTGAACTAGAAGCAGAGCCTCCCAGAATGTTATCTAGTGTGTCTGAAGATACTGTTCTCTGGAACCCAGAGCAGGATGTGAACTGGGATTCCATGCCCAGAAGCTCCAGAGGCATGCTCCTGGGCCCACCTTTTCTTCAGGAAGATAGCTTCTCAAATCTTCTGTGTAGCACAGAAATGGATTCCCTGTTAAGACCACACACGTGCCCGCAGTGTGGTAAACAGTTTGTGTGGGGCTCCCACCTGGCCAGGCACCAGCAGACACACACCGGGGAGAGGCCCTACAGCTGCCTCAAGTGTGAGAAGAGCTTTGGGAGAAGACATCACCTGATCCGACACCAGAAAACCCACCTACATGACAAGCCCAGCAGGTGCCCTGAGTGTGGCAAGAATTTCCGATGCAACTCCCATCTAGCCAGCCACCAGAGAGTGCACGCAGATGGCAAATCCTGCAAGGGCCAAGAGGCTGGAGAGAGCCCTGGGGCTAGGAAGCGGCAGCGCGCGCCACCCGTGCCCAAGTGCCACGTGTGCACCGAGTGTGGGAAGAGCTTTGGCCGGCGGCACCACCTGGTGAGACACTGGCTGACACACACCGGGGAGAAGCCCTTCCAGTGCCCGCGCTGTGAGAAGAGCTTCGGCCGTAAACACCACCTGGACAGGCACCTGCTGACCCACCAGGGACAGAGTCCCCGGAGCAGCTGGGACAGAGGGACAGCTGTCTTTTGAAATCTATTTCTGCTGCAGCTGTAGTCACATCTGTCAGCCGGTGCTACCAGGGGTCTCTGCCAGAGCTGCCCCTCTCCTGCACCCCCATGGTCAGAATCATGAGTCCTGGCCCCATCCCTAGAGAGATGCAGTTCCAGCATTAGCCAGAGCCTTTCTCCCCAGTTCTGTGAGATGCCACATAAAGTAGAGTTCTTTGGGCAAAACTTCTGGGAAACGCTGCTTACTAGGTGGGCTGATATTCAGCCTGATCCCGTTTTCCAGGGTACAGTGGTACCAGCAGTTTGTGGCTAAGGCCCATTCTGATTGGTTGAAACCTGTGCCATACCGGTTGTTAAATATTTTGAGTATCACCCTTCTATAACATAACTATTCTCTCTATATATAGAGAGAGAAAACACATACTAGCTTATTAAAGGCTTGAAAATTTATGCATTAGAGCAAATGGTTAAGCCTTTCTTACTGCAGTGTTTCCTAAATTTATTTGACCTCAGTATCCTTTCTGTCTCACATCTCACAGAACTGGTGACTCCTTGAACCACACTGGTGAACACTGGGTTACAGAGGAATAAGGAAACAGGAGAGAGAATGATCAGGCACCCAGAGCCCCCTTTTTTATCCAAATGAAAGCTGAGGGGCAGACCTCATTCCTGTGTGGGCCCATCACCCCTACTCCAATCATCTGAATATACATCCACACCTCTCACCCCACCTGCTGAAAAACAGTAACCTTCTCACCCCCCACCCCATTCCTGCTCCCTTCACCCTGCATATACATGTATCTAGCTGAGAGATCGCGCTGCAGTGTTGAGATGGACCTTATACCCCCAGGTAATCCAGGCCCACACAGAAGAAAAATACTTTATTCCCTTGAACAGACCCCTCTCCTCTTGACAGTGTCTATATGTGTCTGTGTGTCTGTGTGCAGGGTCTTTGAAGAGAGCATGCAAAGTACAAACTGTATAAGCTAGATTTTCTAGGGGCTGTATTCTGGGGATGAGGGTAGTGGGAATTGTATGGGGTTTTTGGTTTGTTTTGTTTCAAGGTTATAAGCAAGCTGAGAGATTCAGGGAGCCCTAGTAGAAAGGCTTAAGTTTTGGGGGTTGAGGTATACAGCCTTCCCCAGTATCACTGAGATCAAGACAACTTGGATATGTAAGTCTAGGTCTGAATCTCTGGGCCACAGATTGTTTTTGCCTAAGTGGAGAGAGAGACATCCTCTGTGAGGTGAGCTATGTCTTATTAATTTCAAGTCAGGTGCATATAGCAGCTTTGTGCTGAGTGGGTTTTTGGGTCTTGTTTTAAGTACTGAGAAGTTAACGGCAGGAGTCACAGTACTTGCAGGTTGTTGTCATCACTCTTGTCTGACCTTGATTGCCTCATCAAGGGGCAGAGTCATTCTTGTGGATCTCATTCCCCTAAATAGAACTTTAGGGAAAATGGCTGTGACTTAACTATTCGGCTGATGCAGGGTAATGAGCTTTCTGGTTGGTTGTCCTCCCAGTTCTGGGAAAATGTCTGCACTGACTCTTAACATGCATAAGTATTCTAGCATCAGTTAATGCATTGGTCATTGTTTCTCTTTATTGATGATGTGTTAATACCAGTCTTATAATTTAAAAATTACTTTGTATGTAAGAGCAGCTTGTGGGTAGGGAGGGAGAAAAGCAAAGAAGATGGAAGTGAGATATTTTCTCTTTAATGCTTAGATTCTGGTTTTTCCTTAACACACTTCTTTCTCAACCACAGTTGGTGGAATTAACCAGAAAGACAAGAGGAAGTGAGCTGCAACAATCTAGTTTAATGGCTTTTCCACTTGCTTAGGAAAAAGTGAATCATAGCTCCTCAGAGTCCTGGGCCCAAATGGAGTCAATAATAGAGTCATTTTACTGACTGGGCTTCTTACAGTGGATATAACTTGAACAATCCAGCCCCTACCTCCCTTCTGCTCAGGGCAGCCTTCCCATTTTGCCTAGAATGCACTTCTCTTGCTTACGTTCCTATGAATAGAGCAAAATGGCCAGCCATTTGTAAGGCATCCTTGTCCCAGGTCCTCTGAGACAGGAGCATTTTAGGATCAGTGTTGAGAGACACCCCAGGGCATAGAAAAATACTGGATTCCATTGGCAAAACTGAATGATGCCATTTCTTTTACCTTCTACTATGCCTCATACATTAACACAATCAGCTCTATGTGAGCATCGTCCAGAACCTGTTTTAGATCACAGACCCTTTTGAGAATCTGATAAAAAAAAAACAGAAACTCACTTTTGAGAAGAAAAGACATTGGTAGTTCACTCACATTTAGCAGGGTCAGAGCCCATCCATGGAATCACTAAATGGCGGTCAAAGAGAAGGAGTTACCCTGATCCAATATGGTCATTATATATTTGTGTCAAGAACTACACGGCAAGGATCTCTAAACATTTTAAGGACTAAGATACCAGAGGCAGTAGGATATCAGCAGAGTGTTCAGTCTTTAATGATTTGAAAGGTATTGCTTACACTCTGTGCTTTCTTAAAAATTTATATGACTTGCTGACAAATCCAGTTTCTCACAAACCTTTTTTTTAAAAGACTTGTATGAAGTGAGCCTCCATACCGTCGGATCACACCTCTTAAAAACCAGGCGTTAACCTCCAGCCTTTGATCTCTTGTAATTTTAAGGAGGGAAAATGAAGCCCCCAAAGTGTAGGTGCACTCAGCACCCAACTGAAAGGCATCGTGGAATCTAAGGGCATTTGGCAGAAGGGGCATCCCTTTAGGTCATTTCTACTGTACCACTGTCTTCTCTACCTCCGTCCAACACCACTTCCCTCGGACAAAAAATAAAGTAAGCGACAGCCATCAGCTGGGTAAAGAGATTTGAGTGATTTTTCCCTCAGGGAAAACTCCCATCTTCCTCCCAACTCCCTCTGCCACGTGTCTGCCCTACCCCCTTTAAATAAAAAAATGTCTCCGTGTTCTCTCTAAACAAAATGTAAAATAGGGATGTCTGTCTTTAGGAACCTGTCACCTTTTTTCCTCTGTGTGGGGCCTCTACCCTATTCAGAACCCAAGTATCCCTGCCTTTCCACCCCATTAGGGTATCTCTGCAAAGAATCCCTTACAGTGGAGACTACAGCCAAAGGGTTGACTTTCCCAGAGCTATCTACATTTTAAGCTGTAGCTCTGATAGTGGAAGAAGGGAAAGTTCCCTTGTTAAAATGTTACGCATTCAGGGAGCAAAGAGATGATAACTTGGGATAAAATCCTCCCCTTTCCAGCACTCCTACAATCAAATCACTATTTCTTGTTTCCATCAAGGGCAAAGTGAGCCCTGACTCAGAACCAGAGGTTCCAGAGAACAAGTTCTTTCCAGCTCTCTTCAGTTGAGTGCTCTGGATGGGGGTAAACGGGGCTGGGCAACAACAAAAAGTGAAATCTATTCCCTTGGATCCCTTAGAGATTCTGAGATGGCAAAATGTATGGGTCTTAAGTGAATCTCTGGACAAGCAACATCAACATCACCTAGAAGAAGTTATCTTAGAAATGCAAATTTTCACCCTGGACAAACATTCAGAAACTGTGGGGATGGAATCCAGCAATTGGTCTTTAACCTGCCTTCCAGGGTATTTGATGTGGACCCAAGTGTGGGATGGAACAAATGGAACCAATGGCTAGGAGATCCAGATTCCATTTTAACCAGTGGTTCCTCACCCTCTTCAAATAGGGAGAGATGGAATCTTGACACCCGTGTTCTCAGATTTATTTTCTGCAAAATCCTAGGATAGTTGCTCCTCAGTTCAATTCCTCTTGAGTCCCAAGGTATTCCACCATCCTTAAGTCGGGATAAGAACTGGGTTAGTCACCAATTTCAGAAACTGGTGGGGTAACTACTAAGCTTCTGTAATTGGTTGAGGCTGGAGCTTCTAAAACTGAGGTTTCACCAGTCTAGAAATCTAAAAAGACAAAAAGGAGCAGACATCTCAAAGATGGTAAATCCAACATAAAACAAAAATGGACATGCAAAGAAATGGTCCTCCTTACCTGGTCCTTTTCAGGCCTAATATGAGTTGCCCTGGAGGCAAAGGGGTGGGCATTTACTCAGCACAGAGGCAGAGTAAGGCCATCTGTCCCAAGCCCTTAAGGACCCAAGTATTCTTACCTCACAATTGCACTGAAGACCAATAAGGTGCCATGCAAAGAATTTCTCACCATGATTTGGCCAACCCTGTGGGCAAGGGCAGCAGGAGGATCAGAGAAACCCCCAGGACATAAGAGGAAACCAGGCTCACTTAGTAAGATATGACATGAAATCTGAACCTAGACTGTTCACTAGGTAGACATTGTTACTAATTAAGCCACAGTGCCTATATCAAAAATGTATTCTGCTTTGAAGATTCTGTCTTGGCCCTGATACCTCCTTCACCCTCTGTCCTAGACATACCCATGAGGATCCTTGCAAACCTGCTACCTCTTTGGGGCTCTGCAAGGTCAAAAGATTAGCATGAACCCTGGTCTCTTTGGAGATGATTGGCTTCTCTCTCCTAAGGCAGAGAAACTCTAGGCCTCAGGCTCTACCTCTCTCCTGTCACTGCCTCCATCTGTCCAATAAACAGCTCTTCTTCCACTCTTCACTCCCACTGCTCTTTCATTTGGTTTGGTTCTCTCTTTTGTTTTTCCTGGGGAATGCCACACCTTCCCAAAGGCATTTGTTTTTCCCAATTCCTTCCCAATTTCCTACCCTTCTTCCGTTATAGTTTCTCTTCCAGTTTCTAGCCAGTTCCATTCTATTGTGAGCCTACTTGCTACCTGTACCTCTGCCTATTGTCCAGTTTCTTTTCTTTCATCTTCAAGCCTACTAAGAAGGGTCCTTTCATCACACTTCCCACTTTCTTCCCTCAGATTCTTGGCTTCGCTGTAGCAGCTCAGCTACCATCACCCTATTCTACCCCTCTCTCTTGTACATACCTTCCCACATCTGGACTTGGCCAAGGTTGCCTGTACTGCCAAACCCAGGCCCTTTACACCCTCCCTACAGACTCTTCTTCCCTTGATGCAGTTTCCAAAACTCAGTCCCCTCCTGTCTCTTTTGGCTCCTGACAATAAGCTTCAATTCTACAAGCCATTTTTTGTGTGCTTACTGTGTGCCAGGTGAGGGCTGTTCCAGGCCTGGAGGATTGAGTATGGCCATGGTCCCTATACTCAGCATCTTCCTCAGCTGACCCTTCCCTTGCCAGCACTTTGCTGCCATACCTCAGAACACCATGCATCAGGCAGCCTCAGGGGTGTATACCCACTGGCCATCCAGCCTAACTTCCAGACTTCTAGCTATTGTCTGACTTAGTTCCCTCTGATGGACAGTGAACTTCCTATGGATCATCCAACCAGGGACCTTCATCTCTATCTATAGAGATCTATAATCTACTCTTCATGGTCCCTGTCAGTTGAATAAAGAATGTATTGGCTGTGTCACTGGCTTCCTCTCTCCATCCTCTCCTCTCCCCTCCATTCTCAGCTCTTCTTTCCTGATACAACAAAGTGGGGAACACCAGACAGCTCTAGGGGGAGTCACATAGCCATGCAGGAGTCCCCTTGCTGCCCTTCCTGAAAGAAACACCTTAAGGTACCCACGTTAGGTCTTCCCACCTCCCTCCCTAGTGACTTGGCTCCCAGATGTCACTTCCATCATCTGGGGACGCAACCCATTCTGGAGACTGAGGGAGCAGAGTGCTGAGGAAGCCAGGCCAAGGGTGAGGGAACAAGGACCTTGCACACAAATATAAGGCGGCCTTCCATCTCAGGGTTGATTAAGTGCTGAGCCTAAGTCTGGAACCTGAGATGGTGAGTGAATTGACCTCCCAGACAAATTCACAATTACTGTAAGTTTGGGGGGACCCAGAAGAAACCTGTACAATTGAGTCCACCAGATACATTCACCATTTAGGGTGAAGAGGATGGGCATCTGGTAGAGGGTATCAAGAGGACAAGGTGAGAAACAACATGGGGAAAAATGGAAAACTGGCCTAGGGGAAACCAACCAGCCTGTGACCTACTGACATGGCCTCTTACCCATGGAGCTTCACTGGGATGGGGGCAGGAAACCACTCTGCAGGCACTGGGTACACCCCAAAGGCTTTGCTCTTCTCCATGGGAGTTGCCTTCAAGAGCTTCAGTCTTACTGCTTAGGGGTGATGTGTCTCTGCAGCTTTCTTAACACCAGCCAGGCTGTTTGCCACCTGCCTTGTGCTCCATGTGTTTCCTTATTTTCTTGCATTCACTCTTAATTCCCCCCAGTCACTTGGAATAAAGCTTTTGACATGTCTAGCCTCTCCGCTAACCAACACAGGGAAGAGGCAAGGAACTGACAAGAGGAGGAGGAGAAACACAACTGTGATTGTTCATTGATGGGCCTGTTCTCTCTGCCAACTCCAGTGGACTACTGACATCCTGACTTCGTTCTTACCATATCGATGTCTTTCCTAGCATTGACAGGACTCAGGCACCCCCTCAGCCAGGCTTCAGTTCCTCTCTTCCAAATCCTTCGGCTTTCTTTGAGCCCCTTTCAGCATGGTGTCCCTCTATCAATTCCCCAAATGGCCTATCTTCCTGTCCTTACCAGGCACTTAGGTTTTGGCTGAATCTGCAGTCCAACCAGACAGCCTTGCCATGTTAGAGATCCCCAGAGGAGAAGGAAGAACAGGAGAAATCTATTGTTTTGAGACCAGTGCTCTGACCAAAGTTAAATATCCAAATATGCCACTAGAATGTGAGCACTAAAAAGTGGGGATTATGTTTTATCCATCTTTATTCTCAGCAAAACATATAGAATCTTGCAGACACTTAGTCACCAATGAACACTAGGGATGAAGTGAGCTATTCTTCACAGTTTCTCCACAGAAGTATCCAGTTAGAATCATTACCTACACAATCTGAATGGCCTACCTATGAGTTAAGATCATGCCTTATATTTAATCAGAGTACAGTCACCCTAAAGCTTATCAATGAAAATAATCTGAAATGACCATTGTTAGCTATGTAAATTATATAATTTACTTAATTTGGTAAGTTTACTGAGTGATTAATAACATTTGCTTAGATGAAGAAAAACATCATAATACAAACAGAAGCATGAAGATTCTTAGGAAATATAGAAAACAAGTTGTTGCCAGTGTCCTTCCCATCCTAGGGAAAGGGATTTCTAATTTGAGACCATCTTGTTCTTTAAATAAAAACGTCCTGCAACTATAAAGGGGCAGTAACATCTGGCGATCATACAGGCATTTGATTAGTTTGTTCTAATTGTGTTCAGTAGACAATGTTTCTCTTTGCCTTTTCTTCAGGTGGCTATTTTCTGATTTGCTTCATTCTGCCTCTTACAGACATTTCAAGTGCATAGTAAAACTAATTACAGCTGGGGGAAATTTCAAAGTTCAGATCATCTATAGATGAAATACAGGGCATGCGTTTTGCTGTTACATTGTATAAGCTTAAAGGAGTGATCCTCATTTAAAGGTGCAGTGAATATTAGCATCACTTAAGTTTGTTTTAAATATAAATCCCATGCCCCCTTACAAAAGATATCAGAATTTTCTGGGAAAAGTTTGGTCAGGTATACTCTAAAAAGCTCTGATGTTTACTTCCCAAAGAACCATTTCTGTGTCCTGTCCTGGCCAACAGCATGAGAACTCTTCTCATAGTGGGCTTCATGCCTGCTTTCAGAACCCAAAGAAATCATATATTTGCTCCAATTTGGTATACAGTGCTTAGCACATGTGTTTTGAGAAGAGCAAAGATCTAGCTATTTATTATTTGGCCTTCCCCATCTTCTTTTATTTCTGATATGCATTCTGTATATCTCAGTAGTTTCCTCACTAGGAGCTAGTGCTTTCCCAGCTGATAATTCCCTTAATGAATTTTGTCAATTAAAGCATACACCATGATGTCTAAGTCCCTCTTATCATTTTACGGACACTTAAGATCACCTAAAATAATCCTACTCTAATTCCAGCATTTTTTTAAACAGAGAAGGAAACCAAGACCATGAATGATTAAATAACTTAGTTAAGGTCAGAGTGGCAGCACTTTGACTAGGATCCTGCTCTCTTAAGCACTGATCCAGTATAGTTTTCTGTGGTAGCACATTATCACTCTATCACAAATCATTTATATTCATATATAATTCTTGTGATAAGCACCTACCATGACTCAAGCCTTGTGCTAGATGCTTTCACACACACTGTCACTCAATTGATAATTAATATATAAGATATATTTTTCTAGGTTAAAAAAATTATCAAATCAGGGCAAAAATTATAAATGCATTACAATCAATTGCGGGAGACAGGTCATCTTCCTAAAAGGAATTTCCAGTAAGAACACTTTGGATTAGTGGGACCACTTAACCTAAAGTCTGTCTATTCTCTTGCCCCAGTGATGCTCCCCACCCACTTCGCTCCTTACTTGCCTTTCTCTCCAAAACTCAATTTAGATTTGCTAGGCTGTCTAACATTAATCCAACACATCCTCTAACCCCGTGAAGGTGCTGGCTCTCTTCTACCTGTTTTTTTTCCTTTTGAAAGGCATTTTCCTGGCTCCTGCAGCAGAAACAGAATGTCATTACTCCTTGTTCTGTCTTCAACCGACAGGCTTCTGCTACAGGTCTCAGCTCAACACCCACCCTTTCCCCTTCAGGTGCGGCAAAGAGGAAACAGACACAATGTGGTGGAAAGGTCTTGTATATAGTTTTGTTCATTTCAACGAATGTGGGGAGCTGCGCTCACTGAAGCCTGTGGGGAAAGGCATCTGTGCCTGGAGGAAGGCGCGTGGCTCCCACGCTATGGACTCCCGGTGGCGCTCCGAGCACCTTCAGCTTTAGCAGAAGTCTTGGTGCGAGTAGCCCTCGAGTCGCACGTCTTCGCCTGCCCAGGCGAAGTCCGGTCGGTTTTAGCAGAAGTTGGCCTCTGGACGGTCCGTTTCACCGGCTTCTCCGGGTCCTGCTTCTTTTCTTCCCTAGCCTTGGAGCTTGGCCTCTTCTCATTTCGGGATCTGGGCCTGATGTCTTCCTTCGTGGCCCTCCCCTTCTCCTTGGTTCTGGAACTCACCAGGTCCTTGGCCCTTGACCTCACCTTCCTCCAGTCGGCCCTCAAGCGCCCCTTCCATGCCTTCCTGGCCACCGTCCCGCGCGCAGAGCGCCTGCGCGAGTTCCGCGCCCGGAGAGGGGTCCTCGGCGAGCGCACGCCCTCCTCCAGCCTTGGGCGTCGTGGCTTTCTCTTCGGCTTAGGAACCTTCCAGATCCTGAAGCAGCCGGCGGCTTCGCTACCGCTCACCCGGAGGAGAAGGCCCTTCCCTTCAGACCTGGACCCTTCGCCCAAGAGGCGGCCGCACTTCCTGCGCACCTCGTAGCCCGCATTTCCAAACTCTTTCTTGAGAGCCGCTAGGGTCAGCCTTTTGTGCCCGGCGATGGCGCGGAGCAATAGCTGGGACACCTTGAGCACGGAGCCCGAGCCCCGCCTCAGCGGTCCCGCGAGGACTCTTTCCGTGGGCTGCTGGGTTTTAACTTCAGTACCGTGGGATTCGTCCATGGGCTCACCCCCTTCAGCCATGACCCCGCTCCCGCTTCCGCGGGGCCACTGGCTCTGAACCTCACTCACCCAGGTATTAGCTATAAGACTGCGGCTGCCGGCCACGTCACAAAGGCAGGTCCTGTTACGAGGGCGGCTGACCCCAAGGGTAGGGGGTCCTTCTCACTTTGAAAGACAAATCAGACGCCGTTTCCTTCTAGGTCTAAACCAATTCGGATTTTCAGAGCCTCTGCACACCTGAAAAATCCCCTTTATAATATCCAGGGTTCTGTTTCCTGGTCTTAAGTTTACACTTATAAGCTTACACTTGATCTTGATCTCAGCCGCTTTCTGAAGGTCACTATTTTTTCTATGGTCCTGCACACCATCTACCCACATTCTCCTAAAAAGGAAGAGAACTTATTCCCAACCATCCACAAGTAATACAGTGCCCTTAAAAAGCAGCTGTGGTAGTCTATAAAATACAACCCGGCCAAGAAACTCCCATTTTTAGGTCCCACCAGGAAAATGTATGCAGTCGTATCTCCCTGGCTCTCAGCACAGTGGATTTTGTGCAAGAGTATGAAACAAAAAGTAAGAAATCACTGTGGTCTCTCTACCCTAAACACAGTTCCCACACCTGCGAAGTTCAGATGCCTCGTTCAGTTGGATTGGAACAATCCAGATTCCAAATAAGAACAGCCTAACAACACTGTCTCATCATTATTCTTTAAACAGACTCTGTGCTTTTCTGCTTCTTGTCCTCTTTTTAGATTGCTTATCCCATCTCTGTCCAGATAAATCCTGCTTGTCTTTCAAAATCCTGCTAATTGCTCCTTCACTGAAGCTTCCTCAGACTCCTTCAGTGAAAGAATTTCTTTCCTCTTAATTCCCACAATTACTTCTGTAACCCTGTATGGTTTTTTCTTTAAATTAATTTTATATTAGAAGGTACAGTGTGGCACAATATTTTAAAAAAGAAAAAAGCTGGAGCTGGAAGACATGAATATATATCCTAGCTCTTTAATAGCCATGACATTAATAATCCTTAATATTTTTAAACCTGACTTCCTTATCTAAGAAAAAGGTTTAATAATCCCTTCCTACCAACATCACAGAAACATACCATATGCAAAAATTCAGAAGATGTGATAATAGACAAAGGAGCATAAAAGTTATTTCACTCTGTATCTTTCTATCTTTCCAACTAAATAAAAAGGTCGCTCAGAGTCAGACAGTCTTTGAATTTCTATACCCCATGCTGTACCTAATATAGCATTATTATATATAGCAAGCATTTGAGTCTGCTTAAGCTCCTTGCTGGTGAGGAGGCTTTCTCTGGATTCAGAAGGAAAGTCCCAGAAAAACATGAGAAAAGAGCAGGATGAATTTCAAAGGGCTGGAAATGAAGGCAACCAAGGAAGCTAGTTGTTCAAGGACCTCTAATTTAAGACATGGTTTGGCTGGGAATAATTCAAAGAATACCTCAAGTTGCAAAGCATATCATACTTTTCCAGAGGACATTCACATATCATCAGCAGTCATAGGCTGGAGTGTAGCATTGTTTCTTCCAGGAATCAAAGTTCCAGGAAGTTGCTTAGACCAGAGCTTGTTAAGTTTTAATGTGCACTTACTTCATAAAGTACAGCTTCCAATACCTTAGATCTGAGATGGATCCAGAGATTTTATCAACAACCTCCCACGTAGTTCCTGGATAAAACACAAGTGTTAGGGGTAGAGGAGAGTAGACAATGAGAAGGAAAGTGGCAGGAGATAAGACTGGAAACGTAGATGAGGGTCAAGTTGTGAAGGACAGATACCATCATAATGACACAGATGTTATAGGTCACACAGCAGTTAAGTCGTAGAGTTTGGATTTAAACCTGAGTCTACTTAGTTCTGGGCTTCCCTGGTGACTCAGAGGGTAAAACATCTGCCTGTAATGCGGGAGACCCGGGTTTGATCCCTGGGTTGGGGAGATCTCCTGGAGAAGGAAATGGCAATCCACTCCAGTATTCTTGCCTGGAGAATCCCATGGACAGAGGAGCCTGGTAGGCTACAGTCCACGGGATTGCAAAGAACTGGACACAACTGAGACTTCACTTTCTACTTAATTGTAAGGCCTGAGTTCTTAAAATTACTATGTTAGGTTTCCTTTTCTCCCCACTGCCTTATATATCTCCATTATAGAGTAGAGGGGCTTCCCAGGTGGCCCTGGTGGTAAAGAATCTGCCTGCTAATGCAGAAGATGCAAGAGATGCAGGTTTGATCCCTGGAGAGGGAAGATCCCCTGGAGCAGGAAATGGCAGTCCGCTCCAATATTCCTGCCTGGAAAACTCCATGGGCAGAGGAGCCTGGTGGGCTACAGTCCATGGGGCTGCAAAGAGTTGGACATGTCTGAGCAGCTGAACACATATAGAGTAGAGGGAAGTTTATAATCACAGCTCAGAGTCAAGAGTATTTATAAGCAATCACTGTACTTTCTCCCAGGCTTTTGATCAGGGCAGAGTTCTGTGACCCTGAGGATCTCCAGGGGCAAGGGCTAACACAGCAGCACAGGCACAATGCACCAAGGAAGAGCTGCCAGATGCAGAGGCAGAACTACATGGTGCTAGATTTCTCCCAGTTGTAGAGTCTCTTGGCCTGTCTATCCTTCCTAGTTGCATAGGCCAGTGGTCACAGGATGGGGCAACCACCAGAGAAAAAGAAAAACAGACAAAAGTGTTTGCTTTGTGAATAGGAGGAAAGTAAATGAAGTATCACCTTCATATCAGCTGATTCCAGGTAAAAACAGGTTGTTTTTTTATGTATGATACTGCATACAATGGTATCATCATGAAGGAAAGAACCAAATAAAAAACCATGTTTATTGATACCCTTGTGATCACAAAGGAGGCAAATTGGAAACCTTTGAGGCTGAAATCAAAGGAAAAGAAACCAATGAAAAACTATCCAAAATACCAACACCTATGACAAAAAAGAGAAAACATTTTTATTTATATATAACCATTCATTTCACATAGATTTCTGCATAAGTATGCTGTAAATAAGAGAGGAATAACTAAAAATGAGAAGTAGAAAACAAATGCCCCCACCACCACTCAGGTGACTCAGAAGATAAGAAAGCCACTTGACATCTTTCATAGTGTTAGGCAGTTAGAATAGGAAAAAGGAGTCCAAAATGGTGGTGGCTAAAAGACAAAGAAGGGAAAAGCCTGCAGAAATAGAACAAAGGAAGGTCCGAGGACCAGAGTGAGAACCTCAGGTAAAACAAACAGCCCTCCTGGCTAGCCCAATTTACATAGAGCAGGCTCAGGGAGAGGAGAAAAAAAACATAATAAAAGAGAAGCCAAAATTGAACCAGGGCCGTCTCTTCATGTCTTTTAGATTGGCCCACCCTCATGCCTCAAGGGTGTTTTCCTTTGCTTGCCAATAAAACTGAGCTATAACACTGGTCCATCCCCTACTTCAAATTTTTGCTGCGGTAAGACAGAACCGAGGAAATTACACACTCCTCTGACATATATGGTGCCATGACTCGGGTTTAACCTGGCTGAAACAATCTCGGCTTGGCCCCCATGAGTCAGAAGCCAAGCACAGCAGAAGCCCAACTCAGTGAAAGCTTCCACGGTGGAAGCTGAACACAAAGAAAACCCAGTGCAGGGGAAGTGACAAGAAGCCCACTGTGCTGGAAACTGGGACAGCAAAAACAAACTCAGCAGAAAGCTCACACGGCTCAGTCTCAGATTCCAGGAGACCACCAATTCAGGTAGGAAGTCCTCCCGCCTGTGGCTGGAAGGACACATGGCTAACAAAATCTTAATTCGTTTACAATCTCTCGTTTCTTGTTTGCTTGAACCCTCTGCGAACAGGCGAGCAGCAGTGGGTGCCCCAGGGTGTCCTGAAGGCTCCACTATGTGTGGTTCCCTAGTAGCTGTTGCCAAAGTGGGTGGGAGTTCTTCGGTCCTTAATCTTCTTTGTGCCAAGGATCAGGCCAATGAAAACTGTGAGCACAGGTTAGGTATTTAGCAGATTTTCCGGCAGGTTATGAAGGGGATTCCTTGGCACATTTTTCCCAGTGCTTTTTCCTCCCATCCTTCAGCTCCTCCCTCCTTTTATGCCACTGCTTACAAAGTATTGGGCAGGTCATCATCTTGCCATTTCTGAAAGTTGTGCTTGAAACCATTTACCTAAGATTGGGACTCAAACCCACATGGCAGGGACTCTGTACTATGCTTAGTCACTCAGTCATATCTGACTGGGACTTGAAACCGGCCAAAACCCATGGTGCCTGGTTTTAGGACCTAATGAAGCGCAGGCTCTTGATGCCTCATTGCAAAAAATTCAGTGAGACACACAGTGATAAGTAAGAGGTGGATTTGTTCGGATGTAGAGAGACGCACACTCCACAGGGTGTGGCCACTGCAGAGGGCGAGAGTGGTGTGGTTCGTTTTCCCTGAGCTGGGTGATTTCATATGCTAATGAGTGGGAGGATCATTCTGACAACTGGGGAACCACCCACTCCTCGGTCTTTTGACAGTGCCTTGCAACTGTCCTGGCACCTCTGGCTGTGTCATTTAGCTTGCATGTTGAGGATCAAGGTTTAGTTGAATCTGACTTGTCATCTTGGACCCATTTGATTTTAATCAGTTTTTGTTATGCCTTTGGGCTAACATAAAGTTTGTTGTTGTTGTTGTGCCCTGCCCCCCTCCCTCCTGTTTCATGCTCTTTTCCTGAGCCCCATCCAGGCCCAAAATGTTGCCTCTACAACCTTCTGGAGAGACAACTAGAAAATAGTTGGCCCTTGGGAGAGACATACTGTATAATATCCAATCTCTCTAGATAGTCAGGTCCTCATCTTCCATGTTTCCTACAACATGTGCAACAACAGCATCTCTCAATGAACCCTTTGGGGCAGGTGACAGGCCCACAATGCCTGCTAGAAGTCCATCTGTTGGTGGCATCCCTTCAAGGGCAATTGGGCTTCCAGGGATAATATTTGCAACTCTGGGAGTTAGCCCTACAGGCCATTTGGGCCCAAAACCTTACCACCCTTCTCCTAAAGTTACAAACATACTCCTGGATCAAATCTCCACTCCACTTTTATGGAACATCTGGTCTGTTGCCTCATCAATTTGTTCTTAAGCCACTTACTAACTCCTACAACCAGGACCCTGCCCCCTTGTAGGCAACATCACTCCACCCCAGTTATTATTATTAAAATACTCCTAACGCCCCCAACAGGACCAGATAACCCACTCCTTTGTCATTACTTCTGTTATTACCTAAAGTGGGTCTATGACAATGAGATGTCTACCGCTGGAGACACCCTAAGCTGCTCTTATGAAAGACTAGGGGAGGAAATCAATGACTTACATTCCCTCAGAGCACTAACAGGATACGGCTTATGGCTGTTTCACCAGGTTCCCAGTCTCAGGGCACAGGCTTGGATTACTTTACATCATGATATCTATTCCCATCTGCAGTGGACAAACCAGCAATGAGTCAAGATTACAACCCCTTAATCCTACCCAGCACTAGTCATGCTAGAGACCTTGGGGACATCCAACTCCAGCCTGGGGTCCCAGGAGGTTGACATGCCTCAATTTGCCTAGGGATTTGGTCCCCAGGAGGTTGTCATGCCTCAGCCTGCTCAGGGATCCACCAGCCCAGGGTCCCAGGAGGTCGACCTGCCTTGCTTGACTTGCCTAGGGATCTGGTCCTCAGAAGGTTGTCATGCCTCAACTTGCTTGGGGATCCACTAGTCCAGGGGTACCAGGAGGTCGAAATGCCTAGACCTGCCCGGGGATTCGATCTCCAGGAGGCTGTCACACCTCAGCCTGCCTGGGGATCTGCACCCTGACCCGGGGACACCTGGCTCTCAGGTTGCAACAGTATTGGGTAGGATAAGCTTCGAAAAGACTCACCCCTAAGGAATTCCACCCATGAAAATAGAAGGAAGCCTATTAGCTGTGGAACTATGCCCAGTCTCAACAATAATTCAGGAGTCTAACAAGAACCCCATTGCCTTTCTGGAAAGACTAAAAGGCCCTCTAAATGTTTACCAATCTGGACTTAGACTCTTACAAGGGACAGGTGATTTTAAAAGACAAATTGCTGTGCCAGTGTGCATCAGACATCAGGATAAAGTTACAATAGCTACAGCAGCAGGACCCTGCTGCCTCTTTAGATGAGATGGTCCAGACAGCCACCAATTCCTTTTATTATTTACAGAGAACAGGAGCGGGAGGCCAAGGCCCAGGAAAGGGAGAGAAGGAAAGAGACAAGGTATGCCCAGATGCTGGCCACCCTCCAGAGAAGCCCTATGGCAAACCCCAAGTCCTTAAAGGATAAGGCACGAGGCAAATGCCTAATCTGTAGACAGGCGGCACACTGGGCCAAAGAGTGTCCAAACTGTGACAAGTCTCCTAAAATGGCTTGCTACAAATGCCATCAGTTGGGACATTGGGTGGCACTCTATCCTCAGGACCCAAGAGCCTCTAGGTCAAGTCCCAGGCCTTCCCTCATGATGGTTCAGCAGGACTGAAGCGGCCCGCTCCAGCCAGCCCACCTGTCACAGATAACCATCATGGGGCTGGAGCCAAGGGTACAACTGGATGTGGCAGGTAGGTCCGAGAATTTCTTGGTTGACACAGGGACTACCTACTCTGTCCTGATCTCCTACTCCGGAACCTTCTCCTCCCAAACCTGTACCATTTTAGGTGCTACAGGAAAAACAATTACAAAAAGATTCACTCACCCAAGCACTTCTCTAGTTGCTGGGATGGACAAATATCTTCCCATCAGTTTCAGGTGGTCCCTGAGGGTCCAACTCCCTTATTGCGAAGATATCTTTCCCTGCCTTCGAAATCTTGCAGCTATTGCAGATCTGATAGAAGATGCTTTAACACTCTCTTTTGGGGACAAACTAACACTATTTTTACCATCCACTAAGTGAAATAACTCCTGAATGGGAGAGGCCATTTATGGATGTCTGATCAAAGAATCCTCAGATAACAAGTAGTGCTGATGGAAAATCCAGGCCTGACTATATCCTCTTGTGAGGTTCTTAACCCAGCTACCTTCCTGTCTACCACCAAGGGCTCTCTCCCCTTTCACTCTTGCCTAGAAACCTTGGACCACTGGACAAAACCCCGAGTGATTGTCAGAAGATCCTCTGACCAATCCTGAGGAAATCTGGTACACTGATGGAAGCAGCTTTGTCTTGGATAAAAAAAGAAGCACTGGATATGCAGTAGTCTCCAATTTTGAGACCATCGTGGCTAACCCTTTGCCACCAGGTACTTCAGCCCAATTAGCTGAGCTCATAGCCCTGATTCAAGCTTTAGAGCTGGGAAAAGGAAAGAGTAGCCATTTACACTGACCCCAAGTATGCCTTTCTGGTGCTACACGCACATGCTGCTATTTGGAAAGAAAGAGGCCACTTCACCACCTGAGGGTCCCCAATCAAATATGGTGATCAAATCCTTAGGCTCTTAGAGGCAGTTCATCTGCCCACTGAGGTTTTAGTTTCTCCTTGTAAAGGACACCAAAAAGGGAGCATGGGAGCGGCATGAAGGAACCAAGCGCCGATCAGGCAGCTAAGAGAGCAGCCTTACAGAATAATGACCTAATATGGGTTTCCACCTTAGTTCCACAGACTAATTTGCCAGAAACTCCTTCATATGCTGAAGTTGAGACTCTTAAAGCTAAAAGTGAGGCTTCCAAGAAGATCATATGGAGTGATTCCAAAAGGAGGGACTCCTTTTTCTGCCTGGGAACCTCCAATGGAAGTTGGATAACTCCTTACATGTCACCACTCATTTAGGGGAAAAGGCCCTCCAAAGATTACTAGAAAGGTCCTTCAGAGGAACAGGCTTCCAAATGACTATAAGGCAAGTGGTCTCCTCTTGTCCCACATGCCAGTTAAACAACCCCCAAGGAGCTCAAAGACCCCAGCTGGCCCAGCCCATCCAACAATGTGGGACCTACCCAGGAGAGGACTGGCAGATGAACTTCACCCAGATGCCAGTTTCTCAAGGGTATAACTACCTATTAGTCATGACAGATATGTTCACAGGATGGATTGAAGGCTTTCCCACCCAGACTGAGAAGGCTGAGGAAGTGGTAAAAAAAAAAACTGTTCCATGAAATCATTCCAAGATTTGGTCTGCCCAGGTCATTACAAAGTGACAAAGGGACATCATTTACTTCTAAGGTCACCCAAGGGGTATCTACAGTATTGGGCATTACTTACTATCTCCATTGTGCCTGGAGGTCTCAGCCTTCAGGAAAAGTAGAAAGAGCCAACCAATTCTTAAAATCAGCGATAAAAAAGGTAACCCAAGAGACCTCCCTGGGACGGAAAGAGGCTTTACCAATAGCTCTCCTCCACACCTGTATTGCCCCTAAGGAACAGATTGGTCTTAGTCCTTATGAGATGCTATATGGGAGACCTTTTGTTTATGTCAATCACCTCTTCCTAGATTCAGAGGCTCAGTCCCTCCAGTCTTATACCATGGCCACTGGGCAATTCCAACAGGATATACACTCATGGGGTGTTAACCAGGACCCAAAAAATTCTAAAAGGTCACCACTATATGTGTCAGCGATTCAAGTCCTAATCAAAGTCTGAAAAGATGGGTCCCCAAAGACTGAACTCCAGCCCACGTGGAAGGGCCCCTACCCTGTAATACTTTCTACCCCCACAGCAGTCAAGGCACCAGGACACAACTCCTGGATTCACTACTTAGGAGTGAAGCCATGGAAGAAAACAGAAGAGGAAACTCAGTACACCTGTGAGCCCCTGGGAAAGCTCAGATACCTCTTCAGAACTGCAAATAATTGCCATTCTAATGAACATCCCCAAAATTAAGTTTCTGGGAATAAGATTTCTCAGGACAGTTCTAAAGAGCCAACACAGCTTGGCAGGGGTTGTACTCCAAAACAGACAGGAGATAGATCTCTTGATCCCTGAATAAGGAGGAACTTGAGCCATCTTGAATGAGACATGTTGTTTCTGGGTAAATACCTCCATCTAAGTTAAAGAAAGTCTTACAGTCCTCAAGAAAAACATTCTAGATCCTACAGGACCTCAAAGAATGAGCTGGAGAGTTCTTGGGGAGGCTACAATCTCTCTGGGGATCCTTCTCCTGGCAATAGGGAATTTGGAGTTGCCTAATGCCCCTGTTAATCCTTGTTATCACCATTCTGATGCTGCTTATGATTGCTCCATGTATTATCAATTGTGTAACCCATTTTGTCTCTGCCCTGGTCAACAGGCTACAACATGAAGTGCCAGTTTAACAAGGATATATAAAACTACAGCTGACCACAGAAAATATCACTCACTCTTAGAGGGACACTGCTATAAGGACTCTGAGGCTTGAAACTAGCAAGAGGGGGAGGCCCAATGCCCCTTGCCACCCCAGTTCAGCAGGAAGTAGCCAGAGAGACTTTGATACCCCTATTCCCAAAGAATTGGGCCTCCCATCTCTTGAGGGGGGAATGTTATGTAGTTAGAATAGGAAAAAGGAGTCCAAAATGGTGGTGGCTAAAAGACAAAGAAGGGGAAAGCCCGTGAAACTACAACAAAGGGAGGTCCAGGGACTGGAGTGAGGACCAGTCATGGACCCGCCCAGACCCGCCCTCATGCCTCAAGGATGTATTTTCCTTTGCTTGCCAATAAAACTGAGCTGTAACACTGGTCCATCTGTCACTTCAAATTTTTGCTGTGGCAAGACAGAACTGAGGAAATTACACACCGCCCCTTACAAAAGCACCAATCTCTTCCTCTTTAGAATAAACCAACTTGCCAGCTCCCATCTTCTGACACCCCAAAAGGAAAAGAAACCCCAAGAGAAAATTATTTCTTCAGGAAGAGACAGTACAAACAAACATCATACCCCTAATCAAGAAATACCAACTCCAGCTCCAGAAAGACTGAACTATCCCTTCCAATTTTAATAGTCTATGATTATAAACCAGAAGTTATCACTGAAAGAGGACAAAACCACCCAGTTGTGAGAAAGATCAATAGCTGTTAATTTCTGGAAGTCCTGGGGACTGTGTGTTGGTGGAAGTCCTGGGGAAAGTGGGGGCGGGGAGGAAAAGGACACTTGGAAATGTGTAGTCTAAACCCTTCTGCTTCAAGTTCCAGAGCAAGATCATTTTGTCCTTGGAAACAAGACCCTTCCTCTAGGGTAGTTATGCCTCTATGAGGAGCCTAGAGGAACTTCATTGAAATATTTAAACAATAAGCAACCTTTTATTACTACACTAAATTCTAAGACCATCAGAGGTTTTATTAATCTCATTCCTTCATACAGTGTTATATAGCTCTAACTTCACCAAGGATAACTCCATGTCAGGTACAGCAAAATTTAGTAGCACACGCTGATCTAACCTCAATCTATAATAATCTATAAATAATCTCACTGCCCCTCAGGCCTGGAGTTCCCAGGGGCTAGGTCTTTCTGACTCAATTATCTTGCATTGATTCAATTCCTCTCTCCCCAAACTGAATGACAGAAACCTGTTCAGCAATCTATTACAACTGACCTTAAACTGCTAGTTGTTTTTTTTTTGCAAAAGTAACTTCCCATCTCATTTTGTTTTATATTCTAAAACTCTTTTCCTCTCCTGAACTACTATTGTGCCTTTCACTTTAGTGCAAATAACCCCACAACATTTATTGGAGCAAATAAGCCCACTGGTCCACTCATGGCTTTTGGGAGCATTAAAGTGGTTTCACAAAACATAATCCAAAGATATCAAAAGTCCTTAAAAGCATGGAGACAGTCTGGTAATTGGACCTTTATTATTTTTAACCCTCAGCACAACTGTTCAGAAGGGAGTACAGAGAATCTAGACCCAAGTGATCTTACTGGAGGACCAGGCAAACCCCTCAGCAATTAGCCTGCAAATATGAAGATCTGGTCTCCCTAAGCCCTTCAAAGCAGCTCTAAGCACTCTGTAAAACATACCCATCCCCACATGCATAAAACCTATATAAATGACAGCAGGAGAGAAATATGGGCTTTGGTATACTAAAATCCTAACCAAAACAAAGATATGCTATACAAATTAAATCTTTCATCCAGGGGTTATTAATAGTTAAGTCTTTCCATATATCTAAAATATGGGATGACTAAGAGTCATTCTACTACAGTCAGTTAAGTCTCAAGCTAAAACCCCATTCCTCTGAGGATTTATGCTTTTAACACGAGACTTGGGAAATCCCAAGACACAGTCATGTTACAGCCCCCCAGTAACACTATATTCTAGGCATCAATTTTTTTCAATTCAATTCAATCAACATCAAATTTTTCAATTCAATTATTTTATTGTAATTTCCAGCCATCTACCCCTTTTCAAATTATCAGAGTATTCCCAGAATATGTACAAATGAAGCCAAAGCAGAAACAAAAAATTGGCAAATAACCATCATTTAGCATAATATATTGGGTTGGCTAAAAAGTTCATTGAAGTTTTTCCACATAATGCTATGGAAAAGCCCAAATGAACTTTTTGGCCAACCCAATATGTTAACTCCTATAGCCTGAGAATTAAAATATCCCAGACCTAAAAGTCCAATTTGATATATCAATCCCACCATGAAGAACTTTATTTCTAACCTAATCTCTAAACACCTAAAATTCCACAAAATTGAATTCACTTATTAAAAACTGCTTTCCACCAAATTAAGTAACCATGTAAATAAATATCCATGCTAAAGAATACAGCCAAAAGCAAGCTTTATTTGCATTCCATTTAATAATGCATGTTCTGGTATTTTACTATATACTGCTGCTACTGCTAAGTCACTTCAGTCGTGTCCGACTCTGTGTGACCCCATCCCTGGGATTCTCCAGGCAAGAACACTGGAGTGGGTTGCCATTTCCTTCTCCAATGCATAAAAGTGAAAAGGGAAAGTGAAATCGCTCAGTCATGTCTGACTCTTTGCGACCCCATGGACTGCAGCCTACCAGGCTCCTCTGTCCATGGGATTTTCCAGGCAAGAGTACTGGAGTGGGATGCCATTGCTGTATTTTACTATATAACTTCCCCCAATTTTTTCTTCAAAGCTCACATTTTAAATTTTTCAATTCAAAAAACACTCCATTTCCTGGGAAAATAATTCCCATTTAAAAATTTTAACCCAATTATTCTCCCATGGATTTTTATCAACCTTTGATCCATCTAGGGAAGAAGAGCTACTATTTACTGAAGGCCTATGGGCCAAGCATTATAATTGGTTATAAATTATCACTAATTCTTTCAACAACAATGAAAGTAGGTAATATTATTCACATTTATAGATGAGAAGGTAAATGGTATACAAGGAAAAGTTCAGAATGAGAATTCTCCACAGTTCACAAATAAATCCAACAAGGATCTCAAATTTTCCTCGTCCATCTAGAGAAGAGAAATTGCAACACTCTCTTTTCTTCTATCATTTCACTAATCAAAGCTTTGAGCAAACAATTCATATTCTCCTTTTCCTACTATAATTTCTACCATTATAACTATGCCAGTTACCAGTTTATTGCCTTTCATCAACAAATTCACCCTTTGTTGCCCAATATGTGAAAATAGATCAGGGTCTTTTAAATACTTTTTGTTTTCCAGGTGACATGATGTTAAGTCTTGTCAGTAGAGGGCACTGGAGAGACAGCGCAGGAGGAAACAGTTCCTCTCTAGTTCTGGTTATCTCTGGCCTCTCCATCAGATTTCTGGAGCAGATGTTGGAAAACTGCAGTCTAAGGGCCAAATCCAGCCTGCTGCCTGTTTTTAAATGGCTTGTGGGCACCACTCAAGTGGACCAGCAATTTGAGCTTCAAAGAACAAGACAGAATGTTCCCACCTCTATTTCATCCTCCACTGCCAGCAGAGCCTATGCCTCCCTGGCCTGAGGCCATGCCTCACCACTGCCCTGGACCTGTACTTGTCACTACTTACAGGCTCCTCAATACTCCAGCCAGCTGCCCAAATTGACATGACGCAGCTCTCTGAGAGGTGAGAAAGGCATCCTGGGATCCGGGTGTAACTAAGGCAGAGAGAGAAACTGCACCCCACACCACTACCTTCCTACCAGGTCCCTCTCACTTGGGCTGGCTGCTGTTTGTCCCAAGAATGCCTCAGTTGATGGCAAACAGGGCAGGCAACATGATCTGAACCCTCATTCCAAGTTTGTCCTTCCTTGTTATTCTTGTATAACTGCTTAAAAATTCTTTATGTTAACTTTTCCCTGTTTAAATTACTGTGTGATTTCTGTCTCCTGACTGGACCAGACTAAAACAGTAGCATCAGAGGAGTTTTGCAACAGTGGGCTATTCATTAAATTCAACCTAAAAAACAAATTTCATCTTAAAATGAAGCCCATTACTTAAAATCATTTTATATTTTTCACAAAGACCCTGGAGTTTTTAATCTGTTTGTCATTAGACCTAATTTTTAACAAGTTAGGAACATCTTTTAATGAGAAATATATAGAATGTAACATTTAACAAGTTGATTTTTTTTAATACTCATGTTTCACCACACACTAGTAAATTTAAAATGGATCAAAGCATTAAACATTGAAAATAAAAGCAGGGAAATGTTTATATGAAAGAATTTCTAAGCATAAAAGTAATGAGAGGGACTTCCCTGGTGGTCTAGTAGCTAAGACTCTGTACTTCCAATACAAGGGGCCCAAGTTCAATCCCTGGTCAGGGAACTAGATCCCACATGCCACAACTAAGACCCATCACAGCCAAATAAATAAAAATAGACATTTTTTAAAATACCAAAAGATTTCACGTTGAAAAGAAAAAGTAATGAGAGAATCACAGAGAAAATTCCTTACAAATGATTATACAAAAATCTTAAAATTTGGTACACCAAAAAATTAAGAGTAAAAAAGCAAACTGAGGTTTTCCTGGCAACAGTCAGAGAAGGTACTGTCCTGGTTTTCTAGCCAGGAATGGGGAAACCTGAGAGCCAGAGAGTAAGCAGATGATGAAGGAAATGAGGGAGCTGGAGAAAAGGAACCTTAAAGTTTGAGTATGGAGTGTTGATCTTACCTCCCAGCTGTACATTTGTGAAACTGACTGAAATTAGCAGAGTTAAGATTTTAAGTAAACACTGCATTACACTGAATTTTGCTGTGCTTCTTGGATCTACAAATTTATACTTTTCACCAAATTTGGGAGGTTTTCTACCATTATTTCTTCAAATACACTTTTTTTTTTCCTCCTGCTTCAGTCTCTCCCTCCTCTTCCTCCGGAACTTCTATATCATGATTCTGTATCATTACATTACATTACATACTCTCCCCAGGTTTCAGACTGGTTGTTGAGGTGGATACACAAGAGGAGAAGACCAAAATAGCACTGTAAGGCTTTGAAAACTAAAATCAAATTGGAACCAGAGCCCACAGAAAACAAGCCAAGACACATGATCAAAACATAACCACATTAACTGCCTGCTGTAAAAATAAATAAATTGACATTTTCCAGAAGATTTAAACAGAACTCAGAGTCTCATAATATTCAATATGTCCAAGAGAGAATCTGAAATTACTCAACAGAAGTGGAAAACCTAAACAACTCCCTAAAGAAAAAGCAAACAACAGATGCCAACTGCAAGATGACCTAAGTGTCAGAATTATCAATGACTGAAAAGCAGCTGTTACAACCGTAATCCAAGAAGTCAGAGTTGTTGAAATGAATAGGAAGACAGAAGTTTTCAGAAAAGAAATAGGAGTTTCTTTTTTTAAGGAACAATTTTAGAATAGAAAAATTCAGTAAGGGAAATTTTAAAATTCACTATAGAGATTCATAGCATTATGGAGGTGACAGAAAAGTAAGTGAAATTGAAGATAAAAATTATAGGTATACTTTGCTTTGTTTTATTACACTTCACAGATACTGTATCTGTTATAAATTGAAGGTTTGTGGAAAACCTATGTCAAGCAAGTCATTTTGGTAATTCTTACAATGTTTCAAAGTTTTTCAGAATTATTATATAAGCTATAGTGATCTGTGATCTCTGATGTTACTACAAAAGTATTTTTTAATTAAGACATGCACGTTTTTTAGAAATAATGTTATTGTACACTTAATAGACTACCGTATGGTGTAAACATAAATTTTATATGCACTCAGTTCAATTTCGGAGAAGGCAATGGCACTCCACTTCAGTACTCTTGCCTGGAAAATCCCATGGACGGAGGAGCCTGGGAGGCTGCAGTCCATGGGGTTGCTAAGAGTCAGACACGACTGAGCGACTTCACTTTCACTTTTCACTTTCATGCATTGGAGACGGAAATGGCAACCCACTCCAGTGTTCTTGCCTGGAGAATCCCAGGGATGAGGGAGCCTGGTGGGCTGCCTTCTATGTTGGACACGACTGAAGTGACTTAGCAGCAGCAGCAGCAGTTCAGTTCAATTCAGTTGCTCAGTTGTGTCTGACTCTTTGCAACCCCATGGATTGCAGCATGCTAGACTTCCCTGTCCATCACCAATCCCAGAGTTTACTCAAACTTACGTCCATTAAGTCCGTGATGCCATCCAGCCATCTCATCCTCTGTCATCCCCTTCTCCTCCTGCCCTCAATCTTTCCCAGCATCAGGGTCTTCTCAAATGAGTCAGTTCTTTGCATCAGGTGGCCAAAGTAGTATATGCACTAGGAAATAGAAGATTTCTTTTGATTCAGTTTATTACAATATTTGCTTTATTGTGATGGCCTGGAACTGAACTCTCAATATCTCTGAGGTATGCCTGTATTATATACAAGCTAGAGAAGGAAAAAAAGAGTGAAAAGAATTGAAATAGTCTTAGAGATCTGTAGAACAATATCAAAGGAACCAATATTCATGATACAGAATTTCCAGAGGAAGAGAAGACAGAGACTGAAGCAGGAGGGGGGGGGGGGGAGTGTATTTGAAGAAATAATGGTAGAAAACCTCCCAAATTTGGTGGAAAGTATAAATTTGTAGATCCAAGAAGCACAGCAAAATTCAGATGGATAAACTTAAAGAAAATCATAGGCAGACACATCACAATCAAACTGCTTAAAGCCAAAAGATAAAGAAAAAACTTAAAAGCAGACAAAAAATTACCAAACGAATCATATAGGTGAACAAAAATTCATATGATGGCATTCAGGTCAGAAAATAGTAGAACACTTTAAAATAACTAATTATTGGTTCAGATGGTTTCTAAAATCTTTTCTGTGAATTGCAAATCAAATATGGTGTTTGGATATAACTGGATTAGCAACTGTATACACACAAAAAAGGAGATACTGAATAATCCACTAAAGCTTACTACCTTCTCCACCTGAAGATAAGAGAGAAAAAGGAGAAAGGCCTTGCTATTTATTCTCTAGAGCAACAACTCTCAAAATGTAGTCCAATGCCCCTGGGGGAGCCAAGACTTCCAACGTAATTTCAGAAGGTCAAACTTTTCACAATAAATTCTAAGACATTATTTACCTAGGTTGACATTTATTCGATAGTGAAAAAACCAACAGTGGGTAAAACTGCTGCCCTCTTAACATGAACCAAGGCAATGAGACCAAACTGTACTAAAAAACACTATATTCTTTCCCACTATACTCAGAGAAAAGGAGGAAAAGAAAGCAAGTTTTATTTTAAACTTCTTTGATTACGTAATAAAAATTATAGGTTTTTAAAAATCTCAACCCTTGAGTGAACATTTTTAATACTGTGTGTGGCAAAATGGGAGGTATACAAAAAGTACTTCTGCTGTGTGCTGAAGTTTAGTGGTTGTCTCAAGGAAAAGCTTTTGTGCAACTGTTTGAGTTGCAAGCTGAACTAGCCACTTTTTCATGGAAACTATTTTACTTGAAAGAACAACTGAAATATAAACAATGATTATTCAAAATGGATATCTGGCAAACATATTCTCAAATATGAAAAAAGTATCTCTATCATTTCAAATAAAACCACTGACAGTATTTACTGACAATGATAAAATCCATGCACCACATACCAAAAACTTTTTTAGAAGACCCTCATTATTTTTTAAAATGTAAAGAGATCATGGGTTCAAAAAGTTTGAGAATCACTCCTCTTGGGAAGGAACCTGAAGAGCAGAATGAGAGAAATGGAGATTTCAATAGAGATAATACAGGCACTGGGTGAACAAAGCCTCCCGCCTTTGAGGAATTTTTTTTTTTTTTTTTTTTTTTTACTTACTCAGATCCCAGTGGAGTAGGAAATGGCAACCCACTCCAGTATTCTTGCCTGGAAAATTCCATGAACAGAGGAGCCTGGCAGGCCACAGTTCATGGACACAAAGAGTCAGACATGACTGAGCATTCATACACACAAGCCCAAGGTCTCAAGGTAGTCCCTGAGCAAGGAGAAAATCCCAGAGGAAGGGAAAGGGCAGGCTCTGGAATGTTTCAGGACAAGCAGCTGGAGGAGATATAGGGCCCAATAACCTTCATCTGAAAAGTCACAGTCCAGTGGGAAGATGTCTAAAGTATCAAACATCCCTGCCCCAAATGGACTCTGAGAACTGAGAGGAGTGTCTTAAAGTCCCTGCTGTTCTGTATTTCAAGAAAATTTACAGTTAGATTCAAAGATGGCAGTTATCTGTCCTTGATTCATTCTTGGCCTGCTCAGGACCCCTCTGACACCAGAGGGGAAATACAGGAAAGGATGGTTGGTTGCTGGGCTGCTAACAAACTGGTCAAGGACTTGGATGAGTTTCAAAGATATGACTGTGGCACTGTTTACAACATGGGGGATAGAGATGGTTAGGGAGTTTGGGATTGACATGTACACACTGCTATAGTTAAAACAGATAACCAACAAGGTCCTACTGAATAGCACAGGGAACTCTGCTCAATTTTATGTGGTAGCCCGGATGGTAGGGGAGCCTGGGAGAGAACAGATACATGTTTATGCATGGCTGAGTCCCTCTGCTGTGCACCTGAAACTATCATAACACTGTTAATCAGCTATACTCCAATATAAAATGAAAAGTTAAAAAAAAAAAGATACAACTGTGGAATTCACCCAGAAGAAGTAGGCTTTGTTAGACCCTTCTCAGCAAAAAACACACAGAATAAGATGCAGGAGAACTACAGAAACAGCATCACTTGGGCATCATTATCAAGGAACCCAGTTTTATCTCCTGGTTGGAGGAAAAAGGATGAGATGATGACAGAGAAGGGTGAAAATCTCCAAACACCTGTCCAGACTTGTTGCTGTTTAGATGCTAAGTCATGTCTGACTCTTTTGCAACCCTATGGATTATAGCCCGACAGGCTCCTCTGTCCATGGTAGTTTTCAGGCAAGAATACCAGACTGGATTGCCGTTTCTTTCTCCAGGGGATCTTCCCAATCTAGAGGTCAAACCTCATCTGCTGCATTGGCAGGTGGACTCCTTACCACTGAGCCACCTAGGCAGCATGTCCAGATTTGTAGATTTTACTTAAAACTAAAGGGTCAAATCTTAAGCAAGATTTTTTCAGATAAAAGTCATGTACTTGTATGGAGAGAAGTCATCTTAGAGAAAAACTCTGAATACAATCAGTACAGTCCATAGGATCACACAGAGTCAGACACAACTGAAACAACTTAGCACATGCATGCATAATCAGTACAAGATCTAACTTTACTCAACACAAGAAAATTGCTACTGGTGAGAAATGCTGTGAAAGTAATTAATGTGTAAAATATTTCAGCACTACTCCTATGCATATAGAAATACATAATGAGGAGAAACCCTAAGAGTGTAAGAACTATAGGAAGGCCTTTGATTATTACTCATCCCTTCAGATACATGTGAGAATTCACACTAGCATAGAACACTATGAATATAAGTAGTGTTTTCAAGTCTTTAGCAATAGATATGTCCCTGGATGGCACAAGAGAATTCATACTGGAGACAATCCCTATAAACATAATTGATATGGAAAGGCTTCAGTGTAAATTCTACCTGCACTGCACACATAAGCCTGGTGAGAAACTCTATAAAGGCCAAGATTGTGGAAAAATCTGCAGGAAGCACTTGCATTTAATGTATACATGAGAACTCACACTGAAGAAAACCCTATACTTGCAATCAATATGAAAAATTCTTTGCAGTAGCTTTTCCCTTAGCGTGTGCAACAGAATACAAAGTGGAACTCAGAGACTGTGGGAAAGCGTTTAGTGTTACTTCATCCCTTAGTAAACATGACAAACCACATCAGAGAAAAGCCCTATGAATGTACTCAGTACAGAAAATCCTTCCACTGATCTTCTTTGCTTACTTACTGTGCATAACAGTGTACTCAGTGGGGAGAATTCCTATGAATGCAACTAGTGTTGAAAAGCACTTATTGATCTTTCATCCCTTAGAGAATCTAAGAGAATTCATACTGGACAGAAATCTCATGAATGTCACTAATAAGTAGGGGGCAATTTCTCTGCCCTTAGGTAATGGATGAGCAATCACACCAGGGAGAAATACCTTGAACGTCATCAGTGTGATTGAGCCTTCTATTTTGCACAAGATAAATGACACAACAGGAATACATAAGGAATGTGTATCTCTCATCTTTTAACACCGGAGAAAATTTCTTTAATATAATTAGCAACTTTCTGGGTATGTGACTAGTGCAGTCACACAGGGCTCTAGGCTTGAAGTTTAATACTAGGTTGCTATCTTAAAATTCTTGACTTTATTTTTTAGCTTATTTCTTATAAGTGAAATTGTCTGGGACAATGAGGCATGTGCTGGAAGCTTGGAAGCTCATGCAGAGTCCTTCCTCCTGCAACCTCCTGCCTCTTGGGGACAAACTCTATATATTAATATATATGAGAGTTCTGAGATAATTTTTACAGCTAAATATTATACCAAAAGTCTCCTTTGACACTCATATACAAAATTATGCCAAAAATGGGTGCAACTTTCTCTACCAGTACTAAAAGAATACGTAAAGAAATAAATACATGTATCTGTGGACCTAGGCTAGCACCCTTGATTATGTACCAATACTACAACTACGAGATGGCTGCACACTTAACAGATTAAAGCACTAACTTTCCAAAGCACTTAAATTGATTCAGAAACTATATTATTAAAAACATAGCATTCTCCTATGCACATTTTGTACTAGAGAAGCATTTATCTAGCATAAACAGACATAAAACGACAGCAAGTTCTGGAAACAAAGACCACATAATTCAACCCTGAACCTCATCACCACCAGAAGTAGTTTTGTCCTTCAACAACTGCTTTTATAAAACAACAAATGTGATGGACCAACACCTCAAGGGATAACTCCAACTTAAAATCAACCCAGAGTTTTCACATGCTAAAATATTTGGCAAGTTCTTCCACCTACACTGGATTCCTGTTGGTCTATCAGATTCCACCTTTCATAGATTTCAGGAAAACAGACACACTCTTTCTTTGCCACTCATTTCCAGTTTCCCTTATTGGATACTTGGGAAACATTCCCTTTATAGATTCTGTCCCACTTTCTCATATGCTTCTTCCTTCAACCACCAAAAGAATACATTAAAGTTACATTTAAACTAATTTTAAACTATTTTTTAAATCAATAGGGAAAAAGCTTTTAGGGCATCTATCAAACTTTAGGAGAGAAATAAAGTATGTCTGAACATTAGCAAAAAAAAAAAAGTAGGTTTCAGGATTAGTATCCAAAAACCTTAATTACCCAGAAAAGGGTTAAATCTTTGTTATCTCATATATCAGAATCCTAAAATATTACTTTCCAGAAGAAAAGGACCAGACTATGGGTAAAACGCCTAGTCTCCTGAGATTATTTCAGTGCTTCACAAACTTTCAGATACAGCTGCTCCTTTTTCCTAATCTACTAGTGGCTTTTATTCTTCATATGCTCCTCACCTGGGTCTTCTTGCCAGGATTCAATTGCTTTAAGATCCTCAAGATACAAGTACCAAGTCTCTTTGCGCCTGTAGTTAGTAAAGTTGATGAAGGCACCCTGAGTCCTGAAAAATTAAAACAATATGTTAGATAAATCAATTCTGCCCTACCTGCAGCCTCTGAACTGCCAACAGTTATTTTTGTCTTCAAGCAAATATTTGTATCGTATTTTTCTGATTCATTGATATTGGCGCATTGTTAAGAACGTGGAAAATACAAAAAGTGCAATAAAGAAAGAAAGTATCACGTAGAAGCCTTAAAAATGAAAGCATCTACTCTGAAGAAATTAGGGCAGGCATTTTTTAGAAAAAGAAAATTAAGGGTAGGGAAAGAATGCTCATATAAATTAAGACACCAAGGAGCAAAGAGGCTTGCTCTTCCAGTGGTCATAAAAAGTAGGGACTTTCAATACATAAAAGAAAGGGAAATTTTTCAGATAAAATGGAATAGGCAATACCTCTCCTGCTTATTCTACCTTCCTTCTGTTCACGTTACCTGCACTGAATACATAATCGATCTCCACATGCTTCTTCCATTCCTGGAGAAAGTGTGTCTTCAGAAAACCTCCATTACTGGGTCTTCTAAAAACTATTTTCAAAAATTCTTAATTTTTCCCACCTCCACAAGAGAGAGGTCACAACTGTAAGACCTGTGAGTGAAGTAGGCAGAAACACCCGCCATGGAAGCTGAGCGACCCTCAGGCGTTCAGAGGTGTCCACCTGAAAATGATGGTTCCCAAGGAATGGCCTTCGGAGAGATGACAGGGCCTCCCAGAGTCACCCCGCCCACAGAGGAAGGTAACCCACACGCCTTGAGGAAAGGGGAAACCACGCCGCCAATAGCAGTGAAGCTGTTATTAGGACGGTGCTTCTCCCAGGAGACCCTGCGCGTTGGGGAGTTCCCCAAACGTCGGCCAATGAGAGCAGCTTTCCCCTGGCCCCGCCCCTGCTGTAGTCCAGCCCTTTGCCCCGACGTGGGAAGGAGGAGGCTCTTCAGAGCTCTGTGCCAGAGTTATAAAGAAATTTGGTAACTGCTAGCAAAGAGCACATGCGGCGAGGGATATCAGGAGCAAAAAACAGACGAATAGTTAAAGGTGAAAGGCCAAAGAGCAAAGGAAACAAAGAACAAAGGTTACTTTCTGTGAGGCTAGGGAGAGGACCTAGCTGGCCAAGTGGAGCGCTGAGGAGACTCCTGAGGTGAGAAAGAATTGCTTATCAAAGGACTAGGCAGAGCAAAGAAAAGGAACCAAGGCATAAAGCCAGAATGAATGGCTGGGCAGAGCCAGGAGAAAACCTTTCCCCAATTCTTAGAAATATCTGAAATATCTGAATAACTGAATGAAAATAGCCTTTTCTTTCCTGCCTTTTGATGTTCTTTCCGTCTATAGCAGTAGTCCCTGACCTTTTTGGCACCAGGGATTGGTTTTGTGGAAGACAAGTTTCCCAAGACTGGGGTTGGGGGAGAGGGTGGTTTGGGATGATTCAAGTGCATTACATTTATTGTGCACTTTATTTCTATTATTATTTCAGCCCTACCTCAGATCATCAGGCATTATATCCTGAAGGTTGGGCACCACTGCTCTACAGGCTCTCCATTTAGCTTGCTCATAGTGGCCTTGAGCACAAAGGTGGTCTCCTTAGTTCATTTTCCTGCTCATCCATAAGTTTTGACTAGCCATGTCACTAAAATTAACTCCCAGTATTACTGCTAATTTATACCTTTGAAAATGTATAAATGGCAAACAAGATATTTGTACATATAGATATCTTCAGGAGAATTTGTTCTTGTTTTTGTCATGCATGCATGCTAAGTTGCTTCAGTTGTGTCTGACTCTTTGTGACCCCATGGACTGTAGCCTGCCAGGCTCTTCTGTCCATGGGATTCTCCAGGCAAGAATACTGGGGTGGATTACCATGCCCTCCTCCAGGGGATCTTCCCAACCCAGGAATGGAACCATGGTGAGAATTAATGCTCAAATATTGGCTGTGCATAATAAAATCACTTGAAGAGCTTGTTAGAAAAACAGATTTCTGGGTCCTACTCCAAACTTTCTGATTTAGTACATTTAAGGTGAGGCCCCAAAATTTGTGTTTTGCTTGTTTTTATATAATTAATATATAGCACTGTATTAGTTTCAGGTGTACAACATAATGATTTGATAATTGTATATATATTGTGAAATAATCACACAGACTCTAGTTACCATCTGTATATAGTTACAAAACTTTTTTCTTATGAGAACTTTTAAGATCTACTCTTAGCGTCTTTCAAATAGGCAGTATAGTGTTATTAACTCTACTCAGCATGTTGTACATTACATCCCCAGGACTTAGACATTTTATAATTGGAAATTTGCACCTTTGATTCCTTTCGCTTATTTCACACAGCCCCATTCCCCACTTATGGCAAGCACAAATCTGTTCTCTGTATCTATGAGCTTGTACTTTTTTTTAGACTCTACAGATAAGTGAGATCATATGGTGTTTATATTTCTGTCTGACTTATTTCACCTAGCATAAAGTCCTCCACATCTATCCTTGTTGTTGCAAATGGCAAGATTTCATTCTTTTTTATGGCTAATATTCCAGTGTATGTGTATCTCACATCTTCTTATCTTCCATATCTTGGCTATTGTAAATAAAGCTGTGATGAAATTAGGGGTGCATATATCTTCTCTAATTAGTGTTTTTGTTTTCTTCAGATAAATACATAGGAGTGGGGTTGCTGGAATGTATGGTTGTTCTATTTTTAATTTTTTTAAGGAAACTTCATACTGTTTCCCACAGTGGCCAAACCAGTTTCAATTCCACCATCTGTACGTACAGGCTCCCATTTCTCCACATCCTTGCCAATACTTGTTATTTTTTGTGTTTCTGACAGATGTAAGGTAATAGCTCATTGTAGTTCTAAGTTGTATTTCCCTGATGATTAGAGATACTGGGCTTCTTTTCTGTACCCGTTAGCTACCTTTACATCTTACTAATATGCATTTTTAATAAATTCCCAGCTGATACTGTTGCTGTTGTGCTGGGGACCACATTTTGAGAACTGCTGCTCTGGCATATTTAATAGGCAGAATTTACTGAATTTCAGGCCTTCTACTAAATGAGGGATTTATTCTACATGCAATTTTTTTATCAAAACTATAACAGATAGGGTTAATATTTCTCTAACAGGAGAGGAACCCTGACTTAAGATGATGAATGATATTGTTCATTCTCAGAGAAGGCTACTGAAGTTTACAAAAAGCATACCTATCCACCTTCAGACCAGCCACCAGCTTCACATTCTTCTTTGACCTAAACAAGCAAGCACAGGACACTATTGACCTATGGTTTAAAATATCTGTGCTGATAAAGACAGGCATATAGGCCACTGGAACAGAATAGAGAGCCCAGAAATAAACCCTCCCATATACAGTCAAATCGTGCCAAGATCATTGCATAGAGAAGGGTAGTCTTTTAATAGATAGTACTGGGAACACTGTATATCTACATGCAAAAGAATAAGGGTGGACCCTGACTTAACATTATGCACAAAAGTTAATTCAAAATGGATCAAGGCCCTAAATGTAAGACCAAAATAATAAAACTCTTAGAAGAAAACATAAGACAAAATCTTCATGACATTGGACTTGGTAATGATTTTTTTGGATATGCCATCAAAGGATGGGTAACAAAAGAAAAAAATAGACAAACTGGACTTCATGAAAATGTTTAAAATTTGTACATCAGAAAACTGTCCACAGAGTAAGAAGGCAATCCACAAAATGGGAGAATAGGAAAAAATATGTTCAAATCATATATTTGATAAAGGATCAATATCCAGAATACACAGTGAGCTCCTAAAATTCAACAATAAAAAGGAAACAGCCTGATTCAAAAATTGGCAAAGGGTTTGAATACATTTCTTCATAGAAGATGTACAAATGGCCAATAAGCACATGAAAAGATTGTGAACATCACTAATCACTGGGGAAATGCTTATCAAAACTGCGAGAAACCACCTCACACCTATTAGTATGGCTACTGCTGAAAACAAAATAGAAAACAAATGATGGCAAGAATGTGGAGAAATTGGAGCCCTTCTACTCTGTTAGTGGGAAAATAAGATAATATAGCTGCTGTGAAAAACAGTATGGTGGTTCTTCAAAAGATTGAAAATAGAATTGCCGTATGATCCAGCAATTCCACTTCTGTACATATATCCAAAAGAATTGAAAGCAGGGTCTCAAAGAGATATTTATACACCCATGATCATAGTAGCATTATTCACAATAGCTTAAGTGTGGAAGCAATCCAATTGTCCAACAAAAAGACAAGTATTGTATGATTCCACTTATATGAGGTACTTAGAGTAGTCAAAATCATAGAGACAGAAATAGAATGGTTGTTGCAGGGGTAAGCAAGAGAAGAGAATAGGGAGTTATTGTTTAATAGGTATAGAGTTTCAGTTTTATAAGATGAAAAAGTTATGGGGCTGGATGGTGCTGATGGCTGAATGAATGTATGTAACACCATTCAGCTGTATACTTAAAATGGTTAAGATGGTAAACTTTATGTTATGTGTATTTTAACATACTAAAAACATTTGTTTACATACCTTTGCTGAACTGTGTTCCCTAGGGGAATAGCTTTGGGCAAATAATTTCACCTCTCCAGGCCTAGGTATCCTCAAAATGGGCGGGTTGGACTACAGCAGTGAGACCATCAAGAACCGTAACTTCTTTCTGTTTATCCTCCTTGGATCTCATGCTTTGAAAGATTTTTGCCTTGTAAGGTACATACCATATTTATTAAGAAACTGTTTGTTTTCTATTTCTTACTAATTAAAGAAATTTTTGTTTCTGATTAACTTAAGATATACATGATTGCCACCCTGAGTTGGTATGTCAACCAAAAGCAAAGAAACAAGATTTTATTTAACATTCACAGACTTAGGTAGCTATGTGACTTCTTTTTAAAAAAACCCTTGAAATATTGAAAATTGTTTATGAATTCCTATAGGTTTGGAGACCACAGGCTTGACATCCCATAAATGATTGGTTTTCAAGGTTCTTCCTAATACTATGATTCTTTAAAAGTATGGCTTCCTACAGGCTTAGTGCTGACAGAAGTTTATGGAAATTTGTACTAAAGCAATTATAATTGGCTTGAGTCTGGGATAATTCCATTGATATCTCTGTTTCTTCACTTTAGCCCAGAGTTGAAATAGGAATGAGAAGTGAAAATGGAGTTCAGAAAAAGTAAATTCAGTTTATATGCTTGGGATCTGGAGCCCAATTCAAGAGTCAGAACACAAACTATGTGACCTTTGAGGCCAGATTCTTGGATCTCTATCATATGTAATAAATGCTCACTGCACTTAAACCAGATACATTTTTCTGAATACATTTTTCTAAACATTTTCTAATACATTTTTTAAAATTAATTATAATTTTTTAGTGAATTTTACAATGGAATATTACATACCAATGGAAAAAGCCTCCAATTAGTGTGAATTTCACAGACATTACGTAGAGTGAAAAAAGAGATATGAATACATACTGTATGATTCCAAACATGAAGTTTAAAACAGGCAAAATTAAGCTGACTGCATATACTCAAATGTTTACTGTTTTCAAATAGTCATTATGGTAGTAGTCTTAGTAGAGATGTAGAATAAAACGCATAATTCTTTTGTGTCTCATGGACCACCATTTTGTAGTCATTCTGTTGATATCTACTACTTCAGAAGTAAATTGTTCCCCTGGGTACCCTCCCTCAGGGTCCTCCCATGAAGGCCCTCTCCAAATCTGAGTAGACATTGATTACTACTGGGTGAACTCTGATGGACCTTTCTCAGGTTAATGTAAATTCGGTAGAAATATTTGCCTTTGAAAGTACCTTAGTTACTGATATCTGCAAATATCTAGAACTCTTCCAAGTATTAAACAATAATAATATTCTTATCTACACTGGCCACTTTCTTTTTCTGCCTGTTTTTTTGTTTTGTTTTTTTTCCCCCTGCTTGCTTGCTTCTTTTTAACAACATTAACTGAGCCCAGTATATAAGTGGTTAAATTATAGCTGTCAGGTCAACACTGGAGGACATCAAGACAGAGCTGCCATTACCCAAAAGCCTGGCTTGCACTTTTGTAATGGTTAAGAGCATAGTCTTTGGAGTTGGGCAGACTTGGGTTTCAATCACTTCTGTCACTTATTTGCTGTGTGACCTTGGACAAATGACTTAACCTCTTTCAATTTCACCTACGAAAAATAGATATTTTGAGGAATAAATAGGGCTAATGTTTCTAGAACATTTCATGCTTTATAGGCAGTGCTATTATCACTTAAGAAAGCAAATACAGTAATCTTTTACCTTAGCTCTACTGTATTTGCTTTCTTAAGTGTAACAGCACTAAAGTATAAATCCTCCTACTTTGAGATCAGTCTCAAAATACACCTCTTATGAAGCTGTCCTGATTTCCTTCAACATTAAATAGCCTTTTGTTGTTTTTTAATCACTAAGTTTGCTTCTGTGTAAAATTCAAGCATTTTGTGCCTCATTAGTGTGCTTATTTTGTCCCTCAGTAATTATAAGCTCCTTGGCACAAATATACTCTAGAACCTAATACATTACCTTGTATATAGTATAGGCTTATTTACATGTTTAGCAGAATTTACCACCAATTACTTTTATATTTATGCTGTTGGTACTCTTCAACTAAAGACTATAGGAACCCTGCAGTTAAGGGAGTTGGACCTATTACTCATTGTAGCAAGGGAGAACACACACCTTGGGAAGCTGTGTGATGTCTCAGTAAGAGGATGTGAGAAAGAATTCACCCTGGGAGTTAGACTTTGATTGAATAATTTTGTGGAGAGTCTAATGAAGCAGATATTCTAGATTTGGTGGTGTCAAAAAGCAGGGGCAACACTATGATTAGATATCTCAATAAATTTTATCTATTGGGAGAGCAAACTAGAGCAAAGATAAAGCTATAATGGTAAAAAAGAAGCAGTCACTCATTTAGGTGACAGGGAAATACTTGGTATTTTGCGGGGTTGTACAATAATCTTATCTAAAGTGGATGTATTTGTGAGATTGTTTATATCCAGGGATAACATAGCTTAGCTGTATCACATCAGTTCTTGGATATTAAGGTAGGTTTTTTTTTCTTCCTAACCACATTTCACTTACAAAAACCTCATTTCATGTTTCTAATTCAAAAATTATAAAAGGTAATTTTGCTTTGCTCTTGTTGTTGAACTCTAAGATTCACGCTTTCACAAATAATTGTTAGAGGGCTCTCTAACTGGTCTTAGACCTAAGAAAAATTTTTCCTTTTGAGTAGTTAGTGGTTAGGAACTTTCTTCTGCCCTCAAAAATTCTACATTTTGAACAATAGAAGAACTCCTTGATACACATGTAGAGAGAAATATTTTATGGCTCTTAATTAAATAACCATGATCATAACATAAAGGTTTTAAAGTGACCTTGGAGTCAGGCCATCTAGGTTTATTTCTCTACTTTGACACTTACTGGCCATGTTATTTTTAGAAAATTATTTAATTTCTCTGTTTATCAGGATTCCTATCTATAAAATAGATTTAATAATACCTGTGAGACATTGTTGGAAACATTACATAATTCATGAGATATACTAGAAAATAAGCCCAATGAGAGGAGGAGTCTTGTCTAACTTGTTACCTAGCGTGTTCTCAGCTAGCACAGTGCCTATTAGCACATACTAGATGCTCAGTAAATATTGGTTAAATGATTAAATATAAAGCACTTATCATAGCCGTCTAACATGTTAAGCATTCAAAATGCTTGGCTATTTATATTGATTATTATCACTGTTATTATTCTTCCAAGGATATGGGAATATTCTTTTACCCAAATGAAATTACCCATTTATCTCACCCTTGTAACTACCAGCAATGTAGTTATCATACTTTTTGGATCCAGTCATACTACTTTGCTTGTATCTTCTAATTGGGTCTAAACTCTTCAATATGCCCAGAAGCTTTCTACCATCAAGTTTACCTGTCATCACAGTGTTATATAGTGAACTCCTTCAGCCAACCCCTGAAGCCTTCATTCTTACCCCTCTCTATAAAACCACTTCAAAGTCTATGTGGCAGTTTGACTTGGAGCCTGACCATTACCACACCATGACCCTGAAATATGTGTGAGCCCTGCTCTGACTTCTGTTTACCAGTTGGACCTCCTTGGACTTGCTTCTTGTTGCATTTTCCAGTCTCTTCTTCCTTATGGTGGAATTACTTGGGTACACTCATATGAAATCTACAACCATGGGATACACTTTCATCCAAATGTAAAGAGTCCTGGGGTCTGATTATATTCTTCTCAAAGTTCTGTGTTAATTATTAAATAATGGTTCATACTGAGAGGAAATGATACATTTGATTTTTGGCATTTTGCTTTTGAGTTAATAAAAGGAGGTATTTCAGAAGAAAGTGAAAATACAAACATTAAGCTTCAGTGAAAGTTAAGCCTATAGAAACAGCTTTAAATATTTTATCATGAATAGATTTATATCCTATAAATACACAATTTCCCCTGACCTCATTCCTGAAATCCCACCCAATCCTTGACTCTTTCTGTCAAAGCTCAGAATTAGAATAAAACTAAGAGTTTGGGTAAGGTTCAGTGATAAATTAAGAGAGCCTGATGCTTGGTAATTAAACATTACAAAATCTTTTAAAGCAATATTAACATGTCACCAAAGTCACTGAATCAATTTGGAACATGGCAGCATCTGTGCATAAGAGTAACAAGACTCTTGAAAGCCCTCATATAATTTTAAAATGGGTCACAGAGTCAAGGCACTTTTGGAAAATCTTGTTTTCCCATGAGAACTTATCTCAGCATAGGGACTATTTTTTGACAGTGATTTATCCAGACCATCTACTCTGGATTAGTACCTGCTGACAGACTGTAGGCTGCTACATTAAAAAAAATTTTTTTTTCATTCATTTCTAAAAGAAATGCGTGCTAATTAATCACAGTTTGGAAATACTGAAAATTAGAAAGAAGGAAAAAAATTTCCTATCTAAATACTCAGATTTAGGAGCATTTCCTAAATCTTTTTTTTTTTCCCTTCAGAATTAAAAAAAAAAAAAACAGAATCATACTGATGTATAATTATGAATGCTGCTTTCTTTATTGAAGTTATTGCATATTATGTTCCTGTGTTGCTACTTAGAGACATAAATACTTTCAAGTTTTTTAATTAAATAACAGATGGTTAAATAAGATCAAGCTTAAGCTACTGTGTAACATTCCAGAGTTTAATTATTCTTTTTGACAGTTATTTAGGCTTTCCAGTTTTTACTATTATAAACAAGCTACAGTGACTATCCTTTTATATTCCTCTTTATGTACCTGTCCATGTAATTCTCTGGAAGGAATTTCAAGAAACGGAAATTCCTGCTTGAAAGGTATATGCATATAAAATATTGTCAAATTGTCCTCCATAAAGCAAAAGCAGAGTCACTCATTTGAATCCGACTCTTTGCAACCCCATGGACTGTAGCCGACCAGGCTTCTCCGTCCATGGGATTTTCCAGGCAAGAGTACAGGAATGGGTTGCCATTTCCTTCTCCAGCAGATCTTCCCAACCCAGGGATCGAACCCAGGTCTCCCGCAGGCAGACGCTTTACCCTCTGAGCCATCAGGGAAGCCCAGTCCTCCATAAAAGCTGAACCAATTTAAATTAACACCAACAGGGTTTCACGGTTGTAATCTGTATTTTCCTGTTGGTGCAATTGACCCTAAAAAATTGCATTTTTATTTCTTCTTTTATGAATTCATGTTCCTATCCTCCCCTAATGTTTTGGTAGGTTGTGTATTATTTTGTTATTGATTTATAATTCTATAAAAAACAAAAATAACAGGTGTCAGGAAGAGCTCATCTGCAGCTAGTACCTAGGCCCAGGCATTCCCTACTTAACAAAACAGCTACAGAGAACAGCAACATCAGACAAGGTTACTCTGTGATTCTGATGGAGCAGGACAAAAATACAACTGCTCTGAAATCATCTGAGCACAGATAAAAACAGTAACACTGTTCATATCACAAAAAATGACCAAATATCCTCTTCTCCCAGGGAACAGGAGGGCCTGCTCCTGCTTTACCAACTATAGTTTTAGCTCCTTTCATTTTCTCTCACCTCCTAGATAAAAATTAAGATATCCAATTGTAGAATTGCCCTGATTTCTGACAAATTCTCCCCAACCCAAACACAAGCCCAAATCACAAAACAATCCCCTCTTACTGAAATATCCTAGAGGTTCCCCATGGTGTGCAGTCTTCCTTGTTGGCAGCAAGTATTAGATCCAACTCTGTCTGCCTATTGTTGTGCTTCCCGGTACTTTTGGCTGGTGGGCACAGACATCTGGATGTTGATTGCTCTCAAGCATGACACAGATTTTTTTCCTCATTTTTCTTTTCTCTCTTAACCTTGTTTATGGTATCTTCTGTTATTGTTGTTGTTCAGTCTCTAAATCATGTCAAACTCTTTGCAACCCTATGGACTACAGCACGCCAGGCTTCCCTGTCCTTCACCAACTCCCGGAGCTGGCTCAAACTCATGTACATTGAATCAGTGAGGCTATCTAAACATCTCATTCTCTGCTGCCCCTTTCTCCTTTTGCCTTCAATCCTTCCCAGGATCAGGGTCTTTTCCAATGAGTCAGCTCTTTGCATCAGGGGGCCAAATTATTAGAGCTTCAGCTTCAGCATCAGTCCTTCCAATGAATATTTAGGGTTGATTTCCTTTAGGATTGACTGGTTTGATCTCCTTGCAGTCCAAAGGACTTTCAAGAGTCTTCTCTAACACCACAATTCAAAAGCATCAATTCTTCCATGCTCAACCTTCTTTGTGATCCAACCCGCACAACCATACATGACTAGTGGAAAACTCATATTTTGACTATCCAGACCTTTGTAGGTAAAGTGATGTTTCTGCTTTGTTTCCCTGCCTTAGATCATAAAAATAGGATTCTGTATTTTCTTTTAATACTTTTTTTTTAATGTTTAGGTCTTTAATCCATCCGGACTTCAATGTTCTGTGCAGATAATGAGGATTGAAGTTCTTTCCAAACCTTGACCACTTCAGGACTTAATTCAAACCCATCACTTTCTCTGGGCAGCTTTCCTTTTGTTTTTGTTTTTGTACTTGGTTTTTGTATTTATTTCATTTAATTCATGAGTATTTATCTTTGGGTGGCTTTCCTTGACTCTCTCTCCCTCCATTTCAGTGGTCTGAGTTAGGAGTCTTTGCATTTTGTTCCCATACCACATATCACAATAATCATCACAATAACTGTCTTAGAATAGTTTGCTGGAGAGCAAAGGCAGCATTTTATTTATTGTTTTACCTCCCTGTCTAATATGTTGCCAACATAGGAGTTTAATAAATATTTATTGATTGGCTGACTGTCCTCTTTACATCCTCTCCTAGAGAACAGGGGCCAGATCTTATATGATAGGCCTTTACCAGTGTTCCTTTATCTGAGAATGAAAGAAAGCAGGAATTTTTGTCCCTGGGCTATTTTTATTGCCTTGGTAATGGGGCTGGCCTTTGGGGCCTACAACTGCACTTGTGCATTACAATTGAATAAGAAATTGACTGCCTCTCTCAAGTTCCTTAATAATTTTCTTCCCACCTACTACACTTAAAACTAAAATTATGCAAGCTGCAGGTATAATTTCCATGAAGATTTGCCAAAGCCTCTTTTGTGGGGCTTTGGCTCCTCCTTCTTGTCCTAAGGCTGAGGGGACGCGTGCATGCATGACTCCTGTCCTCAAAGGAAAGTGAAAGTGAAGTCGCTCAGTCGTTTCCGTTTCCGACTCTTTGCAACCCCGTGGACTGTAGCCCACCAGGCTCCTCTGTCCATGGGATTCTCCAGGCAAGAATACTGGAGTGGGTTGCCATTTCCTTCTCCAGGGAATCTTCCCGACCCAGGGACCAAACCCAGGTCTCCCGCCTTGCAGGCAGACGCTTTAACCTCTGAGCCACCAGGGGAAACCTGGCATCAAAAAGAGAAACCATGTAGGGTCCAGGGGCTACCACCAGAGGAGGCAGAGAAAGACTGGGCACCTGGAGTGGGTAAAAGCTAAAAGCTCTGATCTTGTTGCTCACCCTTTCCCGTACTCTGAAGGCTGGGTGGGTCAAACTTGTCAATACTCCCATGCGGGGTGTAGAGAGACAGGGCAGGGAGGAGAATCTGTTGCTAAAGTTTCGGAACATGCACCACCCCCAATCCACCCCACCCCACCCCACCACACCCTACCACCCCCTACCCCCAAGGTTATTTCAAAACAGGAAGCAGAGCAGTGGTTTCTGGCAAGTGTAGTCTCTGGGCCTTCTGTATCCTGAGTCTTAAGTTGGGTCCTGAGAGACTCTTTAAGCCTCAGGATGTGGTCCTTTGCCTCTGAAGGAAAAAAGGGTCATTGTACTTCTTATTATTGAGACATAGAAGAATAAGAAATGGGTAAAAGGATACCTATAGACAATCTAGAGTAGAACTTGGCAGCCTCCTAAATTTCACCCATCTGAAGAACAGACCCTACTCTTCTTCCGTGTCTTTCCTTAAAACTGCCAAGTGCTCCAAAATCTCACTAGGACTTTTATTTTTTTCACCTAAGCATTAGGGTGGGGAAGTGGAGAATGTGTTTAGTTTTCTTTCTTCCTGAGAGTACCAACTGGAAAATCCCAGATATGTGAAGATGCTCAGCACAGTGTTGGCACAAAGAAGCTAGTAAATAAAGATGTTTGTTGAATCTAACATGGTAAAGGGCTCTGAGAATAAAATTACCCACTATGGGTTAGGGACTTGGAAGGGAGGAATATGTGGTCTGGGTCAGAGGCTCTATGGCTCTTTCCTTGTCTATTGCTTGACTCCTGACAGTAGGTCTTGACCAGTTGTCTAATTTCACAGACAAGAAAACTGAGGAGAAAAAGACCCCACCCAGGGTTCTACAACTATATAGCAAAAGCATTGAAACTAGTATCTAGGGCTTTCCCTCCAATAATTTACCTCTAAGGGAGCCAAGGAAGTATGTAGATGAGTTTCTCACACCTCTGAGAGTGGATAAAGGCCAGGCAGGCAGTGTCAGGGAAAGGTGTTGTTAGAATCTGGTTTTTCTGCCTAGACAAATGGAAGTCTCCTCCTATGGAATATGTTGTGTAGCTTAGTTATACAGAGAACTTATCCTTCCTTTGAGCTTCAGGGCAGGAAGATTAACTGAATTCGCAATGACAAAAAGCCTGGGACCCATGAAATTGGTAAAGTGGACATACTCAGTTGTATCATACAGTCCAGCCTGAGCTGTATTATTTTTTCCATTTCATGTCTTCTCCTAATCATTATTATTATAAATTCAAAAATAACCTCTGAAATGATGGAGTTAGAGGAATTAATTCTTTCCTTCCTAGATAACTTTAGAAGTTGAATTTCTAATTGAGTGATGATCCCCAACATGGAAAAAGGAAAGAATGGAGGCTTTGGCCTTAGAAAACCTAGATTCAAGTCCCAGTGCGTGCATGCACACTCCATCACTTCATTCATGTCCAACTCTGCAATCCTATGGACTGTTACCTGCCAGGCTCCTCTGTCCATGGGATTCTCCAGGCAAGAATACTGGAGTGGGTTGCCATACTCTCCTCCAGGGGATCTTTCTGACCCAGGGATGGAACTGGTGTCTCCTGTGTCTCCTGCATTACAGGCAAATTCTTTACTGAGCCACCTGGGAAGCCTAAGTCCCAACTCTTGTCATTAAATCTGACATAATCAAGTTACTTCTCTGAGTTATCTCATATATTAAATAAGTATACTAATATTTTGTACTAATACTCTACACATGGATATCACAGATGATCAATACTGAAATCAGATTGATTATATTCTTTGTAGCCAAAGAGGGATAAGCTATATACAGTCAGCAAAAACAAGACCAGGAGCTGGCTGACTAAAATCATGAACACCTTATTGCAAAATTCAGACTTAAATTGAAGAAAGTAGGGAAAACCACTATATCATTCAGGTATGGCCTAAATCAAATCCCTTACAAGTATACAGTGGATGTGACAAATAGATTCAAGGGATTAGATCTGATAGAGTGCCTGAAGAACTATGGATGGAGGTTTGTGACATTGTACAGGAGGCAGTGATCAAGACCATCCCCAAGAAAGAGAAATTCAAAAACGCAAAATGGTGGTCTGAGGAGGCCTTACAAATAGCTGAGAAAAGAAGAGAAGCTAAGGGCTAAGAAGAAAAGGAAAGATATACCCATCTGAATGCAGATTCCAAAGAATAGCAAGAAGAGATAAGAAAGCCTTCCCCAGTGATCAAGGAAAAAAAAATAGAAGAAAACAATAGAATGGGAAAGATTAGAGATCTCTTCAAGAAAATTAATGATACCAAGGGAACATTTCATGCAAAGATGGGCACAATAAAGGACAGAAATGGTATGGACCTAACAGAAGCAGAAGATATCAAGAACAGATGGCAAGAATATACAGAAGAACTATACAAAAAAGATCTTCATGACCCAGATAACCATGATGGTATGATCAGTCACCTAGAGCCAGACATGCTGGAATGTGAACTCAAGTGGGCCTTAGGAAGCATCACTATGAACAAAGCTAATAGAGGTGATGGAATTCCAATTGAGCTATTTCAAATCCTAAAAGATGATGCTGTGAAAGTGCTGCACTCAATATGCCAGCAAATTTGGAAAATTCAGCAGTGGCCACATGACTGAAAAGGTCAGTTTTCACTCCAATCCCAAAGAAAGATAATGCTAAAGAATGTTCAAACTACCACACAATTGCACTCATTTCTCACACTAGCAAAGTCATGCTCAAAATTCTCCATGCAAGGCTTCAACCGTATGTGAACTGAGAACTTCCAGATGTTCAAGCTGGATTTAGAAAAGGCAGAGGAACAATAGATCAAATTTCCAACATCCCTTGGATCATCAAAAAAGCAAGAGAGTTCCAGAAAAACATCTACTTCTGGTTTAATGACTATGCCAAAGCCTTTAACTGTGTGGATCACAACAAACTGTGAAAAGTCCTAGAGATGGGAATACCAGACCATCTTACCTGCCTCCTGAGAAATCTGTATGCAGGTCAAGAAACAACGGTTAGAACCAGACATGGAAAAATGGACTGGTTACAAGTTGGGAAAGGAGTACATCAAGGCTGTATATTGTCACCCTGTTTATTTAACTTCCATCCAGAGTACACCATGTGAAATGCCAGACTGGATAAATCACAAGATGGAATCAAGATTGCCAGAATAAATATCAGTAACCTCAGATATGCAGATGACACCACCTCTATGGCAAAAAGCAAAGAGGAACTAAAGAGCCTCTTGATGAAAGTGAAAGAGGAAAGTGAAAAACCTGGCTTAATACTCAACATTCAGAAAACTAAGATCACGGCATCCAATCCCATCACTTCATGGCAAAGAGATGGGGAAACAATGGAAACAGTGACAGACTTTATTTTTTTGGGCTCCAAAATCACTGCAGGTGGTGACTGCAGCCATGAAATTAAAAGACGTTTGCTCCTTGGAAGACAAGTTATGACCAACCTAAACAGCATATTAAAAAGCAGAGACATTGTTTGCTGACAGAGGTCCATCTAGTCAATGCTATGGTTTTTCCAGTAGTCATGTATGGATGTGAAAGTTGGACCATAAATAAAGTTGAGCACTGAAGAATTGATGCTTTTGAACTGTGGTGTCAGAGAAGACTCTTGAGAGTCCCTTGGACTGTAAGGAGATCAAACCAGTAAATCCTAAAGGAAATCAGTCCTGAATATTCATTGGAAGTACTGATGCTGAAGCTGAAGCTCCAATATTTTGGCCACCTGATGAGAAGAACTGACTCATTGGAAAACACCCTGATGCTGGGAAAGATTGAAGACAAGCAGAGAAGGGGACAACAGAGGATGAGATGTTAGATAGCATCACCAACTTGATGGACATGAGTTTGAACAATCTCCGGAACTGGTGATGGACAGGGAAGCCTGGTGTGCTGCTGTCCATGCTGTCACAAAGATTTGGACATGACTGAGTGACTGAACTGAACTGAATACTTCATAAGACTGTGGTAGATATCCTTGGGGGGGAAAAAAAGCTCATAAATAAGCTTTTTCTCAGAATAAAGCACTGACATGATGGAAAGCATGTTGATTTCAAGGGCTTTTGAACTTGGCTTCTCTCTGGTCCCCAAATGTCCCTGAATTATAGTTGAAGAACTGGAAAAGCAAGATACACAAATAAAGCATTTAGAGGAAGTTCTGGAAGAAGATCTTTCTCCCTGAGGGAATGGTGTAGAAGAAATTTGGAATGCCATCACATAGACTGAGATAGTGTTTAATTTCCAGATAGTGTATCTATCACAAGTCCACACTTCTGAAGTCTGTATCTCTTTTCTTAGAAGCTGGCTTTCCCCTGACCTGAAGTTGTTCTCTGAGCTAGGTGATGTTTTTAGGGCCAGTCTTGGAGCCAGAAGGGTACCCTGCAGTTAAACTCAGGAACATTGCCTGATGGAATCAGAAGTTCAGCCTAAGTGGGAACTCTTTTGGCCCTAATGTTTCCTGCCATAGCTTCTTTGAATTAGTTTTGGCTCAATTCTGGCAGCTGTGCCTTAAGGCGTTGAGGTCAGAACCACACTAAGGAATAGATTTTGCCCAAGAATATCTTGTCCTCAATTCAGTAGCAGCATCCAAAATGTAGTGAAGAATTGTGACTGTGATGTAAGAGAAAACTTATAGAAAGAGTCCTAGAAGCTGACACGGTATGTGAGATGGGGCACTCACATGATCAGGGAGGGAGGGAAGGAGGCTAGAAAGGCAGAGTGGGAGAGAAGGAATGGCGCTCATTGTCTCTTTGTTTTCTGTAAGGACACACACAAATATATCATGTAGATAGTTGTAAATGTTTTAGAGAATTTTCTGCAAGAAAGGAAAACTATGAGCAGTGAGGAAGGGGTTTATGTTTGAGCCAGTACCCTCCTTTGTGTTATGAAGATTTCTGTCTCTTTTGGGCTTCTGATCTTTTAAGAGAAAAGGTTAGTGATTTTTTCCTGATGCCCATTAGTCCCCAGTATTGATTTATCTCTTTGCTTGGAGTTATTAATTATTGAAGCACATCAGAGGTCATGATAGAAATGAGTGAACCTAAAGGTATCATTCAGGCAACAAAGTAGAGTAGAGATAGGGAGGTCCTTCTAACTCATTTTTCTATATCTCAGTAGATCCTAGCTCAAGCTTTAGACCAGAATATTTTGGAAATTTCTTTACTCTCCTTAACAACCTCTGAAAACAGAACTTTATTTTCTCTTTCTCCTTCTCTTATTCCATGCAAAATTTCAGCCAGTTTTTCAAGAAACCTGAACCCTGAATACTACAGCAACAAGGAATGATGTTCAAGCCACAATTCAGAAATAGGACTAGGGAGTTCTTTTGGTGGAGTTGGTGTTACTGAGTTCCCCAGTAGCAAAAACTGAATCATAACCTGAAAAATGCCCTAAGAAGAGAAGTCACAACATCTGTATCCCAGATTAAAGGAACAGGGAAGGCCCAGGTAAGTGAATGAAAGTTTCTGAAGTTTAAGCTCGATGTAGACTCACAGGACAGAGAACTGTTTATGACCTCTATCCTTTGTCCCCACCCAAAATTTTAAATCTCACTTTCTGAGGAGCATATTCAGATTGGAACCACCCTAACTTTCTAGAATCAATTTTATAGAGAATGGATCTAGACTTCAAATTAACGATAAAAAAAAATAGTTTTCTGTTTTCATTTTCCTAGACTTGCTAGTAACACCATCTTTGGGGAGATAGACACTACTGTAATGGAAAAAAATCAGATTATTTCTAATTACTTTCTTCTTTTCTGGAACATCTACCTTCCTAGTTTCCCCCTCTTCCTACTGTCAGTAATACTAGACTGAAAGATGGCATCACTGCTTTTCTTTCCATCAGGTCCTCAGTGTTTTTTGTTCTGAATTGAGAAGATGACCGATTATAAGTTAATGATTCCAAAATCATAGTGTTGGGAAAGGGGACTGCCATGAAATTTCTATGATGAAATTTGACAAAAAACTTCAGTGGTGAAACTAAAGGAGAGGATTTTTGGTAGTTTAGAGTATGTGTTTGCTTATATGTACATGCATTTCTGGAATATGACTTCAGATGAGTATTAAAAGAGGAGGGATGGTCCTATGTGTACCCATCCTGTGATACTAAGGTTCTAGGTCATGAGTAGGCAAACCTTTTCTATAGAGGGCTAGATAGCAAATATCCTTTGCTTTGCTGGCCACAGTCACTGTCACAACTACTTAGCTCTAGTAGTAGCAAAAAAAAAAAAAAAAATGAAAGGCATAGAAAAAATGTAGAGAAATAAGCATGAGCACTAAAATGTGAATTTCATATAATTTTATGTCACAAAATATTCTTCTTGATTTGTTTCAACCACTTAAAATTGTAAAAGCCATTCTTACCTCATAAGACATACTAAAACAGGTGGCAGGCCAGTTTTCCTAAGGGCTGTACTTTGCCCCCTCATATTTTATGTCCATAAGACTTCATTGTGCATTTTTGGGATACAAGGAGGGGAGTGTAAGCTGTGGGCATTTGCAAGGGGAGATCAACCTGGATATTCAGAGTGAATATCTAATTTACATACAGGCCAAAATCAGGTGTTATGGCCTCTCTTGGAACCCAGGGATTTTAAAAATTACTTTTGATTTTGATTAACATAATACATGCACTAAGTATAAAGACAGCAAGGGGACCCACCCAGTCCATCCTAAAGGAAATCAGTCCTGAATATTCATTGGAAGGACTGATGCTGAAGCTGAAACTCCAATACTTTGGCCACCTGATGCAAAGAACTGACTCATTTGAAAAGACCCTGATGCTGGGAAAGATTGAAGGCAGGAGGAGAAGGGGACGACAGAGGCTGAGGATGGTTGGATGCCGTCACTGACTCAATGGACATGAGTTTGAGTAAACTCCAGGAGTTGCTGATGGACAGTGAGGCCTGGCGTGCTGCAGTCCATGGGATCACAAAGAGTTGGACATGACTGAGCGACTGAACTGAACTAAACTGAAGTATAAACAGTTATCAAATAGTTCTGAAAGACTTAGTATAAAGATAGTGACTCTCTACTCTACTCCTCTTTGCTTCCCCAACTCTTCCTCCTCAAAGGCAACAACTTCTGACTTCCTTTCTAGCTGTGTCTTCCAGCTTTTATACATCTCCACTTAGTTATCTCCAAATTTCTAATCTTGGTACTTCATTTATTTTTGACATGTCCTTTGAGGTCCGAATATGGTGGACAGAAATAGTAGAAAGGATTTAGCTCTCATGTTCTTCCATCTTCTTTGGCTTTTTTCCCCCTATCCTCCCAGTAGAGTTATGGTATAATTTACTTATTAAGTCAATATTAAGTATTTACATGATTATTATCTGTCCTGATAGTTCTATCATATTATTGTAATATACTTGGATTATACTCTTACATCTTTCCCTAAAGTTAATAATTGCTTTGCTTTTTTTCACAGTTTTTACATAATTTTTCTTTTACTAATTGCTATTTCTTCTCATATCTTCCAATAATCTCTCACTATAATTTCCCATAAGAGCAATTTCATCAGCTAATATATTAATTCCAATGTGAGTGTGTGTGTGTTTGTGTGTGAATGCGCACATGTGTGGTTATGGAGTACTGAGAAAGAGAGACAGATAAACAGACAGGCTCTTCTAAAAGACTCATTCTGCCCTGATTGCTTTTCAGTCCTGCTCTGCAATAATGATCCCAGGACTTCCTTCACTGCCATCCTGGGAATTCCCTTTGGCTTTCTTCTGATTTGGATTCCCTATTTCCTGGGAATCCTTGCCTTCATCTTTTTTGGTGGAATACACTTATGAAGATTAAAAATGGAATAATGACAGCAAAGGGCATGACAGCCCTTAATATGTATTTTTTGAGTTGCACTGCTCCAATCTGGTACATAATTCTCATCTTAGAGTATTTCTTCATCATAGGGGATTTCTTTCATCTCTCTGTCTCCAGATGTCTTCTGCATCCCATATCATCCTCTTAGTTTATTCTCTCTCTCTCTCTTTTTGTTTTTTTTTTGTTTTTTTTTTTTTTTTTTTTGGAGTAAACTGTCCTCTAGTGTCTTCTGAGAAAAAGTACAAGGAAGATAAACATAATAACTTGCATGTGAAAAATGTGTTTATTCTACTGTCACATTTAATTTGTAGTTTCAGTGGGTATAGTATTCTAGGTTGGAAATCCTCTTTTCCCTTGGTATTTACCCATTGTTTTCTAGATTCTGGAGTTACTCTTGAGAAGTACAAAACCATTTTTGACTTATAATTCTTTTTATCTTATTACTTTTATCTATCTTTGTATTCTTCTATATTTCTTTTTGTCTATCTGGAAGCTTGATGGAATTTTCTTATCCCAGTGTACTATAATTCTCCAGTAGTGTAATTCAGTGTTCTTTTTTTTAAATTTTCTTTATCATATAAGCATTTTGAGCCCTTCAATCTGAAAATTCATGCAGTGTAAGAAATTGTTCAGTTCTAAGAAAAAACCTCTTAAATTATCATGGTGATGGTTTTTTCCACATGATAGCCTTTTTTATTCTTTGCCTTATTTCCTGGGAGATACCTTTAACTTTATTTTCTAATTCTTCTATTGAAATTTTTATTTATGTTATATTTAATTCTAACAGTCCTTTCTTTGTTTTCTAAATATTCCTTTTTATACTTTCTTCCCAGATGCATTTCATCTCTTTAGGTGTTGACTTTTTATTTTCTTCTCTCTGCGTATTGTGTGTTTCTCCACATTGCCCTTTTATTCTATTAGCTTGATTTGGTCTTCATCTTTTTGAATGTTTTCCCCATTTGCCTGGTAATACTTTGTTGCCTGTCCATATTTAAAGTAGAAGAAGACTAAAATATGGATGAAATTTCAAGTACTTTGGTTGAATTTGTCAACTTTGAGCTTTTTAATTGTTTAATTTGGTTGGGTCTTTGGTTAGGAAGGGCTTCCCTGGTAGCTCAGATGGTAGAGTCTGCCTGTAATGCAGGGACCCCAGATTCAATCCATGCGTTGGGAAGATCCCTTGGAGAAGGGAATGGCAACCCACTCCAGTATTCTTGCCTGGAGAATTCCATGACAGAGGATCAGTGGGCTATAATCCATAAGGTCACAAAGCATTGGACACTACTGAGTGACTAACACTTGATTAGAAAGCCCTAATGTCAATATGTTTAGGCCTTCCCTCTTAGGTTAATCTGATTCCTCAGAGAAGACTCTTCCAGTTTTCTACCTGGAGACTTAAGACCTAACTGCTAGCATCTAGGAGTTAAGTGAGGAAAGAGATCTGGGCATCTTATTTAGGAAGCTTATGTTCCTTAATCCCCCTATTTCAGGTATAATAGTAATTCTTTCAAGTAGATGTAGTATGTCTGAGACCAAAGGACTACTTCTCTCCAAAGAATAGTCTCCCAATTTACTGCCATGGTGTGTGAGAGATGGTCCACCCGGCATGCATTGGGGAAAGGGATGAAAGGATTGAAAAGGTTTTAAAATAGCTTTCAACCAGTTCTACCTTTTGTTCCCAGTTCCAGACGATTTTACATTACACATCAGTTTATTCTCAGTCCCATGCCCCTGCCTAGCTACTAATCTGGAATTTATATTTCTTAACTCTGCAAAATCAGATACCACACATCTCTATACTATCAGTTTCCAAAATATATTGTTCCTGGTGTTTTATTTTTTGTTTATTCTGTAGGTCTGTGTCTTTTTAAAAGAAAAAAACTCTGTTGTAGTTTTTGCAGGGTTTAGAGGAGAGAGCAAAATTAGATGTTTGTGTTCAAACTACAGTCTTCTGGCTCCCATGAATTTTGACCTCTCTCATTGACCTCAGCTAATTCACTAACAGTATGTAGAATGCCACTTCAACAAGAGCAAATGGCCAGTAGGCCAAATTATCAATTCATTAAATCATCATTTGAATAAATTTACCTCTTTAACTGTGTAATACTATTTAAAGTGTTTTGAAAACTATTTGCTGCCTAACAGCATTTTAAATAATGTTTTGTTTTCTTTACCTCATCTCTTGCTACTATGAAGGGCAGAGAAAGGAAAAGATTAAGGATCATAAAATAAAAGAATAAAAAGAATGTATTCTGGAATATGAGGAATTCTTGTGATTTTATTTAAGAATATATTTTTCATGAATATATTTTAATAATTACACAAGGAAATTCTCTTTGTTAGGGTAAAAATATATGTTGAAAAATTCTCATTCATTGAATATTAATATTATTATATAATTAATGTCAATAAAATTCTTTGGGCAGAAATCTTTATTTTTATGTATTTTTAAGTCTTGTTTAAGAATTCTTTCTCAGCAGATTATTTCATAATTGATACTAGATACAATAAGCTCTTTGTTTAGATAGCTATTTTGCTATCTAAGCAAAAAGAAAAGTTCAACCAGAAAGGAAATAACTTTGCCAGCTGTTGTATTACTTCTTCATTTGACTTTTTCTGTGATGAAGTTCTTATGAATCCTACTCTAGACAATTCTGTTTCCTATATATGTAAAGTGAAATTCAAGCTCCTTCCTTGACCTACACTCCCTGCATGAACTGTCCTCTGGACACCTGTACCACTTGTCTCTGCTTTGCTCACCTTGCTCCAATCACACTAGTCTTTCTCTTCCTTGAACTTACCAAGCTTATTCCCACCTTAGCACTTGGCATTTTTTGTTCTTTCTGCTTGTAATTCTCTGTTCCAAAATCTTCATATTTGCTCCTTCACATCATCCTTGTCTCAAGTCATTCCCTGACTGCCCAATATAAAGTAGTATAGCATTTATTGTTATCTGAATAATATCCTATTTGTTTACTTATTGACTGAATAGTTAACTTCCCCTTCCTCTAGAATCTACAGTCCATGAGAGCAAGGGACATGTCTGTTATCTCCATTGCTGCACCTCCTGCATCTATAATAGTGTCTGGAGAATAGTAGATACCCAATTAATATACAGCTGAATGTCAAATGTTTAAAGTTCTAGAGAATTCAGTGGTCTAGAAGCCCCATGATTGATGGACAAAGCAGGGAACCCATTAAATATGACAATGTGTGAGGACTTTAAGTATAACTTTCTTTCAGAAAGAATGGAGAAGCAAAATTTTCAATCAGAATCAAGAGGGCCTCAAGCAGACCTGTTGAGATATTATTTCACTGGATAATGATCTGTGCTGGCTTTTTTTCATTAAGCAAGAGCTGAATTCAATTTGATATAAATCAGAGTGAATGACCTGTAAGTTGAAAAAGAATTACAAGAATTTACTAGAAATAATTGAGCAGTGATTTATCATTAATGGAAGTCCATGCCAATACAAAGTCTCTGCCCCTTCTGCTCACTCCTGTCTTTGCTGTAAGAAAAACTTTTCACCTTCCACTCAGCTTTCACCTCTTTTGCTTATTGCCTACTCTTTTCCTTTTAACTAGACCCCTTTCCATCACTTATACAATAACTACTGATATTGGGTTATAAAGAGAGATTTGGTTTCTCTGTCAAATAGCACAGGAGTCAGAAACTATTACCACATTCCTCAAGTATTAAATCTCAAGTTTACTTTATACATATATCTTTGTACATATAAAAATTTCTCTAATTTTTGCCTTTCTACTATTAATATTTGAAAAAATCCAGCTATGGAAAGAAATTTTTAGTCTATGGCCATACCACCCTGAACGCGCCCGATCTCGTCTGGAAAGAAATTTTTAAATGGAAATTTTTAAATGGAATGCAATCCCCAAGATTGTGGGGAGATCTCATTTGGGGGAATGAGTGGTAAATCTTGTAGAATAGTACTAGCCTGGCACTTTAATATAGATCTTCCTTCTGAAATTTCACTGGGCCTGTTCATGACTGACCTTATCCTAGACTCAGAAGTAAGGAAAAGTGACAGAATGGGAATCATTCATTAGTTAAGTCAATGTCTGAAAACTTCCAGTATAGGACTTTCCCATAAATTCTGAGTTAGCTAATGTTGCTCAGGCTCAAGTCTTGAATGAAGGCTCTCTCTTTCCCCTGGTCCCCAACTCTAAATTTTGGAACCTATACTCCAAGGTGTGCTTGCAAAGAGAAAAAAAGATAGTGTGGCTCCCCAAGAAGAGCCCTAAGTCCACTTATGCATTTACATCTATGTGGAAGAGAATATTAACAAGGGTAGCCACCCCCTAGGGACTAAGGTCAGCAGAAGCAAAAAAGCAAGAGGGTGCATGGGGTCTGTGTGTGTGTGTGTGTGTGTGTTTAGTCGCTAAGTCATGTCTAACTCTGCAGCCTGTGGACTGTAGCCCGCCAGGCTCCTCTTGTCCATGGAATTTTTCAGGCAAGAATACTGGAGTGGGTTGCCATTTTCCTCTTTCAGGGGATCTTCCTGACCCAGGGATCAAACCTGTGTATCTTATGTCTCTTTCTGTCTTAGCAGGCAGATTCCTTACCATGAGTCCCATCTAGGTCTTTAGAGCTTATATTACTTCCATGGTTTCTAAAGCTTCATGCATAAACATGAAAACAGGCTTTTTTTCCACAGATGATGAATACACAGTCCATTTGACTATCATATGATAAACACATTGCTGAGAAAATCCTTACTATCATTATAAAACAAACTTTCAATAATAACATCCATGTAACGGAGCAGTGTAATATATGATAGAAAGAAAAAGTAATCAAGATCCCTGCAAACTAAATTATGAAGTAGGGCTGGTGAGTTGATATATCTCTGTATTAGGACTGTGAAACTGCATTGCTTGCCTTGTCAGCTGAAAGCAAACTACTTCTCATGGTCTTGACTAACAGTTATCAAGAAAAAAGAATTTGCCAGAGCAATATCTGTATACCAGGCACCAGGGGATGTGTTATTTTGATCAAGCATTGAAACCACATTTGGTACAGCAGCTGCCATTGTAGTCACCTCCTGGTTAGGCTTATGATAATCCACTCTTGTTTTCCAAGACCCATCTACATTTCTGCACAGATCACATAGATAAGTTTAATGGAGATGTACTGGGACTCACCACTCCTCCATCCTTCAAGTCCTTGGTTGTGGCACAGATCTTTGCAATCCCTCCAGCGGCGTGGTATTGCTTTGGGTTTACTACTTTCCTAGAAAGAGGCAGTTCTAGTGGCTTCCACTTTGCCTTTCCCACCATAATAGCCCTCACTCCGTAAGTCAGGGAACTAATGTGGGGATTCTGCCAGCTGTTGAGCATGTGTTCTGGAAATGGAGAAGTAACCACAGAATAGGTTTGGTGACCCACTATACCCTTTCTGAGATGGATCTGAGTTGAAGCTTAATGGACCACCTAATCTGTATAAGCCCCTATTCTGACTGGTGGACCCCAGTGACGTTTTGGGTTTCCTGGAATTTGTGTCAGTTCAGAGTCAGTGTCCAGTAGTGCCTAAAAGTGCTTATTTCATTTTCTCCAGTGCACAGTAACTCTAGTTAAAGAGATATATCTCAAGAGGTTTATTACAAAGAATTAGCTAATACAATTATGAAAGTTGTGAAATCCCACAATCTGCCATCTGCGAGCTGGAGACCCAGGAAAGTTGGTGGTATAGTTCTAGTGCAAATCCAAAGCCTGAGAACTGGGACACCAATGATGTAAGTCCCAGGATAAAGGCAGGAGAAGACCAATGCCAAGCCTCAAGCAGTCAGAGAGCACACATTCTCTTTTTCTCTGTCTTTTTAGTCTTTTCAGGCCTTCAACAGACTGAATGATGCCCACCCACATTGAAAAACAGTCTGCTTTACTCAGCATACTTAACTCCAATGGTAATCTCTTCTGGAAACACCCTCACTGACACACCTGGAAATAACACTTAACCAAGTATCTGTGTCTCTTTGGCCTAGTCAAACTGATACATAAAATTAGCCATCACACTTCCATTGCCCCTATTACCCTGTTAGCTCAGGTTACCATAGCAAGCCTCTCTCAATCAGACATTTCAGGGTAAAGTATAAGCACCATCTTTAGGAACATGTAAATATAACAACATCCCCCCCCAAAAAAAAAAAAAATTGATGGCAGCATCATCAATTCTACTATTTTGTGAGCATCCAGTCAGGTATATACAAGCCCGCTTCCCCTTTCTAAATACAGCCCCCAGAACCAACAGACCTCCCTCCTCACTTGTCTTGGGATAGTGATGGAAGCTGCTGTGTCCTCTGTGAGAAAGAAGCTGCAAGGAGGGACTAGAGAAAGCAACCTCAGGCTTGGGATGTTCTGCCATGTCTCCCTCCAATTTTTTTTTTATACTGTTGGTCTAACTTCAAGATAATAGAAGAAAGCAGAGTCTAAATTTGTGAGGCTGGGAGTAGGAGCTGGGAGCACGATCTGCTCCTAATTTGTATGCTGCTGCTGCTGCTGTTAAATCGCTTCACTTGTGTCCGACTCTGTGTGACCCCATATATGGCAGCCCACCAGGCTCCGCTGTCCCTGGGATTCTCCAGGCAGGAACACTGGAGTGGGTTGCCATTTCCTTCTCCAGTGCGTGAAAGTGAAGTCGCTCAGTCGAGTCCGACTCTTCGCGACCCCATGGACTGCAGCCTACCAGGCTCCTCCGTCCATGGGATTTTCCAGGCAAGAGTACTGGAGTGGGTTGCCATTGCCTTCTCCGCCTAATTTGTATACCCAAGTCCAATTTACAAGATAACACAAGGATCTCTCCGGTTCAGATGCCTTGCTCTACCCCATGTTAAAAAGTTTCATTCCTGTGGCTGATTCATGTTGATATATGGCAAAAACCAACACAATATTATAAAGTCATTATCCTTCAATTAAAAATAAATTAAGGTTTTGGTGCCACCGCTGGAACCTGAGAGGGGGCGCATTGGTGGCAGGAAGCAAGCTGCGCTGAGGCCGTTGCGGAACCAGCTGATGACCTGCAGGATGAATCACAAGAGAAGAAGCGCATCCCGAGGTAAGCAGAGTGCGCAGCCTGAGCGGAAGTACTCTCTGGACTGAACCCAGCGCAACTACTGCGAGAGCTTCCCACCGAACCTAGAGGCCGTGGTGGACAATGTGGAAAGGACAGACGGTTTACAGCTGTCGGTGGAAGAATTTGCAGAGCGATATGAAAGACCATACAAGCTCTTGGTTCTGCTGAATGCCCAAGAAGGCCAGTCTGTGCAGAAGTGGACTCTGGAGTGCCTCAAGAGGAAATACCAGAACCAGAAGTTCAAGTGTGACAAGGATAAGGACGGGTACTCAGTGAAGATGAAGATGGAATACTACATCCAGTACATGGAGAGCGCTCACAATGACAGCCCCCTTTACATCTTTGACAGCAGCAATAGGGAACACCCCAAAAGAAGGAAACTTTTAGAAGACTACAAGGTGCCCAAGTTTTTCACCAGTGACCTTTTGCAGTATGCAAGGGAGAAGCGCAGGGCCCTGGACAGGTGGTTTGTGATGGAGCCACCATGCTCTGGAACAGGAATCCACATCGACCCTCTGGGAACCAGTGCCTGGGACGCCTTAGTTCAGGGCCACAAGCGCTGGTGCCTATTCACTACCAGCATGCCCAGAGAACTCATCAAGATGACCCATGAAGAAGGGGGGAACCAGAAAGATGAAGCTATTACCTGGTTTAACATCATCTATCCCCAGATGCAGCTTCCAACCTGGCCACCCCAATTCAAACCCCTGGAAACCTTACAAAAACCAGGAGAGACTGTTTTTGTACCAGGAGGCTGGTGACTTAGCAACTAAACAACAACAACAATGAAGAGGTAGAGGATGGAGGTTAGAATGTTGAAAGAAAGTGAAAGTCGCTCGTTGTGTCTGACTCTTTGGAACCCCGTAGACTATACAGTCTATGGGATTCTCCAGGCCAGAATACTGGAGTGGGTAGCCTTTCCCTTCTCCAGGGGATATTCCCAACCCAGGGATTGAACCTAGGTCTCCTGCATTGCAGGCAGATTCTTTCCCAGCTGAGCCACAAGGGAAGCCCAAGAATACTGGAGTGGGTAGCCTATCCGTTCTCCAGGGGATCTTCCCATCCCAGGAATAGAACCGGGGTCTCCTGCATTGCAGGTGGATTCTTTACCAACTGAGTTATCAGGGAAGATTACTTTGATGAAGCAAAGTAAAAGGCCCAGATGATAAGGAACAGCCTCTCGACAACTTCTAGGGAAAAACTAAGGCCTCAGTCCAAACATTCATGACACTAAATAAATATCCTGTGTTCTAGACAGCTTCCTTTACCCTTACAAATCTATTCCTCACCCTGTTCAGTGCCCAGAGGATGATGTGTATGGTCCCCTATCATAAGCTTTCTTGCCCTCTGGCTTCCATTTGTGTTCTACCATTTGACTAGAGATGAGAGACAGAACAGAGTTTAAAGTCTGGGTATTTATTCTCCCAGCAACCTCTCTGTGAATGTGATCTTATTTGGAAATAGGGTCTTAGCAGATATAATCAAGTTAAGATGAGGTCATACTGGATAAGGGTGGACCCTTATCTAATGACTAGTGTCCTTATAAGAAGGGGGAGATTCGGACACAGACACATAGAGAAAAGCCCATGTGATGATGGAGTAATGTGTCTAACAAGCCAAAGAATGCCTGGGATTGCTAGCAACCACCAGAAGGAGAGCTGTATGGAACAGATTCTCCCTCAGAGCCTCCAGAAGGAACCAGACCTGCCAACACCTTGCTTTCAGACTTCTAGCCTCTAGAACTGTGAGGTAATATGTTTCTGTTGCTTTAAACTACCTAGTCTATGGTAATTTGTTATGACAGCTCTAAGAAACCAATACATTGATGAGTCATTTAGAAAAGTTTAAGGAAAAATGTGTGTGTGTGTGTGTGTGTGTGTGTGTGTGTGTGTGTGTTAGTCTGTCAGTCTTGTCTGACTCTTCATGACCCAATGGGCTGCAGCCCACCAGACTCCTCTAGAGGTCCATAGAATTCTCCAGGCAAGATTACTGGAATGGGTAGCCATTTCCTTCTCCAGGGGGTCTTCCTGACCCAGGGATCGAACCTGGGTCTCCTGCATTGCAGGTGGATTCTTTAGCATCTGAGCCACCAGGGAAGCCCTAAACAAAAATAAGTAGGAAATATACATAATACTTCCATGGTTTTCATTTTGGTATATTTCCATTTATTCTTTGCCAAAAAGGAAATTCACATAGCTTTTTCATATTATGTATAGAATTATTTATTCTCATTTTTTCCTTAAAATTAGTTACATAGGTATTTGTGGAGTAAACTTCTCATCATAAATATTTTGATGACTGCATAAAATGTCATTATACAGGTGGTCCATATTTTATTTACAATTAATCTATTGTTGAATAGTTTTTACTTTTTGTTATTGTAGACAATCCATAATGCAGGGTACAATGAGATGAAAGTCTTGTTTCCAGAAGGGATTTAATCTGGCTATTGGTGATTGGGGTAGATTAGAGAAATGCACAGGGATACCCCAAAATCAGAGATAAGCTTCTCCTGACTAATTCAAAAGAGACTGCAAAGGAAAGATTTAGGGTGGGATTAGAGAGAGCCTTTCAAGGACAGTTTTTAAGTTACAATAGCAGGGAGAGTTAGCCCTGGAGTTGCCAGGCTACTCAGGATGTTTGGAACAAGATCTGCAGGGACCTCTCCTGGACATGTGCCCCTTGATCACTCCTTTAATAAATCCCAGCTGCTCATGATCCTCTTTAGGCATGTCACTTAGGGAGTTCCTAGAGGTATCTTCCTAACTAACCTCCTGAGATTCATTTAGAGTAAAAGCAAAACTCAGTCTGGCCTTAATTGATCTGAAGTAAAGCTGCCTGTTGGGATATCCACACTTTGAACCTCTGGGGCTCTAAGTAAAAAATGCTAATGAGGCCCTGAGGGTCTCAGATTGATTCTACCTTCTCTTCCTCTTAAGCCTATTCCCACACACACTAAAGAAGAGGGGATGAGGGGCTTGGCCAGGGAACAGACTGGCTGGGAACCAAGTGCCTCCTCAGTATGCTCAACACTATTACCGGGTTTCCACCCCCGCCCCCCCCCCCCCCCCCCGGGAAGAAAAGTTTGCAAGTTCCAAGTAATTTCTGTTGGCCTTACTGGGGTGTGCTGGGAAATGCTCTGTATTACAATTCATTGGGGAAATAGCAAACTTTTTACTTGAGATTACTAATACTAGAAAAATGTTAATCCATTATTTGTGTCTTTCTTTGGTCTACTTCAGAAAGTGAAGTATGGCGAGCTCATGCCCTAGACAAAGAACTTTTGTAATGAGATTGGAAAACCTCCTTCCCAAAGATGATGAGTCACAGGGAAATTATTCAGTTACCTAATTTATGGAGAAATCTTCCCCTCATCACTGAAGATGCAAATCTTCAGATGATTCCCTATCCTTTCATTCTAAATATATATTCAGTCTACTATTCACCAAGTAAGGTGCTGAATATTGTGGGAGATAGATGAATAAAATATAATCTTTGCCTTAAGATAGGTAAAAATCTGACAGGATGGAGTAGTCATTCAATCACTTTAAGAGAGCATGTTATGTACCACAAATGAGGCACAAACAAAAATCAGAGGATGTTCAGCCATGGGGCACTAATACTCAATCTCTTACTAGAGAGATAAGGAAAGGCCTCAAAAAAGATTGGGCATTTAACCTGGTCTCAAAAGTCTCAAATGTTCTTTTCTTTCTTTCCCCATGACCACTGCACCAGATAACATCTTCATTATCTCATTTATTCATTAATACACTCACTTATTCAACATTTTAAAAATATGTATTTATTTATTTGGCTGCATCAGGTCTTAGTTACAGCACACAGGATCTTTTTTAGTTGTGGCATGCAGAATCTTGAGTCACGGTATATGGGATCTAGTTCCCTGGCCAGGGATGGAACCCCAACCCCCTGCATTGGGAACACAGAGTCTTAGCCATTGGACCACCAGGGAAGTCCCTCAACATTTTTAACCTACAAAGTACCAGGGTCAAGGCCAGGTGTGGGGATACAACAGTGAGCAACACAGAAATGGTCCTTGTCTTCATTGTGCTTACACATTAGCTGAGGAGATAAGTAAACCAACAAATAAGATTTATGATAGAATCAAACAAAGACGTAGGTAGAGAACAGCAGGAGGATAAACTTTAGAGAGGGCTTCACTGATAGCTCAGTTGGTAAAGAATCTGCCTGCAATGCAGGAGACCCTGGTTCGATTCCTAGGTTGGGAAGATCTTCTGGAGAAGGGAAAGGCTACCCACTCCAGTATTCTGGCCTGGAGAATCCCATGGACTACACAGTACAAAGACTATGCAGTACAGTACAGGACTATACATGTGAAGAGTCAGACACGACTGAGCGACTTTCATTTTCAAACTTTAGAGAGGAGGATCACAGAAGGCCTATCTCAGAAACTGATGCATAAACTAAGACTTAAGGGTTAATTATGAGCTAGTCATGGCAAAAATCAAGAAAAGAGCATTCTGGGGAGATTTAATAGCATAATCAAAGGCAATAAAATAAGAAAGTGCTTGTAAAGATTTTTGTTTTCTTTTCTGAAATAAGACTCATGGGGCTGGAACATAGTAAATAAAGAAGAAACCAGAATGAGATAAGATTGAGGAAATAGCCAGGAGAGTAATACATGGCTTTCAATGCTATTAGGAGTTTAAATTTTATTCTAAGTGTATTAGAAAGTCATTTTTAAGTGAATGTACAATACAAGCTGATTTACATTTTAAGATCAGTCTTGCTACAATGCAGTAAGGAAAATTGATAAGTAAAGGGTAAGAGAAAAAGTAAGAAGACCAATTAGAAGACTCTAGGATCCCAGGCAAGAGATGATGGTATCTTGGATATGGGTGGTAGAAGGAAAATGTGTGGATTCTGTGTGTAATTTGACAAAAGATTCAACAGGATTCTGTGTGTAATTTGACAAAAGATTCAACAGGACGTCCTGATGGAGTAGATATGAGGAGTGAGGAAAATGGAGGAATGAAAGGAATTAGGTTTTTTGAATAGCAATTGCATAGATTGGTTTAATAGACTAGTTTCTATCTCCACAATAGGATAATCCCTATCCATTGTCATGTGACTATACATTCGTAACCACTGAATCTGAATTTGACTTTGTGACTTTCTTCAACTTATAGAATGTAGGCAGAAGTGACAGTATACTATGAAACAACTACTCCACAAGACTCTTAAATTTGAAAAATGTACACAGGCTGAATAATAAAGTCCTTTCACTTCCCAAGTTAAAAAAAGAAGTGGTAGTATGCTTAGTATCCTCGAGGTCATCTCATAGTTGCAAAGAGCTTTTTTTGTTAGTTGTTTAAAGAAGAAAATAGAAATAACATCATTAAAATGTCCATACTACCCAAAGAAATCTATTAAATCTACAGATTTAATACAATCTCTATCAAGATACCTATGACATTTTTTCATACAAGTAGAACAAAGAATCTTAAAATCAACAAGGAAACAGAAAGGAAACCCAAATTGCCAAAGCAGTCTTGAGGAATAAAAGAACAAAGCTGATGTATAGCCCTCTCAGATTTCCAACTGTACTACAAAACTATAGTAATCAAAACAGCACTGTACTGGCACCAAAAAGGACACATAGATCAATGGAACAGAATAGAGAGCCCAGAAATAAACCCATGCACCTATAGTTAATTGACCTATAACAAAGGAGACCAGACTATACAGTGGAGAAAAGATAGTCTCTTCAACAAGTGGTTCTAGAAAAACTGGACAGCAACAGGTAAAAGAAGAGAGATTAGAACATTTCCTCACACCGTATACAAAAATAAACTTTAAATTGTTTAGAGACCTAAATGTAAGCATGAAACCATAGAATTCCTAGAAGAGAACATATACAGAACACCTTCCAACGTAAATCATAGCAATATTTTTTGGATACGTCTCCTAAGGCAAAATAACTAAAAGCAAAAATAAACAAATGGACTAACTAAATTTTAAAGCTCTTGCGCAGCAAAGCAAAGCATTAATAAAATGAAAAGATAGCCTACTGAATGGTAGAAAATATTTGCAAATGATAAGACCAATAAGGTGTCAATATCCAAACTTTGCATACAGCTCATACAACTCAATATCATAAAAATAATCCAATCAAAAAATGAACAGAAGACCTGAAAGGACATTTCTCCTTAGAAGACATACAGGTGGCTAACATGCCCATGAAAAGATGCTCAATATCACTAATTATTAGAGAAATGCAAATCAAAACCACAGTGAGATATCACACCTTTCAGAATGGCTATCATCAAAATGTCTACAAATAACAACTGCTGACAAGGGTGTGGCGAAGGGGGAATCTTGTACACTGTTGGTGGGAATGTAATTTACTGCAACCACTATGGAAAATAGTATGGAAGTTTCTTAAAAAACTAAAAATAGAACTATCATATAATCGAGCCATTCCTCCTGGAATATATTCAGAAAAAATGAAAACACAAATTTGAAAAGATACATGCAGCCCAATGTTTGTAGCAGCATTGTTTACAATAGCCAAGATATGGAAGCAATTTGTGTCTTATCTTTCTGTTATTGTTTCCTAATATAATTTTTTATGATCAAATAACATAATTTGAATGATTTAAGTTCTTTAAAATTCCTTATTTATTGCCCAGCATAAGGTCTATCTTGGTGAAATCTGCTTGTGCCTCTAGGAGGGATGTGTATATTGTTAATGCTAGGTTTCAGTTCAGTTCAGTCGCTCAGTGATGTCCGACTCTTTGCGACCCCATGAATCGCAGCATGCCAGGCCTCCCTGTCCATCACCAACTCCCGGAGTTTACTCAGACTCATGTCCATCGAGTCAGTGATGCCATCCAGCCATCTCATCCTCTGTCATCCCCTTCTCCTCCTGCCCCCAATCCCTCCCAGAATCAGGGTCTTTTCCAATGAGTCAGCTCTTCACATGAAGTGGCCAAAGTATTGGAGTTTCAGCTTCAGCATCAGTCCTTCCAATGAGCTCCCAGGACTGATCTCCTTTAGGATGGATTGGTTGGATCTCCTTGCAGTCCAAGGGACTCTCAAGAGTCTTCTCCAACACCACAGTTCAAAAGCATCAATTCTTTAGCACTCAGCTTTCCTCACAGTCCAACTCCCACATCCATACATGACCACTGGAAAAACCACAGCCTTCACTAGATGGACCTTTGTTCGCAAAGTAATGTCTTTGCTTTTCAACATGCTGTTTAGGTTGGTCATAACTTTCCTTCCAAGGAGTAAGCGTCTTTTAATTTCATGGCTGCAGTTACCATCTGTGGTGATTTTGGAGCCCCAAAAAATAAAGTCTGCCACTGTTTCCACTGTTTCCCCATCTATTTCCCATGAAGTGATGGGACCAGATGCCATGATCTTAGTTTTCTGAATGTTGAGCTTTAAGTCAACTTTTTCACTCTTCCCTTTCACTTTCATCAAGAGGCTCTTTAGTTCTTCTTCACTTTCTGCCATAAGGGTGGTGTCATCTGCATATCTGAGGTTATTGATATTCTCCCGGCAATCTTGATTCCAGCTTGTGCTTCATCCAGCCCAGCGTTTCTCATGATGTACTCTGCATATAAGTGAAGTAAGCAGGGTGACAATATACAGCCTTGATGTACTCCTTTTCCTATTTGGAACCAGTCTGTTGTTCCATGTCCAGTTCTAACTGTTGCTTCCTGACCTGCATGTAGGTTTCTCAAGAGGCAGGTCAGGTGGTCTGGTATTCCCATCTCTTTCAGAATTTTCCACAGTTTATTGTGATCCACACAGTCAAAGGCTTTGGCATAGTCAGTAAAGCAGAAATAGATGTTTTTCTGGAACTCTCTTGTTTTTTCAATGATCCAGTGGATGTTGGCAATTTGATCTCTGGTTCCTCTGCCTTTTCTAAAACCAGCTTGAACATCTGGAAGTTCACTAGGTTTAGTTCTATAAATGTCACTTTGGTTAACATGAGTGATAGAGTTGTTGAGGTCTATTATATTTGGGGATTTGATGTACTTGTAGAATTAATTACTGAAACATTTCCAACTGTAATTGTGTATCTGTATTTTTCTCCTAGTTTTATTTACTTTTGCCTTATGTATTTTGGAGTTATTTAACTAAGTCGTATTTGACATACAATATTTGTTTCAGATGTAAAACAAAGTATGCAGATTCAATTTTTTTTAATTTATACATTATGAAATAATCACCACAATAATTCCAGTTACCATACAACATTGTTACAATATTAATGACTCTGTTTCCAATGTGTACATTACAACCCCATAACTTATTTACTTTATAGCTGGAAGATTGTACTTTTACCTATTTTATCCGCCCCCGCACCCACCTTTTTTCAGGTAACCATCAGGTTTTTTCTCTTCATCTATGAGTCTGTTTCTGTTTTATTTTGTTTGATCATTACTTTTGATTTTTAAGATTCTACATATGAATGAAATTATACACTATTTGTCTTTGTCTGACTTATTTCACCTAGCTTAATACCCTAAGGGGTTCCCCTGTGGCTCAGTGGTAAAGAATTCATCTGCAGTGCTGGAGATGCAGGTTCTATCCCTGGATCAGAAAGATCCTCTGGAGAAAGAAATGGCAACCCACTCCAGTATTCTTGCCTGGGAAATACTATGGGCCGAGGAGCCTGGTGGGCTGCAGTCCATGGGGTCGCAGAAGAGTTGGATAGAACTTGCAACTAAAGAACAAATAATCTAAAGATCCATCCCTGTGGATTTGATTTGTATTTCCCTGGTGATTAGTAATGTTGAGCATCTTTTTGTTTGAATTTGTATGTCTTCTTTGGGAAAATGTCTATTCAGGTCCTCTGCCCAATTTTTTTTTAATTTGTTTGGCTGCACCTGGTCTTAGTTGCAGCTCGCATGATCTTCGTTGTGGCACATGATGCAGGCTCTCAGTTGCAGCATGTGGAATCTAGTTCCCTGACCAGGGATTGAAACTGGGCCCCCTGCATTGGGATCACAGAGTGGATGACCAGGGGAGTCCCTGCCCAATTTTTTTACATTGTATGAATTATTTATGTATTTTAGATATCAACCACTTATCAGATATGTAGTTTACAAATATCTTCTTCCACTTGGTATCTTCTACTTTTTGTTCATGGTTCCCTTCAGTGTACAAAAACATTTAATTTGATGTAGTCCATTTGTTTATTTTAGCTTTTGTTTCCCTTGCCTAAAGAGATGTATCAAAAAAAAATATTAAGAACTATGTCAGAGGGTGCCATGCCTATGTTTTCTTCTAGGAGTTTTATGATTTCAGGTCTTACATTTAACACTTTAATCTATTTTGAGTTTATTTTTGTATATGTGTAAGAAAGTGGTCCAGTCTCATTCTTTTGCATGTAGCTGTCCAATTTTTCCAACACCATTTATTAGAGACTGTTTTTCCTCATTGTATATTTTGGCCTCTTTTGCCAAAAATTAATTGACGATATAAGTATAAATTTATTTCTGGGCTCTATGTTCTGTTCCACTGATCTATGTGTTTCTTTTTGTGCCAGTACCACTCTCTTTTGATTGTTATATTTTTGTAGTACAGTTTCAAGTCTGGGAGTGTGGTACCTCCAACTTTGTTCTTATTTCTCAATATTGCTTTGGCTTTTGTAGTCCCACACAAAATTTAGGATTTTTTTTTCTAGTTCTGTGAAAAATTCCATTGGTATTTTGATAGGGATTGTATTGAATCTGTAGGTTACTCTTATGGACATTTGAATGATATTGATATTGATTCTTCTAATTCATGAGCACAGTATATCTTTTCACCTGTATGTTTTCAGTTTCTTTCCTCAGTGTCTTATAGTTTTCAGAGTGCAGGTCATTCATATTCCTGAGTAATTTATTCTTTTGATGCAGTTTTAAATGAAATTGCTTTCTTTATTGCTTTTTCTAATTATTATTAGTGTACAAAAATGCAACAGATTTCTGTATATTAACTTTGTATCCTGCAATGATTGGTTCTAATCATTTTTTTTTGTAGAGTCTTTGGGATTTTATATATTTAGTATCATGTAATCTGCAAATTTACATGGGGCTTCCCTTGTGGCTCAGTGGTAAAAGAATCTGCCTGCAATGCAGGAGACTTGGGTTCAATCCCTGGGTCGGGAAGATCCCCTGGAGAAGAAATTGGCAACCCACTCCAGTATTCTTGCCTGGATAATTCCATGGATGAGGAGCCTGGCAGGCTACAGTCCGTGGGGTTGCAAAGAGTCAGACACAACTGAGTGCCTAACATACACACACACACACACACAATGAGCAAACAGTGACAGTTTTTACTTCTTCCCTTCCAGTTTGGATGAATTTTATGAGTTTTCTTGCCTAATTGCTCTGACTAGAATTTCCAATACAATGTTGAATAAAAGTGGCAAAAGTAGGTATCCTTGTCTTGTTCCTGATCTTGGAGAACTGAGTATGACATTAACTGTGGGTATTGTATTGAGATATGTTCCCTCTATACCCACTTTGTTAAGAGTTTTTATCATAAATGAATGTAAATTTTGTCAAATGCTTTTTTTGTCACTAGTACAGCCACTATGGAGAACAGTGTGGAGATTCCTCAAAAAACTGGAAATAGAACTGCCATATGACCCAGCAATCCCACTGCTGGGCATACATATGGAGGAACCAGAATTGAAGAGACACATGACCCCACTGTTCATTGCAACACTGTTTACAATAGCTAGGACATGGAAGCAACCTAGATGTCCATCAGCAGACGAATGGATAAGGAAGTTGTGGTACCTATACACAATGGAATATTACTCAGCTATAAAAAAGAACACATTTGAGTCAGTTCTAACGAGGTAGATGAAACTGGAGCCTCTTATACAGAGTGAAGTAAGTCAGAAAGAGAAACACCAATGCAGTATATTAATGCACCACCTCATGCGAAGAGTTGACTCATTGGAAAAGACCCTGATTCTGGGAGGGATTGGGGGCAGGAGGAGAAGGGGACGACAGAGGATGAGATGGTTGGATGGCATCACCGACTCGATGGACATGGGTTTGAGTAAACTCCGGGAGTTGGTGATGGACAGGGAGGCCTGGCATGCTGCAATTCATGGGGTCGCAAAGAGTCGGACATGACTGAGCGACTGAACTGAAATGAACTGAACTGAAATGATGGGACTTAGAAAGACGGTAACGATGACCCTATGTGCAAGACAGCATAAGAGACACAGATGTAAAGAACAGACTTTTGGATTCTGTGGGAGAAGGTGAGGGTGGGATGATTTGAAGGAATAGCTTTGAAACATGTATATTACCATATGCAAAATAGATGAACAGTCCAAGTTCAATGCATGAAGCAGGGCACTCAAAGTTGGTGCTGTGAGACAACCCAGAGGGATGGAGTGGGGAGGCATGTGGGAGGGGTGTTCAGGATGAGGGGACACATACACCCATGGCTGATTCATGTCAGTGTATGACAAAAACTACCACAATATCGTAAAGTAATTAGTCTCCAATTAAAATAGGTAAATTAATTTAAATTTAAAAAGAAGATCATGATCATATGATTTTTATCCTTCATTTTGTTAATGTATCACATTGATCAATTTATGAATGTAAAATCATCCTTGCATCCCTGAAATGAATCCCGTTTGCTCATGATTATGATTTTTAATGTTAATTTCAGGTTTCTAATATTTTGTTGAGAATTTTTATATCTATGTTCATCAAGGTTTTTGGCTGGTAATGTTATTTTGCATTGTCCATGTCTGGTTATGTAATCCTTCCCATAAAATGAGTTTGAATATATTCCTTCTTCAATTTTTTGGAATAATTTGAGAATAATAGGTATTAAATCTTCTTTATATGTTTTTGTAGAATTCACCTGTAAAGTACTCTGGACCTGGGATTATGAAGTGCAAGTTTGTTTGTTTGTTTTTTACTGATTTAATTTCATTGCTAGTAATTGGTCTATTCAAGTTTTCCATTTTTTTATGACTCAGCCTGGAGAGATTATATGATTCTAAGAACTTATTCATTTCCTCCAGGCTAATTTATTGGCATTTAGCTGTTCATAGTATTCTCTGATAATCTATAGTATTTCTGTAATACCAGTTGTAATTTCTCCTTTTTAATTTCTGGTTTTATTTATTTGGGGTGTCTTTTTATCTTGGTGAGTCTGGCTAAAGGCTTTGCTTGTTTGTTTGTTTATATTTTCAAAGAATCAGCTGTTAGTTTCATTGATATTTTTAAGTTTCTTTTTTACTTATTCCCACTTTGACATTTATTATTTCCTCCTACCAATTTTGGTCTTTGCTTATTCTTTTTCTAGTTTCTTTAAATGTACATTTAGATTCTTACTTGAGAATTTTTGCTTTCTTGTGGTAGGTCTGTATAGTCACTATAAACTTCTTAAAACTGCTTTTGCTGTGTCCTGTCAGTTCAGTTCAGTTCAATTCAGTCGCTTGGTCGTATCCGACTCTTTGCTACCCCATGGGCCACAGCACGCCAGGCCTCCCTGTCCATCACCAAATCCTGGAGTCCACACAAACCCATGTCTATTGAGTCGGTGATGCCATCCAACCATCTCATCCTCCGTCATCCCCTTCTCCTCCTGCCTTCAGTCTTTCCCAGCATCAGGGTCTTTTCCAATGAGTCAGCTCTTCACATCAGGTGGCCAAAGTATTGGAGTTTCAGCTCCAACATCAGTCCTTCCAATGAACACTCAAGATTGATCTCCTTTAGGATGGACTGGTTGGATCTCCTTGTGGTCCAAGGGACTCTCAAGAGTCTTCTCCAACACCACAGTTCAAAAGCATCAATTCTTTAGCACTCAGCTTTCTTTATAGTCCAACTCTCATATCCATACATGACTACTGGGAAAACCACAGCCTTCACTAGAAGGACCTCTGTTGGCAAAGTAATGTCTTTGCTTTTCAACATGCTGTTTAGGTTGGTCATAACTTTCCTTCCAAGGAGTAAGCGTCTTTTAATTTCATGGCTGCAGTTACCATCTGTGGTGATTTTGGAGCCCCAAAAAATAAAGTTTGCCACTGTTTCCACTGTTTCCCCATCTATTTCCCATTAAGTGATGGGACCAGATGCCATGATCTTAGTTTTCTGAATGTTGAGCTTTAAGTCAACTTTTTCACTCTTCCCTTTCACTTTCATCAAGAGGCTCTTTAGTTCTTCTTCACTTTCTGCCATAAGTGTGGTGTCATCTGCATTTTTGAGGTTATTGATATTTCTCCCGGCAATCTTGATTCCAGCTTGTGCTTCATCCAGCCCAGCGTTTCTCATGATGTGCTCTGCATATAAGTGAAGTAAGCAGGGTGACCATATACAGCCTTGACGTACTCCTTAGATTTTAGAAATTTCATTTGTCTTGAGGTATTTTCTTATTTCCTCTTCGATGTCTTCATTTACCCACTGATTGTTTAGTAGTATGTTGTTTTGTCTTCACATGTTTGTTCTTTCCCCATTTTTCTTCCTATAATTGATTCCTAGTTTTATATCATTGTGGTTAGAAATATATGCTTGGTATAATTTCTATCTTTTAAATTTGTTGAGACTTGTTTTGTGGCCAAGCATGTGGATCTATCCTGGAGAATGTGTCTTCCATTATTTTTGGATGGAATATTCTGAAGTTATCTATTAAGTGCAACTGGTCTAATATGTCATTTAAGGCCAGTGATTCCTTATTGATATTCTGTTGGGTTGATCTGTCTGTTGATGTAAGGGGTGTTAAAAGTTCCCTCATATGATTATCTTATTGTCAATTTCTCCCTTTGCAACTATTAATATTTGCTTTATATATTTAGGTGCCTCTTTATTAGGTACATATATGTTAGCAAATGTTATATCCTCTTCTTGTATTAATTCTTTTCTCATTATATAATGCCTTTATTTATCTTTTATTGTAGACCTTTAATGTTTGTTTTACACTGGAGCATATTATGGAGAAGGCAATGGCACCCCACTCCAGTACTCTTGCCTGGAAAATCCCATAGACAGAGGGGCCTGGTAGGCTGCAGTCCATGGGGTCGCTGGAAGTTGGACACGACTGAGCGACTTCACTTTCACTTTTCACTTTCATGCATTGGAGAAGGAAATGCAACCCACTCCAGTATTCTTGCCTGGCGAATCCCAGGGACAGGGGAGCCTGGTGGGCTGCCGTCTGTGGGGTCACACAGAGTCAGACATGACTGAAGCGACTTAGCAGCAGCAGCAGCAGCAAGAACATATTAACAATTTTCTGTTAGCTTCTGGTGTATAGCAAAGTGATTCAGATATACATATACATGTATCTATTCTTTTCAAATTCTTTTTTCATTTAGATTATTACAGAATATTGAGCAGAGATTCCCGTGCTATACAGTAGGTCCTTGTTGGTTATCTATTTTAAATATAGTAGTGTGTACATGTCAATCCGAAACTACACTTTGTTTTAAAGTCTATTTTATCTGATTCCAGTGAGTACTCCTACCCCAGCTTTCTCGTCATGGCCATTCACATGAATTATCTTTTCCATCCCCTCACTTATAGCCGGTGTGCACCTAGTTCTGAATTGAATTTCTTTTAAGCATCAGATAGAAAGGCCTTATTTTTGTGTATTACCATATGTGAAACAGATCGCCAGCCCAAGTTCGATGGATGAGACAGGGCACTCAGGGCCGGTGCACTGGGATGACCCTGAGGGATGGGATGGGGAGAGAGATAGGAGGAGGGTTCAGGATGGGGAACACATGTACACCCATGGCTGATTCATGTCAATGTATGGCAAAACCCACTACAATACTGTAAAGTAATTAGCCTCCAATTAAAATAAACAGGTTAATTAAAAAGAAAAGGCCTTGTTTTCTTTTCCAATCAGCCACCCTATGATCAGAGATTTAGTCCAGTTGATATTTAAAGTAATTTTTGATAGTTATGTACTTATTCCCATTTTGTACTTCTTTTCCAGATATTTTCGTGGTTCTTCTTTGTTCTGTTCTGTTCTGTTAGTTTCTTCCCTTGTGGTTTGATGATTTTCTTCAGTGGTATGTTTATGTTCTTTTCTCTCTAGTTTCTGTATATTTATTGTGGATTTGTAGTTACAATGGGATTCATATATGTTGACCTATAACTATATCTACTTGTTTTGAATTGGTAATCATTTAAGTTCAAGCCCATTTGAGAAGGCTAACATTTTTTACTCCCCTCACCCACATTTTGTGCTTTTTTTGTCATATTTTACATCTTCATGTTTAACCCTTGTTTCTTATAGTTATAGTTGGTTTTATAATTTTTGTCTTTTAATCTTAGTACCACAACGTTTACTATATATTGGCCTTTACTAATAGGGGTTTTCTTTTCCTATTGTTGTTGTTTAGTGACAAAGTCACATCCAAATCTTTTGCAACCCCATGGGCTGTAGCCCGCCTGGCTGCTCTGCCCATGGGATTTCCCAGTCAAGAATACTGGAGTGGGTTGCCATTTCCTTCTTCAGGGGATCTTACTGGAGATCTTCTGGATCCTTCCTGACACAGGATCAAACCTGATTCTCCTGCATTGGCAGGCAAATTCTTTACCACTGAGCTACCTGGGAAACCCAGAGAATGAGCTACTGGGCTAATAATTAATAAAGGCCTGTGAGGACAGGTGAAGAGCAGCTGAGAAGCATAGTCATGGGATAAGAAAAAAGGCAACACTGTTCATTTCATTTTTCCTCTGGACAGGACCTCTACATAGGAGGTATGAATGAAGTTATAGAGCTGCCTGGCACTTGCTGCATTCCCCAGCATGCTTGCCAGCTTGTTGAGGGACAGGCTTGCTAATTTGGCAATGTTCTTAATGTGGTTCATCAAGGAGCAACAGTTATTGGCGTTTACCCCTGGAATTTTTAACAAGAAGTCCTGGGGACCAGAGTTATACCTCTCTGACTCAGAGAGGGTCTCAAAATCAGCAGCCACAATCATGGCCATCACAGCATCTGGTTGTGACTTGCTCTGATTCAGCTCCTCAAACAACTGGTGGGGGTGGGGGGGGGGGTTGGTGGCGGGGTGCAGAGGATAGGGAGCCAGGGAAGTGCAGCATGAGGACGGTGAGCTTGAGGCTGATGTACATTGCCAAAGATCTCCTGATGGAAGACACCTCAGGACATGAGAGAGAAAGGCTTAGTGGGGTCCAACTCTATCAAAAGTACCTGCTGCTTGTAGTAGCAGGAGATGTATTGGCTGTAGAGTCAGCAGTTGTTCAAAAAGCCAATCAGGTCACTGATGCTCTTGCACTCCTTGCACATTTCCCATGTCAGGATGTAGTCTCTGACCTCCAGGTCACTGGCTTGATGTCACTGTCCTGACAGTGGATCAAAGGTGGGAGTTCATGTCAAAACCCCTGCATATCCACAACACTACTCTGCTGGGTACCATTCTGCTTCTGGCCACCAGCTTTGCACAGGTCTGGTGGGAGCACCTGCAAACACACAGCCTCTCATGAGGTTGAGATTTGCTTTTGGTTGCAGCCTTTACTTTTCCACTTACAGAAGACCCTTCAACATATCTTTTAAGGTTGGTTCAGTATTGATGAACTCCTGGTATTTTGTTCTCTGAGAAGTTCTTTATCTTCCCTTCAATTATTAATGATAACCTGGGTAGAGTATCTTAGATGCAGGTTTTCCTCTCTCAGCACTTTAAATATATAATGCACTACTTTCAAGCCTGCAAAGATTCTGCAGAAAAATCAGCTAATAGTCTTATGGGGACTCTCTTGAATATGACCCGTTGTCTTTATCTTGCTGCCTTTAGAATTCTGTCTTTAACTTTTACAATTTTAATTATGATATGTCTTGGTTGTGAGTCTGTTTGAGTTCATTTTCTTTGATACTCTCTGTGCATCCTGCACTTGATATCTGTTTCAGCCATCATTTCACCAAATACATTTTAACCGTCTTCTCTCTTCTTTTCCTGAGACCTCTATAATGTGTGAATGTTAAGTATGCTTGATGTTGTCCCAGAAGCCCCCATTAAACACTTTTCTTTTTTGTTCGTCATTTTTCTTTTTGCTGCTCTGAAAAGAGCAGACTGAGAGCAACAAGGGAACCAGAGGAACTGTAGAAGATAGTTGCGGGGAAATAGTGATTAGCCAAGATGGTGTCAGTCAGGCTCTCTCACCCCACTTCCTCTTGCTCTTGCCCCACATCCTATAAACAATGACTTTGCATGGTTATATAACAGCTGAAATTACTTATAGCACTGTACATGCACATCAGGATATACTCACTTGGCCACGGGCCATTTTTGTTGTATAAACCTATGTAAGCCCCACCTGAGAAGCCCTGCTGCTGCTGCTGCTGCACCAGTCAGGAGAGAATAAACATATTTGTAGTTCCTATAGTTCCTTGCATTTTCTTCCAGCTTCCCTGCTTTTTTTACTTAAAAAAAAAAAAAAAAAAAAAAGGCAATGGGTGGGAGAAATATGCTGTGAGGTATGTGACACCATCACTCTATGGTGGCCTCAAAATTCTCCAAGAAAGTTGCTCCTCCAAAAACAAGAATTAAATTATAAGTCTAATCCACATGGAAGAAGTATAATGCTTGGAAGTTATCACTCGCAGCCTCATTAATGAAAGAAAAAAAAAAAAGACAGGGTGAACAAACTGAAATCAATAACACTCCGCAAACTATCAGAATGTTGAAGTCAGAGGGCAAACCACCACCCCCAAACCAGGAGACAGGTGAACACAGAGAATCACAGCTTCCTTAGGAGCAGAAGCTGTAGCTAGAGCCTCGTCAGAATACTTGAAGGAAAATTGACCAGTTACAGGAGACTGAGCATGTGCTAACTTAAGAGATAAAGACTCCTGGAGGCTCACCCCTAGGCGATTCCTCATAGTTTCATGAGGTTAACTTCCAGCATCCCCACCAGATTCTCATGGTGAAGATCAGGGAAAAAAAAAAAAAAAAACACGCTTATGCTTCAGCAGTGAGAAGGGAAAATAATCATCCTTTGATAAGCACAGAGAGCTCTGTTCTCCTTAACAGCCAGCTCTCGAGGAAAACTATCTTTAAGAACCTAACCAACCTGGGGAAGGATCCAAGGAAAAGAAAATCTGAGAAGTACTTGTAAAGGTGCCCAAGGACAAATGCTCATTAGAAGACTGAGACTTAATCATAGGACCATAGCATGCTTCCACTCCCCCACCCCTTACCACCACATCAATAGAGCTGAAGGATTTCAAGGATTACAGCTGAAAAACCAGCAGCCCTCAGTCCCTATTTAGGAAGTCAGCTCTAAGAAAACAAAAAGACAACAGAGGAGACAAAACCAGGGGCACTAAGGGAAATTTTAACCTCTGACGCCATAGCAACAGCAAACATTAAACATTGCCTAACACCTAATAAGATCAACATAAAACCTCCACTACACCCTATTTACCTCAGTTCCTTTTATCTGATACCTTGCATCTGGTCTTTGACAATAGAATTGATAATAATAAAAATCCAAAAATTTTACAAAACAAAAATAGTGACAAAAATACATACAGTTTTGTAAGATGTAGCTCTTTTTATTAGGGAAAAATAAAACTTAAAAAGTAATAAATTACCAATTTAATCACAGAATAATAGACTATGCAAAGAAAGAATAAAGAAAACGCATGTAATAAATTGAATCAACTGCATCCAAAGATTGATTAAATTAATAGAGTTAGAAGAAATTGTTCATTTGACAGGGCTGTGGCATGACTGATCAAAAATAAACTTAAACCATACTAAGAATAAAAGGAGCACATGATTACAGATGTTGCAAAGTGAATTATAAAAGGACCCTCTGTTTCTGATATTGATGTACCAGGTGTTTAGACCAACTATCTTACTAAGAACAACCAGAAACTAGACACTTATTTCAAAATAACATCTACTTGAAGGTATTAATGTCCTAAAATAGCTGTGAAGAATTTCTAGGCCAAGATCCAGGAATACTTAATCTGTATTTACAGATTTAAAATGGCTGATAACATTGATAGAGTTAACAACTCTTAGCCCAAATGGCTCTTGAAGTTATACCACTTTTGGATTGCTCTTTTTTTGGTATCATTAGGGTAGAATTATGTCAATAAAGTGCTGTAGACAGAAGTTATAGAGAAGTAAGGAGACAGGTAATCTTCCTTCTTAGCCTGTCAATTAATAGTACAGAAGTAGATGGTTTTAAAGAGCTTGACAAGTTCACTTCTTTTTCAGGAGTTTTTGACTGGATATTTGAAGGATCTTCAAAAATCTTTACTGCAGAGGTCACTTTCCTGAAATTTAGCTTGGTGCCTTAAAAACTGTGCTCTCCCCCAAACTCACTCATGTTACAAAAATGCCCCAGTTATATTAGATTTTATAAGACCCAGACTTGGAGATGGTGGTGGAGGTATATGTTATAGGGTGGGGCCAGTGTGGGGGTTGGTGGAGGATATCCCACACATTTAGAATGAGTCAGGACACAAGCAGCATAAACTTCAACTTTCCAAGAATCCAAGCAGTGGAAGAATAGACAGAAGAACTGTGGAGTGAGAGAATTACTGAAGTTTCTTGAATTTTGCAGAATCTAATTAAGTAACAGGAAGCATTTTGGAAGAACAGTGGATGAATCAGGGGAAAGAAGGTTATTACAGATTTGAATAATGGAATTATGATAATGAAGAGGTGGAGAAGCAAACATCAACCCACTCCAGTATTGTTGCCTGGGAAATCCCATGGACAGAGGAGCCTGGTGGGCTACATGGGGTCACAAAAGAGTTGGACACGACTTAGCAACTAAACAGCAACAACAATGAAGAGGTAGAGGATGGAGGTTAGAATGTTGAAAGAAAGTGAAAGTCACTCCGTCGTGTCCGACTCTTTGCACCACCATGGACTATACAGTCCATGGAATTCTCCAGCCCAGAATACTGGAGTGGGTAGCCTTTCCCTTCTCCAGGTGATCTTTCTAACCCAGGGATTGAACCCAGGTCTCCTCCATTACAGGCGGATTCTTTACCAGCTGAGCCACAAGGGGAGCCTGGTTAGAATGTTATCAGGTAGTTAAAAGCTCCATCAGGGAGAGCTTTTAACTACCTGTTTACCACCCTGTCAGCAGCATTTAATAAAGTATTCATATAGGTAGTCAACCAATAGTTATTGTGTTAAGCACAGTATAATGATGTGAAAAAATTGAATTGGGAGCACATGAACCTAAGTCATCAGAAATTCTAACTAGAAAATTAATTCAAAATAAAATTGGGAAATAAGTGGTCAAAAGTTAAAAGGTTCCCAGATTTGAAGCTGAGGAAACATGGGTAATGATACTTCCCAGGCCCTCTTAAATATCAACTCATCTAGCAAATGGTACACAAATTTCCAGGGAAAATCTGAGACTATTCTAGACCTTCCAGGCCACTTCCCATGAACATAGCCTCACAAGGGAGCCTTGGAATGGACTGGTATGGTGGTACCCCCAGGGATCCAGTTAAAATGGTAAGACTTCAAGATAAGATAGTTGGCCTTATTACACTTGACTCCCAATAGTAACCAGGTTGAAGCTCATGCCTACCTCTGTGTGTTTGTGTATATGTTTGTAAATGTGTGTGTGTGTGTGTGTGTCCAAGGAGCCCATACTCCCTACCCTATAAATAAGAAGCTGGTTTGCAGCAGAACTCACTAGATCCTCACTCTTTGCCTGTGGATCCCTCTTCTGGGCCTGATCAGCAGAGCCAATGTCATCACCAGGGTGTGCCAAAGTCAAGGGAGAAGGTCAGTAAATCTGCTCACTTCTTCAGTGAAAGCTGACCCTGACTCTGTTTATTCATCAAAGACAAACAGCTCTGACTCCCTCAGTGACCACCCGTGTTAAACCCAGATTCTGCACACAGTGACCATGTCACAGATCTTGACTCCATTAACCTCCACCCTGACCCATGTCTCTCCACTTCTGATGTCTTAACTCTGTTTCTACTTTTCCACCACTCTGCAGCTAGACTGTTCTCTGGCTCTCTCCTTCAAGTTTCTATCAGGCTCTCAGAAACTGACCACCTGCCCTCCTTGCTCTGCTGAGAGGCAAATGGCTTGGATATGTCATATGGGGTCGGTCTGATTGGCAAAGGCCTGATTCCACTGTTGCAGAGAGGGATATAATCCAGAAGGTCAATCCCTCATGCCCTAGAGAGGGCAAACTCCAAGTACCTGGCTGTTTATTTAGTTCTGATTCCACATCATCATGTAAACATGTGCAACCTGCCTAGTTAGCCTCTCACTCTCTTTTCCACGTTTGGTTTTTCTTATTCTCTTCTGTGTGTGGGTGTGCAACACACTCCCTGTATAGGGCAGGGTTGGTTCTTAGTGTCTGTGTATGTTGATGTGCTTCTCTGTATTCCTCCCCGAAAAGCCTGGGCATTCATCACATTTGAACATATAAATCATCTTATCACATATTCACACTCTTTTCCTATCTCCAATTTAGTCTCTCTAACTCTCTCTTTGGCTTTAACACTTTTCTTTATTATTTTTTTGGTGAGGGTGGGATCTCCTCTGTCTTTAAGATTACTTATACTCATGCATTTATGTCTCTCAGCCTTACTCTTTATGTTTATGCGTGTTAGTATTTTCTATTTATCTGGCATTTTTCTGTCTTATTCCCTAGAGAGAGAGACTTAGAAGTGACTCAAGGATGACCCTCTTTTAGAGGCTGTAATACAGAGTCTCGGTCCTTATTTTTGCAGTACTTCTGCGAGCCAGATGAAGAGAAGTAGGACTTAAATATATCAGAGGGAAAAAACTGAGTTAGATGAAAAGGCGCTCCTACCAGGGAAGAACCATTAGGATGGATCATAAAGTGTGGACGAGATCCTGTCCTCTCTCCAGGTTTCTGCAGGGCCAGTTTGGCTACCTCCTAGGATGCTAGACAAGTGTTTACAGTATTCCTTTTACACGGGAAGTGAAATCACAGGGACAGGGAGAGAAAACAGAGCTCACTACTAATGTTTACTTATTTGTTCAATCTGTGCTGGCCACTAATTATATATTATTAGTTAATTTTCATTTTGTAGGAGAAAAAAACTTGAGAATCAACTAGCCAACTCCACACAATAGTAAGTGACAGTGCTAAGGTTGATTTCAGGTATGCCTGCCTTCAAAGTCTCTGTACTTTGCCACCTGACTTACTGTTTCCCTCTAAAGTGATGAGACCAGGTTCCAGGCATGGTTTTTTATTCTCAAAATATATAACTGTTCACCTCTTAAAATCATTTATTTCTTAGTCCAGGAATCTCCCTGGGTTTCAGCCTTTTTCTTTAATCCTATAGGTACACATCTCTGTTCTCTCTTTCTGTCTCTCTGTTTCTCATTCCGTCTCTCTGTCTCTCATTCCCCTCACTTTTTCTCTCTCTTTATTCTTTTTTCTAAGATTTTTAGAATCATTGAAATTTTTTCATGCATTTTAAATTGCAAAATAGCTCAGTTATCCAGTCCACTGATGTTCAGTAATTCTCCTTGATTACTAAGTTCTCCTCTCAGTTTCATATTCATTTGCCTTTGGACATATACAAAGAACTTCAATATTCAGAGCAAGATCATTATGGATACTTTTGCATCTCATTTCCTGTCTTGTTTCCTTGGTTACCTAGTTGTTTTACTCTTTGTCTAAGTTTCTATATTGAAAGTAACTGTGAGAAGGGAGAGGAGAAAGAAGTCTAGTCTCCATTATGGCTCCTAATAGAATAGTAAATTCACTTTAGGACCCAGCTGGAGGATGAATAGGGATGATAGAAGGAGATCAAGTCTCAAGAGATGGAAGGAGGTACAATATGGAGTTAAAACCTCGGCTATAAAATGAAAAATTGAGGTTATTTTCAGCATTTCCTTTATTTATGGTGTCTCCCATTAGTGCTGATCAACAGAAAGGGTCTTCTGGGAAAGGTGGTGATTTACATTTACCTTTCGGATGTCGCGGGGATCTAAGTCATCACAGGCATCTGAAACGCCCAGCCATGGCATGTTTATAACACCGGTCCAGGCCAGGCCATCATCAAAGGATTCAGGTACTTCAGAGATCCTGTTTCAGAAAGATATAGATAAATTGAAGTGGACTCAGTAGCAAGGAGGAGGATGAAGCAAAAAGAAAGCAGAAGACTGAGAGCGACAAGAGAATTTAGAACATTTCTACAATTTACACAAATGGATGAATCTCTGTTGCAAGCCAATTATTGGCAAGGCCCTATGAAGAGCAAAGTGTCCATCTTGCAAAGAGAAATGGGAAGAAACTTAAAATAGAAAAGAGGGGGGTAAGCAGGTAGGCCTAATAGAAGCACTTCTGAAGTATTTTCTAATACCCTGGCATGCCTGTTGAGTTGTAACTGAGATGGCAGCAGAGGCCTCCAGGGATTCACACTAATGATTAATGGTCCTTCTGTAAAAGCCATCTAACTACATATGTCCCCCAAAATACCTTTCCAGACATGGATCCATATGTTTTTGTCTACACAACTTTGTTAGGTAATACATGGCAAAATTTTATTTCCTATGGTCTGCCAATTTTATCCCTAATTTCCTCAAAGTTCACATAGATGTGTTAGTGAAAATCATGGGGTTCCAGAATTACATCTCACATGTTAAAATCTTTTAAAATGCCATAATTCCAAGGCATTATGAATAATATGTGGAACCAGCAAGAAAAACTATTACTCTTTTCTGGCCATTTAAGGATTTGGTAAAGGCCTGGCCCTTACCAAATCACAGGGTCCGTACAATAGGATGAAGGGTCAGAGGGGCCTGCAATACAGGGGCTCTACTCTTACAAGGTTTTTCTAGTTTCTCTCCATTTTGCTCCCAGTAAACAGATCCACTATAATTTCCTCTCCTTCTGACATCCCTGCTATGAGATACTACCCAACTGGGTACAACTATTTGGTTCTCTCCCTATACAGATGGGCAGTAAAAATCTTCCAAACAACCAAACAATTGTGCATTCTTTATGATCTCTAGTTGTGGATGAAGGGCGGTCTCACTAATATTCGATATAGATCTCAGTTGCCCTTCTTTCTTAAGAGGGCTAACTCAGAGCTCATCCCTCATGGATTTTTGACTTGTCATCATGTCTGTCATCATGATTTGTCATCATGTTTTTGAATTATAAATGGCCCTATTTTTCTTTTTTAAGTCTGATTTCTAATTTATGTTAGTTTTACTATTTAGTAAAAAGATATATGTTCTCTCATTCTTAGTTAACAGAGAGAAATTGATTTTCCACTTTAGGGTGAACTACACATTCTCTGAGCTGGAATCAGGGGGGTAGATGCCTTTTCCTTCTTCCTGAAGGCTGCCTTTCACCTAATCTTATTTGATTAGGAGAATTTTCAGAGATGGAAGATGGAATACAAGTCTTATAAATCTTAAGGGCTGGCTTTTAGCTCTCAGCCTTGAAATGCAAGGGAAATTTTCACTCAATCCTCAAACAAACCCCAATGAGTTCACATTTTTCATTGTATATAATTGATTTCAAAATTATTATGTATTGGCCATTATGGAATTTGGTACCCCCACCCTATTCATACATTGTCAAATTTGGAGCAGAAATTTTTATCTTCCCTAATAAAGATTGAACAGAAAGTGCTTTTCATCTATCTGTCCTTTATATAACAATAATGACAGATCCCCTAATAATTCAGTTTACTATAAGAACATCTTTTTATGGCTACTTTCTGCCTTTAAGTCTTCTCAAAGTTTAGGTATAATTTCAACTTTGTACGTAATCTGGAATATTTTGGGCTTAACTTAGGTTCTCACTTAGTGACCATTTTTTCTTTTACAAAGATGCCTTTTTCCAAGAACATTTTTTAATATGTCAGTCATTAGCAAATATTTTTCTTACATCTGATATTTTTTCCTCTTGTACACATTTTTCCCAAGTATTTTATTATTTCATTACTCTTCAGAGCCCCCAGTATTTTATTGAAGCCCTATTAGAGCTCTTAATCACCTCATATTATATAATATTTAACTTGTAAAATATTACTGCCATCAACTATACTGTGTACTCTATCAGAATTTAATGAAAGTGAAAAGCGAAAGTGTTAGTCACTCAGTCATGCCCTACTCTTTGTGACCCCATGGACTGTAGCCTGCCAGGCTCCTCTGTCCATGGAATTCTCCAGGCAAGAATACTGGAGTGGGTAGCCATAGAGTACATAGCCATTCCCTTCTCCAGATAATTTTCCTGACCCAGGAATCAAACCTGGGTCTCCTGCATTGTGGGCAGATTCTTTACCATTTGAGCCACCAAGGAAGCCCAAAGTCATATCACTGCTTAAGGGACCTTGTGGGACAGTAAGTTCCTTTAGGTACCATTTCTGATTTTCCTAACCTTGAAAGAAATTGAAAACCACTGCCCACCATAGCAATATTCCCCAGGATGGACCTTCTTAAGTGCCTTGAAGCTCCATTTTAGTGTTGTTGTTGTTGTTTTTATTTCACCACCTCCTCCCGATTCCACTCCCAATTAAAAAAAATTAGTATTTTCTCTGGGTAAGGTCTGGTTACTCCTATGGCCAGAGGCACTGCCTCCCTGGTGATTCAGAATGTCATTTTCTGAACCTACATCATTAATAAGCTATTTAGTTACTTATTGCACTCTCTTCCCCATCCCAACTCAGTTGTCTGTGTTCTTAGGTCAGTGTATTCTCTTTTATTTGTGATGGAAATATTGGAGTATAGGTCTGGAGAAAATCAACAAGGAGGCTTCTCAGGCAGTATTACTATTTTAGGCCTTAGGCTACAGTGTGACTCGGGAAAACAAATAAAAGCTTAACATGTGGTCCACCACAAACATGAGAGCTAGGATATCTCCCACACAAGGGTTGGGAGCCAAAGCCCCAGCTGGTAATAAACTACTTGCCTTGAATTCTTTGAGATATCTTGGGGATATCTATAGTCTATCTCAAAAGTTCATTGGTACTGGAACTGGGTGCTTAACCATCGCTCAATCACTCTCCATAGGAGATACTTCTTAAAATTTTATATTGGAGTATGGCCAATTAACAATGTTATGATAGTTTTAGGTGAGCAGTGAAGGGACTCAGCAACACATATACGTGTATCCATTCTCTCCCAAATTCCCTTCCCATCCAGGCTGTCATGTAACATTGAGCAGAGTCCCATGTGCTATACAGTATACCCTTGTTGGTTATCCATTTTAAATAGAGCAGGGTGTACATGTCAGTCCCAAACTACCTAATTGTCCTCCCCCCTCATCCTTTCCCCCAGCAACCATAAGTTCATCATAGGAGACACTTTTGAGGAAACAAACAATTCTGTGAGATAAAAGAGTACTTTCATGTTCAGTTTAAAGAAGAGAAGCCTATGGGAATTTAATGACTTCAAATCTCTAACACAAGTTTTTTCAACTGTTGTGAGTTTCAGCTGCCTTTTAGAAGTTGACTGAACTGTGAACTCACCAAGAAAAAAGGCTCTTACACATGCAACTTTTCCTACAACATTTCAGACATGCACAGACACTATAAAACATATCTATCTAGCAGTCCATGAACCCTAGGATAAATGTATCTACCATAAAGATTCTTCACCTGGAAAAATGATGCATTTTTGCTTTGAGGTCACGAAATGATGTATTTAATTCAAAAAGTATTAAATTATAGTATACAAAAGAGGAACCATATTTCAAGCTGTGTAGGATTTAAAATTGCTAGAGGCACATTTTCTTTAAAGGAGCCTCATAGAGTCTGAAGTTCATTCAAAGAGAAGAGTTTACATGATTTTAAATAAGGCTGATAAGTCCCTCTTTACAACTTAAGTGAGCCAAACTCATCCCTAAAACAAACATACTCCACAGAATAAATAAGCAATACAATGCTATATTATATTTTCTCTTCCTAGGTCATAGCATGCTAGGAAGGCAACAGTTACATTGTGGCTAAAAATGTTGAATTATTCAAAAGTGTCCTAGTCCTCTTCAGGAGATATGACAGGAATCAGAGTCTTATTTTACAATGAGACATTTTCCCATCAGTCTAGTCCACAGTAGCACACTTTCTTCACTGTGCTCCTGTGGTCAAGGAATATAGACTTAACTCACCAGCACTTTTTTTTTTGGAATTCAGTATATGTGTATCAGCAGAATTCTTCTCTCACAGGATCTTTTGTTTGGGCCAAAGCTTTATCACACTTCTTTGTTTGTAATTTTATTTCTGTATATGTGATAATATTACAGTAATAATCTATTGGGACTTGAGGAGGCCCAGGAAATAACACTACTCTTTCCCATCATTTCTGAATCAACTGAGAAATGAGTCTGCAAATGGAGGGTAAAATCCCAATTTTCTTTATAACAAAGTAGAAATTTTAGCAATTGGATTTCCTAATGCAGAAGCACAGAGTTAGACATTTTTCCCTATAAATGGCAGCACAGTACACCATCAGAGCCTCCCCCAAACAAGCGTAAGCCTTCCCTGAGAAAAGCCACTCATTCCCAAGGGGAGGCTAGAGGAAAGAGACAGACACATGTGCTCAGCTTTCCTTCTAAAAATCACAAATCAAGTAAGCTACTCAACCTCCCAGGAGATGGTGTGAATGAAGGTGAAAGGAAGGGTCAGGAGTGCGGTGCTACTTCAGTTCCGTTCCTGTGGAAGGAAACATCAGGAACACGGAGGCAGTTATTCCCCACCCTACACACCCCTAACAGTATCTGACACTGTGTTCTCTTGCCTCATTAAGTCTTTAACCAGAGGCGTGGTATATCAAGACAGTCCCACTTCTACTTTGATGTGGCTGCTCCTCCAATGCAAATCATTGTTCTGTTGAAAGGCTCTTGGAGCTTTGCTTGCTGGACAGTTCTAAAATGGATCAAAACTGTGAGTTAACAAAATCAAATCTGAGGTCAAAGTAGACCACAACTGAAAATTCATTTTCTACTCTTTTCTCCTTAACAAGCTGTGTTTTAGCTACAGTGTCCAAAATAACAGAGGTTCTTCAATGAGATTAAATTGTATTCTTAAAATATAATAATAAATCAGAGAGTCAAATGTTATGATATTTGTGAACAACTTTATAAAATATTGTTAATTTAAATGAAATTACAGACTCTCAGTTCTTTAAATAAGAAACCCAAGGAGTCATGGGTTATTTATCTCTAAGCACTTGGCAGAAGAAAATCCCATGACTAACAAATATCATGAGTATGTAGACCTTTCAGAAAACAGAGGTATCAACTTAAGTAACACCATGGCCATAATTAAGACCACCAATAAGAATTACATTTTAGGGGTTTGAAATTAGCTTTATAGCACATGGCAACAATTTCTAATGCCTAGTCTTAGAAGAATCTTTGTCAGAAATAATATTTGCAAGGACATGTTTTATATTACAGAATAATGTTAGCTTATCTGAAGCTCTAGGAGAATAAATGTTTTCTTATATTCTTGCTGATATTTTTTCAGCTAACAGATAAGACAGCATTGTGATTTTCAAATCATGGTGCTACAATTCAATTAGTTAGCACTGAAACAAAATTTAAAATCCTGAAGAAGGTAAAAATATACTCTATAACAAAGGTGGGGGCAAAATAAGGTTATTAACAAATGGAATATGTGACATGTAAGATTGAATACCTATTCTATAAAGTACAGTACACACAACTTAATATTATTATTTAATATTTAAGTAAACATTCATCACCCATGGTATAGATGACAGAGAACTAACAAGGTCATCACACAAAACTTCTCTTCCAGAGTGGCTCACCAGGTCAGACCATCCTCCCTGGACAAGTTCTTCAAACACCATGAGTTTCTCTGTTATTTGCCACAGTGATTCAGAGACAAACATCATTATCAGTCAAGCAACAGAATGAGGTAGGATGTGATTTTCAAGATATTGTCCCATTTACTTACACAGATATTTAACTGGTTAACCCCTGATGGTAGTTAACAAGGCACTAGGTATCACAGAATATTCTCTCTAACAAACAAGCCACAAATAAACATTTGTGCTCCTGTAGATCAGAGTAATTCCATAAATTGAACTTCAGTTTCTTCTTAGTCAAGTCCACCTGTCTGAAATGTAGCTCACTTACTTCTCCTGCCCAGACTCTGATCTCATCTTCAACAAGTCCACGGGGGCCCAGGATTCAAAGCCACTCTTGTATTAAATAGTTCACTCTGCCCCTCCTTGACATTTCTAGGCCCTCAATATGAAAATTTCTAGGTTCAAGTTCTAGGGTATCATTCCAAAGCAGATATGATGGGAATGGCCTACTACCCAAACACTTCCTATACCTGTCAGGAAACAGCTACAGGGAATGCAAAGCTAAAAAAATTGGCAGTACTATCATATATATCTTCTAAAATTAAGATAGGCAACATACGAGATTTAAAGACATGGAGAGCAGAGGGGAATTCAACCAGAGGCAGCTCAATGACAGATACCCACCATCAGAGATGAGAAAGGAAGAAGGAAAAGAAAAGAGAGAGAAGTAGAAGTAAGTGGAAAAACTGAGTGAAAGACACACAGAGGGGGGAAATTGAGAGTGTGTAGAAAAGGAAGTAGAAGAAGAGAAAATGAAGAACTAAATGTTAAGAAGGAATACAGTGTCTATAAGCATCTGAAAGTAGAAGGGATCTATCTGATAGACCCTAACTCCAAAACACGATTAAAAAGTAGGAAAGATTTAATGTGAACATAATGACTTCCTAAACATTACAGTGAGAATATAGCATACAAATTCTGAATGCTTGTTCTCTGATGATAGAAAAAGGACAAGATTTACTGCTATTAGTAAAGGGACAGATTGAAGTTGTCTGAAGGTCTATTCAGAAATATTGAATTTGTGCCCTACTCAGAACTCCCCTGTTCTCACAGGATGGTTGGATCCTTTCCACCCAATTATGTATAGCGCTAAATTCCTACTGAAGAAGGAAAACTGATAGTAGCATGCAAGAGCTAACAACCAGGCCCATCTCCAGCATGCACGACATGGGTCATTAATGCAGCAGCAGCAAACACCAGGAGCCTGAGACTGGAAAGAAGTAGGATGACTGGGACGAGCTGAGCATGATGTTTCAAGTTATGCTAATCATTTTCACCTAAGAGATAATCCTGAGGGTTAGCATGCTTTTATTTTCTCTAAAGGGGCTTCCCTGGTGGCTCAGATGGTAAGGAATCTGCCTGCAATACAGGAGACCCAAGACCCTGGTGATGGGAAAGATTGAGGACAGGAGGTGAAAGGGGCAACAGAGAATGAGATGGTTGGATGGCATCACCAACTCGGTGGACATGAGTTTGAGCAAACTCTGGGAGATAGTGAAGGACAGGGAAGCCTGGTGTGTTGCAGTTCACAGGGTTGCAAAGAGTCAGACACCACTTAGTGACTAAACAACAACAATTTTCTCTAAAAATTCAACCCATTCATTGTTATTTTAAATAAGTAGCTCAGTTGGTAAACTATCTGCCTGCAATGCAGGAGACTCGGCTTCAATTCCTGGGTCAGGAAGATCCCCTGGAGAAGAAAATGGCAACCCACTCCAGTATTCTTGCCTGGAGAATCCCATGGACAGAGGAGACTGACAGGCTACAGTCCACGGGATTGCAAGAGTCGGACACAACTTAGTGACTAAACCACCACCACCATACTTGAGCTTTTTTTTTTTTAGAAAAATACATCTTCAAGTGTCTGTCAAGTGCATCCTTGATATAATCTTCTATGAACTAACATCCCTTCCTCTGAAATACTCCACTCCTCTATTTGGCATGGGTTCTGGAAATCTATCTTGTTTTTTCACCTCTGAATGCATTTTGACTAAAGACTAATCTTTCAACACTTAGAATCCTGCAGCAGATACTTTACTTGACTTCAGCCTGATTAAATTAGAATAAAATATAGCCACCACTTCCTTATTTTTAATGTTATGATTCCATGGATGCAGCCTATGGTGACCATGGTACTCTCACTGCCCCATGCAGTGCCAATTATATTATGTTTACTTAGGTTTCAAAACATTTATCACCACTCACCCATCTTGTGCTATTATAGCTGTGTTTCTGGGATCAAGTGAGTACCTTGCATTACTCTACAGCTGTCTCTCTTGTGCTTTTCCTGTCCTTTGTCCTCAAGCAGATCCAAGCCAGTGGACCTAAGGAATGGCAGCACCATGACTGAGTTTATCCTCGTGGGCTTTGAGCAGAGCTCCCCATCCACTCGGGCATTGCTCTTTGCTCTCTTCCTAGCCCTCTACAGCCTGGCCATGGCCATGAACGGCCTCATCATCTTCATCACCTGGACAGACCCCAGGCTCAACAGCCCCATGTACTTCTTCCTTGGCCACCTGTCCTTCCTGGATGTCTGCTTCATCACCACCACCATCCCGCAGATGCTGGTCCACCTGATAGTGAAGAACCACATTGTCTCCTTTGTCTCTTGCATGACCCAGATGTACTTGGTCTTCTGTGTGGGTGTGGCTGAGTGCATCCTCTTGGCTTTCATGGCCTATGACCGTTATGTTGCCATCTGCCACCCACTTAGCTATGCCCACATCATGAGCCGGCAGGTCTGTGTGAGCCTGGTGAGTACTGCCTGGTCCTTTGGGCTGATCAATGGCATCATGCTTGAGTATATGTCATTCCGGAATCCCTTCTGCAGAGACAACCACATAGAAAACTTCTTCTGTGAGGCCCCCATAGTGATTGCTCTCTCCTGTGGAGACCCCCAGTTTAGCCTGAGAGTCATCTTTGCTGATGCCATTGTGGTGCTGCTCAGCCCCATGGTGCTCATTATCATCTCCTATGCCCACATCCTGGCCTCCATCCTGGGCAGGAACTCCTCCTCTGGTTGGAGCAAGACCTTCTCTACTTGTGCCTCCCATCTGACTGTGGTCATTTTTCTCTATACCTCAGCCATGTTCTCTTACATGAACCCCCGTAGCACACACAGTCCTGACAAAGACAAGCCTTTCTCCCTCCTCTACACCATCATCACCCCCATGTGCAATCCCATCATCTACAGTTTCCGAAACAAGGAAATGAAGGGGGCAATGGCGAGGGCCCTTGGGAGGAGCAGTCTTTCCCAGGCAGAATCAGTCTAGTGGGGAGATGCCTGGAAGGGCAGCTTCCTCCTCCAGCCCTGAGAGCTGGGTAACACACCAGTGCTGAGAGATTCCAGGAAAGAGCATTCATAGGTTCCTTTGCACCAGCATCAGGCCTGGAAGATCCTATTGATATCTAATGCTCATCTGTCTGATGTACCTTTAAGCACTGTATTCTCTTGGACCTTCTTCAGGAGACTTGGAGACCTTCCTGCTGAGTAATTTTCTTTTAAGTTTTCACAACAGGATCTATAAATACATAAGTACACTTAATTCTATTTCATTTTCTTTGCATAGCACTTTTATGTGCTCTTCCCAGCCTGAGTTCTGCCTAGACATTTAGGAGTAAACTTCTTCTTTCAATTTAATCTGTTTTTCTTTCTCACACTCCACTCTCTCTTCCTGAATCTGCCCTCATCCACTCTGCTCCTATATGAGGAACAGTAGAGGAAGAAGTAAGAAAAAAAGGAATCGGGGAGCAGTGTTAGACATTAAGAAAAGTCAGCTAGAGAAAAGAAGAAAAAGAAAAATTAGGGATCAGCAGCCTAAACTTCATCTTGTTTGCCTCCACTAGCCCATGAGGGGGAATTCGTGGTGGCATTAAATTATCAACACTGCATTTGGTGTATGTTGTGCTTCTCCGTGTTGGGAAAGGGCAAGAGGAGATGCCAGGTGTCACATGCCTTCTTCTAAGTCCTCCAGTTTCCTTAAATGCATGACTATTTGATATTTTCCATTAGATCCAAGTAATACATACCTCTACCAAGCTTCTCAGACTACCAGTTTCTTCCCTGGTACCCATGCCCCTCGTTAACTCCCCTCTCTCTACTGCCTTCCTTTTTGGTAGCCATCTATCATTTAATTCCAGTTCAGTCCTATTCCATCTTACCTCCTCATCTTCAATGGAAACATTTCACTCCCTGTATTTTAAGGAACATCACTCCAACACTACTTCCACCATTTCAGAAGACTTTCTATTTGTGATCCCAATCTTTCTAGCCTCATCTAGTGTCTCTCCTTAACTTAATCCAACATACCTTGAAGGTGCATTATATTCTCAGCTGTTCTCTTTCTTTGAAGACTGCATCTTTCTCATGCTCCTTTCATAATAGATAGGAAAGAAAATGACACAGGCCTGTGCTTTGTTTTCTTGTGCTGCTTCCATTAATATGAATGCACCTCAGTTGGGGTGCTCTCAGATAGATATACAACACTTTCCACATCCTGCATATCACCTACTACCCTCTACAGTGACCTAACATAGTAGCTTCACTCCACAAAGCTCTACTCTTTTGAGTCCAAGCTGGTGAGTCTGTAGATACGAGAATATGTAAGAAGCACTTCTCAGATAACAAGGAAGAAATGAGACACTACTGTAATCAAGAAGAAACAACAAGCACAGTACCTAAACATTTACATCATCAGAGAAAAACTACACCAGGGCAAAGTGAAGCAAGCAAGAAAGACTTTATTTAAGACTACTGCAACAGGGAGATCGAATTCAACTCTGCTGAAACAAGCGGCTGGAGAGTTTTTAAGAGCTGCAGTAGGGAGATATTTAGGCGACCTGTGGGTGGTAATTGCTCTTACCCAAAGGAAAAGTAAGCTTGCATGCTGTAATTTATAATTTGGGGCAAGACACCCATTAAAGTTAGATCCCTACCCTCCCACAGAGACTAGAAAATAGGGGTGCTATCTTCCTTGAGGTTTATATTTCAAAGGGATGGCTCCCGGGTCCTTTAGTAAGACATTCCCTTGGTCTAAAAACTGGAAAGTGATTTTTATATAGGTTTCTGTACATCTCAAAGGGGCAGAAAAAGAATTTGCAATTCCAAGTTTCTAAAGTGAATGCTCTAAGAAAAGAGATCAGGGACAACAGTCAAGAAGAAATTTGTCCTAAGTGTAGTCCAGGGAAAGGGAAATGTTAAGGTCTTCCTGGTCACCATTATTCTTCCCTCAGGATCTCAGTTCCTTCTTCAATTTGAAAATTTCTGTTTCAAAAAGCCTTAAAAGTTTGTTAAAAGGTGGGGGTGGGAGGAAAGAAAAAAAAAGGAGGGGAAAGGAGAGGAAAGTGTGCTTTTTAAAGTCTCCTGAGGAATAATTTAATATTTTCCCAGCACTGTTGCATGCTGACATAAACAAGACACAGTCCCAGCTTTTAAGTTCTAAGTCTATTAGGGCAGGCGACTCAATGGACATGAGTTTGGGTGAACTCTGGGAGTTGGTGATGGACAGGGAGGCCTGGGTACTGCGGTTCATGGGGTCGAAAAGAGTCGGACACGACTGAGTGACTGAACTGAACTGAACTGAGGAACCAGTAATGGTAATACAAAGGGCAAACTTATATAACAGGCCTATACAAAGCAGAAGACTATATATGAGAAGACAGGTAACAGCACTCACATTTATTAAGTACTTAGGTTCTAATAGCCTCTTTCAATCTTCACAAAATCCTTTAAACACTAGTACTGCCTCGATTTTGAGTTGCAAAACGGAGGCTCGAAGAGGTTGATTTGTTCAAAATTCCATCACATTTCAAATGTCATAGATGTAAATTTACCTTGAGCAACAGTTCCAGAGCCTGAACTCCTTAAGAGGTAATCGAATACTTTCCTGAAGAATGGGGCAGGCTTTATACTGAGAAGATGATATTAGAACCAAGTCTTAAAGAATAATCAGTAAATTAAAGGTAGAAAATATGGAGGGGTTGACAGACGTTGATAGGGACTAGTAATTCCAGACTAGAGGAACTGCCTGATCATAGAAATAGTGTGTTAAACGTGGGTGGTGACGGGCGAGTATGGCCAAGAACACTGAGATTTGGCTGAGTGACCTAGAACTGTCTTCTCAAAGTCATTTAAGGTCTTGGGCTCCCAGAAGACCCGGGTGCCGGATAGGAACCGACGCATTGGGGTAGGGGTTAGCAGAGACTGGCCTAGGGGCAGAAAAATGTGCGGAAGGAAACCCAGGAATTCTACCCAGAGTCCCGGCTCTGCCCGCCCTCAGTTACAGCCCAGCCCTGGGCTCTTTTCATCTAAAGCTGGCCCCACGCTTCCCAGCCGGGTTAGCCTCCGCACCACTAAACTACCCAGAAGTCCTCGGGGTCCTAACCTGCTTGCCCCCGCCAGAAGAGGTGGGCGTGGTCCGAGCTAAGAACCTGCGCCAATCAGCCTTCCCCAGCCTCTAGGAGCTCCGCTAAAACAACCAATGAGAGCCTTCTCCTTGGCCGCCCATTCCCCGCTGGAGAGCTGGAACCTGATCACTCTGGGAGACACCAGCTTTTCCCTGACGCTCCGCAGGCGCCCGCTCCCGCTAGGGCCTGCGGGCCTCTGGCATAGGATACCTTCCCAGCCCCGGGCAATTGTTGAAATGCCGCTCCAGTTTGACGGAGGATGGGATGGGGACGGAGCAAGGCTGAAGGCAGGCGTGAGCGTAGATCTTTGCGTATCACGTGGAATCACCCTAGCTCCCATCCTTGTCATGGATCTGTAATCTCGTTCTTTCCAGGCGATATCCCCCGTTTCAGAGAGTTGCATAATTGTTGGATTCCTCTTCCCTCTTTTGGACAACAGCAGTGTTCTCTGAGTTTCTTTACCTCCCTTTCCAGTTACTGACTCCAGGAAACCTTCCTTGATCCTTTCCCTCTTCTGGGTTCAATCGGGTCGCAGAGTCGGACACGACTGAGCGGCTAAGCACAGAACAGCAAGTTCCCTTCATAACCTGTGCGTTTTGCTAACACTGTATAGTTACTTAGCTTTTCTGTCTTCCTCCCTAATCTGAGATTCATTTTTGAGTGCTTAGCACATTACCTGACTATAGGTGGTGCTATAGCTCTGTTTCCTCAATGAAATCTTGCAGAATCCTGTTGCAATAACCACACTAAAGCAAAGCTGTTCTGATGAGAGTGTCCAGAGCCCTGGACCTTCAAGGAAGCCCCTGAGGCACAATAATTAATGACTTGAGCTGAAGTAATCAGTTTAATATATATGGCTTACCCAAGACATGAAAACTAAACGTGTCTAGAACCTCTAGGAACACCCTTTAAAAAAAAATCTCATTTTTTAATTTCTAATCGATTACTCGTGTTTATTTTTATTTTCCAGTCCACAGACCTAGAGAGTTGTTTCTCTCTTTAGCATAATTCCTCACTCTCTTCACTTAGCTGTCAGCTTCACAGGCTAAGCTGTATGGACCACATCAACAGATTCCCTTACCTCTGACTTTCTACTGGGTTCAGCCAGTGAGTAGCATAGGCAGAATATCAGAGGGAAGTAGGAGTGTGAGGTTGGGACGTTTAATCCTTCGGACCTCGGTTTCCCTATGAGGGTTTTGTGGACTCACTTGAGTCACCTTGCTAAAATCTCACTCCCACCTTGTGACCCTCTCTACTTAGTTCTCTGTTTTTGTTTTTGTTTTTTTTAATTGATTGGTGATTGGTTTACAATATTGGTTTGAGCCACCATCTCCCATTACCTCTTAAGGCTGAGCCCCTCTAATGTGAGGTTGCAGGAACTGCCCACCTCTGCTGTGATTTCCCTATACCATGCCCACACCTTTGCAAATAAATCTTTATTAAACTTCTTCCAATTATTGTGATTTGAATGTGCCATCTGTTTCCTGCAAATGCTCTTATACAAGACCTTTCTCTTTTACTGAGGTAGTGGAAACCATTATCTCAGATGCAAATGTTGGAAGGCTGTATGATGTGAAGAACACTGAGTCTCATGTCATTCATTCATTTGGCAAATGTTGCTCAGTCCTGTTAGTTGTGATAGAGATTTTAGAAACACAGCCCATTCCCCAAGAACCCTCTTCTTCTCCCACACTGGTGGGTGCTGGCAACCACTTTAGTAAGTATCATGGGACACCACCCCTCCCCCAACATCACCACAATCAGTATGATCAAGCTGGATCAACTACTGCATACTTTGGTATGCAGTAAGTACAGTCCTTTTCTAGCCTGGAACAAGCAGACACTCAAGCTATGGAGTAGTTGTCTTCTGCCATGTACCTGAAGAAAGGAAAAAAAAATTGGCAGTGAGAATAGGTCAAAGTCATCAGACAGAGGGAAGCAGAGGTAAAAGAATGTCTCCAGACAATGAACCTAAGATAATGACTGCCCAGGATTTGGTCAGCCTTGGAGATCTGCCTGCATTCTTGCTCTTGAGTTTGTGAGATAACCATGCATCCTTATATAAACTCCATTTTTTCCCTCAAAACTGTTACAGATGAGTTTCTATTTCTTGCAACAAAAAGTCTTAACTAAGACAGTATCTAGCTCAATGTGGTTATAAAGACTGAATGATAAATGAGATAAAGTATTTCAGATATCTAAATCAGAACCTCCAAAACATTACTTTCTCCATTCTAACTGTAAATGACACCCATTCGTCTGAGAATCAGACTTACAAGTTTTTTAGACTTCTTATTCAGAATGAAAAGCCCATATCACTGTCAGTATTTTTGCAAGCTGTTCATCATCCCAGCTTTTCCTCTTTCAAATGCTATTTTGTTCATGTTCTAGGTGCTAATATATTCATGTTTGTGTTTTCATATGTTTTGTTTTAAAAATTTTGTTCCTGGGAGGATTGAGTTAATCACATTCCTCTGTTCCTGACAAGCCATCTTTCGTCCCTGCAATGAAAGGCCCTCTTGTTTTATGTCTTTAATAATTTTTATTCTGTCTTTATACCCTTTATCTCCACTCCCCTCTCCCCACTGCTGCAACAGTAGACACTTTTCTAATGTGCTTAAAATGTATATTTTGGTTTAAATGTGTTCTCAAAAGCTAGTTTTTATTTTGTAGGCATGAGAACATAAATTTGAAATGCTAGAGAAAGGTAGAGACCCTCAATCTAACAAAGGGAACCCACAGAAACAAAAAAAACCTATAGTTCATATCATGCTTAAGATGAAATCTTGAATACTTTTTCCCTCCTATAAGGAATAAAACAACTATTTCCATTCTTAGTATTTTAATCAGTATTAAGGCCTAAAGAGTGAAAAGGAAAAATTAAAACTGTCTTTACTAACAAACAGCATGATGGTACACATATAAAATCCATGCAAGATTCATAACAAAGGTGGAATTGCAAAGCAGTATGGGAAAAGGTTTTATTAAGGATGCCCAAACAACTTGGCTTCCCCAATGGCTCAGTAGTAAAGAATCTGCCTGCCAATGCAGGAGGTGCAGGAGATGCAGGTTCAATCCCTGGGTCAGGAAAATCCCCTGGAGTAGGATATGGCAACCTACTCCAGTATTCTTGCTTGCAAAATTCTATGGAAAGAGAAGCCTGGTGAGCTACAGTCCATGGGCTCAGAAAGAGTTAAACATGCCTGAGCAATTGAGCACACATGCACACAGACAACTACATTTCCATACAGAAAACAAGTGACACCAACATTTGACTCCTACTTGATGTATGCAGAATACAAAAACAACTTCCATTTAATTTATTAGGTCTAATTGGTAAACAAAACAATAAAGCTTTAGAAGATAAAATAGAAAAATATTTACATGATGCCAGGGTTGGGAAATTTTCCTCAAGACAAAAGTACTAACAGAAAAAGGGGGAATCTTACATATGACTATATTAAAATTAAGAAATTCTGTTTACCATTTCCCAAAGAAAGACACAGAATTTTGTGAGTTGTGGATAGTAGCCTGTCAGTTGTTATACTTCTCTACCATTTATTAAATATTAGTAATGGTGCTGATGCCCCAGACCAGAACTTTAGGTAGAACCTTCACAAGGACTTCATGAAATGTGATAAAGACAAGTTTTGTCATCCTTTCTGTACAACAATGCTTGTTCTCAAAAAAATTAATGTTACCGTTTATGGAGTTAATCATCTTAATTCAGGACAGCTATTTCCCTTTTAAAATATTACACCCAGCTTCAAAATTTGTTAGATTGCACAATATAGTATTTTGTATTTTGATCAGTTAAAAATTGGATAAGGATGGGTTTTTTCTTTAACACTAATACCTACAGATGGTGCAATATATTTGATATTACTCTTTCAGACTTGGTGACAAGTGAGTGAAAGACTTTAGGACTTCATTTGTGGTTAAAGAACAAAAGGATCCAGTGTTATTCCTGTAGAGAGGTCTATTTATCACCCCCAGAAAAAAATTTCCCTCAAGAATGAACCCAAGAGCCTGAGGAAAGGTCAGGATACGTCTCTTCATCTTGATTCAAAGTCAGAAGGAGATAAATTTAAAGCTATTTCTATACTACCTAGATTGGAAGCTGTTCATTTTCTTCAGTTCATGTATCAATTTCAAAATAACATTCCTTCCCTAAAGATACTCCTAGAAAAGGTTGACCCTGTTTCTCACCTTGTTCTGTAGATGACAGTTCCCTGATCTCCTGGCAGGGTGGCCTTTGTTTGCCTTAGCCTCTTCTCTGGTTTCTCCTCATGTTGTACTAATGTCCTGAACACAAGCAGTTCCTAATGAAGGGCTTCTTTCATCACCCCAGTAGACTGTCCCTTGGCACATGATATCAAAGATTGCTTGAGGAGAAAGTGAAAATAAAGGTAGAGGCTTAAACATGGCACACCATCACATTATCAGCCCTGTAGTCCCTGGCCAAGCTTGATGAAATGCTGATTCTATAGCTTCAACCCTTTGCAATTGCTAAACCCATCTGAGCAAGGCAGGGGAGGAAATTAGAGCCTTCCCACTGCCAGCAGAGTTATGCAAAATTAGTCTTATTGACATGGCCCACTCTTTCCTGTGCTGTGCTGCTTATAAGATCTTGCTTGGATTCTTATACTAACAAATCTTTAAAAACAGAGTATACAAGACAAGTAGGACATTTTGAACATGACTAGATAATCAATTTCATTTAGGAACTGTTCTGCATTAAACATTTTTCCAAAGAAAACTTCATTTCCTGGCATCTCACATTGGACTGAATCTTCCTTAATCCCTCAGGCTGAGGGTGACAGTGATAGGTTCTAGGTAGGTTCTACCTCTGGGGAATGGGGATTCTTTGGATGACATAAGGGGTCAAGAAACAGAAATATCATGACCTCTAGTTCTTACAAACAGCAGTCTTGGGTGGGGAAAAAAATGTTCTGCCTGGCAAATCTGAAACTAACCCAAAATTTCCAGGGCGCTTTGCCAATGGACACGTTTCCCTAAGGATCCTAAGACCGCTCTGATCTGCTTCGACTCCTGAGACCTGATCAGATAAAGACAGACTTAAAAATGGATTCTTCATCTGTTAGAGTAGCCAGAGAGAAGCAGTCTCTACCTCCATGATGTTGTGAGCCTGTTGGATCTCTTGCTGTGTTGGTGTGTGTGTGTGATGATAGAGTGAGAAAGACAGCATGGAGAATACAGTAGAGTCAGAGGGAATAGAGACCTGCTCACACTATCCATGAGCTTACAGCAGAATTCACAGCACCTTCACTCTGGGCCTGACAGCAGCACAGCCGATGTCCTCACTTGTATATGCCAAAGCCCATGGAAAAGGTCAGTGAATGTATACTTCCCCTATGCTGAAAGCTGACTCTGCTTCTGTTGGCATCCATCAGAGATGAACACTCACTCTCTCAGAAACCACTTGTGTTCAGATCACACAGGATTCAGCACAGAGTGGCCATATACAAGATGTCACAGATTTTTTTTTTATTTTAAAAAGTCAAATGTCACAGATCTTGACTCAGTTAACCTCTTGCTCTGTTTCTTCCTCTCTAGATGACTAGCTATGCGTCTGATTTCCCAACTATCTCCTGTTAGTTGCTTCTTCTTCTGTATCTCCCCTCCGTGTTTCTATCAGGCTCTCTGAGTCTGCCCACCTGCCCTTCTTACTCTGGCTGAGGGGCAGATGGCTTGGATGAGACGGCTGGTCTGGTTTTGAAGTGACATAAGGCAGAAAGAGCCCAAAACCAGGCCAATTCTTCTGAGTCACCTGGTTGAATTGAGAGGGTTCCAGACTCCTAGATTAGTGGGTTGATTCTGTACCATCCAAGGACATGTGCCATTTTGCTTATGTGGGCCTCTCAGTCTGTTTCCTATTTGGCTTTTCCTCTTTCTGGGAGTTTTTCTTTCTCTGGCTCTCTGTCTGCCCTCACCATGTCCTTCATCTCCCTCTCTCTCTATCCCCACCTTTAATAATTTTTCCATTCTCTTTTAGCAAAAATAGCAGAAAGGGCACTGTCCCAGGACCAGAAAGTTTCTTTTGGTTTTCATACACTATTGATAAATGGCCTTGATCCACAGGGGTTTTGAGGATACTAAGTGGCCACAATTAGAGTCTTACCTCTCTACCTTTCTAGGTACTTGACAAGTCAGGTCACTTCCTCTTTCCCGAGGTTCCGTTTCCGTTTTAGTCTTATTAGTGGCACCTTTTCGCATGAAGTTCCTCACAGATTGTTGTGAGGCATATGTGAGAGAATCTAAACCATGGAGAGTCACAGAAGTGGAAGGGATGGTTCCAGTTATGTTTTCACAATCTAGTCTTACCTTATTTCTAATTTTCACTTTATTCCCCGGTTTGACTTAATCTTCCCTTTTCTTCCCATCCACCTTTCTTCCTTTTATCTTCCTCATGATGTATTTCTCTTCCTCCTCTCCCAGTTGTGCTTTTCTCTCACTTTATTTGCCTGTGAATAGTTTTCCTGTTTATCTGTGCATTTTTCTTTCCTGTTCCTTTGAGAAAAGATGGCTGAGGAAGTCTCAAAGAGGTTTTTGAATATATTACAAAATAAGCAAATAACATGAAAATTCAGTTTTTCCCATTTTCTCTAAGGAATACAAAATAAATAAATTTAAAAGGCGGTAGGGCAAGGAGCTGAGATGAGACAGGAGTTTAATCTGATATACAAAAGAATTTCCTGATCCAGAATAGTGATTTTTTTAAAAACCACCAGTTTCTACCCAGGAATTTTCCATGGCAGTGGAACACTGGATCAAGACTTTAAAAGATCTCTCCCAACATATGGAGTGCAAAGAAGAAAAGAAGGGAGAAAAGAAGTAAAGGAGAAGGTAATGAATGTGTACTAAACAACTACTGTTGGTCAGTCACATTGAATATAGGTTTTTCCTTATCAAATAATATTTACACCAGTCAACAAAATGTTATTAGTAAGTTTATCTACTTCCAAACCCTAAGCTTTTTCTGTACATCTGCCATATACATGTGTATTTCACATGTAGATGTTAGCTTTCAAAATAGTATTTCCATCACCTCTAAATATTAATACAATGTATGTCATTGACCTGATAATGCTTTAGTTCTTTCCAAGACTTTCAGATGGTCTGTCTTCTCTGCCTATCTTTGTATTTCTGATTCTTTTTACAATCAGTACAGTTTTTCGAGACAACATAAATGGCACTGTAGTTCACATTAACTGTAGCTCTAAGACTTCTAAAACAAGCCTATCTACCACTCAATTTTGACCTCATCAATCAAAAAGTACCTGTGTATAATTCCCAACAACCTCATCTTGTACAAATAGCCAGACCTTTAATATTCAGGGACTAATCATTCTAAAGGGTTTCCCTGATGGCTCAGGCAGTAAAGAATCTACCTGCAATGCAGGAGACCTGGGTTCTATACCTGGGGTGGGAGGATCCCCTGGAGAAGGGAGTGGCAACCCACTCCACTATTCTTGCCTGGAGAATTCCATGGACAGAGGAGCCTGGCAGGCTACAGTCCATGGAGTCACTAAGAGTTGGACACAAGTGAGTGACTAAGCACACTCACAGATCATTCTAAAAGTGGATTAACTGGTCACCTTTTCACTTTGTTTTCCCTCTGCTTTTTAGAGTATTGGAAGTGAAATGTTTTTTCAGGGGTGAACTATTCCCCAGATTATTTAAAACCCCTTTTAGGGGTGGTTATTTTCAGAAGGTTTTTATTTGGTTTTTGTTCTATAGCTTAGATTGTGTCTCTGGGGAGGAGACAATGAACAGCTATCAAGTGGAAAGCAAAGTGGATATGAAATCCATTTAAAAGTAAGAAAGTAGGACAGCACTGAGGTGCGCTGGGGGAAAAAAAAAGTAAGAAAGTAGATTGAAAGAAAAATCTAAAATCACAGCTCACGTGTGGGTGCCAGAGAAGTTTCCTTGTGAATACAGCCTGTGCTTTTGTCTTGTCCATAGCAGTAAAGATCTGTCATGCCAAGTGAGGACCCTCACAATGTCAGACCAACATGCAATATGAAGTGTAATTCTTTATGTTTCAGAAATATGGAGACTTTGCAATAGATCTAATTATAAAAGAATAGAATTTAGAATAGTCAGAGTAAGGGGAAAAGGTCACATTTACCTTGAAAAATGTCTACTACGTAGTAAAAAAAAGATTGAACATAAGTCTTATTTTTTGCTAAGGCTATGACAACATAAATTGCTCTATAATAGATGAAGATTAGACTTAGCCAGGTATTTGATAACAGTATTTCTTTTAATTCCCGTAAAAATCACAAAAGCTATTTAGATATTAATTCCACTGCAGAGAGTGAATGAAGTATCCCAGAACTAATCCTCCTGTGAGCCTAACGGTTAATTTTCACAATGACAGATTCACCTAAAATTCACATTTAACAAATTCATAATAGCTTATGTGTATTGATAGTTCGATGATTTCAACTCTTAGTTTTCTATTTTTGCATCTGTTTAGGGGTCTGTCTTTATTTCTCTTAATTTTAACATCCAAGGAAATCATCTCTGAATATGATTGTCTGAAATGCATATGCCTAGGAATTATTAAATTTGATGGACTTTGGTTAATAATACCGTGAGTTTAACCCTACTAAATCTTTTTTAGTCCTTTGAGATGTATATTTTTAGCCACTTCAAGATTCTTTTAGCCAAAGCCATTTCTACTTTATTGTCTCAATTCCAATAGAATGGAAGCATCATGAGGACGGTCTTTGTTGTTGTTCAGCTGCTCAGCTGTGTCCAACTCTGCGACCGCATGGACTGCAGTAAATCAGGCTTCTCTGTCCTTCCTTGTCTCCCAGAGTCTGCTCAAACTCATGTCCATTGAGTCAGTGACGCCACCCAACCGTCTCATCCTCTGTCACCCCCTTCTCCTCCTGCCCTCAGTCTTCCCCAGCATCAGGGTCTTGATCAATTGCTATTTCCCAACTGTCTAAAATAGGGCCTGGCTCAAAATAAGTTCTTTATAAATAATTGTTGAGTGAATGAATAAGTTAGGTATTTATTAAGTTGATTTATTTCTTTTTAATATATCTAATGTATTTTATTACATATACATATAGCTTTATTAAACAAAATAATTATATACAATATTTACTCAGCTTAACAAGGGTATTTTAAACACTAAGAGTAAGAAGATGTAATGAGTAAGTGAGAAGTGTGTTTATCTTTGGTGCATTTTATAAATCATACCAAAATAATATTATTACACATATTATCACTTTATACCATAAAAATGTATACATACATGAATACATGAAATACATGTGAAATACATGTGAAATACATTGTATTTCATGCAATACATGAAAGTACAAGGAACCACTTTTAACATTTTGGTGAGCTTCCTTTGATCATTTATCAATGCAAAGGAAGATGCTGTTTAATTAATGTACTGATGGGTATACCAAATATGCTGGTTTATATTTTGCTCTGTTTCACTTAAAATTATTACGTATTTCAGCATCATTATAGAGAGTTCATAAACATAATTTTAATGACTATATATTTTAACATTTTAATCTTCTATAATATTGATAACTGTTTCTCTATTATAGCTTGCTATTTTTTGCTGTTATAAATAATGCCATGATTTGCAATTTTGTGTATAAAGCTTTGGTAATTAATTTCTTGGAGTAAATTTTTAAATGGTTGATTCTATTCACATTAGAAAACTTATTTAGCACTGTGTGCCAGGCACTAGTTGAAAAACTTCACGAATATCAATTCGTTTAATCCTCATAATGATCTAATAATGTAGTTACTGGGCTTCCCTGGTAGCTCAGTTTTGGTAAAGAATCTGCCTGCAATGCCGGAGTCCGTGGGTTTGATCCTGGGTCAGGAAGATCCCCTGGAGAAGAGAATGGTAACCCACTCTGGTACGCTTGCCTGGAAAATTCCATGGAAAGAAGAGCCTGGTGGGCTACAGTCCTTGGGGTCACAAAAAGTTGCACACGACTGGAGCAACTAATATAATGTAGTTACTATCATTATTATTCTTATCTTAGAAATGAGGAAGCTGAGGCATGTTAATTTAAGTCACCTCAGTTTACACAGTTGATGTGTGTTGAAGCCAGAATTTTTTATTTATTTTGTCAGAAATCTTTGCTTTATTTGTTTGGGTAAATAGAGTACAACATTGCTGTGTTCAACACAGTGAAGCCAGAATTTTAATTCAGATAATTGAACTCCGGGGTCAGTATTATTTAAAAGATCCTAAATTAAAAGAAATGAACATTTTTAAAGCTTTTGTTACATGTTTTCAAACTGCTTTCCAGCCAAGAGTGGAGTACCATTTAACCAGCATGTTATAATTTTAAAATTTATATAATTTAATGGATCAGAAATAGTATCTGTTTTAAAACTATTGTTTGTTATTAATGAGTTTGAACACTTTGGAATGGTTTTTCCATTTTATGAATTATTAGTTCTTGTCCTTTTTTCTCTTAATCTCTTGGTGTTTTGATAAACTCTTTAAAATAAATTTCATATATTGTTGCCTCTTATATTTGCTTTTTTAAAGTTCTACAAGTTTCCCATGTGATGTAGTCCAATCTATCTTTCTCTTCATGATTTCTAGTGTGACTTAGGTAAAGCCTGAATTGCTATCAGAACATACTGCCTTGGAGTGACAAGTAAGAGTCTTGGGACTGGGACAGACTAGAGGCTTCTAATAAACTAATTAACTCTATTAGTTATTGATAAGAATAGGCACAGTTCAGGAAGATCTTCTGATTGTTTTTCCCTGAGAAGTTTATATCTTGAGTTTCATGTGAGATGTCCTTTGGAGGAAAGACTGTGGCTTAATAAAACACATCTGTGTGAGCCAGAAGGCTGATGATTTATCACCTTTGGCACAGAAGTTCCCCTTCATTGAAAATTCAATTCTATTTTCTTCCATTCTTTCTGTGGGCTTTTGAAATATATTCAAAATTTTATACAACTATAGTTAAGTTGTGGTGTGAAGCTTCCTTAAAGCAAACTAAATAAAAAATTAATTAACATTCCTCAGTTCGCCTCCCTTGCCCTCAAGTTTCTCTCTTTCGTTCTTGGAAAGCAGAAGGATCAATGAAATAGTGAAGAAATATTCAGCATTATCATGGTGGTTTCTCTAATTTGTCCCTTTTTCTCTCATTGCACGCTCTCATTTCCTGAGTAATACATATTTTTGTTTATTTAAAATTAAGGTAGGAGAATACATAGATCAATTGGAATTTAAAACTCCTTGAAATGTTCAAAAGAAAGCTAAAAATGCAAATTTTTCAGACTAAAATAACCATCTTCATTATGTATTAAATATTTCAAATTTTATAAATATGAATTTCAGGTAAATTTCAGTTAGTGGGTTACATAGATAGAAAGTGATAACAAAAATCACATTGTTTAAATATTCGTTTACTTGTTCAAAAACCATTAATCAACAGTTTACTTTGTGCTCGAGAACCAATAGATATTTTTGTCCCACTATTACGATTCTACAGTTATTTTCCTCTCACTGTTGTGGCCTTCTGATTGAGTCTATGTTAGTGAATAAAAGCATTTAAATCAGAATTATACTAGCACCATTGAATTATTGATATGATTTAATCTTAATAAATTCATTAATCCAAATTAATTCCTTGATCAGTTTCCTAGTATAGTACTTAAAATATTTCCAGTTTTGTCATGTGAATAAAAATACTGAAGTTATTTTGATCCAGACTAATTTATTTATGTTTAACTTATCAATATACTTCTATCAGTTCTTTTGTTCAAATCACTTTTACCATAATAGCTTCTGCTTCTATGAGATTTGTTTTGTGGGCCTTATTTTTATCCAGTCCCATTTTCCCAAGTCAAAATTTATAGATCTAAATCTTGCTGCATATAGTTTTACCTATTTTCAGTTTTATTTTGCATTGATTATTTCAATCAGTTATATTTAGTATTTATTTCTTAGTTAATCTATGATAAAGATTGTTAAATATATCAGTATTGGTCTATTGCCAGAATTATCTGTTATAAAGCTAATTTAATTCTTCTGAGTATTTGGAGGGCCTTGTATTAACTGCCCACAACACTTGTGGCTCAAAGAGCAAATAATGGGATCAAAACAGCTTACTTCTAAGAAGAAATTAAGTGATTTTTCATTATAAGAAAAGGACAGGAGAGATGATAGGTTATTGGGGAAGGCTTTGCTGAGGAGGCAGTGTATAATTTGCATCACAAAAGATAAGAAAGAATTCACCAGATGCCAATAGGAGTAAGGGACAATAACATAAAAAACGACCAGCATGTGTGAAAGTGTGGCTGCCAGGACTGGAGCGTGTGCATGGTAGGCACCAAACAAAAACTGAATGAACAAATAAATGGATTTGTATATGGTAAATAGTAAATGGAGTGGGAGGTGCATAAAGCCGGTAGAGGAGGTTGAAAAGAGGGAACAAAAGGCTAATAGGATATGGAGAGGAGTGAGAGTGGCTGTATCTTAATGCTATTAACACACAAGCAAACACAGAAGGAAGCACAGGCTCCAGCCCACTGTGCTTTTGGACCATTTTGACCTGAAAGGAGACCTGATGCACTGAAATCTGTCCTATTTGCAATGAATACAGAAAAGATCTTTCATTACGCCTTGGTCACTCTATGCTTTCAAACTCCTTGTTAAAATACTAAAACATTCCTTTAGTCTAACTTAATACTCTTGTTGCACTTACCTCTATTTTCTATTGTTCTGTCTTGTGATCATTAGAGAAGAGCGCTTTATTATATTTGAATAGGGGTATCTCCCAGAATATTCCTTCTTAACCTCTTTAGTCTTTATTTTCAGTGTTTTGATTCAGCACCCTCCACAATATATTCTTTGTTTCAGGGATGATCTCATCAGTCTGTTGGCCAGGGGTATTATATACACTGAATTTTTAAAATACAAAGTGTATGTACTTCTTTAGTTCTTATACTTGTCTCCAAGCCTCCAATCAATGTCTTCTTTGGTTGCTTCTTTTCTTATTTCTGGAAACTTTAAAGATAATGAGGAAATAAGGATAGCAAGGCATTATAAAAGGGCCTATAAATATTTAACCTAAGAAAAAAGGCTAAAATGACTAATCAATAGATCCAAATCTTAAAGAGAATTCTTCCTTCATAATATATTGTTTTTATTAGGGATTAATTTCAAAGAAGGAAGCCTATAACTATAATGAAATATGAATTATAACATATGTGTGTGTACATGGGTGGGTGTGTGTGTGTGTATTCCTGACCAAAATGTGACATTAGGTAATTGTATAACCTACAGGAGGTAGTGATATCTCTGCCCTAAGCAGCTTGGGAAAAAGTTATTCTAAGGACTTAAAAGGCCTGGTCTGAATCTCATTACTTTTATTTGCTAGACATATGATCTTGGGCAAGTTACTTTAGCTCTCTGAGCCTCAGTTTTCCTCCTCTGTAAAATGGAGATAGTACCTATTTAATAGGTTTTTATAAGAGTTAAACAGAATAATATACATGAATATGCTTTGTAAACTAGAAATTAGTATAAGTGAGTAAAGAAACTTTATCTGAGTTGACATTCATCTGGAATGATTTGAGAAATTTCATGTAAGGGATTGTATAAGCTAACAGGGTACTATTTCTTCCAGAGAGGACCCCAAGTTCCAATGTCCTGCCTAAACTGGCTCATCCACAGCCTCCATAAGACTGTCCTTCTTACCTGTTGAAATGGTTTGGTGACAAACAGACCATTTCTAACTATAGCAACAAAATGAGGTAAGACATAACTTCTACAAGATTTTCTCATTTTTTATTTTTTGTATGTACCATAATATGCATAACCAGTGCCCAACTGAGGGATATTTAAGTTATTTCTACAGCAAAGATGAACAGTAAGGTCAAAAGTGTTTTCTGTACCCTTATCCTATCCCCTCCTAGGTAGAAAATCTGGCCTCCCTGTAGGCCGAGGCAGAAATACAAAGAAAAAGGAAGGAATGCACCTAATCCTGAAAGTCTTCACCAATGCTAACAATACACCTGCAAATGATAATTCTGCCCTTCATTTTCATTCCAGTGGTATGCTGGACCCAGTTGGTACCAGCTCTGAAGAACCAATTATTAAATTTTGAGGCATTTTAAGAACTGATTGTTAAACATGGCCATTTTAACATATTATAACAAACCATTAAATATATTATAAGACAAAGGTAATAGATACTAAAAATTCATTACTTCCTAATTTTTTCACTACATTTTACTATTATCTATCCTCTCAAGGTCATGTATTTACATCTGTTGTATCTATATGGTTGGAAAAGCATACAACAGTAATGTAACGTGCATCCCTTCCTAACTCCATGTTTAGCGGTATCACATTTCTAGCAAAGTAGGTCATATGGGAATATTAACACTATGGAAATTGGCAAATGTTACAAATCAGGTGTCCCTAGCAGAGCCATCTGTTAAACATGTACCAACATACTACCTCTTGAATTCATTTTTCAGATACTTTGGCTAGTAATTATAGGGCATCCAAAACCCTGAAGCTGTGGAGGTAGTTGACAGTGCACCTTTTGGAATCAGACTCTCAGATTTTAATTCAAGTGTCTGCATGACATTGGGCAAATTGCTCACCTTTTCTGTGTGTTTGTAAAATAAGAATGAAAGAAAGACTATCTATTCCATGTATGGTTTTGAAGCTTTAAAAACTTACTATCTATTACACATCAGAACAAATAGTACATAATGCATAGTATGTATCATAATTATTTTAATTTAGATAAATTTTTAAATTATGACATGGAAACCTCTTTCAAGTACTGCTTTACTAAGAAATTTTAACAATCAGGTATCAATATTGAATTTTATCAAAATCTCATTTAGAATTTAGAATATTCTCATCTTTGACATATTACTATGGTAGTTATAGTACTAGAATTCCTAATATAAGCAGAACCTTAAATCACTGGAGTGGATTTCACTTGATCATGATGTATTTTTCTTTGACTGCACTGATGAATTCCATTTGCTAAGATTTTACTTTGCCTGACTCATCATTATTAGTAAACTGTCTTAGTTATAATTTTCTTTTGTATACTTCTCAGATTTTGGATTCAATGGTTTGATGACTTTGTAAAAGTAGTCAGGAACCCACTATTTTTTCTATCATAAACTATCAAAAATATTTGATTGCTGCAAATTAGAAAGAACTCAGGAAACTATCAGGGTCTGGAGCCATTTGGGGCTTAGCTCTTTGTCAATTTTCTCTGTTTTAGAAGTTCTCAAACTTGACTGCAACTTTGGAGCCACCTGGAAAGTTTTAAAAACACTGATGCCTGAATCCCTGTCCTTACATTGTTTTAAGTATGTCTGGTTTGCCACATAGGCACGGCAACATCATGGCAACATTTTAAAACTCTTCAAGAGACTGTAATGTGAAGTTCAGAACTGCTTCATTTCATTAAGTTTAGTTTGGTTTGGTTTAGTTTAGTTTGGTTTCTATATTTTCTTCAGTGAATTTTAGTGATTTATATTAACATTTACCTGGAAAGTTATCTTTTCCTCCAGACCTTCAAACCTGATGGTCATAGGAAAATACTGTGGCATAACTATTTTTGTTTCCTTTTGTGGCTGTGATTATTAAAACTTTTTGTTTATAACTTGTGTATTGTGCTTTCTTCCTTCCATCTCATTTTTGTTGTTCTTATTATGTAAATAATAGTTTGTCTATTTTATTTACTTTCAGAGGACCAATTTCTTTGAAATTATTTATCTTTGAGTTTATTTATTAATTACTTTTTTCTGTTTTTGTATTCAATTATTTCTTCTTTGATCTTTCCATATATTCCCTTTTGGTCTTGCTTATGTTAATTTTATCTGCTTCTAACCCCTTGAGCTATTTCACTTCATTTAATTTATCTTTATTTCTTATTCTTAATGCAAGTATTTCAGGCTATTAACTTTTCCTTTAACAAATACCTGTGTATATATTTATTGATATATGCTTCCATTTATTATCACTAATTTTTTAGATAGTCTGTAATTAATCTTTTGATTCCCTGTTTGATCTATCTAAAAGTTGTTTTCAGAGGGCTTTTTATTTTTCAATGTTTACTAGATGGAGTGTTTTTCATAATCATGCCTGGTTTTATTGTTGTTACAAAATCCCTTCTGATTTAGTTGCAAAATTCTTCTAAAACATCCACTCTATCTTAAGTGAACATGTGTAACAGCAGGTGCTTAAAGAAAATAACTCATATAATAAGTTTAATAAACAGAAAAGCAAGTGGCAACAGCTGCCCTTCCATCCCAGGCAGACCTCTTAGTCTGAGTCTTCTAATTGGGAGGGAAGTACTTGAGACTCAACCCACCAGAATCCCTGGTGTGTGATCAGGAATAAGGCCTTTTTCTCATTGCCTCCCTTACATGCTCCTGTCGATTGGAGGCAAGTCCACTCTACAATCATAAGATTATGCAAGAGTCAGCAAACCTTTTCTGTAAAGGACCAGATAGTAAATATTTTAGCCTCCATGCATTGATTTACTAGTATTGCATGGAACATATTTGTAATAAAAAATTATTCATTGATTATCTGAAAAATCATATTTAACTGGGCATCTAATATTTTTATTTGCTAAATCTGACAATCATATTTGCAGGCTAAATGGTCTCTGGCAAATTTTCAGCTCTGCCTTTGTAGTGGAAAAACAATCACAGACAATACATAAGCAGATTAGTGTTGCTGTGTTCCAATTAAATTTTACTTATAAAAATAAACAATGGACTATATTTGTCTTGAGGACCATACTTTGTCTTCACCTGCGTTAAAATAGTAGTTTTTTCAACGTTTAATGTACATCGGAATCACGTGGAAGGCTTGTTAAAACACTGATTGCTAGACTCCATCCCTGGGGTTTATGACTCTGTAGATCTGGAGTGAGGCCCAATATAATTTCTATGAAGTTCCCAGGTGGCGCTTCTGCTGCTGGTGGTCTGCGGACCACGCTTTGAGTACCACCACATTAGAAGAAATACCTACTGCCTTTTTATTCATAAAACCCACTCAGTAGAACATAGGCTTATTTATTATTATTCATTCAAAGACTTCACCAGTCTTATCAGATGAAAAAAAAAAAAACAAGTGGTGAAACTTAATTATCCTCATGGCCACATCTTCCTAACATACATAGTATATTCCGGTTAATTTTAAAAAGTCACTCCCTCTCAGAACAGGATTAGAAGAAAGGTACCACTTTGAATCCACACAGCCCCTCACCAAGGGACATGGCTTGGTTAAGCTGAGCAAAGGCTGGACTTCAGCAGCCACTGTGACCTTCAGGAGCCTTTGGGCAGTGCACAAATGGTACAACACTCCTGACAGCCCTGCTGATCAGATGAATGTTATCCACAATTTATCAAAACAATACCCTCTAAATTTATATATTCAGTAAAAGTTTACTTCTTTTCTTGAAGTTAAAAAAAAATGAACAAGCAATATCCTTTTTTTTCCCACTTGGATTTGACAGGCTTTTTTTCAGCTTTATTGAGATATAATTGAAAAAAATTATATGATATTTAAAGTGTGCAATGTGATGATAAACAGTATTCTTAAGGAAAATCCCATACACTAGCTGTCACTTGTACTCTTTTTCTCTCATCAAGGGGAGAAAATAAATAAATTTTAAGAAATCTCCTCTATGTGGAAATTTAAGAAGAATTTTAATACCTAATTTTAGTGTGGTCAATATGATCTGAACTTTTTTGGACCTTAAGAATTCATTTAATATTTTTTTATACTGTAATTTACCAATAATATGTTGCAAGTGTTTCATGACCCTTCCAAAGTGTACATTCCCTATATGGAGGCAATAGAGTTTGAAATATATCTGCTTATAAATGTTTGCTTTTTATTAATATTGTCCATATGTTATATGGATTCTCTATGAGCTCACTTATCCCCCTGATTTAATGACTTGGGATATAGTATAATATCCACGGGGTCAGGGAGGAAATTCTCTGCATGATTTTATATCCTTGGCACCCAGCTCAGTATATGGAACACACTAGGCATGCATTTATTAAATGAATAAATCATTTTTGACTGTAAAGTGGAGTGGAGTGCAGTTGTTCCCAGTTCTGCATTCAAATGAAGAATGAATTTTTATCCTTTTTACTTCCTCCCTATTGCATTGCATTCCCCAACCTGGAATCAGCTGTAATTACTGCATTTCTTCTTGAAAATATACTCTCCCTCACTTAAATTCCTATGGAAGTTTCCACTTGTTTTGGTCTTCAAAGCTTTTGAAATATAAACATAAAAAAAAAAAAACTACTGAAAAGACATGAACTAAAATATAGATTGTGGTTTCCGTCTGGTTGACTCTTTTTATTTATTTAGCTTTTGCTTTTTTGGTATTTTCCAGATGTTTCACAAGGAGCAGGCATTGGTGGTATACTTAAAAGAACACAGAAAATTTATAATAAGAAATAACAGTCATTTTTTTTTCTCTAGTATTTCTACTCTCTGGTTTGAGTTCTACTCATTGAGGTTACATAGAAAAAGTAAATTCTCTCTTCTAGATGAAAAACCTATTAACATTTAAAAAGGACCTCTCAAAGTTTCCCTAAGACTTCCCTTTAAAGTTTCCTTTAAAAGTTTGTCGTGTGGTTTCTAGATCATTCACCATCTTTTTTGTCTGAACATAATCCCTTTGGTGGATAATCATTTAAAACAGAGGTCCAGAACTGGATATGGTATTTCAAGTATAGCCTGATTCATAGAAGGGATAATAGAATCTCCCTTGGTTATAATATGGTTCCATTATCACAGTCTGCAATAGAACTGGTATTTTCAGTGCCCATGACAGTGCTGACTCACATGTAGTTTACTGAAATTCCCATATCTTTCACTCATTTTCCCTTAATCTCTTTTTATACAAGTGGGAAATACCTATACCCTCCTATCTTATCTGTGCTTTATCTATCTTCCCTTTTCAAGCAGGCCCCAGATGGTAGACACAAGGAATGGCAGCACCGTGACTGAGTTTGTCCTTGTGGGCTTTGAGCAGAGCTCCCCATCCACTCAGGCATTGCTCTTTGCTCTCTTCCTAGCCCTCTACAGCCTGGCCATGGCCATGAACGGCCTCATCATCTTCATCACCTGGACAGACCCCAGGCTCAACAGCCCCATGTACTTCTTCCTTGGCCACCTGTCCTTCCTGGATGTCTGCTTCATCACCACCACCATCCCGCAGATGCTGGTCCACTTAGTGATAAAGAATCACACCCTCACCTTTGCCTCCTGCTTAACCCAGATGTATCTGGTCTTCGGCGTGGGTGTGGCTGAGTGCATCCTCTTGGCTTTCATGGCCTATGACCGTTATGTTGCCATCTGCCACCCACTGACCTATGCCCAGGTCATGAGCCGGCAGGTCTGTGTGAGACTGGTGAGTACAGCCTGGTTCTTTGGGCTGATCAATGGCATCCTGCTTGACTACATGACATTTCGTGGTCCCTTCTGCAGCGACAACCACATAGAAAACTTCTTCTGTGAGGCCCCCATAGTGATTGCTCTCTCCTGTGGAGACCCCCAGTTTAGCCTGAGAGTCATCTTTGCCGATGCCATTGTGGTGCTGCTCAGCCCCATGGCACTCATCGTCATCTCCTATGCCCGCATCCTGGCCTCCATCCTGGGCAAGGCCTTCTCCTCTAGTCGGGGGAAGACCTTCTCTACTTGTGCCTCCCATCTGACCGTGGTCATCTTTTTCTACACCTCAGCCATGTTCTCTTATATGAACCCCCGTAGCACACATGGTCCTGACAAAGACAAGCCTTTCTCCCTCCTCTACACCATCATCACCCCCATGTGCAACCCCATCATCTACAGTTTCCGAAACAAAGAAATGAAGGGGGCCATGGTGAGGGCCCTTGGGAGAAGCAGTCTTTCGCAGGCAGAGTCTGTGTAGTCAGAAACACCAGAAGGGGCTGCTTCCCCTGACTTACCCTCCTGCAGCCCACAGAAGTGGGAGATTCACGAGCTGACAAGCTCCAGGAAGGAGTACCCATGGCTTCCTTTCTGCTAGTATAAGACCTGAAAGATCCTGTTGTTATTGTTCAGTTGCTAAGTTGTGTCTGACTCTTGGTGACCCCATGGACTGCTGCACACAAGGCTTCCCTATCCTTCTGTATCTCTCAGAGTTTGCTCAAACTCATGTCCATTAAGTCAGTGATGCTATCTAACCATCTCATCCTCTGCCAGCCCCTTCTCCTCTTGTTCTCAATCTTTCCCAGCATCAGGGTCTTTTCCAATGAGTCAGCTCTTCAAACCAAGTATTGGAACTTCAGTTTCAGCATCAGTCCTTCCAATGGATATTCAGGGTTGATTTCCTTTAGGATTAATTGGTTTGATCTCCTTGCTGTCCAAGGGACTCTCAAGAATCTTCTCCAGCACCACAGTCTTTACAGAAGATACTGGTGATGTTTAATAATGCTCCTCTAATTTCCCTTCCACCAAATTTCTCTTAGTTATACATTTTCATGATTGGAGGGGCAAGTGTAATAAAATGGAGGAGTGTATTCCAAAATTTGGGGAAAAGTAATATGGTCCTCTAGAGAAATTCAGCAAAGAGGATGACAAGTTCATTCTTTCCAGAGCATTTCTTCTTTCCAGGGCAAAGTCAACTGGTAGGAACCTTAAGATTGAGAAAGGAGCAGATTGAGAGCCATGAGGGAAACAAAGGGATGTGGAACATAGGAAAAAAGCAGTGAGTAGGAGAAATATGCTGTAAGGTGTGTGACACCATCCCTCTGTGCTTGCCTCAAAATTCTCCATGAAATTTGTCTCCCTACATAAGAACTGATTAATAGGATTACTTCTCAGAGGCAGCAAGAGGAGGAGCTGTATGTCAAATACATGTGGATCGTTGATGGAGAGGAGGAAGAACAGAAGCAAGAGCAAAAGTCTCTGGAGAGCACCTTTGGGGGTGGGAGCTATAGATAGAAATCTCCTAGGATCAAGAAAGCTTTGAGTGACATCTGCATTGTACATCTGCAAGAATATATAAAAGCACTTTGACCTATTTACATATTTATTTGCTACAACTTGTAAATTTTGACACTAACCTGGATACAGTTTAAGGGCATCCTTTTTTTCATGAAGATTCCTATCTCTTGCTTTACCTATAATATACTACATTTCCTGAAACTATACTTACAGTTCCATCTTCTGTCTTCTCCACCACTGTTCCGTTTCTGAAAATCTAGAGCAGAGGTTCTAAGTAGGGATGATTTTCTCCCCAGGGGTATTTAGCAATATCTGAAGATATTTTTCTGGTTGTCGCTACTGGAGGAAAGAGTATGGTACTGGCATCTAGTAGGTATAGAGACCAGAGATGCTGCTGAACATTCCATAATACAAAGGAAATCCCCTAAAATAAAGAATTGTATGGCCCAAGATGTCAATAATGTCAAGGAGAGACAAGGTATTAAAACGGCAGAATCATAAAAATGATGAGAGCTATTGATATGGGGAGGGAAAAGATAGGAGGAAACCAAGGAGAATTTGGAATACAGAATTCTATCTGCAAAGTCATTTTCTGCTGGACTATGGGCAGGATTTCTGCCGACACTGCCATGGCAACAATCTATGTAAGTAGTTTTAATAAAAACCTTCCCTAAAACCTCTTTGTTTGTCTCTATTTGAACTTGCCCTTACTCCCACCAAGTTTTTTTTTTTTTCAAGTTATAGGAATTTCCTAGCCAGTCATGCCTTTCTGTCTATCACTAGTCTGGATTCCTACTTAAATTCTACCCTTTTCCTCTGTTACTTCCAACCAAAATTCATCCACCTAATATCCATCCTTCCCTTGTTCCCACCAATCTTACATTTTTGCCTAGCTCAGTCTCACCACTCATCACCTCTGCTTGTTTACAGTGGGACTATTACAATGCCATTTAGTGAAATGTGTGGAAACCATGTACCCTATAATGAAAATACTACCTATAATTTCAATACTTTTTCTCATCCACTTTACCGATCTCCTCCTTTTACCAATGCTTATATTTCCCCACCCATATGCTCCACCCATCCTGAAGGGTACGCTCTACCTTTTATGTGTGCTAGACAATTTTTTTTTTTTTTTGCCCCTCTAAAACTAAATGCATACTTTCTCCCCTGATCTGTGTCCTGATAGACAGACTTTTGTTGACTGCCTTCATTACCTTCTAAGCTCTGGTTGGGTTCAACTAATAAGAGTTACTTAGTAAGAGTAGAAGAAAGCAGGAAGAGAGTGGGTGTGTTTATTTTCCTGTCTCCTTCCCTGATGTTCCAGAGCCCCTGTCAAGTGGCCTTCTTTTACAGCTTCCTTCCCTGTTCCTGTAAGGTAGTACCTGGTCCTGCTCTTGACAGCCTAGGGTGCTTTTCCATCCCTCTTTGACTCCTGCATCTTTATAATTCCCCTTATTGGTCCCATTTAAGTATGCCAATTATTTCCTTCCACTGCACCCAGTAGGGCTTCCCAGGTAGAACAAGTAGTGAAGAATTTGCCTGCCAGTGCAGGAGATGAAGAGACACAGATTTGTACCTGGATCAGGAAGATCCCCTAGAATAGGAAATGGCACCCCACTCCAGTATTCTTGCCTGGAAAATTCCATGAGTGGAGGAGGCTGACGGGCTACAGTCCTTGGGGCTGCAAAGTTGGACCCGACTGAGTGACTGACTCACACCCACTGGCTGAGTAACATGTACCTAGTACAAAAACAAATGGAAAATTTCTCAAAATAGCCCATATGTTGGTCCATAAACAAACCTTAAAACATTTCAAAGGTAAGGAATCACACAGACCGAGTTCTCTAATCATAATGCAGTTAAAAGTTAGCAATCAGTATCAAAAAGATAACTGGAAAGAAACCCATATGTTTGGAAATTGAGAAATATAATTCTAATTAAGAATGAATTATAAGTCTAATCTTACATGGAAAGAGTATGGGGCTTACAAGTTGTCACTTCCACCCTCATCAGTGAAAAAGAAAAACGAATGAACAAACTGAAAATCAACACTTCTTAGGTCCATCAGAGAATTGAAGTCACAGGGCAAACCACCACTCCAAAAACAGGGAGACAGGTGAACACAGAGAATCACAGCTTCCTAAGGAGCAGAAGCTGCAGCTAGAGCCTGATCAGAACACTTAAAGGAAAATTGACTAGTTATTGAGACTGAGCATGGGTTGGCTTCATAGAAAAACACTCCTGGAGGCTCATCCTTAGGGAAGCCTTCATAGTTTAATGAGTTTTACTTGCAGCATCCCCACCAGATTCTCATGATGAAGATCAGAAAAAAAAAAAAAAAATCCTCTTATGCTTCAGCAATGGGAAGGGAAAAGAACCATTCTGAAATAAGCTCAGACAGCTGTGTTCTCCTTAACAGACTGTCCTCAAGGAAAACTACCTTATGAGAACCTAACCAATCTGGGGAAGGATCCAGAAAAAAAAAGAAAATGCGAGAAGTACTTGTAAAGGTCACAGCACAAGGACACAGGCTCACTAGAAAACCAAGACCTAATCATAGGACCACAGAAGGCTCCCACTCCCCCACCACTTACCACCACATCAATAGGACTTGAGGATTTCAAGAATTACACCTGAAAGACCTACAATCTTCAGTCCCTATTTAGGAAGGAGTCTCTAAGGAACAAAAAGATAACAGAGGAGACGAAAACAAGGACACTAGAGGAAATTTTAGCCTCTAGCGCCACAGCTACAGCAAATATAAACACTGCCTAACACCTAGCAAGATCAATATAAAACCTACACTAAAGGCCTATTTATCTGAGTTCCTTTTACCTGATACCTCATGTTTGGTTTTCTAACAAAAGAGCCAATTATGGTAAAAATTAGAAAATTTCACAAGCCCCAAAATCGTGATGAATCTACATACAATTTTGTGGGATGTAGCTAGAGCAGCACTTTCTTATATTAGAAGAAAAAATAAAAGTTAAAATCTAATAAATTAAACTACTAATTTAATCACACGTTAATAGATTATGCAAGAAAAGCAGGAGAAAATGTATATAATAGATTTATCAGTAATGCCGTCCAGCCATCTCATCCTCTGATGTCTTCTCTTTCTGCCCTCAACCTTTCCCAGCATCAGGGACTTTTCCAATGAGTCATCTGTTCACATCAGATGACCAAAATACTGGCGCTTCAGCTTCAGCATCAGTGCTTCCAGTGAATATTCTGGGTTGATCTCCCTCAAGATTGACTGGTTTGATCTCCTTGCTGGCCAAGGGACTTTCACAAGTCTTCTCCAGCACCACAGTTCAAAAGCATCAATTCTTTGGCATTCTGCCTTCTTTACAGTCCAGCTCTCACAACCATACATGACCATTGGGAAGATCATAGCCTTGACTTTCCAGACCATTGTCGGCAGATTAATGCCTCAGTTTTTCAACACACTGTCTAGGTTTGTCATCGCTTTTCTGCCAAGAAGCAATCGTCTTCCAATTTCATGGTTGCAGTCACCATCCGCAGTAATTTTGGAGCCCAAGAAGAGGAAATCTGTCACTACTTCCACCTTTTCCCCTTCAATCTGCCATGCAATAATGGGGCTGGATGCCATGATCTTAGTTTTTCTAATATTTAGTCTTAAGCTAGCTCTTTCACTCTCCTCCTTCACCCTCATCAAGAGGCTCTTTAGTTCCTCTTGGCTTTCTGCCATTCGAGTGGTATCATCTGCATATCTGAGGCTGTTGATGTTTCTCCTACCTGTCTTGATTCCAGCTTGTAACTCATCCAGCCCAGCATTTCTCACGATATGCTCATGAAGGGGGAATCAGCTATACATATACATAAATCCACTCTTTTGTAGATTCCCTTCCCATCTAGGTCACCACAGAGAACTGAGTAGAGTTCCCTGTGCTATACAGTAGGTTCTCATTAGTTATCTATTGTATTTTATATATAGGAGGGTATTGATGTCAATTCCAATCTCCCAATTGACACTGTGATTTTTATCAATTTAAGTTTGTGTTACCCTGCACTGAGCAAATCTATCTGCACCTTTTTTCCAATATCATTTGCTTATATCACATTATCGTAATCCTTGCAATATTTCAAACTTTTAGTTAGTATTATATTTGTTATGGTGATCTGTGACCAGTGATCACTGATGTTACCATGATGACTTACTGAAGACTCAGATGATGGTTAGCATTTTTTAGCAATAAAGTTTATTTAATTGAATAGGTACATTGTATTTTAGACATAATGTTACTGCACACTTTATAGTATAGTGTAAAGATAACTTTTATATGCACCAGGAAAACCAAAAAATTTGTGTGACATGCTTTCTTGCAATACTCACTTTATTTTGGTGGTCTGGAACGGAATCCATAATATTATGGAGGTTTGCCTGTATAATAGAAAAGAGGGAAAGACCTCAAAAAAATGAAAATAGAACTATCATATGACTCAACAATTACACTCAGGTATATGTCTAAAAGAAAGGAAAACACTAATTCAAAAAGATATATGCTTCCCACTGTTAATAGCAGCATTATTTACGATAACCAAGATATGAAAACAACCTAAGTGTCCATCAACAGATGAATGGATAAAGAAGATGTGGTACATTTATATACAGCAGACTACTATTCAGGCATTTTAAAAAAAGAATGAAATTTTGCTATTTGCAACAACATCGATGGACATGGAGGGTATTATGCTAAGTGAAATGAGTTGGACAGACAAAATACATACTCTGATATGACTTACACGTGGAATCTAAAAAATAAACTAGTGAATATATCAAAAAGGAGGGAAAATTCTTAACTTTTTAAATAACTTTGATACCAATACTTGACAAAGACAAAATAAGCTAATATCACTTATGAATAGAGTTGTAAAATTTCTAAACAGAATTGTCTCCCTACGTATTAAAAATATAATACCTTGTATCATGAACAAACTTGAGTCTATCCCAGGACATTCAAAATTTATTTAACTCAGAAAATGAATTAATGTAAATCATTACATTAATAGACAAATGGAGAAAAATCACATGATAGTATCAGTAGATGCAGGAAAGGCATCTAGTTTACTGAAAATTCATACCTGTTTATAATTTAAAAAAAAAAACTCTCAGCCAAGCAGGAATAGATACGTACTTCCTTAACCAATAAAGTGATCACATACCAAATCTCTGCAAGCATCACCCTTAATAGGGAAACATTAAAATTACCTTTAGATTATAAACAAACCTAGGGTAACCATTATCCCTACTTTTATTCAAAGTTGTACTGAAGATCCTGTTGTTGTGCAGTTGCTCAGTCCTGTGACTCTTTGTGACCCCATGGACTGCAGCACACCGGACTTCCCTGTCCTTCACTGTCTCCCAGAGTTTGCTCAAACTCATGTCCATTGAATTAGTGATACCATCCAACCATCTCATCCTCTGTTGTCCCCTTCTCCTCCTGCCTTCAATCTTTCCCAACATGAGCGTCTTCTCCAATGAGTCAGCTCTTAGCATCAAGTGGCCAAAGTTTTGGAGCTTCGGCTTCAGCATCAGACCTCCCAATGAATATTCAGGGTTGATTTCCTAGATTTAAGATCCTATATAATACAATAAAGCAAGGGAAGTAGATAAATTGTATAAGAACTAAAAACAAAAATGCAAAACTGTACTTAGGGATGGCATGATTGTCTTCATAGAAAATCTTTAAAAAGTATAAATAATTTATTTAAATTAATAGAATTAAACAAGTTTATTAGATGCAAAAATCAAATTGCATTTTTATATTCCAGCAAATAAAATAGAAAAATAAATTTTAAGACCATCTTAAATAATGTCCAAAATATAAAATAAATGGGAATAACCATAATGAAATAGGGCAGTCCTTCATGGAAAGATGCACATAAATTATGGAATGTCACTAGGAAAAATGTAAATAAACAGAAATATATAAACATGTAACATAACATCAATAGATACACACTTTTTCCTAATGACTCTTGAAGTTATACCACTTTTGGACAGCTTTTTTTGGTATAATTTCACCCACATTTGAATTGAGCATCATGTTTGGGTTAGAATTGTGCTAATAAAATGCTACGGACCAGAGGTTATTAGGAAGTGAGGAGACCAGTGAGCTTCTTTCTTACCATATCAATGAATGATGTAGAAATAGATGCTCTAAAAGAGCTTAACAAGTTCACTTTTTTTCAGAAGTTTTTGAGTGGATATCTGAAAGATCATAAAAAATCTTTGTTGCAAGGGTCACTTTCCTGAAGCTTAACTTCTGTGCATTATGTTTCAAAATCACACTTTCCTCCAAACCCATTTATGTTACAAAAATGCCTAAATTGTATTAGATTTTGTAAGATGCACACTTGGAGATGGTGGTGGAGGTTTCTGTTATACGACGAGACTGTGGGTGAAACCACCCTGCACAATTAGACTTAGATGCTAAGTCTCCTAGATGCTTAGACTCACTCTAGAGTCAGGACACAAGCAGCATAAACTTCAACTTTAAAGGAACTCATGCACTCCAAGTAGAAAGAAGAGCTACAGACGGCTGAAGGAGTAAGAGAATTACTGAAGTTCTTTGACTTATGCAGACTCTAATTCAATGTCAAGCAAGATTTGGGGGAACAGTGGGTGAAGTAGGGGAAAGAAGGTTATTTGAGATTTGAAGAATAGAATTGTGATAATAAAGAGGTAGAGGATGGCGGCTAGGAAGGGAGCATGTTATCAATGATGTATGCTCCATCAGGGAGTGCTTTTCTTTCTTATTTTTGGGGGGAGGGGGAGTGCTTTTGACTGTTTACCACACTATCAGCAGCATTTAATAAGGTAACTGTTTCACATGTGTATTCAGCTGATCTTTATTGTTGGGTTGAACACAGTGAACATAGTATAGTGATATGAAAAAAAATATTGAATTGGGGGCACAAGGAGTGATATCTAAGTCATAAGAAACCCTAACTAGAAAGTTAATTCAAACTAAAACTGTACAATAGGTGCTCAAGAGTTAAAAGCTCTAAAATCTGAAGCTGAGGACATGAGGATAATGACACTTGCCAGGCCCCCTTAAATATCAACTCATCTCATAAACAGAACAGAAACCCTGAAACTATTCTAGACCTTCTAGGCCACTTGCCATGGCAATAGCCTCACAAGGATATGAGACTATCCCCAGGGATCCAGTTAAAATGGTAAGACTTCAAGATGAGATAGTTGGCCTTATTACATTTGGCTCCCAACAGTGACCAGGCTCATGCCTGCCTGTGTGTGTGCCTATGAGTGTGTATGTGTGTGTGTCCACGGAGCCCATACTCCCTACCCTATAAATGACCAGCTAGTTGCAGCAGAATTCACTGGACCGTCACTCGATGTCTGTGGATCCCTCCTCTGGGCCTGAGATCAGCACAGGAAATGTTATCAACAGGGTATGCCAAAGTCAAGGGAGAAGGTCAGTAAACGTGCTCACTTCTTCAGTGAAAACTGACTCTGACTCTATTTATCCATCAGAGACAAACATCCCTCTCTCCCTCAGTGACCACTTGTGTTTAGATCACACCAGAATTCTGCACACAGTGGCCATGGAGGAGATGTCACAGATCTTGACTCCATTAACTTCCACCTTGCTCCTTTCTCTCTCTCTAGACACTTAACTCTATCTCTGCTTTTCCAACTCTCTCCAGTTAGTCTATTCTCTGGATCTCTCCTCTAAGTTTACATCAGGCTCTCAAAGACAGCCAACCAGGACTCCCAGCTCTGGCTAAGGGGCAAATGGCTTGGGTGTGTCTGATGGGGCCCTTCTGGTTAGCAAAGACCTGTCTGTCACCAGTTGCTGCAGAGGAGGAGATCATATAATCTGTAGGGTTACTTTTCCTCATTTCTTTTTTTTTTTTTTCAACTTCCCTCTTCACATTTGTGCATATTGGTGTCTTCTATTTATCTTACATTTTTCTTTCTTATTCTTTGGAAAAGGAAAGGCTTTTTATTCTAAATGATTCTCTTTTAGAAATTATATAAAAGCTGAGGTTCACATATTTTGCAAATGTCTTGAGCAAAACTAAGAGAAAATGGGACTTAAATACATCATGGGGGAAACCTGAGTTAAATGGACAGGACAGGAAGAAGGAGGAACCAGTAGGATGGATTATAAAGTGTGGGTGAGATCCTTTTCTCCAGGTTTCTGCAGGGCCAGTTTGGCTTCTTAGTGGGATGCTGGCCAAGTGTTTACAGTATTCCTTTTACATGTGAAATGAAACCACAGGGAGAGGGAGAGAAAACAGAACTCACAGTTATGTGTATTTATTGTCCAGTCTGTGCCAGCACTAATTATATATTATTTTAGTTAATCCTCATTTTATAGGAAACAAAATTGAGAATCAGCTAGCCAACTGCACATTATAGTAAGCAAGAGTAATGTCAAGTCTGAATTTCTGATATGCCTGCCTCTAAAGTCCTTTTGCTCTACCCTGTGCCTCACTGCCTCCCTATAAAGTGATGAGATTAGATTCCAGGCAAGGTTTTTTTGTTTTGTTTTCTGTTTATGAATTTATTTTTGGCTGTGCTGGGTCTGTTGCTGCGTGGGCTTTTCTCTAGTGGTGATCAGTAAGCGTCTCATTATGGTGGCTTCTCTAGTTGCAGCGTATAGGCTCTAGGGCATGCAGGGTTCAGTACCTGGGGCATGGGGCTCAGTAGTTGCAGCTCTAGGGCACAAGCTCAATAGTGAAGACGCATGGGCTTAGTTGCTCTGTGGCATGTGAGATCCCGGATTGGGGATCAAACCTGTGTCTCCTGCATTGGCAGGAGGATTCTTTACCACTGAGCCACCAAGGAAGACTTCAGGCAAAGTTTTTTCATCTCTAAATATGTAACTGTTCACCCCTTAAAATCATTTTATTTCTTAGTCTAAGAATCTCTCTGGGTTTCAACTTTATCCTCTCTTACTCTGTCGGTACATATCTTGCTCTCCCCCTTGTGCACTCTCTCTCATTATCCCTCACTTTTTCTTCCTCTTTATTCTCTTCTCAAAGCTAATTAGAGTCACTGCAAATTTTTTCTTCACACACGTTAAGTAGCAAAATAGCTTAATGACATGGAATAGCTAAAGTTGTCTAATCCACTGATGTTCAATAATTCTCCTTGATTTCTAAGCTCTTCCAGTTTCAAATTCATTTTAGACTTATACACAGTCCCTGAATGTTCAGAGAAATATCATTATGGATACTTTATGTATACTTTCCTGTCTCTTTTCCTTGATTGTCTAGTTGTTTTACTCTTTAAGTCTCTGTATTGAAGGAAGGAAGCAACAAGTCTAGAGTGGCTTCATTATAGCTTCTAATGGAATAGTGAATTCACTTTAGGACTCAGCTGGAGAACAATTAGGGATGATGGAGGGAAATCAAGTCTCACGAGATGGGGGCACTATCTGGAGTTACAATCTCAGCTATAAAGTGAAATGAAGGTTATTGTCAGCATTTTCATCATTTATGGTGACTCTCATTAGTGCAGATCAACACGAATGGTCTTCTGGTAGAGTTTGTGACCTGCGCTGATCATTTGACATCACAGGGATCTGGGTCATCACAGGCATCTGAAATGCCCTGCCACAGCACATTTACAACATTGGTCCAGGGATCCAGGTACTTCAGAGATCCTGTTTCAGAAAGACATAGAAAAATTGAAGTGGATCCAGTATCAAGGAGAAGGATAAAACAAAAAGAAAGCAGAAGACTGAGAGAGTCAAGAGAATTTAGAATATTTCTACAATTTAACTCAATTAGATCTCTGTGGCAAGCCAATTATTGGCAAGGCCCTTGGAGGAACAAAAAGACTATTCAGTGTCCATCTTGCTTAAGAAAAGGGAAATAGGAAGAAACTTAAAATAGAAAAGAGGGGGGAAACAGGTAAGCCTTTAGAAACACTTCTAAGTAAATCTGTAAGACTTTGGGATGGGTCGCTAAACTGTAACAGAGTTATCAGCACAGACCTCCAGGGACTCACACTAAAGACTAGTTGTCCTTCCTTAAAATTCATTTACATCTGTCCTCAGAATACCTCGATCCATATGCTTTTGTCTGGATGCATATGCTTTTCCCTACACAACTTTGTTAGGTAATGGCAAAAATTTATTTCCTATTGTCTCCCAATATGATTCCTAAATTCCTCAAAATTGATGTAGATGTGTTAGTGAAAACCATGGAGTTCACCTCATATTTTAAAATCTTTAAAAATGCCGTAATTCCAGGGCATTCCGAATAATATGTGAAACCAGCAGGGAAAACAGTTCTTCTTTTCTGACCGTTTAAGGACTTAGTAAGGGCCTGGCCTGTCTTTCTAATGACAGGTTAGTGCAATAGACAGTAGTGCAATAGACAGGTTAGTCAGGTTAATGCAGGCCAAGGAGATCCGCAGAACAGGGGCTCTGCTCTTACAAGGCCTTTCTAGTTTCTCTCCTTTTTGTACCTAGTGAACAGACCAATGTAGTTTCCTCTCCCTCTGACATTCCTGCTGTGAGACACCACCCAACTGGGTACAACTATTTTGTTCTTTCCCTGTACAGATAGACAACAAAATCTTCCAAACAACCCATACTTGTGCATTCCCTCTGATCTCCAGTTGTGGATGATGGCGGTCTCACTAACAAGGATTTCTGTAAATCCTGGTTGCCCTTCTATTTTAACAGGGCTAATTCTTCCCATGGGCAGAGGAGCCTGGCAGGCTATACAGTCCATGGGGTCTCAAAAGAGTCAGACATGACTAAGCAACTAAACAATAACAACACAATTCAGGACTCATCCCTTGTTGATTTCTGGGGCTTGTCATCCTGTCTATATTTTTGAATGATGAATGGCCCTATATTGCATCTTTTAATCTGCTTTCTAAATTCTGTTAGTTTTACTATTCAGTATAATGGTATATGTTCTCTCATTCTAGGTTAACAAAGAGAAATTGATTGGCCACTTTAGGGTGAACTACACATTCTCTGAGCTCGAATTAGGAGGGTGGATGCCTTTGCCTTCTTCCTGCAGGCTGCCTTTGATCTAATCTTATTTGATTAGGAGAATTTTCAGAGATGGAAGAAGGAATACAAGTCTTATAAATCCTAAGAGCTGACTTTTAGTTCCCAGCCTTGAGAAGCAAGGGAAATCTTCACTCAATCTTCAGATAAGCCCCAATTAGTTTACACTTCTTATTGTATATAATTGATTTCTAAATTATTGTGTATTGGGCATCATGGAATGGTTACCTCCAACTCATTCACACATTGTCAAATTGGCAGCAGGAATTTCTATCTTCCCTAACAAAGACTGAAGAGAAACTGCCTTATATCACAAAATGACATATCCACTAAAAATTCAGTTTACTAAAAGAACATCTTTTTGTGGCTATTTTCCACCTCTTAAGGTCTCCTTAAGTTTAGATGTAATTTCAGCATTATACCTGATGTGAAACATTTAAAAGTTAACTCAGGTTCTCATGTTCTCACTTATAGTGACTATTTTTTCTTACCAAGGATGGCTTTCTCCACGAACAACCTTCTTTAATCTGTCAGTTGTTAGTAAATATTTTTCTTGCATCTGATATTTTTCCTTCTTATGCACACTTTGCTGAGTATTTTATGATTTCATTACTCTTCAGATCCCCCAGTATTTTACTGAAGCTTGATTAGAGCTCTTAACCATATGATATTATATTTAATTTATAAAATATGCCTGTCCTTAACTGTACTATATACTCTACCAGAACTTAACAGTGCTTAAAAAGTACATTTTTTTTTTCCATTTTTCATTTATTTTTATTCGTTGGAACCTAATTACTTTACAATATTGTAGTGGTTTTTGCCATGCATTGACATGAATCAGCTCAGGGCTGGTGCACTGGGAAGACCTAAAAAATACATTTTTAATATGCAGATTCAGTTTTTAAAAGATTTCAGGAACTCTGAGGACTGTTGTTCAGTCAGTCAGTCGTGTCTGACTCTTTGCAACCCCATGGACTGCAGCACGCCAGGCTTCCCTGTCCATCACCAACTCTTGGAGTTTACTCAAACTCATGTCCATTGAGTCAGTGATGCAATCCAACCATCTCATCCTCTGTCATCCCCTTCTCCTCCTGCCTTCAATCCTTCCCAGAATCAGGGTCTTTTCAAATGTTCTTCACATCAGGTGACCAAAGTATTGGAGTTTCAGCTCAGCATCAGTCCTTCCAATGAATATTTAGGACCGATTTCCTTTGGGATGGACTGGTTGGATCTCTCTGCAGTCTAAGGGACTCTCAAGAGTCTTTTCCAGCACCACAGTTCAAAAGCATCAATTCTTTGGCACTCAGCTTTCTTTATAGTCCAACTCCCACATCCATAATGACTACTGGAAAAACCATAGCTTTGACTAGACGTACCTTTGTGGGCTAAGTAATGTCTCTGCTTTTTAATATGCTGTTTAGGTTGGTCATAACTTTTCTTCCAAGGAGTAAGCGTCTTTTAATTTCATGGCTGCAGTCACCATCCGCAGTGATTTTGGAGCCCAAAAAAATAAAGTCTGTCACTGTTTCCATTGTTTTCCCATCTATTTGCCATGAAGTGATGGGACCGGATGCCAGGATCTTAGTTTTCTGAATGTTGAGCTTTAAGCCAGCTTTTTCACTTTCCTCTTTCACTTTCATCAAGAGGCTCTTTAGTTCTTCTTCACTTTCTGTCATGAGGGTGGTGTCATCTGCATGTCTGAGGTTATTCTCCTGGCAATCTTGATTCCAGCTTGTGCTTCATCCAGTCCAGCATTTTTCATGATATGCTCTGCATATAAGTTAAAGAAGCAGGGTGACAATATACAGCCTTGATGTATTCCTTTCCCAATTTGGGAAGTCTGTTGTTCCATGTCCAGTTCTAACTGTTGCTTCTTGACCTGCATACAGAGGTCTCAGGAGGCAGGTCAGTTGGTCTGGTATTCCCATCTCTTTAAGAATTTTCCACAGTTTGTTGCGATCCACACAGTCAAAGTCTTTGGCATAGTCAATAAAGCAGAAGTAGATATTTTTCTGGAACTCTCTTTTTTGATGATCCAACATGAGGATTACAGACATTTAAAAATATAAATGTCCTAATTAATATTTTTCATTTATGCAGTGACCTGCAAAAGGAAACAGTAAATTAAAATTTGTTGAGCACTTTCCTATTGCAGATATTCTATGTGGTTTATGTGTATATTTTCATATAAATTGTACATTTTTGATTGAATAATTTTCTCCTAATCTTCTCAACTATACAGACAAATATAGTTTTCTTTGTTTTACAGATGAGAAAACAGGTTTGTAGGAGTTAATTTTTAAAGTTTTGTCATGGACAACATTAAATAATGTAGAAAGTTGGAACTCAGATGGTCATTTATTCTATTATCCCTTCAACATACATATACTGAACAACTGCTATGTGTTAGGCAGTGTCCCAGGAAACAAGAATGTAAAATCTCTGGAGTTAAGGAGTTCAGGCTGATGTGGGAAGAGTTACTGATGACTTCACTATGGCTGCAAGAGTTGAGACTGGTCTCGTTGGAGCAGTTTGTCAAATGGAGAAATATATATGAAGACTGAATTCCAAAAAGAGCACTAGTAGAGTCTTGGAGGCTTAGGAAATGAGTGTATTTGGGAAACAAAAGTTGTAGCTGGGGTATAGAGTGTTCTGTAGGGGAGTAGGTAAAGAATCCACCTACAGTGAAGGAGACACAGGAGATGGAGGTTAAATCCCTGGGCCAGGGAAGATCCCTTGGAGGAGGAAATGGCAAACCACTCCAGTATTCTTGCCTGGAAAATTCCATGGACAGAGGACTCACAACGACTCAGACATGACTGAGCACATGGCATGAAAATGGCAATATAATATGGAGGTTAGAAAGGGGGGATGGAAAATGACTTCATGGTTTCTGAACTATGGGGTTCAGTTAATATTGTTAACTAAGGAGGAGATTAAGACAAAGAGCCATGGCTGCTCCTCGGGCACTGATAACTGTGCAGACTTCTCTCTGTTCTTTATCTTTCACTAGACCAAATTTAAACCAGACTTCCACAGAAAAATTCTCAAAACTCTGCAGAACAACTGCTTAAATGTCCTTGTGGGACAGGAAGTTCCTCTGGCTACCATTTCTGGTTTTCCTAACCTTGAAAGAAATTGAAAACCACTGCCCATCATAGCAGTGGGCTTCCCTGATAGCTCAGTTGGTAAAGAATCCACCTGTAATGCAGGAGACCCCAGTTCAATTCCTGGGTTGGGAAGATCCCCTGGAGAAGAGATAGGCTACCCACTCCAGTATTCTTGGGCTTCCTTTGTGGCTCAGTTGGTAAAGAATCCACCTGCAATGCAGGAGACCTAGGTTTGATCCCTGGGATGGGAAGATCCTCTGGAGAAGGGAAGGGCTACCCACTCCAGTATTCTGGCCTAGAGAATTCCACGGACTGTATAGTCTACGGGGTCACAAAAAGTCAGACACGACTGAGCCACTTTCACTTCAGTTCACTTCACCGTAGCAGTATTCCCCAGGATGGACCTCTTTAAGTGCCTAGAAGCTCCATTTTAGTGTTGTTGTTGTTTTTTCCTTCACCACCTCCTTCCAATTTCATTCCCAATTAAAAAAAAAAAAAAAATGTTAATATTCCCTCAGGTTAAGTTCTGGTTACTCATATGGCCAGAGGCACCGCCTCCCTGGTGATTCAGAATGTCATCTTTTGAACCTAGGTCATTAATATTGCTATTTAGTTACTTATTGCACTCTCCCCGCCATCCCAACTCAGCTCTCTTTGTTCTTGGGTCAGTGTATTCTCCTTATAATTGTGATGGAAAGATTGGAGTATAGATCTGGAGAAAATCAACAAGGAGGCTCCTTGGCTACTTTAGGCATTGAGGGTTTTGTAGGCTTTAAGCTACTGAGTAGCCCAGGAAAAAAAAAAACTTACCAAGTAGTCCACCTCAAACATGAGACCTAGTGTTCCTCAACACAGAGTTGGGAGCCAAAACCCCAGATAATATGAACTGCCTGGACTTCTTTGAGATATCTTGGGGGTAGCTATAATCTCAAGAGGTCACTGGCAGTGGAATTGGGTGCTCAACCATCACTCAGCCACTCTCCATAGGAGACACTTTTGGGGAAACAAACAATTTTGCAAGATAAAAGAGTATGTTCATATTCGGCTTAAAGAAGACAAGTCTACAGGACTTTAGTGACTTGAAATCTCTAAATCACAAGTTTATACCCTTTGTGAGTTCCAGCTGCTTTTGATTAAACTGTGGACGTTCCAAGCAAATAGCTCTGACACACACGGTACTTCCTATAACATTTCAGAGATGCATGGACATTCTGAAACATTTATTGATTCCCCTGGGTCCATGAATCCAAGTATGAATATATTTACCTTAACAGTTTTCAACCAGAAGACATTTTTCTGCTTTAAGGTCACAAAATGAGTATTTAATCCAAAAAGCAAAGAACTACAGTATACAGAAGAGGGACCAGGCTTCAAGCTGTGTAAGATCTGAAATTACTAGAGACATTTAAAGCAAACCTGCAAAAAACAGAGGCTGAAGCTTTCTAAGAGAAGAACTTAACATGATTTTAAACAAGGCTGGTGAATTCCTTTACAACATGAGTGAACCAACCTCATCCCTAAAACAAACATGCTCTACAGAATAAATAAGCAATACAATGCTCTATTATATTTTCTTTCCTATAGTTATAAAATGAAAGGAAGGCAACAGAAACATTCTGGCTAAATTGTTCAATTATTCAAAAGTGTCCTGGCCCCTCTGTAAAAATGACAGGAATCAGAGTCTTACTTTATAATGAGACATTTTCCCACCAGTCTAGTCTACAGTAGCACGCTTTGTTCACTGTGCTCCTGTGGTCATGGAAGGTAGACATCTCTCAATTCACCAGCACTGTTCTTTGAGAATTCAACATATGTGTTTATCAACAGAATTCCTCTCTCTCGGGATTTGCCAAACACCACTGTGGCTCACTTTCTTTTTGTTATAACCACAGCTCTATCATACTTCTTTGTTTATACTTTAATTCCATGTATGTGATAATATTACTAATAACTGGGACTTTGATGGGGTCCAATAAATAACACTACTCCTTCACTTCTTAATCAATTGAGAAATACGGTGGCACCTGAATATAGAGGGTAAAATATCAACTTTATTAATACCAATACAGAAATTTGAGTAATTGAACTTACTGATGCAGAAACACAGAGTTAGACAAACTTATTTCCTTGTTGCTGGCAGCTACAACAACACTGCCTCCCCAAACAGAGGTGGAGCCTGCTCTTAAGAAGGTTCCTTACTCCAAAGGGGAAGTCTAGAGAAAAGAGACAGACACATGTGCTCGGCTTTCCTTCTAAAAATCAGATAACCACTCCATCTCCCCTCCATGAGATGGTGTGAATGAAGGAAGAGGGAAGGGCCAGGGGTATGTTGCTATAATAGTTTCATTCATGTGGAAGGAAACATCAGGAATATGGAAGTTGTTATTCCTCACACACCCCTAACTATGCCTAACATTGTGTTCTCCTGTCCCATTAAGTCTTTGTTTAACCAGGGATAGTGGTGTATTAAGACAATCCCATTTCTACCTTCATGTGGCTGCTCCTCTGATGCAGGTTCTTCAATGAGATTAAATCACATCATTAAATTACAATAATAAACTTGAGGTTTAAATGTGATGGTGGGTGTAAACTATTTTATAAACTATTGTTAATTTAAATGAGATTACAGATCTCCAGTCTTTACATAAGAAACCCAAGGAATTATGAGTGGTTATTGAATCTCTACACACTTGGCAAAAGAAAATCCCACGATCCTCTTCTGGTTTAACAAAGAAATCTCACAAGTATGTGTATGTTTTAGAAAACAAAGAGATACTGATCTATATATTACCATGGCCATAAATAAGACCTACCAAAATCAAAATTACATTTTAGAGGTTCAAGATTAGCTTTACAGCACATAGCAACAATTTCTGATGTCCAGTCTTAGAAAATTCTTTGCCAGAAATATTTTCAAGGACATCTTTTATGTTATAGAATAATATGAGCTTATTTGAAGCTAAAGGAGAATTTAACTTTATTTTCCTGCTGGTATTTCTTAACTATTAATAGTTATAAGAAAATGTGATTTCAAATCAGGGTGCTAGAATTCAGTTAGTTATCACAGACAAAATTAAAAATCCTAAGAAAGTAAAAATAAATACTATAAAAAAAGTGAGAACAATATAAGCTTACTAATAAGTGGAATACATGAAATGTAAAGTTCCTCACCTATTCTACAAAGTGCAGTACACACATAACTTAGTGCCTGCATGCTAAGTTGCTTCAGTCATGTCTAACTCTTTGCAATCCTATGGACTTAGCCTTCCAAGCTCCTCTGTCCATGGGATTCACCAGGGAAGAATACTGGACTGAGTTGCCATACCCTCCTCCAGGGGATCTTCCCAACCCAGGGATCGAATCTGCGTCTCTTTTGTCTCCTGCATTGGCAGGTGGGATCTCTACCACTAGCCCCACCTGGGAAGCCTACATAACTTAGGAATATTATTTAAATAAACATTCATCACCCATGGTATAGATGACAGAGAACTAACAAGGCCATCATACAAAACTTCTCTTCCAGAGTGGCCCACCAGGTCAGACCATCCTCTCTGGACAAGTTCTTCAAACACCATGAGTTTCTCTGTTATTTGTCACAGTAATTCAGTGACAAACATCATTACCAGCCAAGCAACAGAATGAGGTAGGATGTGATTTTCAAGATATTATTGTCCCATTTGCTTACACAAATGTTTGATTGGTTAACTCCTGACTAACTCTTGTAGTTAACAAGACACCAGGTATCACAGAATATTCTTTCTAACGAACAAGCCACAAATAAACATTTGTACTCTTGCAAATCATAATGATTCCATAGGTTGAATTTCAGTTTCTTATTGTCTGAAGTGTAGCTCACTTACTTCACTTGCCCAGACTCTGACCTCAGTTTCAACAAGTCCACTGCACCCAGGAGTCAAAGCCACTTCTTGGATTAAACAGTTCTTTCTGCCCCTCCCTACTCATTCTGGGAATTCCTCCCAGAGAGGAATTTTCAGGGGATCACTCAAAGCAGCTATGATGAGAATGGCCTACTGCCCAAACACTGCCTGGACCTGTCAGGAAACAACTACAGGGATTCCAAGCTAAAAGAAGTGGCAGTAATGGCATTGGTATGTTTTAAAGTTAAGTTAGGTACCTGAAAAATTTAAAGACGCGGAGAGCAGAGAGGAGTTCAACCAGAGGTAACTCAATGACAGACACCCACCACCAGAGATGAGGAAGGGAGAGCAAGAAGAAGAGAGTGAGAAATGGAAGTAAGTGGGAAAACCATGGGAAAGACAAAAAGAGGGGAGAAATTGAGTGTATAAAAGGGAAAGGAAGAAGACAAAATGAAGAAGAGTGACTGGCAGAACTGAATGTTGAGAACAAATACACTGTCTATAAAAATCTGAAAGTGAAAGATCTGTCCGATATATCCTAACTCCAAAACAGGATGAAAAGTAGGAGATATTTAATATGAACATAATGACTTCCTAAAAACTGCAGTGAGAATAGAGCGTGAGAATTCTGGGTGCTCGTTCTCTGGTGACAGAGAAAAGAACAAGATTCACTCTCTACTGGTAAAGGGACAGCTTGAAGGTGTCTGAACGTCTATCCAAAACGACTGAATTTGTGCCCTGTGCAGAACTTCCCTGTTCTCAGGGGGATGGTTGGATCCTTTTAGCCAGTTATGTATTGCCCTAAATTCCCACCCCAGCAGGAAAACTGTCTCCTACGAGGAAGCATGCCAGAGCTCACCACCAGGCCCATCTCCAGCATGCCTGGCGTGGGTGGTTAATGCAGCAGCAGCAACCACTGGGAACCTGAGACTGGAAAGAAGTAGGATGATTGGGAAGAGCTGAGTATGATGTTTCAAGTTATGCTAATCATTCTCATCTAAGGGATAATCCTGAGAGCTGGCCTATTTTTATTTTCTCTAAAAATTCAACCCATTCATTGTTTTAAATAGATACTATACTTGAGCTTTTTCCTTTCCTAGAAAAATATATCTTCAAATGTCTCTCAAGTGCATCTTCAATATGATCTATGAACTAACAGCTACCATTCCCTCCTCTGAAATACTCTACTCCTCTGTTTGGCATGGGTTCTAGAAAACTATCTTGTTTTTTCACCTCAATTTGATTAAAGGCTAAGCCTTCCACATGGAAGATATTGGAACAGATACTTGACTTGAGCCTGAGTAAATTAGAATAAAGTATAACCACCCTTGTCTTAATTTTTGATATTATGATTCCATAGATGCACCTATGGTGACCCTGGCATTTTCACTGCCCTTTAACACTGCCAATTACGTAATGTTTACTTAAGTTACAAAACATTTACCACCACTCATCCATCTTTTATGTTACATCCACTAATACTAGGTGGGTTTTTGTACTCAAGTGAGTACCTTGCATTACTCTACAGCTGTCTCTCTTGTGCTTTTCCTGTCCTTTGTCCTCAAGTGGATCCAAGCCAGTGGACCTAAGGAATGGCAGCACCGTGACTGAGTTTATCCTCGTGGGCTTTGAGCAGAGCTCCCCATCCACTCGGGCATTGCTCTTTGCTCTCTTCCTAGCCCTCTACAGCCTGGCCGTGGCCATGAACGGCCTCATCATCTTCATCACCTGGACAGACCCCAGGCTCAACAGTCCCATGTACTTCTTCCTTGGCCACCTGTCCTTCCTGGATGTCTGCTTCATCACCACCACCATCCCGCAGATGCTGGTCCACCTGATAGTGAAGAACCACATTGTCTCCTTTGTCTCTTGCATGACCCAGATGTACTTGGTCTTCTGTGTGGGTGTGGCTGAGTGCATCCTCTTGGCTTTCATGGCCTATGACCGTTATGTTGCCATCTGCCACCCACTTAGCTATGCCCACATCATGAGCCGGCAGGTCTGTGTGAGCCTGGTGAGTACTGCCTGGTCCTTTGGGCTGATCAATGGCATCATGCTTGAGTATATGTCATTCCGGAATCCCTTCTGCAGAGACAACCACATAGAAAACTTCTTCTGTGAGGCCCCCATAGTGATTGCTCTCTCCTGTGGAGACCCCCAGTTTAGCCTGAGAGTCATCTTTGCTGATGCCATTGTGGTGCTGCTCAGCCCCATGGTGCTCATCGTCATCTCCTATGCCCGCATCCTGGCCTCCATCCTGGGCAGGAACTCCTCCTCTGGTCGGAGCAAGACCTTCTCTACTTGTGCCTCCCATCTGACCGTGGTCATCTTTTTCTACACCTCAGCCATGTTCTCTTACATGAACCCCCGTAGCACACACAGTCCTGACAAAGACAAGCCTTTCTCCCTCCTCTACACCATCATCACCCCCATGTGCAACCCCATCATCTACAGTTTCCGAAACAAAGAAATGAAGGGGGCAATGGTGAGGGCCCTTGGGAGGAGCAGCCTTTCCCAGGCAGAGTCTGTCTAGTGGGGAGATGCCTGGAGGGGCAGCTTCCTCCTCCAGTCCTGAGAATTGGATAACTTTCCTGTGCTGAGAGGTTCCATGAAAGAGCATTCATAGGTTTCTTTGCACCAGCATCAGGCCTGGAAGTTCCTATTAATGTCTAATGCTCATCTGTCTGATGTACCTTTAAGCACTGTGTTCTCTTACCTCTTTCAGGAGAGACTTGGAGACCTTCCTGAGTAATTTTCTTCTAAGTTGTCATAACAGGATCTATAACACATAAGTACACTTAATTCCATTTCATTTTCTTTGTATAGCACTTTTATATGCTCTTCCCAGTCTGAGTTCTGCCTAGACATTTAGGAGTAAACTTCTTCTTTCAACTTAAGCTGTTTTTCTTCCTCACATTTCATTCTCACTTCCTGAATCTGCCCTCATCCAGTCTGCTTCTATATGAGAAACAGTAGAGGAAGAAAAAAGAAAAAGGTTATTAGGGAGCAGTTGACATCAAAGAAGTTAGAGAAAAGAAGAAAAAGAAAAACTAGGCATCATCAGCCTGAACTTTATCGTGTTTGCCTCCACTAGCCCACGAGGGAGAATGTGCAGCTGCATTTGGTGTTATGTTTACGCTTCTGTGTGTTAGGGAAGGGCAAGCAGGAGAGGCCGGGTGTCAAATCTCTTCCTCAGTCCTTTAGTTTTCCTAAGCACATGACTATTTGATATTGCTCTTTAGATTCAAGTATTGGTTTGGCCAAAAAGTTTGTTCAGGTTTTTCCATTATGGAAAGACCTGAATGAACATTTTTTGGCCAACCCAATAGTGAGTACCTCTACCAAGCTTCTCAGACTACCAGTTTCCTTCCCTGTTACCCATACTCCTAAACAACTCCCCTTTCCCTACTGCCTATTTTTCTCAACCATCTTTCTTTTCATTCCAATTCAGTACTATTCCACCTTATTTCCTTATGGTAAGTGGGTCCACTCCATTCCTGATATATTGTCTCCACACTACCTCCACCACTGCAGATGGCTTGCTTAATTTGCAACCCTTCCTCTCTTGGCTTAGCTTCTCTTCTTCATGAAATCCAGTGTCCCTTGCAAGGGCATAATATTCTCAGCTGTTCTCTTTCTTTGCAAATCGCATCCTTCTCATACCCCTTTCATAACAGATAGGAAAGAACGGGGCATAGGCCTGTGCTTTGTTTTCTAATGCTACTTCCTTGAGATGAAAGCACCTCACCTGGGATGCCCTCAAATAGGTATAGTGATACAACCCTTTTCACATCCTGACATCACATACTAACTACCCTTCACCCCACAAAGCTCTACTCCTCTGAGTCCAACTGGTGAATATCTAGATAACGGAGAACACGTGAGCTGCACTACTCAGGCAGCAAGAAAGGAGCACCACTGTCATCAAGAAGAAACAATAAACACAGAACCTAAACATTTACATTATCAAAGAAAAACTACACCAAGGCAAAGTGAAGCAGGCATGAAAGACTTTCTTTAAAGCTACTGCAGTAGGAAGGAGACTAATTCAAGGCTGGTCAAACAAGTGGCTGGAGAGTATGAGCTGCAGTAGGGGGATCTTAGGCCTGTGAGTGGCAATTGCTCTTACCCAGAGTACTTTGGAATGACAGACAGCACTCACAACAATTAAGCACTTAAGGTTTTAACAGATTTAAACTTCACAAAACCCTTTAATAGTACTACCTCCATTTTGGGAAGCAAAACTGAGGACCATAGAAGTTAATTTGCTCAAATTCACTGCGCATTTCAAAAGGCTTAGTTTTTTCTGACTGGTCAGCACTTCCCGAGCACGCACTCCTTGAGAGGTAGTCAAATAACTATCCCCAAGAATGGGGCAATCTTTATATTGAGGAAGTGATACTAGAATTATGCTTCAAAAAATAAGTAGTGAATTAAAATCAACCCTGAATATTCATTGAAAGGGCTGTTGCTGAAACTGTGGGCCACCTGTTGCGGAGAGCAGACGCCCTGGAAAAGACCCTGATGCTGGGAAACACTAAGGGCAAAAGAAGAGTGCAGCAGAGGATGAGATGGTTATAGCATCACGGACTCAATGGACATGAATTTGAAAAAACTCCAGAAGAGATACTGGAGGAGAGGGGAGCTTGGCGTTCTACAGTCCATGGGGTAGCAGAGTCCTCACAATTTGGCGACTGAACAACAAAGTGAATTAACAGACAGAAAATGGGTGCGGCATTGCCACGGACTTAGAATTCCAGGAAAAAGGAACTGCATGATTCGTCATTAAAATGGTTCGTTCAACGTGTATGACAACAGGCCAGTGTGGCCAGGAATGTTGAAAAATCAGGCTGCGTGACCTGGAACTGTCTTCTCTAAGCAACGCACTTTCTGGTTCAAGGTCCCGAGGTCCAAAGAGCCCCGGCCTCAAACGGGAACCTAGGCATGGTGGGGAGCTGGCCTTAGCGGAAGAGAAGCCGCCGCCCTGGCAGCGTTTCCCCCGCCACAGTCTCTGCCCTGGTCCCGGGTGGCACAAGAAGAGCCCACAGGGTCCGCGAAAACTCCTGTAAATGCATTAACTAAAAGCCATCCCGAAATGCGCATCCCTACTCATCTTCCAATGCGAAGCCACTAGTCGCCGGACCGCACGACCACGCTCTAAGGTTACCACACCCCGGCCCAGGGACCGTGGGAGGGAAAGCCAGGAATTCTACCCAGAGTCCTGGCTCAGCCTGCCCTCAGCTGTAGCCCGGCCCCCAGGTTCCTTTCATCTAAAGTCGGCGCCATGTTTCCCAGCCCGCTTCGGCGCCTCACCACTAAACTACCCAGCAGGCCTTGGGGCCCTGACCCGATTGCAGCCGCCGGAAGGGGTGGGCGTGGCCCGCGCTGCGAACCTGCGGCCAATCAACTTTCCCCAGCCTCTTAGATCGCCGCTATAGCAACCAGTGAGCGCCTTCTCAGCCTCCCCTCCGGGGCTGGTGAGCCCGAACCACACCACTCTGGGAGATACCAGCTTTTCCGGGAGACTCCGCAGCCGCCCGCCCGCGCTGGTGACGCGGGCCTCAGGGTTGGGATACCCTCCCAGCTGAGTGCCTTTGTTGAAATGCCACGCCCCTTTGACGAAGGATGAGATGGAATGGGGGCGGAGCAAGGCTAGAGGCTGGCCTGAGTAGATCTTTGCGTATCACGTGCAGTTACCTTAGCTCCCATCCTTCTCCGCGAATCTGTAACCTCGTTCTTTCTAGGCGACATCGCCCGTTTCAGAGAGTTGCGTAACTGTTGCGTTCTTCTTCCCTCCTTTGGACAACGGCAGTGTTCTCTGAGCTTCCTTACCTCACTTTTCAGTTACAGGTTCCAGGAAACCTTCCTTGCTCCCTTGACCCTTCTGGGTTCACTGGACTTTCTTTACGGTCCTTTCATGTTTTTTTTCCTGACACTGTACTGTAATTTACTTTTCTGTCTTCCCCACTAGTCTGAGATTCATTTTTGAGTTCATAGCACATTGCCTGACTATAGGTGGTGCTATAGCTCTGATTCCTCAGTGAAATCTTAAGCAGACTCCTGATGTAGTAACCAAATAAAAGCAACGCTGTTCTGATAGGAGTAGAGTGTCAGTGTCCAAAGCCCTGGACCTTCAAGGAAAATCCAAAGGCACCATAATTAGTGACTTAAAGTAATCAGTTTAATATATATGGCTGACCCAGGACATGGAAATTAAACATACCTAGAGCCTCCCAGAACACCCTTAAAAATCTCATTTTGGGATTTCAAATCTGATTACCCGTGTTTATTTTTATTTTCCAGTCTAAAGACCTAGATAGCTATTTCTCTCTTCAGTTTAATTTCTTACCCTCTTCACCCAGCTCTGGGCTTTGAGGCTAAGCTGTATGGACCACATCAACAGATTCCCTTACCTCTGACTTTCTATTGGATTCAGCCAATGATAGCCATTCCGTTCTTCAGGGGATCTTCCCTACTCACGGATGGAACTGGAGTCTCATGTATCTCCTGCATTGGCAGACAGGTTCTTTACCAGCTGAACCACTGAGGAAGACGTGTCTAGTGTTTAGAATTGTGTTTAAATATGCCCTCGGAAAATATTTTGTAGGCATGTATTCTTAAATGTACTCCAAAGCTACTGTTGTATGTCTCATTCTGTGCCTTACTTTTTCACTGAGCACCGTTTTTCATCTCCCTCCACGCTACCAGGGGCTAGCATTTAATCTGTTGCTTCAGTTTGATGCCTGCTATTCCATGATGTGCAGTATTCACTCACAATGTTGTATCTATCCATGTCTCCACCGATGAACACCCACGTTGCCCCCAACTCCCCTCCACTACAAATACCCTGCTAAGAGCATTTTCCTATTAGTCCCCTACTGGACTTGTAAGGAATCTGTTTTATATTTCTTAGGAGAGGAATTGCTGGGCCATATCAGTCTATTTAATGTATCCAAGTTATACTAATTTGCTTTCCAGAAGTGATGAGATCAGTCTTGCAGCAGTGCAAGTTTCTACATTTCTACATTCTGACATTAGTAATTATATGGATTCCTGATTTTTGCTCTTTTGATAGATGTGAACTGATATCTCATTGTTGCTTTAATTTGTATTTGATTACTAATGATTTTGATCAAATTTCCATATCCATGTTAGTGTTTTCTGTTCTGTAAATTGCCTGTTGATATTATTTGAACCTTTTTTTTCCTATCGGGTTACTGTCTTTTTCCTGTTCCTTTGCAGGAGTTCCGTATATATTCTAGGATGATATTACATCTTTGTTGGTTTTAGACAAAGCACATATTTTCTTCATTTTACCTTCTGCCTACTGTCTTTGTCCATAGTGCCCTTTATAGAACATAAATCTTTAATTGTTTTGTAATCAAATTCCTCAGTTTTTGCCTTATGATTTGTGCTTTTGAAAGCATTGACACATGTGGACTACTCTCTTAGTTATGCCTCCTCTGTGCCTGGCATCTCTAAATCTGAGTTCACTGGAGGCATCTCTGTAATGCTTGCATCAACTCCTCTTCATTGGACTCCAGAATATTTGCATTGACTGAGTTTTATTCTTACGAGAATCACATGTTCCTTTAGCCTTGTCTCCCATTTAATCTCAGGTTATGAAAATTGTATCATTTAACTATTTGAAGTTAAGCTTCCTGTAATCCTGGACACACATCTCACCTTACGTCCTTGGCTACCAGGGAGAACTAAAATGGCCTAGTACTGTCTTTCAAGATTTCCTTCACTCTCATTCCACTTGATGAAATTCATCTTTTGGGGTCAAAATTAGACCTTGAGTTGCAGACTCTTCTCTGCCATCCTCTTCCTTATGAAAGATGCTATTACACTAAATCAACTTACCCCTCAGTCCTGGATTTTGGCTTTATGCCAGTTTCAGGATTTGTTCCTGGAACCTATAATCCAGTTTATCTGTTTTGACAGGCTCCAGCACATTCTTCCAATGATATTACTTATTTTCTTCTCCTTTATCTTCACCTAAATAATTCCTTTCTTCTTTCCACTCTCAAAGACATAAAATCCCATAAAAGACTCTTATTTTCTTGATGTAAAGTACTACTTTGACTTTCTATCATTTCTTTTGTTTTTATTCCTCCTACTCCTTTAAATCTCTTTTTTTCTTTCCTTCTTTCCCTCCCCTCCTTTCCATTCTGAATTTTGCAAATACTGAGGGCCAGGGCTGACTTTCTGTAGATCATAGCAAAGAAGCTACTTCTGTCTCAGAAGCAAGTTCCCCACAAATATGTGGTATGTGTCACTTGACTGGCCTTTCCTTTCCAGTTGTATATCAGAACCCAGTTCTGTTTCTTCGGAACAATGAACTGCACCTTTCTTCAGGCATAGAAAGCTTGGTAGGCCTCATCCTACCAAGTTTCTTTATGTACATGACATTTTATTTTCCTCACTGTGTAAAAACTCAAGTTATATTTTATATCACTTGTACTTTGAGCACTGGTATAGAGGCCATATGTACTTTTTTGTCCAACCCTTTTCTACTTACTTTTTCAAGAGAATTATGGGATGCCACCTCAGCTACTGCTTTTCTTCCAGTGTTATATTTGATGTCCTCTGTAGTATAAAATTTTGTGAACATTTTTTTCACTGTTTTCTCCATTTTATCTTGTCATCCCCTCCCACCCATCGACTCCCAACACACACACACACACACACACACACACACACACAAACACACACACGCACTTCATTCCCATTTTGAAACTGAAGTGCTCTTAATTCAGTTAACATTGCTCATAGAAAAAATTTTCTGAAAAACACTATTCCAATTCAAGAACATATCATTCCCTCATCTTTAGGCTGTGAGCAAGGTAAGGACATGGACCTTGACTTCTTGGAGTCTGCCCCTGTGCCTATCACTTTCCATGAGACAAGGTAGGCAATTGGTAAATACTTGCTGGTAGATTGACTCAGTCATGGTCCCCTTCTTGGATGTATTTTTCCATCATCCTGATAAGAATTATTTACCTACTCAAAAATGAATTTTGATTTCCCTTTTTATTCTCAAAGTAAACTCCAAGCCACCATAAGCTTCGCTTAGCATATTGTAACTACTTAGAGCAGAGTAGGATGCAGAACCATTTAATAAGGGGAAAAACCCTGATTTCAGACAAACATGGTTCTGGTTGTAATGCTGTCATTGATTGTGCAAGTTTGCACATGTCATTCCATCTATTACTTTAGTTATAACCAATGATATAATGTTTATTCACTACAAACCCTCTTAAAAGGATAAGATACATTTTTATGAAGTAGTTGAGATAGAAATAAGGTAAATTCCCCTGACCAAAAGGTCTAAGTGTGAGAGAAACTATTTTATAAGCAAAAGAATTTGCTTGTTTTTCTGTAAGAATAACAGGCAGGAGTGGGAAGACAGCAAGAGAAGGATAGGGTGGAGGAGCCTGTGAAAGGCATAAGCTCTTCAGTGGGAACTTTCCTTGTGATCTCTCCCCTATTCTTGCATGTGTGTGAATGTGTGTGTGTGTGTGTGTGTATTCAAGTTTACAGCAAAATTTTTATATGCCTAGTAAGATCATATTTCTTGTTGAAATTTCTAGTGAAAATGCTGTTTTATGTGGCCTGTAATTGATAAGGAGGCAGCTTGCATGACTTTGGGGGTGTGGATGCAGAGGGAAGGAGAAGCACAATAGACCATAAAACATGCAGAAACTGTATTGCATGCTGTGGAATTCCCAGATTTTGGAATTGGAATTTGGGCCAGATTTAATCAGATTACTAAGAGGTATGAGTAGTCTCTTCAGACATAAGGAGTTATACATAAAGTGGCGATATGATCATCACTAAGGTTTCTTTCAGCAATAACATTTTGAAGACTCTAAGAAATAGTGACCTTTTTCTCAGCTCTAAAATCCTGTAATTTTGCATCTGTCTATTTAAGACACATTTAGACACTTTAGTGATATTAAAAAGTTCATTTTCTAAATAAGCTCTTTAAATAGGAAACTATAAAGTATGTGATAAGAAAGCATGGTGATAGTTGAATTGGCAGTATTTTCTCTTTCTTTATGGTACCTAAAATAATGACATCCCACACAATCAGTACTGCCTTAAAGTCAATATAATAAGATTCAGTGACTATAAAAATTAGAAGGCAGTTCCAGCTCTAAAGATATTCATAATTTGGAAGGGGGAATAACAAGCATAAAGAATAGTAGAAGTTAGGGAAAATAGAGTAACTGTCCCTCAAAGAGGTATAAACAAAAAGATTTGTATGTTTAAGAAAGAAAGAGATCACATTAGGAAAGGCTGCATGGAAGAAGTAGCCTTTGAGAAGGGCCTCAAAAAACTGATAGGATTCCAACTGACGGAGATGAGATGGAGTAGGAATAATAGCAAAAAATTAGCTTCAGGAATATGGGCGTTTCTAGAGAATGATGAATAGCACATTCTGATTCAAGGGTTTATTAACCCTTTCTGGCTTTAGGAATTTTATGAAAGCTATGAACCCAATTCCTAGAAATAAAAGCACAAATTTCATAATCAAAAAGTTTTTTGCATACTCTTTCTGGAGATGCCTATTACAGGTAGCATAAGGGAGAGGAGAGTAAAGCAGCCTTGCAGTACATCCCATGAGAGCTGGTGCAGGTGATCAAGGCTGCAGAATTTCCTTTTCTGAAGGAGAAATTTGGACCTGGCTGCATTTGGGAAGAATGATAAAAGAAATGGAATCAAGATTCAGGGGGACACAGGGACACGTCTAGGTTACTCATCCAGAGATTAAAAGATCTGTGATACCTTAGGGAATCATTTCTAGCTGACTGGATGATACAGGTTTGCGGCTGATGTTATGGGGTCTAGAAAAGGTACCTGGGAAATGAAATGTTTGGGCTTAAAAATATGCCAGGACCTGATTGGGGAGTTTGACTACCCCCCCCCCCCGCCCTGTATTTTATGCTTAATTCAGGAAATAATGGGGCATGATGCAGATTTCTGAGGAGAATGAACATTCACAGCTGTGGTTTAGGAAAATGAATATTCAGAGCTTTGATTTAGGAAAATCAATCTTAAGGGTTATGGGTGTGTGGGAGGCCAAGGCCATTTAGGAGTTCATTGCAGTTGGCTTTTATATCCTTTAAATACATCCTATTTATTCAGTTCCCTTTCTGTCCTCGCCACCCACTATTTGGCAGAGCCAGGACTTCAGTAAGCGTTTGCTGGTGCTTGCTGAATTGAAAATCGTAAATTTACTTTGAGGGTCCCCTTGTAATGTCCCTATTACTCACTAGATGGCACCATTACAGCATTACTTATAGAGCAGGCTTCAGTCTAAAGCACAGTGCTTCCAAGCAGAAACTATATTTCTTTGAGGGAATTCACCTTGGGACAATCTAGAGGTGAGGGGCAGCGGGGTGACTGTGGAGTGGATGGTAGTTGGAATGAAAAATTCAAGAATTCTCTTTCTACGCTGTAAATCAACTAAACCTCAACTGTTAAAAATATTCCTCTTGTACTTTTACATATCGTTTCTTATTCCAACAGAGTATCTTGGCTGAATTTCTATTCCTAGGCATATAGATGGCGAAAGATGCTTAGAAAAACCTGCCTTTTCAAAGATGCAAGCAGTTTTCTGTCTTGTAAGAAGTATTAGACTCAAATATATCTGGGAACGAACTGTCCCCTAGTTCTGGGAATACTTCTAGATGAGCCATTTTGTTATACATATCAAGCTGAGACCATACTCTGGTGAAATTGAGGCCACCTAAAACTGTATATTTATGTTGCAAGCCAGTTTGCTTCTTAGAAAAATAATGATTTCTCTAGAACAGATTTTAGTTGCACCATGCTAAACTTATAGTTTATTTCTATGAAGTTGTATGTTTTCATTTTGAGATTCAGAGCTAACCCTGAGAGATTTCCTAACGTGAGATAGGAGTGCCAGAAAGAGAAAGAATTGTGATTACTTACAGGCAGCTTTGTGTTGAGCTCAGACCTGAAGTGCAGCACAAAGCTATAGGGATGGGGGGACCGTCACCTCACTGCCACACATCAGCAGTGCTCTGACAAACTCCCAAGTACTCAAAGACTTGGATGTAATGGTAGACAAGATTCTTAGCACATTCTAATGGGTGTCAATATAATTTGAATTTGTTGAATAAGTGGTGAGTAATCAGATTTATGCAGACTTCAGTTCAGTATAGGAAATACTCTAGAGGCCCCAGGAGGCAAAGGTGTATCAGTTCAGGCAGGGTCATTTCTTCTTTGGTATTTTTCAAATTAAAAAGCCTCATTACCATTTATTAATAGTTAAGTGGTTCTTACCTTTTTACTTAATTCTTACCTTTTAGAATTAAATTGAAATAATAGATCTCTCTAGAGACTATACAGACATGGTTTTGCATCCAATTTCAAGGGGTTGTGGCCCCCTGAAATTCAACAGTGATCCCATGCACGAGTTCCAGGTTAGAAATCTCATGTGAAACTGATTCATCAGATGCATTATAAAGAAGAAATTCCAGAGGAGGGTGGGGAGTCTGAAGAAGGGAGGAAGGAGGTGGGAGAGAAACCTGTGCTGTGTCCCTCTGTGATGCTGGTGCACGTCACTGGAGACAGTTGAAGAATTGCTTTTTCTGGGGAGATTTTTACCTATTTGGACTTGAGAGGAATTGCTAGAGACATTCTGGGGGCCCTGAGCTAAGGCACTGATGACACATTTTGGATAGTAGGCATAGGAAGAATTGAATTGGCATCAAGGGTTAAAGGGCTCAACCAGACCATTCTACAGGTGCTGAAGGGCTAAGCTGCCTTGAGATTCACGTCTACTCTGCAGAATCTGAGCTACAGGCAACAGGGGAGAGGCATAAGAATGGGGCTGTGTCAGGGAATATCTGGGAACATCAGCTTCTTCCTCTAAAGAAGCATGTGCAGAAGGCCATCTTCTCTGTGCCATTATTGTATTATCACCCACTAGCCTCTGAAAGGTCACTAACCAAAACCAGATCGGGAATTACTTGTTCCAACTGAGAAGATAAAAACCGAGTAAAACTAACATTACTTCCTTTTCAGGACTCTTAAGACTCTTGACTGAGGACATAAAGGATTCCCTTCTCTGAAGATGAAATAATAGAGCAATTAGTGGAGTGGGTTCCCATCTAGGGTTAACTCAGAAGACCTGGTTTAAGTCCTGGTTATGCAAAGTACTAGCTGTATGACCTTGACTAAGTCTTGGAGTCTATTTCTGGAACTGTTAAGTAAAAATAATAATAGTGCCTACTTCATATGGTCATTGGGATATAAAATTGGGCACAATGGCACAGAGTAAGTGTTCAATATATGATGGCTATCATTGTTTTTGGTGCTGAATGCTGGAACTGTAACAGAAAACTATCTTCCAGTCCTCAGGGACACTTCCTCACTAATATACTTTAGCTGCCCTCTCTAAGGCCCCAGCACATATTCCCTAACCACTGCACAACTCAAGCCATCCTCTGATCATCTTATGTGTACAAAAGTTGGCTTTAGACCTTTTTGACCCATAATTACATGACATTTATGAAGAAAGGCCATGTCAGCTTGGGAATCTCATCATCTCCTTGACTGCCCTGAATGATAAGAGTTCTTTAGGTAGGAAAGGATTATATTAAACAAGAACTTCTAGAACCTTCCCTAAATAACTGTGTTTTCCCAGAGGAGCCAGTCAACACACCATCACCCCCTATCCCAAGAGAGCTATAAGAAAACTAACATTTGCACAAGATTTCTCAGGTGTCTTATTTTTCTCAATATTTATCCCCATTTTACACAGACAGAACTGAGTCTCAAGCAGTCATTTACTGTTGGATCTGAGATTCATTGCCAGTGCTCTTTCCACATCTTTGTAGCAACCAGCCACAGAAACACACATACACACATACATATATACACATACCTACATGCATACATACACACATATGTAGGTGCAAGCACCCCAGCTCATTAGTCTCCCAAATTTTGTTTGGAGCAGCCTTAGGAAGGCTCCAGTGCCCGAGGGAGCAGACTAGAGCTGATGTCAGGCTAAGCTCCGGTGAGGGGACACCTTACCGGCATTCTCCACTAGAGGCCTGAGGCAGTTTTTGTGGTTTCCCTTGTGATGTGTCACTGTACTGCCAGAGATCCCAGGCAATCCCTCCTGAACAATGCCCCCTCCCTACCCCTCCCATGGAACAGGAGTCATGCCTACCATGCCAGGACTCCAGTTTGGAAATCATCTCCTGGGAACCAGGTGCTCCACTGAAAAGAAGTCTCCTGCACATCTGGAGTGCTGGCTACTAAAAAACCCTTGTTTGGGAAATCTCAACATGTACCCTTCTCCTTCCTCAGTCCAGCTTGAGGTCAAGGTCCAGGACGGAAGTGACAGCAGGTAAAGACGGCAATGCATATCCCAGTCAGGGCAGGGACAGTCAACTCCTTGGAACCAGAGGCAAGAAGAGAGGGGAGGCATGGTCCCTGTAGTTCTCACTAAGCCTGTGTCCATGCAGTGGGTCCAGAAGCCCCACCCTGCCATTGCCCTAGTACCAGTCAGCAAGGAGGGGAGATGACGCCTCTTTATTAAGGTTAACACCAAGGAAAGCATTGAGAAGGAATACATGGAGGAAGAGGAAGGGCACACAAAGTCACCACTTGAGGAGGTGGGAGGGAGGCATATCAGTCAGGAACCTCAGGACAGCCGCATGCTTCATGCCCTGGTTGTGGGGGGAAAGAGGAGAGGGGAAAGCGTCATGAGAGCCTGGGGCTCACAGAAGGTCTGAAGCCCCCTGAACCTAACACCAGAGCCACAAGCCCTGCCCCTCAGGGCTCACACACTACTACACAGGTCAACACACATAACGCACACAAGACATTATGGAGGCAACACCGAGAGTCAGCGGGTAGGGAAGTATTGACAGGAAAAGGAACTGAAGTTAAGCAGGTATAGCCAGGAGAGAGACAGTTTTTGGCTGCGGCCCCCAAGAGTCCCTCAAATGTCCCCTAAATCTGGGCTGTTGCTGAGCACCCCCCCCCCCAAGTCTCTGCCTGTGAACTGGGCTCTTTGTTCTCTAAGCCCCAGTGAGTGGATAAAGCAATCCCAGATGAAGTCAGTGACAAGGCAGGATCCGCTCTGCATGCAAAATCCTAGAGGTTGAGCTATAATGTCTTCATGCACATTCAGAGCCAGCTCCTCCCAGCCCAGGGGCCCTCGGAACCCCATTCACCCAGATTCCTAGGGCTGCAGTTCCCTCCTCAAGCTTCTTTTACCAATCAGCAGCCGCAGAGGTCTGTGAGGGGGAGAGGCTTCTGCAGAACGCTGAATAGCTTGGATTTCATCAGAAGGGTAAATTTTCTGTTGCCAGAACAGAATACCCCCAATTCCTTAATTTCTAGGTAAATCGTTAGAGATTATTTGCCATAGTCCTAGATAAGTCCTTTTTCAGAATAGAAAAAGCAGAATTTTATTTACACAAGTCAGGGGTTCTCCTGTTGGCTGGGGCGGGGGAAAGGGCAGGGTAGGGGATTGGATGGGAGTCCAGAGGTGGGCGCTTCCTCTCCCGGAACCTCACCTTTCCGCAGTTTGCTACTTCTCACTTGGTGAGGCAGAAAGAATTCTTGATGCTCCCAAAGTCCTTCACCCTATAAATGCTTCCTCAAGGAAGTCTCTTCTGCCTGACCCACAAGAGCAGCGGTCGGAGTGAAGCACGCTGCATCGCGCCGTTCAGTCTCCTCATGCACTCGGAAACCCAAAGTCAGCCGGGGAAAGTAGTGCCCCCTCGGAGTCCCCTCACAGAGAGGCCTCGCCCTCCAGCTGCAGCAGGGTAATGTCGGGCAGATCGAGGGGCTCCACAAGTGGCCCGTCCCCCCCAAGGAGGCCAGCACAGGGGCTCTCCGGGCGCTCACAGTGACTAGTGGGTGTGGCGGAGCTGGGCATCTCCTTTTCTTCTTCATCGTCGTCCTCCTCGTCCTCTGGATCGCGACCCAGCAAACCGCTGTCCCCGATCCCAGGCGAAGGGGTCTCCGGATCTCGGCGGGCGCCCGGGAAGCTCCCCTTGCTGCCGACCACGCCCAGGCCACCCTGGCGGGGCGCGGTGGTCATAATCTGGCACATGGAGACGATGGCTCGCTGGTTGGCGCATACGTCGTCCGAGAGCACCTGGATGTGCGAGGCCTGCTCGTCCAGGGCCCCCCGCATGGCCCTCACGTCCTCAAACAGGGCCTGCAGCTGGGCCTTCAGGTGCTCCATCAGTTCCTTCATGCCGCCGTTGTACTCGCCGGAGATCACGTCCCCCACGGCGGGCACGGTGGACACCTCCAGAGGGGCCGGCATATCGCCGCCGTCCTTGGTCATGATCTCCAGCAGACCTTCCTCCATTGAATGGCAGAAGCGGGCGGTGGCGGCTCGGGGTCCGGTCCAGCCCGGCCTCGGGGTGGGGGAAGGTACGGGGCGGGAGAGAGGTGCCCGGAGGGGGTGGGAGGAGTCGAGGGAAGATGAGGCTCCAGACAGGGGTGGAGAGGTGAGTCCCAGGCGGGGGATGCGGGCAGAATCTAGGGAGGCCGGGAAGAGCCAGCGGAACAAGGACCGGGTTACAGTCCCAGGGCCGGCGTCTCTCGGGCTCGCCCCAGGGCGAAAGCGCCCTGCCCTGCCTCGACTCCTGAATTGCACCCGTGTCAGCGCCGCCCTCTGGGCGCCAAGAGCGTCAAGTGCCCGCCGGTTCCCTGGGTCACAGGAGCGCTCGCACACGGGCCGAGGTTGAGGCCGAGGCCAGGAGCGGGTCGACCCCGGGACTCCCCTTGGCCGTTAACGGGCAGCACCCGCGAGTGTGGTTGGAAGTGACAGGGGCGGGTCTCCCAGCGGCGCCACGGATGCTCCTCTGTTTCCAAGGCGACGCACTGCACGTAAATGACGTGTGTCTCCATGGCAACCAGGAAGTGGAGCAGAAAAGGGAGGACGGCTGGGAAGCTGCAGTGAGGCTCTGGATTCTGAGCTTGCGGGTGGAGCGGGAGGGGAGGGGACGCTGCAGTGGCCTCAGCTGAGACTGAAAGAGCGTGTGGCCGCAATGTTTAATAGGGAAGCATGAGAGAGCAGTTTGCTGCTCCCCAGGTCGGGGAGACATCGTCCCTCCCCTAGTCTGGGTGGTAGACCCCGAGCGAGACTACCTTGGAAGGATTTTCACCTGCCCGCAGTCCTTTCCCTGAGAATGGCTTTACAGCCGAGTCCTGCTTCTCTGTCCTCCAGCAGGAAAGCAGAGAGGGTACAGAGGCCGATGCTATTACCCAGACTTGAGCTGGGTGCGCCGGCGCCCTGGAGCCGGCCCCGCCCGGCCTTAGCGGTGCAGAGGCGCAGGAGGGCACTACGGAGGTTTCCGTCACTCCCTTCTGCTTCTGCAGTAAATCAGCCCTCGCTGTAGTATCGAAGCCGAGAAAAGATGGAATTCCCTCCCATATGAGACCCAGTCGCTTCTACCCAGGGCACTGGGGGTTCTTTCAGGACGGTGAGGCAAAGTGCTTCAGTTTTGAGAAAGAAAGCTCCGTAAGAATAGAGATTTTTGTCTCCTCCGTGTCCTTCAGCACGGAATCCCCAGCACTTAAAATAGAACCTGGCGCATAGTTAAGTAAATGCTCAGTACATTTGTTGAATGAATGTTTTAACAAGAACCACTGTGTCCCATTCCCTTGTCCAGAGCTCTCCAGCTCACAGGTAGTGGATTTTAGGAAACATGAATTCAATTTTGTTTCGGCCATTTATTAGTTCAGAGACCTTGAATAAATCGTTTTTCTCATCTGTTAGTGAATCGGACTGGATAATTTTTGGTAATATCATTTCTAACTTTGAGTAACACTGCGTCCGCTCGCAGTTGAAAGGGTAAACTGTCGACACTGTGTGGAACGGATGGCGGGAAGGCCCGGCGGTGTGGGGGATTATGTAAGGGTAATTCCCTGTCCTCAGGCCCGGCGTTCAGGTACAGACATGCGCTGAGTGTCTCAACCTTTATGACAACTCCTTTCTCTTTTTGAGGAGTGGAGGGGGAAAGGAGGAGGAGGAAGAAAAGTTGGATTTAATATATTTACAGATAACTTCAGGTTGAAAAGCAAACAATACCTGGGCAGCAGCATACTAATAATGACCTTAATAAATTGGAGAAGCCAAGTGATCAGAAACCAAAAATGAAGTTCACGAGAAGAAATAAATCTGGGGAAGAGAAATGATGTAACACTTCAAGATGGGGAAGAGCTGGGTTTGGGTGAGTGTTTTGTATACTAGTGGTTCAGTGATAGCGGGTGGGTTACTTTGAGGTTTCCCTTGTCGCATACCCCAGTGATGAGGGGTGGGGCTGGCCCAGAGAAACTTTGCTGGCACTAAAGAACTTTTTGACTTATTCCTTGTCTTACTGCTATTGTCAGTCTTGTCTTACTGCTATTAAAATAGAAATAAGTAAAAAAAAAAAAAAAAAAAAAGAAGAAGAAGTGGGCAAGTATCCTAAAGAGTAGAATGTTTAATCTAAGGCATTGTTAGTATAATAAAGTATTATACAATCCTTAAAAATTTGATATTCCAAAACAAATGTATGAACAAATTTTAAAAACCTATTTATGTTTTATATATTGTGTTTTCTATGATTCAGTCTTATTTGCTTGCTCATTCTGTCTTTTTTCCTTCATCCCACAAACTTATGACTCTCACCTTGGTTATCATCCCCACCTCTACCATGTACCCCACAGGTTATTCTTAAAGCCGAGGAGAAGACAGAAACGCTTTTCCTTGGTTTCCCTAAGCACAGCCAAAGTGCACTGGTATCCGCAAAAACAGACTTTACCAAAAAGGAACTGTAGGAAAGCTAGAAATATACAAGACATACAAAAACAACAACAACTGAGCTTACACAGCATGAGTTTCTGATCATACTATAGCAAGCATATTCTTAGGGCTCATGGGTTCAACCCTGTGTGTGTGTGTTAGTCACTCTGCTGCTGCTGCTAAGTCGCTTCAGTTGTGTCCAACTCTGTGCGACTCCATAGACGGAAGCCCACCAGGCTCCCCCATCCCTGTGGTTCTCCAGGCAAGAACACTGGAGTGGGTTGCTATTTCCTTCTCCAATGCATGAAAGTGAAAAGTGAAAGTGAAGTCGCTCAATCATCTCTGACTCTTAGCGACCTCTTGGACTGCAGCCTACCAGGCTCCTCTGTCCATGGGATTTTCCAGGCAAGAGTACTGGAGCGGGGTGCCATTGCCTTCTCTGATTAGTCGCTCAGTCATGTCCAACTCTTTGTGACCCCATGGGCTATAGCCTGCAAGGTTCCTCTGTTTATGGAATTCTCCAGGCAAAAATACTGGAGTGGGTTGCCATTTCCTTCTCCAGGGTTCAACCCTGCTGTTCATCTTTCCGTGGAGGCCTTTGCTATAGTCAGAAGAAAGAAAAACTGGCATGATTTTCAAATTTTTGCCTAGATCTGTTGCTTTACATCTCTTGACCAGCACTTCACATGGATGATTTCACCTTGCTAGCTCCCTCACTCTTCAGAGAGGTCCTTGCCTTCTACCTACAAAGACTAAGCCTGTCCCTAATACAGGGCCTTGTACATTAGCCTTAACCTTACACTAAACACAGTCCCCATACAGTAGGACCTGGGTTATGCCATCATACAAGGCCCTTTGCCACTATTGTTGAGGATACCATGTATGTCAAGGCTTTCAGCATTAAGATTACATCATGCTGCCCAGAGATGCTGGCATGAGGTCTGCTGAGAGTTCGGGGGGTCTGAGCCTAGAGGGAGGGGAAATTATTGGAGAAGCACGAAAGAACATGGGAAACAGTGCAGAGATCAAGGGGTGTGGCTGATCCAGTCAAGTTCCAGGTCAGATATTTGAGAGCCAAGGGTAGGGGGGATCTGGGGGTGTGGACTAGTCACAGGACTTGAAAATACAGGAGACAATTGGTGCCTCAGATTCAGAACCAGATAATTTTAGGAATTCTGTGGGGAGTTGACCTAAGGGGACATAGGAGAAGGGTCTAGTCTCAGAAAAGCAAGGGGACAGATGCAGAGAGTGGAGCAGAGCCTCAGTCAGCTGGCTGGGTTACGGAACTGAGCTCTCTGGAAGTCAGTGTCCTGGGGTTTGTCGAGTGAGTCCATCCCCAAGCTGAATGGGTACTCTGGCCACATCACTAGAGTATTCACACGCAGCAAGAAAACAATAACCCTTGTGCACTCTTCTCTGCTTCCTGACTTTTTCTTGTCCTCTGGGAATCAGCTTAGCTGTTCTATTTCTTCATCCCAATCTCATCAGACTATGGGGGAGGGGGGAGGGGAAGAGACTCCATGCTGCATCGGTAAAGGTCTCCAGCAGGTACACCTAGTTCCAAGCCTTGAATTCTCACTAAACCTGTGATTCTTAGTAGTCTATGCCATTTTCCTCTGTCTGCTGTCTTGTATATCTCCAGTCTTTATTTTATATAACTTGTGTACTTTTTGCACTATAAATCCAGCTATTGTAATGAAGCTGCTGGCTTGACTCAGATCTAGAATGATGGTCAAAGTCAAGGAACAGCTGACTGCTACACCACAGGTCTGCAATCCCAGGCAGTGCTCCCCAAATGTAAATTTTATGGAGCTGAGTTGCCCTGCAGCCCATCTCAGCATGATGCCACATTCAAAAGAAACACATCTAATAACCAAAAAGAATTAAAAAGCAATTGAGATTTTTATGATGGTGTCTGGAAAAACTCTAAAGGGGTTTACATTCTTAGCACAGAGCAAAACATCTTCTCTTCCCTCCTGCTCTATTCATCTTGGTCACATGACCATAGCAGCTGCTACCCTTCTCTCTCCTTTCTCCCTAAACACCTCCAAATTCCACTCAAGCCCGGCTCTTGCTTTTTCACTCCCCTGCCCCCTTTACTTCTTGAGAGTATTCCTTTTCTCTTCTGCAAGAAGAAGTTCCTTGTCCTTTTCAGCTCTTTTGATTCTGTCTCTCAATCCCCCAATCTGCACAGGTACCAGGAGCCCCAGCTGTCAATGACGGGTCTCCTTCCAAGAGGATAAGAAAGATCAAGAGACGGAGAATACTCACACTGTTGTGGACTTTGTCTGTCACAGACTAAATTTTCCCAGCATGAGAGAGTGGTTTGCCTGGTGTTACAGCCAACATGCTTTGCTCATCTCCTCCACACTTGTACAGAGAAATGGGCATGATCATTTGCAAGAATCCTAAACTATATGAACCTCTGACTGAAGGGAGTGGGGTCCAACTGTTCCCACTCTCTGATGTCTCTACTGTCACAGACATGGTCATGAGGTGACATACACAGATACACACAGTCACACTAAAGGCCTGAGCTAGACTTTCAGTTGCTTGCTTTGAGGCTTCAAACTAATTTTAGGAATCCCAAAAGTCACCCTTCCCCATTTCCTTCTCACCTGTATTAACTTTACTCAGAGCAAAAATTCCAGGGGAACTTTCTAAATTCTCACACAGTTTGCAGCACCACTGAAAATAACCTGTCATTTCAATTAAACCCTGCTTGGCTGGTTTTCTTCATTGTCCACTGCAACAGCTTCTCTTGTAGCAACACTTGCAAAAGCTTTTTCCCCTTTTGGTGCATGTTTAGTTATTTATACTGTACCATGCTAGACATGACTAGTCTAGTCCAAATGTCACCGGGCAATTGGCCATAGATACAGACATTCCAAGATGACCTCTGATGCACAGTCTCATGTACCCTCCTCATGCATCCTCTCCATGTATCTTCTACCCCCAGAAAGTTGCCCATAGCTTAGGGCCTGGTTTGTCCCCAAGTCAGTATCCTTATCAGGCATGAATAAAATTGCATCACCTAAGAACACCCACAGTTTCTGGTGCCATGGTGCAATTTTTCTTGGCAAATTGCCTCTCCCAGAATATCAGTCAAATTTGGAGGAAATTATGTCCAAGTGTCTGGACAGGGTACAGACTGTGGTATGTCTACCTCTGACTTCTCTTCCATTTAAAGAATTCTTAGAAATTGACCTATGCAAACTTCCAGGTCCCTTCTCACATGTCATATCTTTCTACCTCTGACTTCTCTTCCGTTTAAAGAATTCTTAGAAATTGACCTATGCAAACTTCCAGGTCCCTTCTCACCTGTCATATCTTGAGAAAGTCTGTAGACAATGTATCCAAAAATGATCAGGTCTCACTCTTACTAATGCCTCTACTTGTGCTCTCTCCAGACTTCTCAGAAGCCCTAAAAGTACAATCGAAAGTGGTTCCTACCACTTCCCCTTTGCTTTGAGGTGGGTTTCCCAGGGCCAACAAGGCACGCCAGCTGCACTGGTAGAGCACCCACTGAGAGAGTGCACTATGGTTCTGTTCAACACACACAACTACACTAGTACTTGTGATTGTGTCATGAACAGGGTCCCCCAAATGTAATCCACATCTTCAGAGGACCACAGTGGTGCTGCACCTTAGGCAGAAGTGAGGAGGAGGGCCCTTTCTCCAACTTTTTCACTGACGCCCTGAAGCCCCTGGTTTAAGAAGTCTTACAGAAAATCAGCTCCATCTTCTGTGGTCAGCTACACACTCACAGTTTATAGAAGCAATGCCTGTTTTGTTTGTTTCAAGGCATAAGGATCCCCTTCACGCTAGAACTCTCTAGTCCCTCTGCTTTATACATCTCCACAGCCATTAACATCTGTAATACTGTATTTTTACTTGTTTGTTTATTTATATATTTATTTATTGTCTTTCACCTCCCACTAGGTGTGAAGTGAAAGATCCCTAAAAATCCATTAGGGCCGAGGTTTGGTTTTGCTCACTGCCTGGTGCCTGGGAGGTGTCCAATAAATATTTGTTGAATAGATGAATGAATGAATCTTTACCAAGAAAAATAAACATCTCCCTTAAGGACACCTAGCCTGCAGACCTCCAACTCTGCCTTATCTTAGAGAGCAGATTATCTTTGGTTTCAGCCATCTACTTCTATGATCTATGGTTTATGTTCACACAATTCAATGGCCCTTTTAGTGGCTTTCCTTGAGTAAAGGAATACTTACTACACAAGACACATGGAAGTCCCCACCTCTTGCAAAACAGAAAAGTTGTAACTTTGAAATAAGAATTACCATATAGCCAGCCACCCACTGGAATCCCCAGTGGCATATTCCACCACCATCCCCGTCAGAGTCTCAAAGGTTGGGGCCAAGTTTTAGTCCAATGTCAAGATCAGAGGAGTGCATGCTCTCCCCTCCCCTCAAATGTTTGAGAATGGAATGCTGCCAAGCCTGCATCCTGTATGTTACAGAGAAGTCCTGATTTATACTCTTATTCTACTAGAGACAGACTTCAAAAATGTACCCTGCCACTGGTTATAACATTGGTAGCTAACTGACAAAGGATATTATGAATAGAAAGATTACTATGCTGTAAAGTTAGGGTCTCTCTTCCCTTTGAGTTCCTGAGCTGATAGACTAGTAATTTAGTGTAATGTTAGCCCCGGGTACTTGATACTATTTTAAAAATGAGGTCTTTTTGTCCTTTGCTTATCCCTTCCTTACTTATAAAAACAAAACAAAACAAACAAAAACTCTCCACATTGATCAAATATATAAGAGAAGAGCTATGAAGATCAGTTTTTCCAGGATAGTAAAATCAAATTAAAAACCAAACATCAAACATAGATCAGAAAAGCAATATTCCAGGAATTGAGGTTAGTCTTCAATCAATATTAGTAGGACAATTTCAATAAGAACTTGCTATTCTCAACAGTGTTATCTAGGTCTCTAAGAAGCAGAGGGCAATTTCACTGGTAATTGCCCAGATCAAATGCATTAATCTGGAACTCATCTCCCCTCAGAGGGTGATCCTGAATCACATATCTAATCTCCCGTTCATCCCATCTCATCTATCACCATATCACACACACTTCCAGGTGCCTCATATTTTATTAAAAATCAATTCCCGCTTACTAGGGACATTAGTGGCTTTTGCTTCTCAACAGAACAATGAGTACCATCTGAGACACTTGCAGGTATGAAAGACAATAAACTGCCCACAATTTTGCATTATTAGATCATTGAAATCACTGGTATTTCAAATGTAATGAGATCTCTGGGACGTAAGGTCTCTCTGCTTCATGCTTGTGGATTTTTATTAGTGTTTCGGGGGCATTCTTTACATTAAAAAAGTAATTAAGGAGACAGGTTCTAAGGAGATGGAGATGGAGCATGGAATGATACCAGGGCTATAATTTGAGTCTAAGGTCTAAGGGAATAAAGGAAATAATCAACAGAGATGAGAGAGAAGGAAAAGCTAGAAGGAGATCCTCAATAAATTTAAAACTTTGAAACCAGCACAGAGGATAGAGGGCAGCATCACCCCCTGATTATACTATGAGAACAGGAAGCAGAATGAAGCATTTAAGCAAATTTTTTAGAGTACTTCTTGAGAGTGCCAGATAAGTGAGAGAAAGGAGCTTGAATTTCCTTTCTAGGAAGACTTGAAAACTGGGAGAGTCTTACTTGTCTGAATTTAGCTTGGAAAGAAATAGGTTTATTTACCCTTGAGACCAGCCCTGTGATATTTTGGCCCCCCACTGCCCACATTTGAACCACAAACCCAAAGCTTAAAGAGTTCTGAAGTGACTGTGTATATTTCAAAATAAGAAGATGTTTAGTAATCTCTGATCCCATAGACCCTTCTCTAGTCCATTTCCTCCTCCCCTTTTCAATACGCAGTGGCATCATTCAGGCCCTGGTTATCTCACTCCTGGAGGGATGTGAAAGTTCCACTTTCAGCCTTTCCTCTGGCCCTCCCTTCTTGCGCATCACAGCATTTAGAGAAATCTACTTTAAATTCAAGTTTGAGCCTTTTTCACAGCTTAAATATTCCCAAGACTCCCCATAGCTTCCAGCCTCATTATTTCCCACTCCTTTCTGCCTCACAGCTTGCCTTCTAGATGCACATACACCTAGCACGCTTTTATTCCTCCCTACCTCATTCATGCTGTTCTCTAAGTTTTCTCGTCTTTTTTTCTCTTTCCTTTTCCTTTGGGCCTTTATTAATTGTGAAAACATAATGCAAATATATAAAAGTAAATAAACATAACACATAAAATTTAGTGAATAAAGGCAATAAATGCATAATCACTCTCCCCAGGTCAGGAAATAAGAGTATTGCAGTCATCTTTCCTCCCCGCCCCAGACTACCTCACTGCTATGCTGGAGTCAAAACTCTCCCTCCTGTGGGAAACCACTATCTTGATTGCCATGATAATAATTGTCTTGCTTTTCTCTGTAGTTTATCACATATTTATACATTGCTAAACAATATAGTGTAATCTTGCCTGTTTTTGAACATTATATGGATGGAATCGCAATGAATTTATTCATTCACTTGAACTTTATATGAATGGAACCACACATTTTATTATTTTGTGTCTTGCTTCTTTTTCACGTTATATTTGTCAAAGTCATCAGCATTTTGGGGATACCTGTGCTTTGTTTATATTTGTTGTTCTGTATTCCACTGCATGAATATACTGCAGGTTATTTATCTATATTCTACTGCTATGTTCTACTATTGGTGGACATTTCAGTTGTTTTAAAATTTAGGCTATTACTGGGTGAATATTTTAGTACATATCTTATGGTGCATATAAAAATTTTTTTTATAAATTGTATGCATACAGATGGACTTGCTGAATCATAAGATATGAGCTTCACTGTATTAGAAAATATCAAATTGTTTTCAAAAGCAGTTATAATAATTTACACTCCACTAGCAGGATGAAAGATCCCATTACTCCACATTCTCTCCCACATTTGGTATTGTCAGACTTTTAATTATAAATTTCTCTCTGATATAGTAATCCAAGTGTCTAGACAGTGCCTGGCTCATAGTATGCATGCATTAAATATTTGTTGAATAAACTAGTATTTCTTAATTTCCAAATATAGGAATCTTGTGGTTATCTTTTTATTAATAGCTTAACTCCATTGTAGTTAAAGAACCTTTCCTGTTCAATATCAATCTTTGGAAATTTGTTGGAATTTGTCTAATAGCCAAGTTGTTTGTAATTGTTATATATATGCATCAAGGAAGAATATATGTTTTGCATTTGTTGGATGCAAAGTTTAGAGACATCCATTATTACAAAATTTAAAATAAATTTATAAAATGTTTATTAAGATTTTTATGCCCTAAGTGATTTTTCTATACATACTATGAATTACTAAAAAGAGGTTTTTATAATCTTCCATTATGTGAATTTATCCTTCTCATAAAGTTTTTGTAGTTCTGATAATTTTTGCTTTATATATTCTAGTGCTGTGCTGTAAGTGCAATTTAAAATTTTAAATTATCATATTTTCCTGGTGACTTGAACAGTTTTCATTATTGGGCAGTTTTCTTATTCACCAGTAATGCTTTTGCCTTAAAGTGACTGATATGAATATAGCTATACCAGCTTTCTTTTGAATGGGGTTCATGATTTCTCCTTTTTCATTTCTTTACTTTCAGTTTCCAAAGTTTTAAGTGTATTTCTGATAGCTAGCATATTTTGTTTTGTTTTGCTTTTTGTCCATTTTGTCAGCCTTTTCTTTTATCTAGCTTATTTAGTGCAGTTATATTTAGTATTAATAATTTGGATTTAAACCAAATTTGTGGATTAATCGATTTCTCATTTCTGTTGGGTTTTGCTTCCTATATTTTGAAGTTATTTTATTAGATGTTTAACAGTTTAGGATTGTTATGTCCTTTTGCTGACCACTAAGATCATTACGAAATGGCCTTTCTTTATTTCTAGTAAAGTTCATCTCGCTTTACTTAGTTCAATATTCAAGGAGCCACTTCAGCTCTTCTTTTTAGTGTTTGCATGCTATATACTTTCCATTTTTTTCTTTTGTCATGTCTGTGCCTTTACATTTTATGTAGCTTTCTTATAGACAGAATGTACTTGAGTTTTACTTTTTGTCCAACCTGACCATCTCTACCCTTTAATTGGAATGTTTAGATCATTTATACTTATTATAACTGTTAATAGGTTGGGTTTCAATCTATCATTTGCTGTTTTGTTTTCTATTTGTCTTATATTTTCTTTGTTTCTTTTTTCTTATTTCCTTTCCAATGTTTAGACTAAGCGAACCTTAAAATTATTTTTTTACCTTGGGTTTTGGCTTTTTAGTTCTTGCTTTTCTCTTTGTTTTGTTGTTAATGCTTTAGAGCAGTTCTTTTCCAGTAGAATTTTCTATGAAGATGGAATTCTATATCTGCATTGACCAGTATGGTAACCACCAGCCAGATATGACTATTCAAGACTTGAAGTATAGTTAGTATGACTGAAAAACTGAGCTTTAAATTTTTATTAATTTTAACAGCCACGTGTGGCAAGCAGCTGTTGTATTAGACTGTGTCATTCAAGAGTTTACAATATACATCCTTAATTTGTCACAATGTAAGAACCTTCCAATGACATACTTTCATTTTCTCCTTTTCGGTTTTGTTGTCACACAACAAAATATATATATATCACTTCTATATAAGTTAAAAACCTGAATGCACTTTATTTTTACTTTAATCATTTACCTCCTTAAGAGATAAAATTTGAGAAAAATATTTTAAAATATTTTACCTAGTATTTATCAATTTTTGCATGGTCTATTCCTTTAAGTTGATCCAAATTTTCACGTTATTTTTTTTCTGCCTGATGAACTTCATTTAGCATTCCATCTCTTTGTTTAAAATGGCCTTTATTTCATCTTTATGTGTGAAAGATATTTTCTCTGGGTAAAAATTCTGGGTTGACCCTTGTCTTCACCTTGCATAGCTTTTTAAAGAACTCTGTGGTTGCTATTTCCTTTGTTCTTCTGTAGTTGGGGGATGGCAAACTTTCATGTAAAGTTTCAGGTAGTCTTTTAGGTTTTTGCAAGCCATATAGTCTCTCTTGAAACTACTCAACTCTGTCATTGTAGAACAGAAGCAACCATAGTGAATATATAAATGAGTGCATTGGGGCTGTATTCCAACTACAGTCTGTTTACAGAAACAGGTGAATCAGATTTGACCCATGGCCATGGTTTGCCAATCCCTGCTCAGTATGTAATTTGTCTCTGGAAGATCTTTATCTTTGGTTTTTCGAAGTTTGATTATGATGTACCTTGGCCTTGTTTTCTTTAAGTTTATTATGCCTGACTTTCATTGACCTTTCAAATTTTGAATTTTTTAGCCATTATTTCTTTAAATATTTGTATAGTTCCTAGCTCTTCTGGGGCTTCCCAGGTGGTGCTAGTGATAAAGAACTCAGCTGCCAATGCAGGAGACATAAGAGATGCGAGTTCAATCCCTGGGTTGGGAAGACCCCCTGGAGGAGGGCATGGCAACTCCATGTATTCCTGCCTGGAGAATCCCAGGGACAGAGGAGCCTGGCAGGCTACAGTCCATAGTGTTGCAAAGAGTCAAACATGACTGAAGTGACAACCTGCATGCACAGCTCTTCTGAAACTTCAGCTACATGCATGTTAAACTGCTTGATATGTCTCACAGATCACTTTTGCTCTGATACTTTCTTTTTCAATATTTTTTTCCTCTGCTCCATTTTGAATAGTTTCTATTTCTATGTCTTTAAGTTCTCTAATCTTTTCTTCTGTAGCCCATAATTTGTTGTATTTCCCTCATGAAATTTTAAAATTTTATTCATTTTAAAAATTTTATAATCTTCATTTTATTCAACATTAAACTTTAAAATGTGTGCTAAATTATCAAAATATTACTTTGACTCACAATAATATTATACATATTTAAACTCAGCACAATTACAAAATAAAACTGTTTACTTAAACAATAGGATTCTCCTCTAATAAAAATAACTTTAAATAAAAGGCTCAACTTCAAACTTTCATTGCTGTTTCACTCTTTGGCCTCCATTGTCCAGAAACAGGCACATTTCAACTCATTTCTTTAATGGATATTTTGCAGCAACTTTCTGAAGTTTTCCAGTTCTTTCATATTTGTAGAAATTCTTCCAAATGCATTAGACAATGATACTATTTGTCAATTTGGATGAATTTCATACATGGGTCCACTTTCTGGTGTATTTGCTATCAATGTCTTTCAAAACAAGACCTTTAAGGCAGTGCCCAAACTCTGAGTCTGAATATTTTCCACAGTCAACATTTAAGCCAGCCAACACAATCCATAATTTTGGAAACATTTCTAAACTGTGTCCTAAAATGTGCCTATAATTAGCTTGCCTCTTTTTTTAATTCCAAGCCAAAAAAATGAGTTCCATAAAAATGTAAAAAAAAAATTTTTACATTATTAATTTTTACAAGACTAATTTTTTAATCTTGTTGTCTGAGACTTAAACTTCATTTTCAGTGAATAGTTGGAAATCTGGGTGCCCAGAGGATAGTAGCATTTTAGATAATGGCCTTAATTCTTTTAAGTAAGGAAAATACATGTTCTTAGGCCTTCTTGTCCTTCAGTCAAAATTCCATCAAACCCACTGGTGAAATTCTGCAATGTGTCCCCACTTTCCACACAGCTATCTTGTAAAAGCTCTCTCACACTCAAACACACATTATTGCTTGCATGTCCAGATATGTCTGAAGTACACCACTATTTTACACAGAGACCTTCTAGCCATCTGTGAAGAATGTTCTCTTCACATTTCCCTTGACTAGAAGCCAAAATATTTAAGTATCTTTTATTGACTGTGACTTTATTTTCTTCATAAACAATGATATTCCCTATCTTTCAAGCATCTGGTCCCTTCTCACTGTGTAATGTTTAGGATTCAGAACAATCTACATATTCAGTGCCAACCTATCATATTCAGTTGATATGTCATCAGCTTCACAGAGGCTGTCTGAGGAATCATCATACTTGATCCACTGAAGAACAGTTTTCTGTGTTTCCTCTCTTACAGATTCACCCCAAACTCTGTGTTACTCAGCTTGTTCATAGCTTCAGTGAGCTTATTGGCTTCTTCAGAATACCTGTATCTTGTGGATTTAATTTAACTTTAATTAAAACACTAAATTTTTTAACATTTAATTTAACATTTGTATTATTTCTTTTTTTTTTTCTTTCACGTTTCTACCTCTTTTTTTAATTTTTTTTTCTTTTTCTTTTTTTATTAGTTGGAGGCTAATTACTTCACAACATTTCAGTGGGTTTTGTCATACATTAATATGAATCAGCCATAAATTTACACGTATTCCCCATCCCGATCGCCCCTCCCACCTCCCTCTCTACCCAATTCCTCTGGGTCTTCCCAGTGCACCAGGCCCGAGCACTTGTCTCATGCATCCCACCTGGGCTGGTGATCTGTTTCACCATAGATAGTATACATGCTGTTCTTTTGAAACATCCCACCCTCACCTTCTCCCACAGAGTTCAAAAGTCTGTTCTGTATTTCTGTGTCTCTTTTTCTGTTTTGCATATAGGGTTATCGTTACCATCTTTCTAAATTCCATATATATGTGTTAGTATGCTGTAATGTTCTTTATCTTTCTGGCTTACTTCACTCTGTATAATGGGCTCCAGTTTCATCCATCTCATTAGGACTGATTCAAATGAATTCTTTTTAATGGCTGAGTAATATTCCATGGTGTATATGTACCACAGCTTCCTTATCCATTCATCTGCTGATGGGCATCTAGGTTGCTTCCATGTCCTGGCTATTATAAACAGTGCTGCGATGAACACTGGGGTGCACGTGTCTCTTTCAGATCTGGTTTCCTCAGTGTGTATGCCCAGAAGTGGGATTGCTGGGTCATATGGCAGTTCTATTTCCAGTTTTTTAAGAAATCTCCACACTGTTTTCCATAGCGGCTGTACTAGTTTGCATTCCCACCAACAGTGTAAGAGGGTTCCCTTTTCTCCACACCCTCTCCAGCATTTATTGCTTGTAGACTTTTGGATAGCAGCCATCCTGACTGGCGTGTAATGGTACCTCATTGTGGTTTTGATTTGCATTTCTCTAATAATGAGTGATGTTGAGCATCTTTTCATGTGTTTGTTATCCATCTGTATGTCTTCTTTGGAGCAATGTCTGTTTAGTTCTTTGGCCCATTTTTTGATTGGGTCATTTATTTTTCTGGAATTGAGCTTCAAGAGTTGCTTGTATATTTTTGAGATTAATCCTTTGTCTGTTGCTTCATTTGCTATTATTTTCTCCCAATCTGAGGGCTGTCTTTTCACCTTACTTATAGTTTCCTTTGTAGTGCAAAAGCTTTTCAGTTTCATTAGGTCCCATTTGTTTATTTTTGCTTTTATTTCCAATATTCTGGGAGGTGGGTCATAGAGGACCTTGCTGTGATTTATGTCAGAGAGTGTTTTGCCTATGTTATCCTCTAGGAGTTTTATAGTTTCTGGTCTTACATTTAGATCTTTAATCCATTTTGAGTTTATTTTTGTGTATGGTGTTAGAAAGTGTTCTAGTTTCATTCTTTTACAAGTGGTTGACCAGTTTTCCCAGCACCACTTGTTAAAGAGGTTGTGTTTTTTCCATTGTATATCCTTGCCTCCTTTGTCAAAGATAAGGTGTCCATAGGTTTGTGGATTTATCTCTCGGCTTTCTATTCTGTTCCATTGATCTATATTTCTGTCTTTGTGCCAGTACCATACTGTCTTGATGACTGTGGCTTTGTAGTAGAGTCTGAAGTCAGGCAGGTTGATTCCTCCAGTTCCATTCTTCTTTCTCAAGATGACTTTGGCTATTCGAGGTTTTTTGTATTTCCATACAAATTGTGAAATTATTTGTTCTAGTTCTGTGAAAAATACCGTTGGTAGCTTGATAGGGATTGCATTGAATCTATAGATTGCTTTGGGTAGAATAGCCATTTTGACATTATTGGTTCTTCCAATCCATGAAGACGGTATGTTTCTCCATCTGTTTGTGTCCTCTTTGATTTCTTTCATCAGTGTTTTATAGTTTTATATGTATAGGTCTTTTGTTTCTTTAGGTAGATATACTCCTAAGTATTTTATTCTTTTTCTTGCAATGGTGAATGGTATTGTTTCCTTAATTTCTCTTTCTGTTTTTTCATTGTTAGTATACAGGAATGCAAGGGATTTCTGTGTGTTAATTTTATATCCTGCAACTTTAGTATATTCACTGATTAGCTCTAGTAATTTTCTGGAAGAGTCTTTAGGGTTTTCTATGTAGAGGATCATGTCATCTGCAAACAGTGAGAGTTTCACTTCTTCTTTTCCTATCTGGATTCCTTTTACTTCTTTTTCTGCTTTGATTGCTGTGGCCAAAATTTCCAACACTATGTTGAATAGTAGTGGTGAGAGTGGGCACCCTTGTCTTGTTCCTGATTTCAGGGGAAATGCCTTCAATTTTTCACCATTGAGGGTGATGCTTGCTGTGGGTTTGTCATATATAGCTTTAACAAAGGTCAAACACAAAGAACAAATTAAAAGCAGCAAGGAAGAAACAACAAATAACACACAAAGGGATTCCCATAAGGATAACAGCTGATCTATCAATAGAAACCCTCCAGGCCAGAAGGGAATGGCAGGACGTACTGAAAGTAATGAAAGAGAATAACCTACAACCTAGATTACTGTATCCAGCAAGGATCTCATTCAGATATGAAGGAGAATTCAAAAGCTTTACAGATAAGCAAAAGCTGAGAGAATTCAGCACCACCAAACCAGCTCTTCAACAAATGCTAAAGGATCTTCTCTAGACAGGAAATGCAGAAAGGTTGTATAAACGTGAACCCAAAACAACAAAGTAAATGGCAGCGGGACCACACCTATCAATAATTACCTTAAATGTAAATGGGTTGAATGCCCCAACCAAAAGACAAAGATTGGCTGAATGGATACAAAAACAAGACCCCTGTATATGCTGTCTACAAGAGACCCACCTCAAAACAAGAGACACATACAGACTAAAAGTGAAGGGCTGGAAAAAAATATTTCACGCAAACGGAGACCAAAAGGAAGCAGGAGTCGCAATACTCATATCAGATAAAATAGACTTTCAAATAAAGAATGTGAAAAGAGACAAAGAAGGACACTACATAATGATCAAAGGATCAATCCAAGAAGAAGATATAACAATTATAAATATATATGCACCCAACATAGGAGCACCGCAATATGTACGGCAAACACTAACGAGTATGAAAGAGGAAATTAATAGTAACACAATAATAGTGGGAGACTTTAATACCCCACTCACAACTATGGATAGATCAACTAAACAGAAAATTAACAAGGAAACACAAACCTTAAATGACACAATGGACCAGCTAGACCTAATTGATATCTATAGGACATTTCACCCCAAAACAATCAACTTCACCTTTTTCTCAAGTGCACACGGAAGCTTCTCCAGAATAGATCACATCCTGGGCCATAAATCTGGTCCTGGAAAATTCAAAAAAATTGAAATCATTCCAGTCATCTTTTCTGACCACAGTGCAGTAAGATTAGATCTCAATTACAGGAAAAAAATTGTTAAAAATTCAAACATATGGAGGCTAAATAACACGCTTCTGAATAACCAACAAATCATAGAAGAAATCAAAAAAGAAATCAAAATATGTATAGAAATGAATGAAAATGAAAACACAACAACCCAAAACCTATGGGACACTATAAAAGCAGTGCTAAGGGGAAGGTTCATAGCATTACAGGCTTACATCAAGAAACAAGAAAAAAGCCAAATAAATAACCTAACTCTACACCTAAAGCAATTAGAGAAGGAAGAAATGAAGAACCCCAGGGTTAGTAGAAGGAAAGAAATCTTAAAAATCAGGGCAGAAATAAATGCAAAAGAAACTAAAGAGACCATAGCAAAAATCAACAAAGCTAAAAGCTGGTTTTTTTAAAAAATAAACAAAATTGACAAACCATTAGCAAGACTCATTAAGAAACAAAGAGAGAAGAACCAAATTAACAAAATTAGAAATGAAAATGGAGAGATCACAACAGACAACACTGAAATACAAAGGATCATAAGAGACTACTACCAGCAGCTCTATACCAATAAAATGGACAACTTGGATGAAATGGACAAACTCTTAGAAAAGTATAACTTTCCAAAATTGAACCAGGAAGAAATAGAAGATCTTAACAGACCCATCACAAGCAAGGAAATCGAAACTGTCATCAAAAATCTTCCAGCAAACAAAAGCCCAGGACCAGATGGCTTCACAGCTAAATTCTACCAAAAATTTAGAGAAGAGCTAACACCTATCTTACTCAAACTCTTCCAGAAAATTGCGGATGAAGGTAAGCTTCCAAACTCATTCTATGAGGCCAGCATCACCCTAATTCCAAAACCAGACAAAGATGCCACAAAAAAAGAAAACTACAGGCCAATATCACTGATGAACATAGATGCAAAAATCCTTAACAAAATTCTAGCAAACAGAATCCAACAACATATTAAAACAATCATACACCATGACCAAGTGGGCTTTATCCCAGGAATGCAAGGATTCTTTAATATCCGCAAATCAATCAATGTGATACACCACATTAACAAATTGAAAGATAAAAACCATATGATTATCTCAATAGATGCAGAGAAAGCCTTTGACAAAATTCAACACTCATTTATGATTAAAACTCTCCAAAAAGCAGGAATAGAAGGAACATACCTCAACATAATAAAAGCTATATATGTATTACTTCTTATATTGAACTTATTTGCTCTATCCTATAGCATACACAAAACAGTCTCACAATGCCAATATTAGTACTAACAAAAAAAACTGCAAAATGAAGTTTAAGAGTTGTTTAGTTCATAGATTATGACCCACTAAAGAAGGACAAATTCCTATGTTCGAAGGTCAATTGAAATAAAATCTTTGTTTTTGGTTATGTTACCAATATTATAAACATTTAGGTCTCTTTTGTTTGTTTTCAATTTTAGGGCTTGACCTTTTTTCTGTTTGGTTTAATTTACTTTTTGAATATGTAAAATAACTACATGATTCGAAAGTCAAAACTACATTAAAAATACACTCAGATGAGTCCCCTCTCCACCCCTATCCCCTTATCCTAGTTTCCCCATCACCTTCTATGAATAAATATTTTCATTAGTTTCTGGTTAATCTTTCCAATGTTTCATTTTATTCAAAGGATAGCTACTATATACGTTGTTCTGCCCTTCACCTCACATAAAACATGTGATGATTATTCTATAGCAACACATAAAAATATTTGTTATATATATAACATGTATTATATAATGTACATTATACATATATGTACTATATATGTATAATGTAATTATAATTCTATAATGTACTGTATATATACATTATATATAATGTATACATAAATATATGTGTATAATGTTTACAGCTTCATAGTATTGCATTGTGTACCATAGCTTATTCAGCCCCCTACTATTGATAGTATTTGGGACATTTCTAGGATTTTTACCATTAAAAATAATGCCACAATGACTAACCTTCTGCACATATTATTTCGAGTTTGTGCAGATGTACTTTTAGTATGAGCACTGTGTGTGCGAGTGTACTCAGTTGTGTCCAATTCTTTGTGACCCTATGAACTGTATAGCCTGCCAGGCTCCTCTGTCCATGGAATTTTCCAGGCAAGAATACTGGAGTGGGTTGCCATTTCCTACTCCAGGGGATCTTCCCAACTCAGGGATCAAACTCCTGTCTCTCGTGTCTCCTGCATTGGCAGGCAGATTCTTACCACTGTGCCACTTTCAGGATGGATTTCTTAAAAATGTGATTGCTAGGTTAAAGGGTGAATGCATCTATTTGCAATTTTGGTAGATAATACAAAAGTCCCTATAAAATAGATAACTAATAACAACTTGCTCTACAGCACAGGGACCTCTTCTCAATACTCTGAAAATGACCTATATGGGAAAAGAATTTTTTTAAAAAAGAGTATATATATATATATATATATATATATAGCTGATTGCCATACAGCAGAAGCTAACATAACACTGTAAATCAGCTATACTCCAATAAAAAAGTTATGAAAAATAGGGAATTTCCCTCCTTAAGAGCTGTACATTCTACACTTTTCACCAGTAGCATGTGAATCTTTTTCCCTAAAGCTTTGGCAACAAATTGTTCTCTCAAATTTTAGGGTTTTTGCCAGCACAGCAAGAAATTCTATTCCAATGTAATGTAATTAGCTTTTCTTTTTTGAATGAGTTGAGTGTGTTTTACTATTTCAAGGGCCACTTGCATAAATCTTTTTAAACTATCGGTTTATGTCTTGTGCACATTTTTCTACTGGACTTATGTCTCTATTTTTAGGTCTTCCCTGTAGCTCAGATGGTAAAGAATCTGCCTGCAATGCGGGAGACCCAGGTTTGATCCCAGGGTCGGGAAGATCCTCTGGAGAAGGGAACGGCAATCCACTCCAATACTCTTGCCTGGAGAATCTCATGGACAGAGGAGCCTGGTGGGCTACAGTCTGTGGGACTGCAGAGAGTCAGACACAGCTAAGCAACTAAAACTACGCTATGTCTTTTTATTTCTAGAACACCTTTCTATATTAGGGAGATTAACTTTTTCTGTAGTAGAGTTGTGAATATTTTGTCCAGTGAATTCTTTGTTTTTGGTCTTACGGTATTTGGGCCATGAAATTTTTAAAAACTGTGTGTAAGGGAACTTATCATGTCTTTTTTTGATTCTAGATTTTGAGTCATATGAATGCTTTCCCCACTACCCGCATGGGTATATTATACAAAAATCTACACATTTTCTTCTATAACTTGTACAATTTCCATTTTTGTTATGTTTAATTAAGTGATCCATGTGGAGTTTATCTTGGCGTGCAGTATAAGCTATATATACAAGTTTATCTTTTTCCAAATGATACATAATTGTCTCAGCGACACTTATTTGAATCCATTTTTCATTATTTTGAAGCATATAATAATTTTATTACTGGATTGATGCCTAGACTTTATATCATGTTCCACTAGTGTCTATTTATATACCACCAGTTCTACATCCTTTCAAGTATGAAGGCTTTAGAGTGTTCTACACATCTAGTAAGACTGGCCCCTCCTCGGAATTGCTCTTCTTTTCAGGGTTTCCCTGGCAGTTCTTATTTATTTTTTCACATAAGCATAAGCATCAATTTTGCTAACTAAAAAACAAAATTGTGTTGAAATTTTTATTGAAATTACATTAAATTTACAAATTCCCTTAAGGTGTGTCTTTCATTGGCTTGAGTCCACTTTTGTGTCTTTGGGGAGTGTTATAAAATTTTTCTCACATATTTTTACATATGTCTTCTTAACTTCATTCCTACAAGTTTTGTAACTATGGTTGCTATTAAATGGGATGTGAATATTCTCTGCTATGGTGCCTTCTAACTGGCTAACTGGTTCTTCCCTGTTTCTATGAAGCTTACTGATTCTGTGAATTGCTTTTATATCCTGCTACCTTACTGAATCATCTTTTTGTTTGTAGTAGCTTTTCCATTTCATTTTCTAGACACATCATCAGATTATCTACAATTCTCATACATTTAATTGCTTTCTTTGTAACAAGGCTGTGGCAAATACCTTCAATACCATGTTTGATGTTATAGTAGTTGTGAATAGCCTCGTTTGGTTTTAGACATTAGTATGAATGCTGCTGGTGTTTTCCCATGAAAATAGTAAGATAAGCAAGAGATGAGCAAGATAAGCAGGAGTTGGTAAACAAGAGACTTTGTGATGTTAAGAAAACAGTCTTTTATTTCTCGTTTGAAAGTTATTTTTACTAGGAATACATCTTGAATTTTCTCAAATATTTTTCCAGCACTTTGGTGATAATTGCAAGATCTTTTCTTCATATATATAATAACATTTTAAAACATACTAATATATTTCCTAACATTGAACCACATTTATATTCCTAAAGCAGTTTACCCTTGGTCATGACATTCCATACTGTTTGATTCCATTTGGTAATGTTTTACTTAGGCTATTTGCATTGATATCCATAAATGAAATCAGTGTGTAGTTCTCCCTTTTGTACAATATTCATCAGATTCTGGTTCCAATGTTATATTTATTTATTTAAAGAATTTTTGAAGTTTGTCCTTCTGTGGTTTGGAATAGAACTGAGGTTATAAGTCTTTTACTCAAAAATATAGAGAACAAACCAGTGAGGAGAGGGAAGCTGGTAGAGACAAGATAGGGGTAGGAGATCAAGAGCTACTATGTATAAAATAAATAAGCTACAAGGAAATACTGTACAGCACAGGGAATATAGCAAATATAATCACTTTAAATGGAATATAATCTATGAAAATACTGAATCACAATGTTGTGCACTTGAATCTCATATAATATTGTAAATTAACTATTCTTCAATTAAAAATAAAATATAGGTCCTTAAAGGATCCCATTTTAACCCATCTTGGATACTTTTAGGAAGTTTTTAAAAAAATATTCTATCTAGTATTTTAATTGTTTTCAGAGAAATGACTGGTCTAAATAAGCTATTACTTCTTTTTCCTGAGAAAAACTCCCACCTGCCTTTACTGTATTTTACTACTTTTAATCTTTCACGAGTGTTCAGTTATTATCTCCTTTAAGAAGTCTCTGAACACCCCCAACCCTGGGGTTATGCTAAGCTGCCTCTTTTCTGGGCTTCTTCTGGACTTTGTTCCTTCTTGCAAAGCTACATTATATTGAAGTAATCTATTAATAGCATCATTATTTTCTGTGAGCCGAAATTTTCTTGCAGATGAGGATCCTGTATGGGCTCCAACTTTTTCACTTCTAGGGTCTAGTGTTAAACACAGTGGCTGACATACAGTAGGAGTCTCAGTAAGTATTTGATAAACTGATCTTTAAGCAGAGTCCCCCAACACCCCCATACACACACACCACACATAACCTGCTTATTCTTCAGTTCCTATCTTTGTAAACAGCTCCTCAATTCATTCATGAGCTCATAGCAAAACTCTAAGATTCATTCTTGGCAAGCTGTAACCCCTCCAATCTAGCTTGTAGTCAATCACCCACCAAGTTCTATCAATTCTGACCTTAAAATATTTCAAATGAACCCACTTCTCTCCCTTCCTGGGGCCAGTACTCTAGTTCAACTTCCCATCATTTCTTGCCTGCATCTCTTAATTATTCTTTTCTCTATCTTACTCCCTACTCTATCCCTTCTGTAATCCATTCTTCATCATAAAATCAAAGTAATTCTTTAGAAATACAGCTATGATCATGTCACTTGCACAAAATCTATCCATAGCTTCCTATTTTGGGGGGATAAAATTTAGAATCCTTCACATGTCCCACAAACCCTGCCTGATCTGGAGCATTTGCACCTTTCTAGCCTCAACTTGTGCCCCAGCCTGCTTATTCTGACCTCTCTCTTTTCTTCCAACTTCCTAAGCTCTTTCCCTCTTCAAAATCTTTGAATATTCTTTTCCATTTGCTGGAAGGCTCACTACCTACACCTCCTCCACACTTTTCATCTGGCTATATCCATCTATCTTCCAGGTCACAGGGGAGTTTTCCTTACTCTCCCTGTTTGGTTGAGGGCTTCTATTGAAAGTCATATTATCCTCCACACTTTTCCTCTATGTAACTTATCACTATTGTCATTATTTAGGCATTCAGGTGATTTTTTAACATTCATTTCCCACACTAAACTATAATTCCCATGGAGACAATGAACGTATTGACCTTATTTTCAGCTGTATCTTCAGCATCTATTATAACAAACAGCAGAGTAATAGGATTAAATAAGTATTTGTTGAATGAACGGATGAAGGAAGGAAGGAAGAGGGGAAAAAACCTATTAATTACTGAACTCAGTAAGAAGCCTGAAGGAACAAATGCTCTATTTGCCCTCCAGGGGGAGACATACTCCTACTAGAAGTAGCACAGGCCTGAAGACAGCACAAAAGTATGAGATCAACCATAACTTGTTTCTCAACCCCCTAAAACGGATTCAGAGAATCCAATCATTTCCTTGCTAAACGGACTCACCAGATCAGTCTGAACCACCCACCGAAACCAAGCAAGTGGGCACTTCCTCTGTTAATTTCCTTTCCCTGAAGGATCTTAAAAATTCTGCTAGTTTGTCTACTCCGGTCTTGGTTTGCTAGGAAATCTACCTGCGCACAATCTTGGAAAATCTTCTCCCTGGAGGAGAAAATGATAACCCACTCCAGTATTCTTGCTTGGGAAATCCTATGGACAGAGGAGCCTGGCGGGTTACAGTTCCTGGAGTCACTAAGAGTAGGACACCAATGAGTGACTAAACACAGCACATTTGTAATTTCAATATTATCATTAAAATTGTTACTTGTATTTTTACTATAGCATTGTTTTTCAAAATCCCTCAGGCAGTCTTTCTTTATAAAGTCTCAAAATTAGCAAAGTCATTCTGTTACTGGAAAATATTGGTGATCTGTAGGTTCAAAAAAATAATAAAATATTGATGAAAAGTTAATTTAAAAAACAGTGATTCATAAACTTCCCTAAGCCTTGGAGAAATTTAAAAGGAAAAAGGAGAAACAGAGTTTGAATACTGAGAGCACGTCTGCCTTTGAGCAATTCTGAAAGAAGTCCTTGTTTAATCCTGATGACATGTCTTGGGAAACTACCCCTGCTGCACATTAATGCTGTTCTTCTCCTCCCTGAACTACTTTCTCTAGGACAAGGTTTATAAAAAGTTTCACGAGGTTTACATTCTATCTCCCCAAACTTTTTTTTCTATTTTGAAAATCCTCTTTCAACTTTCCTTGTAAACGCACCACTGACTTCTTTCTCAAGATCAGGGACCAGTACATAGAGGCATTCTGCTACCCCAGGAATTGATAAATTGGTTCATCTCAGTTCAATTCTGTTTGCATTTATCCGCTACCTACTACATGTTTGGGGTTGTGCTGTGGGGAGAGGTGAATGCAGGAAACCTAACTGCCTGCGGTGGGGGTGCTTACAGTGTCACTGTGGGAACTAGACATTTGGTAACCTTGAAAAAATATAAAGATGACATAGATAAGGACCAATGTTTATATAGTTTACAAAACCACTTTTCACAAATATGATCTAAGTTTTGTAAAATTAACAGTTGGGGTAGGTGCTGTTACCCTCATTCTATTGTTAAGTCATCAATAAATTGAGGCTTAGGTGTGTAACTTGCTTAGACAAGTAAGGTAAATAGAGCTACTATTAGAACTGGAACCCTGGTCCCTATGGTATTTGCATGGATATTTCTTGTTTCTAAATTAAGGAATACACTATAAGTGATAACCCCCAAAATTAAAGAAATTCAAAATAGAGAAAATGCACTATTATACTAATGAAAGACAGCTATTTTCCCCAACTAGTCTGACCTTTGGATCTTACTTTTTCACTCTCCATTGTTAATTTTGACAGATCCCCTCTCTTTCCTTCACTCTTGGGGTCTCTCAAACTCCCTTTTGGTTCTTTTCCTTTGGTGATAGGAAAAAGCTTCTTTGGACAGAATCTCTTCTTACTTAACTCACCTTTCTCTAGGAAGGGTGTCAGGAAAACTTTGTCTCAACATTTGCCAAACGGCCCCTGAAAAAGGATGAGGCCTTTTTAGACAAAAGAGCTATTGATGAGTTCTGGCCAGAAGCCAGAAAACTGTTGTGAAAGGCTTCATGTTACCACTTAGAGAAGTTGCAGGGCAGAATTTCTCTCCTCCAGGAATTGTCACTCTAGAGGACTGCACTCAGAAGGAAAGGGTTTGAAGCCAGCTGGTGAAAAAAAGGAGTTTTTAACTCCAAAAAGAAACAGTACAAAAAGTTCACGGCTGTTAAGTTGCTGCAGTGCTCAAGGAGCAAGACACCCAGATCTGCAAGCTTGATGGCATCTATCCATGGACACTGGATACTGATGCATGTTGAACGGTGATAGCAGCAATCACTACAAGCAAAACATCATTATCAAATTTCAAGTTCAAGTATATGCCAAGGTCTGAAAATAGGAACACTAGTTGTACTGTCAGTCAACAACATCTAATGAACACTTTTTCAAAACACAACTAGAACTAGCAAAGGTGAGAAGAAAAAATAAAAGTCTTATGAGTGATACAAAATATTTTTTTAAAAAAACTCAGGGAATCACTTGTCTTCAAAGCATGAAGATCAGAAATAACAAACTGAAATTTATAGAGATGGAGTTGGGGTATTGATTGCAAGATTCATGGGATATTATCAAAATGCCAGTTTAATTTTTTTTAATTTTAAAAATTAATTTTTATTGACATTAGTTGATTTATAATGTTGCATTAGTTTCTGCTATACACCGAAGTGAATCAGCTATACATATACCAGTCTAATTTTTTCACTTTTGCTATCTTTTAAAAAGATTTTTTGGAGGGGATAATTTTCTCATGCTCCTAAATGAAAAATTGAGCAGATTCTCTGACTTTTTGGCTTATTCTTTAATAATGTACAGTATTTTAAGTAACAGCCACTTTAAGTTAAAAAAGAGAGAGAGTCGATTTAGTAATTAGAATGTTTCTAGTCCAAGATGGCAATCAAATCTTTCAGTCTTCATTCTAAGATGCTGTGTAAGCCCTCGTCCCCACCTCCCATGCAAGTCCTGCCTTCAGCTTTCTCCTCAACTTGCCTCGATCTCCACTAGCTAACTGCTGTTTGATCTGCTGTTTGAAAGTGGGAGGAGGCAGGACAGCTAAGGGGATAGGGCAGTTCTGTTTTGGCAGGATTGGTCTATACAATTGGGTCTGATAGATGGGTGTTTTTGTGCTTTTAGAGGTTCTTTGGAGATTCCCATCATTAGAGACCTCTTCCTTGAGTGCCTTTGGTCTAGACAGACATTAAGTGTTTGCCTACAACAACCTCTGTAGATTCTAGGATTCCTGTGTTCATCTCTAGCTTCTGGTCACTGGGTACCTCTACACCTCTAGTCAAGTCTTTTGAATGGGCCAACAGGGCTAATGCTGACTGTCCTCTGTGTGGCCCACATCAAGTCCAAGAAAACGTGTGCACATTTGTCATCCCTACCTAATCTGGGAGTGCTGGTGAATCCCAGGGCAGTCACCACTAGTTTATGGCCACTGCCTTCTTTAATTTATATGCAAGAGTCAGTGCAATTCTCTGTGTTTTACAACTATGAAAAACAATTCCCAGACTCTTGGGTTCCACAGAGCCCCTCTTTAGGCTTGAGAAGATGTAGCACTAGCACTACCTCATTCCGGGTGCAATGCGAGCAGGATCTGAACAAAACAAACACAAGAAGCCTCTCCACAGACCCTCTCTCTGCTGTCTTGATCTGACCACAAAGGAGAACTGTTCTTCAACATCAACTTTGTACATAAAATTTTGGTTGAAATATAGTGATCTTTAATTGCCACTGACTGTTCTCAATCCTTGATAATAAGGAAATATGTTTCTCCATCTCTGTCCCACCTGCATTGCTGAGCTCAGAGCCTGGAACAAAGTAGGTGCCCAATAAATGTTTGCTGAATATATGAATGAAAGGGTCTGAAACCACCTTTGATTTTTCAGTGGATTCTCAGAGACTCTATAAGATAGAGTCTTTTATACATGTATTTTATACATCTATAAAATAATACATATGGATGGGTTATTTTTCACTCCCTGGCAGACTAAGCATCCCTAATTCATACGATGCTGGGTGTTTCCCAGAATCTGTATACTTTAGCATTTAGCAACCAAGAAATTTTAATGAATGAGATAATGATCAGGTAAAATTTTCATCTTTTTTTCAAGGAAGAAATGGATACATAAATGAGATAGTTCAGGTTTTTAGAAAACTTATGGGATGTCAAGTCAAACCTCAGAAAAGATTTCTCCTAAAGCTGTGGGTACTATGGATATTGTTTGAGTGGTTTATTTCAAAACCCTCAATTCAGTTCAGTTCAGTCGCTTAGTCGTGTCCGACTCTTTGCAACCCCATGAATCGCAGCATGCCAGGCCTCCCTGTCCATCATCAAAACCCTAGATCTGGACAAAACAACAAAGAACACAAAAAATAGATTTAAAATATCTAGCAAAAATGTTAATGTGTACTGGCAGATGGGCACTGTCTTACTTGTAAGGTGCTTTTAGAGGTTCTTAAACATAGGTAATGATATAAAGAGTTCATCATTCTATTCGACTTAGCTTTTGTGTATGCTTGAACATCTTCCTAATACAAATAACATTTAAAAATGAAAGCTTGGAAACAGCAGGCTTTACCCTGTTTTGGAAAGTAGGTAACATTATTTTTTTAAAAAAAGACAAAAATGGAACAGAAACTATATAGATTTTACCATCTTATAATTAAGCTTTCATGGGTCCTATTAATACCCACCTGCCAATGCAGAAGACATAAGAGACTCAGGTTTGATCTCTGGGTTGGGAAGATCCCCTGGAGGAGGGCATGGCAACATACTTCAGTATTCTCACCTGGAGAATCTCCATGGACAGAGGAGCCTGGTGAGCTACAGTCCATGCTAAGTCGCTTCAGTCGTGTCCAACTCTTTGCGACCCCATGGACTGCAGTGCTCCAGGCTCCTCTGTCCATGGGACTCTCCAGGCAAAAATATTGGAGTGAGTTTCCATTTCCTTCTCCAGGGCTACAGTCCATATGGTCGCAAAGAGTCAGACATAACTGAGCAACTTAGCACACATGATAGCCATGAGGCTGTTCTTATATGGGCTAAGGGGTAAAAATTTGGAAGCAGGATCTTTTTTTTTTTTTTTGCTTAGGAATTAGGCAGCTTCAGAACTTATAGAAATAAAAGGATATTTAGAGGTTATTTCTGCCAATGCTCTTACTTTTCAAATTAGAAAACTGATACCCAAACAAATGGAATGAAATAACTATGAGTCTTAGAACCAGGACACAGACCTAGGTCTTCTGTACTCCAGCTTCTCTTCCTACCACCCTGGTTGGCACATAACTTTGAACAAGAGCTGCCAAAGCATAGAACCTTTGAAAAGGGATGGATCCCACCCTTCAGAAGCAGTACTTTCATTTGTTGGGTCCATTTTTGCTGTGAACAGGTGGGGACCTTCTCCTTTTGTGCACTGGCTTCTCTGAAAAAGAATGGTGGACCTCCTAGGGCTAGATTCAATAAGATATGAAGGCCTGAACGGTAGGATAGTTACGTGGCTTGTGCTCTACTTGAGAAAGGTATGGGTGGTGCTGTGGAGAGTATCACCTTCCTGGATCCCGAGAGAGAAGCCTAACAAGCCTGGGCTCACAGCATCATGGAATGGAGTGTATTACACCTCTGCTTCTTACCTCAGTAATTCCTCAGCCAAATAGGACTGAAAGGAGTTCAAGGTAGAATACGCCATTGGGATAGTCATGTCAGTCAACACAGTTCTGGACACAGGGAAGGGAGTTTAAGAGCTTAAACAAGACATGTATCTGTAGGTGGATGGACTTTTCCTGAGACATTGCCTGCTGGTGGAAGGATAGGTTCACAGAATGAACTCCCCCATTTTGGGTCAGCACCAACATAGGTATCTCTTGCCCCTGTGTTTGGAGGCTAAACCTTCCTAGGGCCTGGTTTGATCTCATTGCAGTCCAAGGGACTCTCAAGAGTCCTCTCCAACACCACAGTTCAAAAGCACTGATTCTTTGGTGCTCAGCTTTCTTTATAGTCCAACTCTCACATCCATACATGACAACTGGAAAAACCATAGCTTTGACTAGACAGACCTTTGTCAGCAAGGTAATGTCTCTGCTTTTTAATATGCTGTTTAGGTTGGTCATAACTTTCCTTCCAAGGAGCAAGCGTCTTTTAATTCCATGGCTGCAGTCACCATCTGCAGTGATTTTGGAGTCCAAGAAAATAAAGTCTGTCACTGTTTCCATTGTTTTCCCATCTATTTGCCATGAAGTGATTAGACTGGATGCCATGATCTTAGTTTTTTGAATGTTGAGTTTTAAGCCAGCTTTTTCACTCTCCTCTTTCACTTTCATCAAGAGGCTCTTTAGTTCTTCTTTGCTTTCTTGCCATAGGGTGGTGTCATCTGCATATCTGAGATTATTGATATTTCTCCCAGCAATCTTAACTCCAGCTTGTGTTTCATCCAGTCCAGCATTTCTCATGATGTACTCTGCAAAGAAGTTAAATAAGCAGGGTGACAATATACAGCCTTGGCGTACTCCTTTTCCAATTTGGAACCAGTCTGTTGTTCCATGTCCAGTTCTAACTGTTGCTTCTTGACCTGCATACAGATTTCTCAGGAGGCAGGTAATATGGTCTTGTATTCCCATCTCTAGAAGAATTTTCCACAGTTTGTTGTGATCCACACAGTCAAATGATTTGGCGTAGTCAATAAAACAGAAGTTGATGTTTTTCTGGAACTCTCTTGCTTTTTCGATGATCCAATGGATGTTGGCAATTTGATCTCTGCTTCCTCTGCCTTTTCTAAATCCAGCTTGAACATCTGGAAGTTCGCGCTTCACATACTGTTAAAGCCGGGCTTGGAGAATTTTGAGCATTACTTTCCTAGAGTGCAATTGTGCAGTAGTTTGAACATTCTTTGGCAATGCCTTTCTTTGAGATTAGAAAGAAAACTGACCTTTTTCAGTCCTGTGGCCACTGCTGAATTTTCCAAATTTGCTGGCATATTGAGTGAAGCACTTTAACAGCATCATCTTTTAGGATTTGCAATAGCTCAACTGGAATTCCATCACCTCCACTAGCTTTGTTTTTAGTGATGCTTCCTAAGGCCCACTTGACTTCGCATTCCAGGGTGTTTGGCTCTAGGTGAGTGATCACACCATTGTGGTTATCAGGGTCATGAAGATCTTTTTTGTATAGTTCTTCTGTGTATTCTTGCCACCTCTTCTTAATATCTTCTGCTTCTGTTAGGTCCATCCCATTTCTGTCCTTTATCGAACCCATCTTTGCATGAAATGTTTCCTTGGTATCTTCAATTTTCTTGAAGAGAATTCTAGTCTTTTCCATTGTATTGTTTTCCTCTGGTCTTCACATAATCTCATTCAATTTCCTTGAAACTTTCTCAAGTAAACATATGAATTAAAAACAATGTAGTTAATACCTGGCTACAGTTTCAAGTCAATTCCCCAGACTCACTCCCAATCAGTGGAGAAGGAAATGGCAACCCACTCCAGTATTCTTGCCTGGGAAATCCTATGAACAGAGGAGCTTGGCAGGCTACAGTCCATGGAGTTGCAAGAGTTGGAGACCATATAGCAACAAAACCACCACCACCCCCAATCAGAGGGCTACCCCTAAACCCCTCTTCCACAGGGTTGCCAATAACCAAGTATTCCCTGGTGGCTCAACTGGTAAAGAATCCGCCTGCAATGCAGGAGACATACCTAGACACCAGTTTGATCCCCAGGTAGAGAAGATCCCCTGGAGGAGGGCATGGCAACCCGCTCTAATATTCTTGCCTGGAGCAGACAGGACTGAAGCAACTTATGAGGCATGCCAATGACCAAAGCAGCCTTTAGTCCCAGAGTCTGGAATTGGTGGCTTGAAAATTGAACACTGCCTGTTGTTTCTAGAATTTTTCTTTAAAACAAATATTGCCAACATTTGCAATTCACATTTTTAAAATCTAGGTTTCATCTCCTTTTGAAAAACTGAACTATCTCACCATAGCAGAGTGGTAGGAGGTGGGGGACACATTTCAGCCCAGAAAAATTCTTTTTGAGTTTGAAACTCAGAAGCCTCGCTGAACCTTTCCAGTTCGCCATTTCTTCACCGATAAACAGAATTTTCTGGGCCCTGCTTCACTCTCAACTGGTAAAGTACTGTTTCTCTGAGCAAGCTTTGGGGAGTGGCTGAAGGCTAGATATAGCACTTAGTCAACCTGTGTGGGCTGCTTCACTCTATGCATGGACCACTACGTGCCACTTGCTTCAAAATGTTTATGTTTTGCACGGAAAATTCTTCACTCGGAGGTGTCAGCATCTCTGGTTGGGGAAGGTTAATGTTAAGCATGTACATGTTTTTTCAGCCCTCAACATTTGGACTAGTACTCCTCTTGAGTGCTTGTTTATCTTTAATACAGTTTCTTTGAGAGAGAGTGGACAATGCTCGGAGAAGCATAAATACGTTCCAACATTTTATGAAAAATGATGTTAGTCTCTTATTTGCCAAAGACACTTCTCACTAACAGCTTAGTCTCCAAACCAACAGAATCAGTGTCGCGAGTTTGGGAATAATCTGGAAAAGGGGTGTTCAGGTCCGATTATCAGATGGGGACAGTGGGAGGCAGCGGAGGATTCGGATAAATTCATTGCAAGCCTGGTCCACGTAGGCACAACACCCGCCAGACTCGGGCCAACAGCCGGCAGCTGATGAGCTCTTTGCCCATCATCGCCACGGACCGAGCCCCGCAGGTGCAGCCCAAAGCTCCACATTGCGCCTGCGCAAAAGCCTTGGCCGGTGCTAGAAAGTAAACTGAGTAAGCCACGGTTAGGCGGAAGCGGCTTCGCAAGTCTGCGCAGGCGCGTTCCGCCTTCGGACGGTGGTCGGTGCGCAGGCGCGCACCCCAGTCGCCCAACCTGTAAACAGAGCAGCCCTCGGGAGACAACTTCTGCTTCCGGGTCACGCCTTGACAGCCGCTTTCACCACCCAGGTCAGCCCCACGGTTTGGTGAGTGTCGCCCCGCTGCAGGAATGTCTGCAGTCAGGTTTCCTAACCTCGGGCACCACGCCCAGTAACACTTCCACTCCCCGCTCGCGCTCTGCCAGCCCTCGAGGCTGGGATTTCGTCCCGGGCCTTAAGGAGATCGGGGCGGGGATTGGTTCGCCTTTGGGGCTCCCCGGCAGATTTATTGACCCCATTTAAGTACCGGCCCCGCGAGACCTGCTGGGATTGCTGTGGTCTTTGCGGAGCCCGTGCAGAAAGTGACACCACACGTCTTCGCCCTCCGCCCCTTAGACTCGGCTAGACCTAGCTGCCGCGAGCCCTCTCTGCTGGTGCGGTGGGGCGGGGGCGCGCCTGGCCGGGTCGCAGGCCTCCCAGCCCGTGGGCGAAAGCCCGGCCGCCCTAGCACCAGAGCTGCTAAATGTCGCCTCTCCCCTCTTTTGCTGCTAGCTTCGCATTAAGAAAAACCCTTTGGTGTTTTCTTCGGATCCGAAGTGGAAGAAAATGGGAGAGAGGGAGCTTTCTGCTCCAGCAGAGGAAAGGGGGCACATAGGGTCAAACCGTGCAGAGGCTGCTGCCTGGCTATATGTCGAGTCTAGATTTCGTGATTCTTCCGGACAGTGAATGTTGTCAATGTGCCCCGAAGTTTCACTCTTCAGCAGGAGCTTTGAGGCAGCCGCAGAGGACTAGTGGTCGTATTCTGAGTTAGGATTTCTTAGCCTGGAGTCCAAGAGAGCTCCGAAAACGATTGCAAGGGTCTAGTTTTTTCTCTTTTTTTTTTTTTTTTTTTTCAGATTATCATGACCCAGAAATGGTTAACAGAACCACTTCGGGCTAAGCCTTCCACTTTGGATGCTCTGTTTGTTCTTGGAATTGCTCACTTAAAATGTATCTGTACCTTTTCCCCTTTTTCCTTGCAACAGAGAAGTGTAAGATACAGACCCTTGTCTCTGAGGAGTTTCATGGCTGTTGCAAAGATTAAAACGTATTCCAAGTCTAAGCTATTTGGAAAATATCAGAGAGGCATATAAACAAGTGTGTAAGCTTATTTATTAAGAATAAATAAGCTTTGTTCTTAATAAAGTAGGGAGAATATCCTAATTTGAATCACTGATACCTATGAATTGATTTTTAACTTCCATTAATTAATGCTATATATATTTTAGACAGATAAATGGCTACCCGGTAGCAAGATGGAAGAGCTTATAGTATTATTACATAATGTATAAGGGAAGAGTCCGTCACAAAAGTTACATAGTATGAAATGACCAAAATAATTTTAGTGTTTTTCCCTTAGTAATCATCATATGCATAAGATGTCTAATTACTGCAAGTCTTAAATTTTTCTAGGGTCCTAAGTAATAAGCTTTACATTGACACAACAAATATTTATTGAGAACCTGTGGTGTGCCAGGCACTATTAAAAATAATGCTGTATTTACCAGCAAGGAGCTTATGGTTTGACAGGATCATGGATTCCTAAATGGTTACACCTAGTGAGCACACCATGTTTTCTTTACAGTTTTTGATATATGCTTTTTCATAGAAATGATCCGCCTTCTTTGCTGTAATCTTAAATGTTCCCCAACTGGTATATGGCTCTTAGATAGCCAAAACTTTTTATCATAGTTGAATTTAAGTATTGTTTTGATTGTGTTGTGTTAGTCACTCAATTGTGTCTCTTTACGACTCCATGGACTGTAGCCCACCAGGTCCATGGAATTCTCTAGGTAAGAATACTGGAGTGGGTTGCCGCTCCCTTCTCCAGGGGATCTTCCAGACCCGCAGATTCTTTATTGTCTGAGCCAATATTGCATTATTTTCTTCTTCCAACACAGAACTCAGGGCTACTTCTCGGTTGTCACAAATGGCCTATTAAATTTTTAAATTAATTTTTCACTCTTAAATCTGCTTGTTTTCCTGCAACTGCAAACATATATCATTAGTCAGAACTTTTCAACTTTTTTCCTAATTTTATATAGAGGACTCCAGAGTAATTATACTTTGGCGTTCCTTTCTTATTTTAGAATTTCACCTCAAAAACTTCTCATTTTTTTTCTTTGCTGAAGACATTTTAAACTGTTTCACAGATGGCTTGTCATCATTAACATAAATGCATCTGTTCTGTTTCTTCTCACAGGTAATAATCACTCCTATACCCTTTAGTCAATCAACCAGTATTTATTAAATACCTACTTTCTGTGAGACTCTGTGGCTGGCCTGAGATGGTCTAAAAAAGTAGAAGACAAGAACCTTGCCTCCCAATTGATTACAGTTTAGATGGACAAACAGTATGACCATAACTGTACTGCAAGGTCAAATGTAACAAGTAACCTAAAGGGGTGCTGATAATAAAGAGCACCTAATTCAGAGCAGGAAAACAGACGTTTTGTGAAATCCTTCGCCTTTCCAGGGATCCCTTTTCTGGCTTGGTCTTTTTTAAACCAGAAAGAGCTCCATGGGCAGCTTGGAGCCTTTGGGGAAGTCCTGTGCTAGACGAGGTCAGAGAGTAGAGCCAGGGTTCCCAGGGTCAGAACCCTTCCATCCAGTTTACCCAGCTCCCTCAGCAACTATCATATTCTCCTTCTTGTGATTAGGAAAAATGGTATTAATGAGTCATTGACTCTTTGAAATCTGGTTTTAGTAGTGGGAAGGCCTTGGAGAACCTCTAACCCTAAGGACAGGTGTGCTCAGTGGTATTGTGTATGCCTAAAACATCTTTGTTTCAGGCAGTTTGGAGCATGTGAACGTACTCGGAGCCTTGATGAGTTCCAGTATGTGGTATATTATGCAGAGCATTCAGAGCAAATACTCTCTCTCAGAGCGCTTAATCCGAACAATCGCTGCCATTCGCTCCTTCCCACACGACAATGTAGAGGACCTCATCAGAGGGGTGAGTGTGCTGGGCTGACGCAGGAGTCCTTGGGAGGTGAGGTGGGAAGGTTCCTGGGGAATCCTGATGAATTACAGGTTTTCACCTCTGACTCACCACAAGATGACAGGGAGTTTTTACAGTTTTTACAATATTCTAAAATGTATTCACTTGACCATTAACATATGTTTTGCTTCTCTTCCCTTCTGCCTTTCACTTTGTGCAAATGATATTTTTCTTTGGGAATTATGTTCTAGATAACCCTAGTTTTGTGCTGTGTGTAAAATCTCTGTCTGGGTATGGTGCATGTGGGATTCAGCAAGCTCAAACTCTTCTACTCATGTTGTACTAAGGGAGGAAGGTGGCAAGCAAAAGCATTAGTGGTTTTCAAACCTTTGTAGTTTATAATAATAATTACATGGAGAGATATCACTGGCCTTCTATCCTAACTACAGCTACCACTTACAGTTTTATAGAGATTATCAGTCCCTAAAATGCATGGTAATTTTTGACTTACGGAAACACTTTAACTGTCTGCTGTCTAACCAGTACCATTCTGTACTTCTGTTAAATGGCTAGTATCCTGGAAGGGCGTTGATGCTTTTCTGTATATTATTCCTGTTGAAGAGAAGTTACAGGGTAATTTTTTTTTTATCTCTAGAGAATGCATCCAGATGGCTACTTCTGTACATTCTTTTGAACAACTCTAGAATCCCATTTACAGCTTAGAGCTCTGTAGCTGCTTCAGAGTTGTGTGGCACAGCTGTGAGAAGAAAAGTCAGACAGCATTAGCTTGTTCTCAGCAAAAGTGGTGTCAGAAGACTCAGCAGTAGAAACTTTGTCACATTCTAATTCCAGCTCTGCTGCTGAGTCATTCTGTGACTTTGGTCGGACCATGGTGTCTCCAGCTCCTTCATCAGATGTGAAACAGAAGTACCAGTGGGGGCTAGGTGGCAGAGAATGCTGATACCAAGGGGCCACTTAGTTTATAGGTATATGCTATATATGTTTATAAACAAAGACATAACATTAAGAAGACGTTACTGTTAGTGACGGTCATCTGTCAGATGGCAAGAAGAGCATGCCAGTTCTGGCTTCTGTCAGAAAGACACATTCCTGACTTTTCCAGCTTTCCTGCCTGGTAATAAGGTTCCACTACTTTTACATACAAGGTTATGTCCTTAGTGATGTCCATCCCCATGGCCATCTTTCAGGCTAGCTTGTGGAGAAACTTAATGACTTCATCTAAGGCATCGACAGTTCCTTTTATTCATCTTCAGTGTATTCTCTTGGCTTGGATATTGGCATTGTAATTTCATTTAATTAATAGGAATAGGCACTGGGGCTGGTAATACATTTACAATACAGTCAGAGTTAGACCCCGTCCCCACCGCCACCCCCACCCCCGACACTGACTGAGTCTTGTCCTGTGTGGTGAGCTGTAGCCGAGCACACCAGCTGAAGTTGCCTTTGTCCACAGGGAGCAGACGTGAACTGTACCCACGGCACGCTGAAGCCCTTGCACTGTGCCTGCATGGTGTCCGATGCGGACTGTGTGGAGTTACTGCTGGAAAAGGGAGCTGAGGTAATGTTTTTTAATGCTGTCACATCAGTGATTCACTAAAACTTGGGCTTCACACTTCCTTAAAGTGTTTTGTCTCTTCTCCTCTCTCTTCCCACCTTCTTGCTCCCACCTTCTAGGTAACTTTAGTGTGGCCAATATTCAAACAAAATGTAATGGTAAATCATCCAAAGTACTTCACTCCGTTGCCTTTCTTTCATACACCGACCATGGCTCTGGGAAGAGGGAGTTTTTATCTCCCCTTAATCTCCCTGCCTGCCTTCTGGGGTTGTTTATATTTCTACTTAATCCTCTTTTGACTGTTCAGTCCCCTCAACCCTGATTCAATCTAAACCACTTGAGACCTGCCACCAGCGTGCACTTCTCACGTGTCTATTATTGGAAAATAAGTCAGTGGGTCAGTCCCTTCCTCGGGATTGAGTTACTTATGCTCTTTCTGCCCATTCATTTTTTTCTGTTTTACCATTATCTTGTTATCTTCTTTCTAATGTATCTTAACATAAAAAAAAAAATAGATTAACTTTTATTGGCATTAGCAAGAAGCAGCATAGTATAATGAATGAATAGAGAGTCTGGACCCAGACTTCATGGATTTGAATTCCAGCTCTGTCACTTCCAGCTTTGTGATCTTCAACAGGTTACTTAACCTTTCTTTGCATCAGCTTCCCCATCTGTAAAATGAGGGTGATAAATGGTGTGTTCTTCATAAGGGTGAAACTGTTTAGAACACTGGCATGTAGTAATTATTATACTCACTAAGTGCCTGTTAAATAAATAAAGTAGCAGTTTTGACAACTTTCGTGGCATCTTCAGGGTGCACAGGTTGAGGCAGTCATTTGAATCAAAGATGCCATGAAGCAGGTATGCAGGCCCCAGACATGCTGGTGGGTAAGCCTGTTCTAGCCCCCAGCATCCCCACTTCCACACAGTCATGCTGTTCTCTGCCTGTCGTGAACTATCCTGTAACTTTCGTGAGTGACCCTGAAGTGAAAGCCAGTGATTAATAGCAGTGAGACTATCCCCGGGGTGAGGGGGCAGTTTTTAGCTAATAGAAGATTGAACTCAGTTAAATATTTCAAGGGTGGTTTTTTTTTTAAGTGCATTTTATGGGGGAGAAAATTCGCTATTTAAACCTAGGATGTAAATTAAATCTTTGTAGCCTCCAAATATTATAGGAGATGCTGAGTTTAGCAAGCCAGCGGCTTTTCAGCATCGGAGGATTTGTGCTCTTTCCACGGCATGTTTTCCTCCAGGTTCTCTCATGACCCCACAACATATGTTTGCAGGGGGCTGACTTGGATGAATAGTTCTGAGCTGCTCTGTGTGGTTAAAACACACAGCAGAGCTACATGGGCAGAACCTTGACTTCATTATTTTTCAGTCTGGTTGCCATTAGCCACAGGATACAGAGTGAGTCAGGATACGTAGAATAATCCAGAACCTTTACTCTGACCAATATGTTCAAGCTGCCTTCCAATAAATGTCTTTCAGAGTAGTTACAAGGACTTAGACTTCTGTTTCTTCCCCCTTACTGTGTGGTAGAGGTCCTAGGGAACATTAAATAAGAATGTGGCAGCAAAACCCTAGATGATGCAGGCCAGCTAAGCAATGGACATAATAGAGTGTTGGTTGTTTGGGGACTATTGTTTTCCTACTTGCTTCTTAGCTCCATCCTGATCACAGCTCCCTGGGAATTGCTTGTTGACCTGCATGTTCAGAAAATTACATAGCAAAGACAGTGGATAGGCACATGCAAGCCTCTTTGCCCGCCCATCGTCCATACACTGTAATATAGTCACTCCCTCTTCACAGGTGAATGCCCTGGATGGTTACAACCGAACAGCCCTCCACTATGCAGCCGAGAAAGATGAGGCTTGTGTGGAGGTCCTGTTGGAGTATGGTGCAAACCCCAATGCACTGGACGGTAACCGAGACACCCCACTTCACTGGGCAGCCTTTAAGAACAATGCTGAGTGTGTGCGGGCCCTCCTAGAGAGCGGGGCCTCTGTCAACGCCCTGGATTACAACAATGACACGCCGCTCAGCTGGGCTGCCATGAAGGGAAATCTTGAGAGCGTCAGCATCCTTCTTGATTATGGTGCAGAGGTCAGAGTCATCAACCTAAAAGGCCAGACGCCCATCTCCCGCCTGGTGGCTCTGCTGGTCAGGGGACTTGGGACAGAGAAAGAGGACTCTTGCTTTGAGCTCCTCCACAGAGCTGTCGGACACTTTGAATTGAGGAAAAACGGCACCATGCCACGAGAAGTAGCCAAAGACCAGCAGCTGTGTGAAAAGCTGACTGTTCTGTGCTCAGCCCCCGGGACCCTCAAAACACTCTCTCGCTATGCTGTGCGCCGGAGCCTGGGACTCCAGTATCTGCCGGATGCCGTCAAGGGCCTTCCTCTGCCAGCTTCTCTAAAGGAATACCTGTTGCTTGTAGAATAGCCTGGAGGAGACCTCGGGCCGGCAACTCTGCATAAGGTTTTGCCCTGCAGCACCGTCTGTCTTGGAAAACAGGGAAAGCAGTTGTTCCTGTTGGTGGTTTATATTTCAAGGCAACATGTCACAACAGTAACCTTCACATCACCTCCCCTCCCCAAACCAAGCAAACAAACAAAAAAATGTCTCTCACTTTTGTTTCTGTTTCTTGCTTACTGGGCCTTTTATATTGCACCCTGCAAAGAAAGAGGTCTCCCCAACCCTCATTAGGGAAAGAAATCAACAGTGAGACTGTATTTCTCTGGGGAGATGAAGAGTATTTATAGCATGTGCATTTAGTTTGCCTTTGGGAACATGATTAACTTTCGGAAGAATCCCTCTAGAAACATTTTAATTGATCTGCGAAGAAGTTTAAGAAAACTCCAGGTAACAGCTGCCGCCCAAAGATGAAGATACTACCACCTCAGATGGTGCACAGGTTCAGAACTGGGCCGGATGTCCCTAGAATCATCCCTGGGCATTCAAAAGGGACTGGCCCCTTCTTTCTCACCACTGAAGGGAAGGGAGTTTTTGCTGCTTTTCCATGAGTGTGCCCAAGGCTTACAGTAGTTCAGCAATGTTATTTTAGAAAGATTATCTTGCTGCTTTCCATGCAGTAGAAGAGATAGGAGGTTCTAAGCAGTCCTAAGAACTTTTCTTTGAATGCAGTTTTCTCTTCCTAACAGCCAGTTTGTGCTAGTGGGCTTGGCAGGCTCTTCCTGCACCCACCATTGAGGGAGGTGTCTGCTGTAGCAGGGGAGGACATGAGCTGGGCTGCCTTTTCTCATGGGTCTTTCATTCACTCTGCTAAGAGTTTGGAGTTTGTTTTCAGTTGTTTTGGAAACTTTGCTTTTTACTGATCTACACGAAAAGACATTGGTGGTGTGGGTGGAGTTGGGGAGTGGGGGAAGAGCACTTATAAGAGCTTTCTCTGAGATGACCCACCTACCCAAAAGAGATCTGTTTTAGTGAACAACACTTAGTCTAAGTACTCTTCCTCTTCATGTTCCTAAGCTAGATCAAGTTGTTGATTCTAGATGACCTTATGCAATGTGAAAGACTTTTTTTTTTTAACTGATTGGGAACTATAAATAAAAAATGAACAGAATCTGCTGACACAGCTAATTTGAAAAAGTATGTCTGCTTTTGTCCTTTTGTTATTGGTGTTTTTTGCTCACGTAAGGAAAAAAAAGGAAATAAAAAGGTCTAAAAGCAAGTTTGGAAATTTCTGCTCTTCCTACTTTTCTCTACATTATCGCCCTGAGCCCCAGTGTCCTCATCTCTGAGGCTGTCACACCACCTGTATGAGCTGTTTTGAAGAATCACCGATAATGGTGCTTGATATTTATTAATTTCTGTTCCCCTTAAAGAACTGTACAGAGAACATTTGGCTGCTTTAATTAATGTTGGACTCTGACAAGACTTCTCAGTCATTTTTTAGAACTGTTTCTAGGGGGTAGCAGTTATACTTTGGACAGCCAGCAAAAGTGAAGTACTAGATAGTCCTTTCCTCTGTTCCTTGAAAAACCCTAAACCTCCTTCCTGCTTCAACAAGCAAGTGAGGAAGCTGTGTTAGTGGGAGAGATATGTATGCTTGTGCCAAGAGCCAGGATCTGATTCTTGGAGACTAATCTCAAACCTCTCATTGACAGGGCAGCAGCTCAGGGCACAGTATGTAGACCCAGTCCTGAGGACCAACTGTATTACATGGGCACTTGCTAATGAGGAAGCGTAGAACAGAAAACAGACTGAGCTGAACGAGAACTCATGGTTTTCCAAAGCAGTATTTCAACCAACCCACCAAACTAGGTCCAGAATTGAATGTCTCTGTTTTCCAGGCATTCAAAATGTACATGTCACCCCACCGGGATGGAGTCTGGCTTTCATCCAGGAAGGAGCACAGAGGGGAAAGTTGAGAAGGAAGAACCCTGGATTGTCAGAGTAGAGATTAGTGAATGGCTGGAAAAAAAGCAAAGTTGGGTAATGGGTGTATGATGAAGAGGTAAAACATAACTTTATGCTTAGGGAAGATGGGAGTGCCCTTGGCTACAGAGGATGCAGGAGGGACCGCTTGTGGGATGAGGGCGAGGATGGTGTCCTGTGTTCTGGCACCCTGCGTACAGAGTCAAGAGAGCCCAAGAACAGAAGTACACAGGGTTAGCACATGGGCTGCCTTTTCCCGGGTGTCCATCTGGGCAGAGTCCGTTGCTTGGGGCTGACAGGAATGCACTTGTGAAGATGATAAGAGGAGAATCCAAAGCACAGTGACCACTTGGCATTTATTAGTGTAGTTATGGTGTGTCGCTGTCAATAGTTGTAGAGGAACCATGACTTTGTTATCACAAAGAAATAAATAAAGCTTATTTTTAGGAAAATTCTAACCGAGTAACTGAAATCGAGCAGTAGTACTAGAGGAATCCAGCCTTGTGTGACATGGGAAGCTGGGATCGAATTCAGGAGAAATTCTACATACAGGGAGCATCTACTTAGGGCCCCTGCCCCAGCTCCCTGGCTAGAGCTGCGATGGCTGCAGTTACAGAATAAAAGGAAACCTAATGGAAAATGAGCTGAAACACGTGAGAATACACAGACTTGGATCTGCTGGGGTGAGCTGACCATGACCAGACAATCCGTTCCTCTCTCTGCAGAGAGGCTTAGACGGTAGCTTCTCCGGACCGCTTCCGAGTGATGTGCTCCAGGTGGGCATGCTCTGAGGTATCCAAGTCAATCTCGTACTTGGCGAGGATCTTAAGGATAGGCCTCAGCTTCAGCCACCACTGTTCCTTGGGGATGCGGTGCCTACAGAGGAACAAGGTAGATGATGATTTAATCTTCAGCACCCCAATCAACTTCTATCCGAGGCTATGGGAAGAAGGGGAGCAGCAGAGGCTGAATTTGGGACCTGAGCATCAGATCTGAAGTAGGTATGACTACAGGTGTTAATCCTAAGAAAAAAGGACTGAAGACGTGAACAGCCTGGGAAGAGTAGATCTCAGCAACTACTGGGGAGGGACCCACCTCAGGAAGCAGATGTACTCACTCAAAATCCGTCTGTTCCTTCAACTCAGTCACTGGTTGGAAGACCAGGGCCCTCTTACGCATCCCCAGAACACAGCCCGAGTCTGGGGTATTGGCAAAGATCCTCCCTGCAACAGGGATAGTCAGTCAGCTTCTATGCTGGGAACCGGCCTCTAAGAAAGCGGCTCACCCTCTTACCCCACCTACCGTTACGGTAACTCTCTTTGATTTTCCCTGACATCCAGTTCATAGCCTTTGCACCCATCTTAGTGGCAAAATTTCTGTCGAATGGAGTTGGGCTCCCACCCTGGCAAAAGAGTGATAAAAATTACAAGGGGCAGGACTCTTAATGAAGTGGCAAAGACACGCTAATACACAGAGAAAAATGAAAGGATGGGTCTCAGGTTTATAACCAGAAACAGGAATCCAGAAATCTAACTATGAAAGGAAATTCTGAAACCGGGCAGGGAACCAGGGTGTGCTGGGCTGGCACGTCTGGCAGTTTATCAGCTCTAGGAGTAATTAGTACGAGGGAATGCCTGGTCTCCCAGTTGCCTCTTCTAGCTCCATGGCTGCATGACCCTGTTCACTTACTCCTAATCTTACTGGCCTCTCGGTCAGCTCCCTGCCCTTCACTAGCCTAGCAACTTTTGTCAGTCACTATCGATGAACAAGTATTCCTTGTTACCTAATTTGTGTGCCCTGGTAGCACCTCAGAATAATATAAAACATGATGCAGTTTCTCTGATAAAAGCAAAAGTAAGTGGGAAAATGGGAAGGAATGAAAAACAGAAAAGAGGTCTTCATACTTTATCCAATAGTACCCCATTCCTTCAGGAGCTGATAAGCCCATTCAAACTGAGATAATGTGAATTCAGCTGTGGGTACAGAAAGGTCAAAGGTCAACACTTAAGCAGCATCAGTGGGGAAGGTTTGGGATGGGGCAGGTCTCAGACCACTAGCAGCATCTGTGAGGCAGGCCTGCCTTGGATGCAGATTCCTTTCCCCTGGAAACCCTAGTGAGTGGAGACAGAGCCCAACCCTGGCAAGGCGCCCACACTCATCTCACAGGGTGCCCACGAAGGCAGCGTGGTGTGTGGGGAAAGACTGGGCCAGCTCATTTTGGCCTCACTCAAGTCTGATTAGTGGCCCTGGGAAAATTACTTCTCCTCTCTGAGCCTCATTTTCTTCATCTGAAGCAGTGGTTCTCAACTGGAGATGACCTGGCCCCCCAGGGGACATTTGGTAATGTCTAGAGACTTTTTTTCAATCACACAAGCGGGGAGGGCACGCTACTAGTGAGGGCATCTAGTGAGTAGAGTCCGGGGGTGTTGCTAAGCCATCCTACAACACGCAAAACAACCACAAAGAATTTTCCATCTCAAAATGGCAAGAGTGCCAAGGTAGAGAAACTCTGCCCTAAATAAAGAGGATGAACCACAGAATCTCTCAGGCCATTCCAAGGTAGACTTGTGATTCTGTGACTGCAGAGCCTGCAGGCCCATGCTGGGGCGGCCTCGACAGCCTCCAGCAGGTGGGAGGCCAGAGGGAGACTGGCTGCTGGGTGGGGGTTTTCTATGGCCGCACGGTGTGTCTGCCCCACCTGCTGCATGTGGCCCAGCACGTTCTTCCTGCTGTCAAAGATGCCCTTCCCCTCCTCGGAGTACAGGTTGAAGATGAAGTCAGTGGTGTAGTTCTCATTGCACTTCTCGTTCCTGCAGGAGAGATGGAAGCCTGAGCCGGGCGCCGGCCCCCTCCCTCCCCCGGCCTTCTCCAAGCTCTGTGGGCTCTGCCCCTCCCAGTTCCATCTCCTCCCGTGGCTCGGGCTCTCCTGCTCCGTATCCACAGACTCCGCAGGGTGTGCCAGCCAGGGGTGCAGTCTGACCAGGACTGAAGCCTGACTACTGCTCCTCTTCACTCAGGAGCAAACCGGGGATGAGGTACCTTAACACCAGGCCCCTCTTCACAATTGTTTTCATCTTTTGTACCAGATGTTCCACATTCATCTGAAAATGAAACGGAAAATCCTAAACCCAGCTGAGCATGGACACGGCTGAGCAGGCCTCTAGCGGAGGGAGAGGGACATGAGGAGGGCGGGCTGCGGACAACTCAGGGCTGACCGGCACCTAATCCCTTTAAGAAGGTCAGTGCAGACAGATAAGTGAAGACCTGGCTGAAATGGGCAGAGTAGGCAGAGGGAACGCTAGAGACAGTGTGGGAACTGTCAGTTTGAAGCCGCTTCCCACCCCCTCCCGATCTCCCTTTCTAGGGGTTTCGGCTCTTCGGCCCTCAGAGAGCCACCCCTGCTCGTGGTGTCGGTCTCTAAACGGGTGGCGTTTGTGTACAGCAGTGCCTCGCTGCGGAGAAAACACCCCATCTAGGCTTTGAGCCGGGTGTGAAGGAGGGAGAGGGTCACCCTCCACTGACGGCTGGGCCCTTGGAGTAGTGAGTTCCCGCAGCCTGCCACCCTCCTCTCTGTGGCTCCAGTGAACGAAGACCTTAGAAATGAGGATCATAAGGGAATCCCCTCAAAAATGGAGTCAGGGGTCCGTTTGGTAGCAAGGAAAATCTGAAGTAGGGGGGACATGACTTTTTCAATCAGTTAAACCACCTGCTCAAAGTTTAGAAGTTTAATAACCTCACTGAACCTTGCTCATCTGTAATATGGAGATAATCCCTCCCATGCATGGCTGTTGTGAAAATAAAATGCAAAAAGGCACATAAAGGGCTTAGCTGCAGCCACCCTTCAAACGAATGTTCCAACAGGAGCGGCACCACATACAGAATGTCACGCCACAGCACGTGCCCAGTGCTCTTCCTAGGACTCCACAGACCATCAGCTCTGTCCTTGCCTTGAGCTCTCACAGCTTAGGTCGCCATGGGGATGGGGGAACCAATGGGGCAGGGGAGAGCCTCCTAACAAGCTCTGGGTAGCCGTCTACCTGCAGGTCTCGAATGGTGAAGGGCTCCTCAAAAATATACGCAGCATCAGCCCCGGCTGCCAGGCCTGCCATGGTGGCCAGGTAGCCACAGTAGCCGCCCATCGTTTCAATGATAAACACACGGCGCTTGGTGCCTGCCGCTGACTGCTTGATGCGGTCACACGTCTGCAAAGACAACACGTCAGAGAAAGACAGGGTCAGGGATGTGACTCTTGTCACTTCTCTGGCCCCACCATCACCCGACTCTGCAGCAATGTCCCCCCAGGCCAGCAGGGCCCCAGCGCCCCCTCCAGTTCTCGCCAACAAGGATGGCGGGCATGTCTGGCAAGTGCAGTGCGGACTGCCTCCCCCAGAAGGAAGCCGTTCCTACCCTTCTGTGCTTGGGCTAGGGGAGCTAGGACGTAGGGCCTCAGAAAGGAGAAACCACTTGGTGTGCGGAGTACAGATGCATCTCTAGGCTAGAGGACTCACAGCGAGGAGGATGGACACAACATGCTAAGCTCAGTGTGGGCAAATGCAGAGCTTGAGAAGTATTCTCCTCACACTGCCACTTGGCTGGTACAAATTAAGTGGCTCACTTCCTAGCCCAGACTCGGTCCAAGGACTGGAGCCCCAGCCAGGGGCTGGGAAGCCGCAGGGACCCTCACCATGCAGATGGTGTTGAGGGCAGTGTCAGCCCCCACGCTGAAGTCCGAGCCGGGCACGTTGTTGGAGACCGTGGCAGGGATGACCACGAAGGGGATGCAGAGCTCATCATACTGCTTCCTGCCCTCCATCAGCTCCAGGCCCCCCGTGTAAGCCTGAGAAGACAAAGCCGCGGGGGCAGGAATGAGGGGGAGAAGGCGGGGGTGGGGGCAGGAGGAGAGGAAGAAATGGCAGGAACACTCACCTCAAAGCCCCCGATAATGACAAGGCCCTGAATATTAAACTTAGTGATGTTGGCACAGATCTGCTCGAAGCTCTTCTTGGGTAGAGTCCTAGTTGATTGGGGTGAGGGGAGGGGAAAAGAATTGGGGGAAGAGACAGCAAAATCAAGGGAGAGAAAAGCGAGAGTTAGAAGGCACTGTGTTTATAATTTCTTAACTTGTGCCCCCTTCCTACCCCACTTCTCGCCCGGTCCAGGGACACACGCTGGGGCTCTGAGATGCCAGAGCTGCTAACGGATGTCTAGATGGACACGTCTGCCCTCTGAGGACCCAGACAAGAGCACTGGTCTCAGCGATCCTAAACCAAATGAACTGACGCCCACGTGCAAGGGCTGCCTTTAGGGTGACTAGGTGGAGGTAATCCTGGAATGCCACTCACCTTTTAGTCCCAAGTTTAGAACCACCTTGGCCAGTCCAGCCCCCAACGTAGCTCCATCCAGCTTCCTCGATCTGCAGGGAGAGGTCACACAGGTCTGCATCATGGTCTGACACCACTGCTCAGCCCTGAGCCCATCCCCTTGGCAGAGCTGTGCCAGGCACCACCGGCTCCTCCCCCTTCACTGAACATCCTCCACCCTTATGGCTCCCTCACAAATCTTACACCGGGCCCTGTGCTGAACTCTGGGATAGAGAATTATATCAGACACGTTGTTTGCAAAGGGCTCATTTCAGTGCCTCCTGCCTCTTCCCACTGCCCTAAAATTAAATACAGCAGCTCCCCCTTTTATCTGCGATCCCACTTTCCAAGCTCTCAGTTACCCATCGTCAACCTTGGCCCAAAAATACTGAGTGGAAAATTCCGGAAATAAACAGTTCCTAAATTTTAAATTGTGTGTTCTGAGTAGCGTGATGAAATTTTGCACCATTCTGCTTCATCCCACCTGAGACGTGACTCATCCCTTTGTCCAGTGCACCCACGCTGTATACGCTACCTGCCTGTCAGTATAGGAGAAACATGTAGTACACAGCTGACCCCTGAACACATGTGGCTAGGGGTGCCCACCCTCTGCAGAGTCAAAAATGCACATGTAAATTTACAGTCGGCTCTCATGTCCACTGCTCTGAATCCATGGGTTCAACCAATCCCAGATCATAAAGTACCACAGGGCTTGCTATTGAAAAGTTCTGAGGAGTTGCCTAGAGGTCCAGTTAGGACTTAGCGCCTTCACTGTCATGGGCCCAGATTCAATCCCTGGATGGGGAACTAAGATCAAGGAAGATCAAGGAAGATCACAGCCAAATTAAAAAAAAAAAAAAATTCTGCATATACGTGGGCCCACACAGTTGAAATCCAAGTTGTTCAAGGATCAACTACACATTGGGTTTGGCGCTATCGCAGTTTTGGTATCCACTGGGGATGTGTCCCCTGCAGAAAAGGGGGGACTGCTGTATCTGCTTCTGCTTGAACCTCAAGAAAAAGGTTGTGAGGGACAGGGGAACATGACAGAACAGCCAGGTCGGCGGCTGCACGCCTCCTCTGCACAACCGCTCCTTGTCCGGCGGCAGCGCCCTCCTACCTGCCCCTTGGCCAGGCCCTCGAAGCCGTCGTGCACCACCAGCACCCGGTTGCCCTGGATGAGGCCGATCCTCACAGTGGAGCGGACGGCGGCATTCATGCCTGCGGCCGGCGCTCCCACGTTCATCACGGCCACCGTGTAGGAGCCACTCTACGGAAGGAAGTGGAGAGGGAGAGAGAGCAGGTCAGTGAGGGGAGCTGGCCTCTGAGTCCGTCACGGTTCTGATGGCACATCCCTTGCCCAGGGAATGCCAGCACAGTCTGCCCTCTCGCCCACTGCAGGGAAGCAGAAGTCTTCACCACAGATCAGTAAAGCTGCAGTCCCTGATCCCAGACATCACTGCACAATGAATATGAGACCCTCCAGAGTAGTGTTGCTCAAAGTAGGATCCTTGGACCACCTGCTATATCAGATTCACCCAGGGAGCTTATTAAACCTGCATATTCCTGGCCCCACCCCTGATCTGATCTCCCTCGGAGGGAGGGAATATGCATGTTTAATAAGCAACCCAGATCACGCTAGTGTAGATAAGATATTAAGAACCACTACACCAATGGAAGAGATGGCTCAAATATACTTAGATGTGATTATTACAGATTTGCCCAGAGAAATAACACATGAGCTTCTTTCCCCTTCCTTGCATGCTATCTTGTCAGCCCTGAAGTGGATGTGGGTCTTGAGTTCAAGACATCCAGGGCACACTAAGAACATAGGCTTGTATCTGGGGTGAGAGAAAATTAACTTCTTGGTGTCCAGGTCTCCCCACTGAAGACAAAGGTGGGCAAAGAAGTCAGCAAGGCTGAAGGCTGCGTGGATTGAGGGGAGCACTTCCCAATGGGAGGATCAGTGAGAGAGACGGCCAAGGGGAGACAGCAGCATGCCAGTACCTTAGACACTGGCGGTCTGACGTGAGCCAGAAGCTTGTATACCTCCCAGTTGTTCATGAAGCTCCTAAAAAAGGAGAGAGAGCGCGGTGTTTTCAGGCCATTCCCCAAGGCCAGCAGCCAAGGGGATCTGGTCTAAAGTTCTGTTCCCAGGGTGAAGGTCCACAGGGCAAGCCTCCAAGGACAGATGTGGAGCCTGAGCAGGGATTGGGGGCCGGGTGCGGGTGGGTATAAACCCGCTTGAAGTTCCACGGGGCAAGCCTCCAAGGACATGAGTGGAGCCTGAGCAGGGATTGGTGGGGTGGGAAGCAGGTGGGTATAAAGAGGCCATAAACTCACCAAACACCCCTGAGCACCACGCACCCCCCCACCTTGCCTAGAGACTCTCATGTTCTAGCTGGGCCCACATACAGGAATAACAAGCTGTGAAAAGCTAAGGCCAGGGAAAGAATCCGGGGGTGAACCAAGCCTCCCGGCCATCTCATAATTAGTTCTCTAGGGAAGAAACGATTGCACAGCAATAAAAGAAGAAAACAGAAGCTCCCTTTTTGGGTCTGTGCTACATCGATTTTTGGCTTCATTCTGACGTCTGATTTTTGTGGCTAGCGAACTCCTGGTCATTTCCTCACCGGCCCCTCAGCTTCATGGCTTCATCAAATTTCCTCTCCTGCATGGCCCTGGTCACGTCCTTGGTCTGAGGGAGGAGAAGGGCAACAGTCAGAATCAGGGCAGGGTTCCACACACAGCTGGGTTCCCATCCCACACTGAGACTCTGCCCGGCTCTGGGCTTGTGACTGGACCCTGCCCATCCAGTACCCACCCCCCGGACAGACTTTTACAGAAGGAGAAGTGTCTGTGTTTTTCCTTAATTTTCTGAGTAATGAGCAGCAGAAGAAACGGGCTAAAGCTATGCTCTATTTACTAGAAGATGTGCAGGATGGCAGAGCACACACAAATAACACAGCATCTCTCTCCATTCTACACCCAGGGCTCCAGCCTCACGGTGGCCTCTGAGCTAATAAGAAAATTAAGACTGGTCATCTGCAGGTGACCATGTAGCAAGAAAGTCTGATCCTGCCCCATGCTTCCCAACCACTGCTTTCTCCTCTGTGAACCAGTGCTTTAGCTGGGGGGCTTTCAGAGATACGGTTCCAGGCAAGGCTGGAGCTTGTCTGGCCTGTAGGTCATTAGGACTCCTGAGTCTCAGAGAGAAGCATCCAGGAGCTGGGGAGCCAGGCCTGAGAGGCAACCTGACACCTCAGCTCCCAGCCACTGCATCTGCTCTGTGGTATCAAAGGAGCGATTCCTCTATAATTAGAGCCATATTTCCTGAGCGCTCAGCATCTTCCAGACCACTCACACATCTTCTCTCCAATCCTTACACTCACGCTCAAGGTGAATACTTATCAGTAACCTCGGGATGGTTCAAGGGAGAAATCAGAGTGAGGGATGAGCTATCCAGCCAGACCTTGATAATATTCCACTGCTTTTAATAAGGTTTGGAGAGAGATTGCATGTCTCCTGAGGTTGGATATTAGGAGATATTGGGTCTCATTAGGTAGGATGTAGCGGCCTGCATCTTCTTTAGGAACATCTGTCAGATGGGGAAACTGAGGCTTGGAGAGGGGACAGCTCCTGCATAGAGCATCCCGAGTGCCTTCCCCTCATGTTCCTTCCTGTGGCACACAGCCTCCCTACCTGCACCCACCTTGGCAGCCCCGGAAGCTGCTCTCTCTCCCAATCAGATCTCCCACGGACAGGGGCTGGGGGCTAGTAGGAAGGTGCATCGGGGTCAGTACTCACCACCTGGACACACTCCATGAGGGGCAGGCGCACGGCCTGGTTACCAGAGAGGCTCACCACACAGGCTGGGGTATCTGGGGTCCCCTCCAAAAGCGCCATGACTGCTTCCACACCCATCCTGCTGCCCTGCAGGAAGCAAAGCCACTCTGGTCCAAGCCTCCCATCTAGTCTCGGCCTGGAGGACCCGGGCATTCAAGGCCCTTTCCAAATCACGAGCTGAGTTCCACATTTAAGGACTACAGCCAAGAACTCACTGGGCTTTACCTTCTGACCCACATTTCATCTAAAGCCTGATGATGCTTCCTCCTTTTGCCAGAAGAGCCCCCAAGGATTCTTCCTGGTTCCAGGGAACCATATCCACTACAGTTATCAAGAGGATTACTGGGGCTGAGTAAGATTCCCTTCTTGATGAAAGTAGGATAGGGGGTACAAACTGAGTGTCTAAGGTTAGATCTTAATCTTTCACTCATGCTGTAAGATATTCGACCCTAGTGAAGCATAGGTCTCCCATCATTTTTTGCAACAAAAGAGAACTCTTGAGCATATGGCAATGAGTCAAGGCCCACTGCAGTCCAGAGGCTGGTGAGAAGAGCGGCGTGAGCAATGGTTGAAGCCCCTGTGCTGGGGATGGACGGCAAATTGAGGGTTCCACAGAGCCCCATGACTTACCAGGATTCTGTCAAAGGCCGACGGCGTCCCACCCCGCTGCACGTGCCCCAAGACGGTGACCCGGGTGTCATATCCCAGACGCTTAACCACCAGCTGAAGGGACAGAGAGACAGAGTCGAGGAGAGGAATCAAGCAGGGACCCAGATAAAACAAGGATGACTCAGCCTCTTATCTTATAATGATTCCTGTGTGGGAGGAAACCAGGGGGGCCAGACACCTAGGGAGAGATGTGCACAAGAACTAAGGGGAGACTCAGAAAGTACTGGGGAATGGGCCCGGGGCTGGTAAGGTGTCACGGCCCCTCTGGCTCCATCCATACTAACGTTTTTGATGTCTTCAGAGGAGATTGATTTCCCATTCTTGTCAATCGCACCCTCAGCTACGATGATGATGTTAAGACGAGAACCACGGTTCCTTGTCTGGTTGAGAACAAAGGGCAAAATGGTCAGCGTCATGAAACTGATGGACAGGAAAGCCATCAGCAGCGGACCAGGGCAAGGGGACTTTTGAAGCGCAAGACGAAGTGCCAGTACCTCGCTGAGCCGGCGACAAAGGTGTTCCTCCCAGTCGTCATCTGGTGGACACTCAGGAATAAAGACCCAGTCGGCCCCACAGGAGAGGGAAGTGACAAGGGCCAGGTATCTGAGATGAGAGCCAGTAGTGTCACGGCCGGAGCCACAGATCACAGCCAGCCTCCCCCGTTCCCGACAAGGCCACCTAGTCCCATTGGGGGTGAAAGGTCTGCGGAACTCCTGTTTCACTCTTGGGGTGATGGCAGGAGCCCCACCGAGACAGCTGCTCAGCAAGGTTCTGTCCCTCAAGAGGCCCTTCTATTCACACTCACCTGCCTCAGTGGCTCCCAGTCTCAGAGCACTGTCTGCTCTTTCACACTGCATGCACATGTGCACATGTGGGTGTGTAAGGGAGGTGGGTGGGGATGAGGAAAGGTGGCCACACCGAGAGAAATGTGTAGGCCTCCTGATCTGCCCCGCAGGTCTCCGGAGAAGAGGAAAGGGCTATTGCTTGTACATGGAATAAGCGAGTTAAGATGGTTGGGGCAGTCTTACCCACAGTGCCGGCCCATCACCTCCAACACAAAGGTCCTCTGGTGGCTGCAAGAGAGACAAAGGGCTTACACAGTCCAAATGTTCCTATGGCCAGACCTGCAGGACCCCACCCACATCAAGGCCCAGGAACCTATCTATGGTGTATGTTTATGCTGTGGGCCTTCTGAGAGGCCCGGAAGACCCGGGGGAATTGCTTCAGCCACAGGGTGTCCTCCCCAGGCCTGAGAAAGCACTGCAGAAACGGTGTCAATACTGAGGCACTGTGTCTGGGAAGGAGGGACCCAGGAAGGGAAGGAGCAAGGGGAAAAGAAGTGGAGAGAGGACTCGATGACCTGGAATCCTCCAGGATCACCCTTGGGAGACTGCCACCCCTCTGTACCCCCATTCTCCTGCACTGCCTCCCCTGAGTCCCTCCCATCTGACCTGTGGCACGATGGCCTCTACGATCTCTGTGATATGGCTGGAAAGGTTTGAGGGGCCCTGGAATTGTCTTAAGTCATTTAGGAGACCCCACTGGTGTTAAAGCCCACAGAGCAGCACGTGTGGGTAGAGAGTGGCCAGAGGCGAGTCTTACGCTATTTACGGAGCAGTAAAATTAAGTGCTCCAGGGATAATTCTTAGTTAAAAACAGTGTTCTAGTCCCCAGAAAACTGATCACAATAGTACCACAGCTCAAGCACTTTCATCTTTTCTAGTTCTCAGCCAACTGATCTGTTGCAGCTCCATCCTCCCATGCCACTTCCTCTTGGGCCCTCACCTCTGAGCGGTAGTAGTGATGGCATCTACAATCTCTATGATCCGGTGCAGGGCAGAGTCGGTGCCAATGGTCATATCAGTGCCACAGAAGTCGTTGTCAATTGAGCCAACCAGGCCCACGATGTTCAGGTAGCTGGACTTGGTAGCCTCCTCTGCTGTGATCTTGCCTGATGAGGGGAACCAAAGCAGGGGGCCCTGGGTGAGGTCCCCAATGCCAGGGAGCAGGTGGCTGGAGAGGGCAGGGGCTGCAGTCCATGGCAATCGTCAACAATGGCAGAAAGAGGAGGGCAAAGACTGCCCTCTGTGTCTGGGCAACAACTTTCTCCCGTGAGAGGAGGAGGGTGGTGTGCACACATGCAGAAACCACACTGATGAAGCAGCATCTTACCTGATTTCTGGAGGTCACTCAACAAGTCACTCCACTCAGAGCGGAAGGTGTCGGCCCCAGTGAGGCTGCCATCTCCCCCAATGACACACAGGTTGGTGATCCCACGCTTCACCAGGTTGTGGGCAGCTCGGAGCCGGCCTTCCCGTTCCCGAAAGTCCTTGCACCTGGCACTTCCAATCACCGTGCCTCCCTTTGGGGAAGAGGTGGGAGTCAGCTCCCCAGGTGACAGGCCAAATTTGGGCTCAACAGGCTGGGATTCCCCCATCCCAACATCACCACATGGCTCTCTGGAACTTCAGGAAGTTCCCTGACATCCTGAAGAGTCATTGGCCCCTTCGTGTGTGTGTGTGTGTGTGGTTTAAAAGTTTTATTCTTCATGAAAAGGGTTAATGAAATTCACATGAGTTTCAAACTCCAGAGTCACGAATACTGATGTTGAAGTCTGTTGTCTAATGGCATGTAATTGTACAAGCTTAGCCATTAGTGGAAGACATATGAGTATCAATTGCCTTTAACACGTTTCTATTTCATTTGTCTAGCTAGCTTCTTTGACTGCATTCAAGGTTATTCACTTTATCTTGATTTTCAGCTTGATTTGCATGAGCCTACATGGAACTTTCCCTGTTTTTCACCTCCTTGTAGTTCACTGAGATTTTTTTTCCCCACTGGTCCCTTCTAAAGGAAGGTGGGATGGTGCTGGCTGAGGCATTGCGGGGTCATTCCCACGTTCTGCTACACCTCTTGGAAGATGGTTAAGATGGACCCATGCCACTGAAGGCTATGTCATGGTGACTGTCCCAAAGAGACCTAGGGAATACACACATATCTGTAGGCTTCTAAATGACCTCCATCTTTCTCATCTTAGACATGTATGAAGCAGCAGCAGTGACTTCAGCAGGGGCCAAGCACTGCCAGTCCTTTCCCCTTTGCGCCTGCAGATCTGTGTGCCAGTGGGAGGACCCACAAGACCCAGGCGTTCACAGAAAAAACAGCTCTGAGTAGGGAAAGCCCTAAACTCCCAGGAGCCTGCAGACACCACAACAGAGGACAGCACACCGAGGGTTTTCACAAATGATATGAACTCCAGGCATCCATGCCTTCATGGGTATTGATGCAGAATTTTGGCTCATTCTCAGACTGCTTTATGGAGGTGCCATTGTCTGTTTAAAATCTTCACTAAGTGCTGTTCATTAAATTTCTCCTCATGGATTTTTTTAGGGGATTGAGATAAAGAATGAGGATACAAATGTAATGTGTAGATTTCTCAGTAAATCAGAAAATGGGTATAGAATGACTTAGAGAAAGTAGCAAAAGGAGCTGTGGATACAATCAAGATCTTCTCAGGGTTTTTTTTAAACTCTAAAAGGCTATCTCGGTTCCTTCCTTCCTTAAAAGGTTTGGTTTCAGGTCATCTCATCTTCATCACATGAGGACTGGCAAACTGCAGCACTACTTCTGGCTCTGGCTCCAGGCCCCTGATGAGGTTATTTTCAGGGCCTGACCTTCCCCGTGACCCCAGAGCAGGACCCATTACATGCCAGCTCCTCAAGTCTTACCTATGACCTTTCTATAAAGAACAAAGCGTCCTGTGATCACATCACAATCCTACATCCTGCCCCAGGAAACCAGGGTGATGTTTTCAAGTGCAAAGAGTAAAGGGTAAATGTAGCCCCTCTGTGGTCATAGAATCCCCTCCTACTAAGCCACATGGAAGAGAATTCGGGAAACCACGAGCCCCACCCAAATGGGGTGGGACAAGGACAGCACAAACAGGGGATGGAGCCCTCTGGAACATACCAGCTGCAGCATCATCGAGACACTCTCCCATGTGGCTTCCCGGATGTTATCTCCACCATCCACCAGGCCTTGATAACCCTGTGGGGTACATTACATCCATTCAGCCTCTGACAGGCCTCCCCAAACCCCCAGGATTAAGACAGGGTCCCTGGGAAGAGGTTCTCTGAGAATCATGTCACCTCCCATTACTGATGCCTGGGTGCTTCTGAGAAAAACACAGTCCAAGGAAGGAGGCATCAGTTGTTCCAATACCCTCTTCTAGTTTCTCTCATTCTTGAAACATCAGGATGCCCTTCCTAACATTTAATCTTGATTTCTCTTATTTATGGCTCATCCCATTTCCTCCCAGGGGAACTAGATGACAGATGGTTTTGATAACCAGCAAAGGAGCAAAAAAGAAGGGGATGTTAGAAGGAGAAAAGGAGAGAAATGTGACTTGAAAAGAGACAATAACACTTCAGAGAAGAAAGGGAGACAGACCTTATGGAAAGAAGAGTAGACAAGGGATGAGAGGAAAAGGAGAGGAGGGAAGCAAGGAGGAGTTAGAACCTTGCAGAAACAGAGTGGGACTTGTCCTCCTGAGGCTCTGACTCTGGATGTGAAATACTAAGTTGCTTCAGCTTCCCTCTCTGTTTGGAGGGAGGTGAAGGGAAGGCAGAACTACTTCTTACTTTAAATTGAACAGGCAACAGGAGGACCTGGTCTGCAGATCCCTGGGCCCCACCATCATTACTGGAGCCCGGAGTGGGAAGGAGTCATTCTTGGGGACACAGAATCAAGAGCAATTAGACATATAACCAGGAGATAAGAGAGGGTGGGGAGAGGGAGTAGAAAACAAAGAGTTATGGGAGCACAGCAGAGAACCAACCTCATGGACAAAGAAGACACGGGCACCAGTATAGATGCCAACACGAACCACAGCCCTGACAGCAGCATTCATACCTGCGAGGAGGAAAAGAGTCAGAGAGAGGTTATTCCTAAGAAAAGTAGCCCTGGGCTCTAAGATCTGAGTCAGTCCTTTTCCAAGGCTTTTCTCTGAATCTAGAATCTCCTCATCCAAGTCTTCTGTGCTCCCCATTAACCCTCAATTACTTCATTCAGTGTTAACATTACACAACTTACCTCCATTCACCTCCCCAACCTCCCCAAATTCCATCTTTCATAAAACATTTCCATGCCAGGGCAACCTGGGGAATAAGCATCTCACATGCTTTTTGTGGGGTTAGATGCTGCTAGATTCTTGTCAATCATCAACTCATTTAATCCTTCCCACAACCCGGGAGTTGCCTCCATTTTAGACTTGGAAACTGAAGCTCAAATAGGTCGAGGTTACAGAGCAAGGATGAGGTCAGCTTTTAATCCAAATCCGAAATGTCTAAACCAACACTGCTGACCTCCATGCTAATCCCAATGGCCATACTAGGCTTCTCCTTGTCTTCTGCAGTGAATCTGGCATCCGGCTTGTTTAGGCTTCTCAGGACAAAGACATGACTCTCTGGGCTCAGTGACTCAGGTCAGCCCTTTGCAAGCTATTCACGAGCATGTCCATTACTGGCTGGTGGATCCCCCCAGTCCCCACACATACAGAGCTTTCTAGTGTTGTTGCGTTGGTGTGTGTCCCAGCGTGCGCCACGCAGAGCGATCCTCTGGCTCCCAAACTACCAGAAGAGGCTACGACCAAGTGTGCAGGCACAGTGAGTGGAGACTCCATGCTCGCCTTCTCCCGTGCTGATCTTCTCCTGCGACCCTGTGTGTGGCATGTGTATGACGAACCTAAACATCATGCTGTCAACTATTGTTTCCACTGGGAGAAACAACTAGGCCTGAAACAGAGGGGAGAGCCTTTCCCACATCCTTGTCTGTGAGTACCGTCCTTCTCCTAGCAGCTGCTCAATGACAAGAAGCCTGTCTTCCGAGAATACAGGGAGGAGCTGACCTGTCACAACACACACTTAGGGCTGTGCAAACAACCACAGCAGAAACGATGCCACAGCCGGCGCTCAGCGTCTCACTGGTGAGACAGTCCTGGGTCTTAACCTTGGTCACCCTGTCCTACCTTGTAATGTGAGGAAGGGCTCAGAGTGATGCCGTGACAGATCAACTTCTTGTGAACCACTTTCATCACCCTCCCTCAGGTAGCCCTGTACACATTACACATTTTTGTTTCAACCTAAAATCTGTTCATATGGTCCTTAACCTGCCCGGAGAAATATCAGTGAGCACTAGAGAAGCCAGTAACTGGAAAAATCTGCAGCAGCAGACTAAAATCCATCATGAACTACTGCATAATCCAAAGGCGTCTGGAACTGAATAGAATCAAAAAGGCCAGAATATCTATTTTTTGGGTTTGTTTGTTTGCAGGTCGACAAAAATTGGTTTTACATGGCTTTAAGCTCCAAATCAAACCGAAAGCCTTACTATTCACTTACTTAGCAAATATTTATTAAATACCTCTCATGTTCCTAACGCTATGTAGACACTGGGAAAGATGCATCAGGGGATGACAGAGTGTCTAGGGATACAAAGATAAAGGACTTGGGAATGGTCCTCAAGACAAGGGAAGAGGGACTTTCCTGGTGGTCCAGGGGTTAAGATTCTGTACTTTCACTACAGGGGGCATGAATTCTAGTTGTGAAACTAGGATTTCACATGCTGCTTAGCAAGGCCAAAAAATTAAAAATTTTTAAAAAAAGATGGGAGGAATTATAGTGTGGTTCTAATTTGGATCCATATGGAGGGGATCTGTACAGAGTGCAATGGGGACAAGGAGAAGAAGCATCTATAATGCCAGGAGGAAGTCAGGGAAGGTGACACAGAGAAGACTGCATTTGTCCTGAGACCTAAAGGATAATTTCCTTTCAAATCTTTTGGTCAGATGGATGAATCTGGGGAAAGTGTTATAGGCAGGATGAATAGCACAAATAAAGTTGAGGGTCAAGCAGTAGCTTTCTATAACTCTGTATTATAAAGAATAAACTGGAAAACTATGAAGAGATGAAGCTGTGCAGCGGGGCAGCACCTGTGTGCCCATTGAGGGAAGGCTAGTTTTTATTCTGGAAGCCAGGGTTTGACTGGGGATCCACGGGTAATGGTTTCAGGGAATCCATGAACCCCAAGAAACTGTATGAAAAGCTTTGTGGGCAAGGGCATTTCTTCTGGGAGAAGGTCCACAGCATTCATGGATTCTTAAAGAGGTCTGTAACTTAAAAAATATAAAAGTTATAGTCAATGGAGAATCTCTGAAGAGTGGAGGGACATAATGAGATCTGTGGGTCAGAAAGATCACGCGAGCAGCAATGTGGGAGACAGACTAGAAAGAGGTGACACTAGGCTTAGATGGCCACCTGGCAGCAGTAACAAAACAATCAGGGCCTAGACTGGGCATTTGGGACGAAACAGAGACTGGACAGGAGAACCTAGGAAACAGAAGCAACGGGACTTCCATCTAATCAGTATGTGATTAGATTTCACGGTGTTGGAAAGGAAGGAGGATATGCCCCATGACTGCCTTGGGCCCCAGGGAAAACTGTGGTGCGCTTAGCTGAGTGGAGGCGGGTTTGGCTTTGAGAAGGTCAGGGTGGGGATGATATTGTCCTATCTGGATCTACTGAGTTTGAAGTTCTTGTGGGTCATCCGTGTGGACCCGGAAAACCGTGCCAAGAAAATAGGTAAAATTAGAACGGAAAGGGGCAAGGAATGGAACCCTGAGGGACACCAATGTTTAAGGAATACAGAGCAGCAAGAAAGACAGGAGAACCAGGGCTCAACAACATCTTAGAAACCAAAGGGGACAGTTTCAAGAAGTGGGAACTTTGCCATATGCATTTGATAATTGATCCGAGATGAGGACTGGAATGTTGGGCTTGCCAATAAGAGGTCACTGGATAGCACTGATGTCAAAACATACTTATTACATCACCAAGGCAAAGTCTAGACATCTAACTAATGGACTTGAAGGAATCAAAAGTGAAAACATCTGTGAAGGGAGAGGCCTTCTCAGAAGTTTAGGAAAAGCCTGTGTGTATTAAAAAAAACATAAAGTCAGAGTCAAGGGAAAGCCATCAGTGTGTTAGGAAAAATGAATAAATTAAATTTTAAAAAATCAGGACAAATATGAAACTACTGTTTATTTTCTAGACTTTCCCAAGGCCTACAGGATTCTCTTTTGGATACCTGGAGTCCTGGAGTATACATCTGTAATCTTATGAAAGAAGGAAAAAATATTTTTCTGAAATGTATAGGTTGGAGTACTCTTTCCTGTTCCTGAGCTGAGGAAGGGTAGGGGAGAAAAAAAATTAAAGGAAAACAAATCACTTCAAAGGTTTCAAGTGTAAAGCAAACAATATATGGTGGGCAAGAAACAGCTAAGTCTCTTGGGCAGAAGAAAAATCCCACAAGAAAAGAAGATTCTCCTTTCCCCTCCCTCTGCCTTTTTATCATACCAACTTTCAGAGGTCATCCTCTCTGCCTCAGAACTGGATATCTGAGTGTTTCCTAGAAATCAAGTTCCACGACCCCTTTTGTGCCTCTGTACCCTTACTTCCCTAGAAGTCACAGACTGGGCTGTATAGATTATACTAGAAAGTCCCAGTAATGCTTTGGGCTCTCCTACTTAACGTCACTGGCCTGCTCTGGTCCCAGGCCAGTCCCTGGCTGTTCCACGTTGCCCTAAATAACCCTCCATGAGCAGCTGTCTGCCTTATTAGAAGCAAGACGAAGGATAAGATTACAGGCACCACGCAGGGGTACTCTGGGCACAGCCACGAGGGACTCTGGAGAGCATCAGAAGCACGTACTTTGGAGTCTCCAATTACAGCCTGTTGGGAAGAGGCTGTAGGGAGGACTACAGGTGATGGGTCTATGACATGAGATAGAAAACAAATAAATGACTTGGTCACTATCTTTTTGCTAAAATTTTTCTTTCTACCTTAACTGAACTTTGAATAAGGAAAAAAAAGGACATGAGGAGCAAATGTTTGTTAGATGTGAATTATACTTTCTGACGGCTACGTAATTTAAAAGTTGTAAATCCTACAACAGCCATGGAGAGGGAATAGAATCCTATTCCAATGAACCTTTAAAAATAGGATAAACATGCTTTTGGAATAGACTGCCTGTCTGAGGACAGAGGGATAGAGCAGGTGACTGAGGTCCTTTCCAGCAGAATATGCCCATTTCATTAGGCCAAATGTAGTGTGGTTTCAGGAGGATTGGGACCACTTCTGGGCTGGAAAGGGGGTTAGGATCTGGCATCTAATCAGCCCAGTTTCTGAGTTCAGAATGTCTGATTCTTGGCCACTCTTCTATTTTAAGATGCTATTAGCCTTGCTAATAGGTGGTGCTAGTGGTAAAGAACCTGGTTGCCAATGCAGGAGACCTAAAAGACATGGGTTCGATCCTTGGGTTGGGAAGATCCCCTGGAGAAGGGCAAGGCAACCCACTCCAGTATTCTTGCCTGGAGAATCCCCGAGGACAGAGAAGCCCCGCAGGTGGGCTACAGTCCACAGAGTCACAAAGAGTCGGATGCAACTGAAGCAACTCAGCAGCAGCAACCTTGCTGAGGTCAGGGAACAACAGAGCTGAGACTCCTCTAGATCTTACAGAGCGGACTCTCTTTGCCATGTGGCCTACAGCCTCTAGGGAAAAGCCTTCCCGGGCCTCTCCCTGGGAGAACGAGGGCCCCACAAACCTATCTCCAGGCAGGCCACTTCTGCATCTGAGCTGTTATAATTAAACGTTTGTTCAAAATGTTTCACTTGGGACCTTTCAGTTGGGACTCTCAATTCTACTGAGTTTGCTGTTTCGCTTCCTTCCTCCCAAGAATTCTATCCTACCACTCTCAGTATCTACTGACATGCACCTGTGACGTCATACGGCTTTGCAGTGGGATGTGTCCCTGGGTACACTGTGCCTGTCTCTAGAATGAAGGTCTCTCTGCTCAGGATCAGAAGCTGTAAGGGCTCTGCTGTTCTTGGACCCATGTTAAATCCTAGACTTCTTTTTTTAAACCTCTTTCCCTCTCCAGAAAGCTCTGCTTCTTCATAAATTCATAACTCTGTGGACCTCATCTGGATTTTTAGCGGGCTCTTTCTTCCCCTAATCTGACGATCCAATCCCACAGGCCATCCTACCAAGGTTTTAGGATCAACACTCAGCGTTTATGTTGAGGAACTCAGTACTGGCATGAGATTCTTTCCAGGAGAAAGAGAGAAGCAACAGAAACCAGGTCTGCGTTCCTAATCTGGCTACTATTCCTAAACTCAGGCCCCTGTGCCCTCCTTCCTGTTTTCCTGTTCATAATATACATCACAATTATAATTAAACATTAGTTTAAAATATACTTAAAGTCTAGCTTTACTAATACACTAGTTAGAAGAGTCATAAGAACAAAGACGATGGGTGAGTCTTCCACTGATGAAGCTGTAGCGTCTTCCATCCTGTTTGGCACACAGCAGATGCTCAACAATTCACTTTTTATTGAATTAGTGTTGCATTTACTGCATCATGCACTGATTTACGCACTTTACTTGAATGAAGAGTTCAGTTTCTCGAAATCTATCTTATCCACGAAGCCTTCCCTGGTTAGTCTAACCAAGGCCTACCATTTCAATACACAAGTGGATTCTATTTGGGCTAAGACACACTTGATTATTGCTATTTATGTTATCATGTTATTTATTAAGAATTTTAGTAATGTATGACATCTTTCCTCATTAAATTACAGTTCCCAAAGGAAATCAGCTTCTCCACAACACACAAGACAGGGCTCTATACAAAGTGGGTGTTTAAAAACCCGAGGGAAGAGCGGTTCAGAGGAAAGGGGAGGCCAGCTGAGATCCCCTTCTTTCTCTCTTCATCTTTCCATATACCTGACAGTTCTGACTCCCAGGTCTCCTGGACTCAAACCAGAGGGCTTTGCTTTCTTCTGCCTGCCGCCCCCTACCCACCCTCCACACCCCTTGGTATGTACTGATTAACTGCTGCTGTTCCTGTTTGTTTAAGGGTTAAAGGAATGGAAGGGCAGGAGGGTCAGAGAAAACAGAGAACGGCAGAAGGACGCAGACGTGCACCTAGCAGAAGGAAACGTGTTGTAAGAGGCACCTGACCCTAGTCCACGCAGGAGCCCTGCTGACACCAGAGTTGGCTCCTGAAGATTTGCTAGAGCCCACCAAATACCAGTTCCAAATCTCCTCCTTTTCGCAACATTCCCAATGTACTTGAAGTGAATCCACCTACTGCCTTCTCAACAGTTTTATCTCATTTTAGTCTCCTTTCCAATCCTGCTTGAGAAAACACCAGTTTTCTGAGTACCCAAGGACCCAAATGGTCCCACATCTTCAGAGAAACTTGGAAAGAAGCTTTATGAAGACCTAAGTAAGTTTAGGGGAAAATGGATACATGTATATGTATGGCTGAGTCCCTCTGTTCCCCAAAACTATAGCCCAAAACTATCACAACATTGTGAACTGGCTATAACCCAATATAAAATAAAAAGTTAAAAAAAAAAAGTAGAGCAAGTGAAATACAAAAGTACTTGTGGACTTAGACCTAACAGAGATTCTGGGGAGAAGCCCCAGGTCCCTGTGTAAACGTAAAGCAGGAGGACCTTAAGGAGGATAGTTCTGTTCTACAGGCTCAGGCTAAAGGAGTCAGGAAATTCAAGGGGGCCTCCCAACTATGCTTTTTGTGGGTTTTGGAGGGCCTCCCAGCCAGGCCCTCTCCCCAAGCTGGGCCCTCTTCCTTACCTTGGGCATCGCCACCAGAGGTTAACACGGCGATGGCTTTGCCGATTCCCAGAGTTTTGGCTGCATGGTGCTCTTCATGGGTCATGATCCACTCTAGAATTCAAAAGAATGGCCAGTTAGGACACAACGGGATCAAGGTGCTACGAGCTTGGAAGATGGCTCTATTAGACTGGCTAGAGCCACCTCAGTCAGGCTCTCCCACTATATTGAGTCTGAGGTTTGCAGCCTGGGACCTTTGGACTTCTTCCAGAAGAGAGCCACACCCTTGCAGAATGACAGGCTGAAATGTCACAGAAATCAAGCCTAAGACCGCAAAAGTCCTGGTTAATCCCTCCCACTCCAACTGGAGCCTATTTGGAGAAGAAGCTAAGGTCAAGGAGAAGGGTGGGTGACTGAACAGAAATGAGAAAGGAGAAAAGTTAAGCTAGCTTCACAGAGTCCACCCTTTTAATCAAAGGAAGGGCTATTGCAGACGACAGGAATCAGATGAGGCTTAGGGCACAGCAAACCAAAAAAGCAGAAGCAGAAAAACAAGGGTAGTTTGGGTTTTGGTTAAGATTTGGGTTGGGTGTTATGGAAATGGGCTAAATTGGAACAGGAGTTTCAGGTCATACAGGCACATTGGAGCTTGGGCAAAATAATGGTTCAGGCTTAGGAATGGTGAGGGACTTTCTCTGGCTTTTCCCCATCCCTCTCAGGGTCTCTGCCTCCTATGCATCTCTTAATCCTTTATCTTCAGGCCTTGCCCCTTACACTAAACACTACCAAATGGGAAGAATAACACAAAATCACTGCCACATAGACATAAATATGTACACATAACATGTGAACACCTTCATATTTTTGTCTTTAGGACTTATCTCTCTCAAAGGAAAATACAAGACATACTTTTGCATCCATAAAAATGCCGACTGAATCATCACTCTCCCAGTTATCCAGGCTAACCACTCTTATTTTTAAAATTTATCTCCTCTTTACTCTCAGAATCAAAACAGCTACCAAACCCTATTATTCTCCTTATTATTATCTTCCTTTATCTTTCTTTTCTGTCCTCATGGCCTCTTTCCATCTGAATTGTTTTCTTCAATAGCTGGTCTCCCTCTGCTTGTGCTTCCCGTCTCCACTCTATTTCAGACACCAAATAAACCTCCAAGGGAAGGTCACAGGCCTCTGAGGCCTCAGTGGAGAGAGGATTCATTCACACGATCAGGAGCTGATGACCTTTAAGTACAGCTCATGTTTCAGATGTGAACCCCGGGGCAATCAGGGTAGCTGCTGATAAACACACAGGTCACATCCTCATACAAATCCATACACATGCCAAGAAAATACACGCAATGAGACAATCATGAAGAAAACATACACAAACATACATAGTGTTGTTAACAAACACAGGTTCACAGATATGCTGCATATAATCAGTACTGACTGATAAACCAAAACTTCTTGGGTTGCATTCAAAGCTTCCATGACCTAACTCTTGCCTGGAGCGCCAACCCTGGCTCCTGCAAATCTTCTGCTCCATTAACATCTCAGCATCACTTTGTTCCTCCCCACTTCTGGGCCTGTGCACACTGCATCACTTGTGTGGAAGGCTACCCTGGCTCTTTCCACAGATCAATATCCTACTCCATTATTTAAGGCCTGTCCCAGTCACATCCCTGTTAAACCTATAAGCCTTCACTGATTACCACAGGTCAAGGAGTGCTGCTTCCTGAACCTCCTCAAATCACACAGTGTTTCTGAAACCAGATCACTCGCTTAGCACTTAATTATTGCTTTATGTGATATTTTAGTTGCTTCTTATGAGTTGAAAAGGTTGAGCTAAATAAGGAGTCAGCTAACTACAGCCCAGGAGCCAAGTTGAACCCTTGCAATGTCTTTGTATGGCAGCAAACTAAGAAAAGTTTTACATTTTGAGTGGTTGAAAAAGCAATTTCATGACATATGAAAACTATATGAAATTCAGATTTCAGTGCTCATACCACTCACATTCTTTTGATAATTATCTATGGCTGCTTTTGTGCTACAAGAGCAGAGTAGATTATTGCGACAGAGACCCTAAAACATTTACCATTTGGCCTTCAAAAGAAAAAGTTTGCAGATACCTGAGCTAAACATTGCTAACGTCATTTTCCCTAACTAGACTGAAAACTCCTGGGGGGTGGGAGGATCATTTTCATTTTTTAAAGCTTCCCACAGCCTACCAAAGCCTAAAAAAGCCTATGCACATAACAACAGACATTCAGTAAAGCATCAGTGAACTGACCACAGGAAAGGCGCACAAATATAGAAAAAAATTTAAATATGCTTGGATACATATTCCTTCTACTTCTAACACATACAGATGCAAACAGGACTTAAGAAAGCAGATAGCAACAAATAGTGAGAGGAATACAAACACACAAGAAGAGACACTCTCCTATTTAATGAGTGTTCGTGTGCAAATTTCTGCAGTTCTCAAGAAAAGAAAGCCTAAGTGGTTGCTGCAAATAGGAAGGCAAAATTTTGGAAAGAAAAGAACAAAACGTTTGAGTACTGTGCCAATCCCTTTTTCCCTGAGTTTTCCTCTGCTTATTCACTCTGGGAGCTCATCCCTGATAGAAATCCATACAGGGATCTTCCACCCACAGAGGCTTCAGTGACGGAGAGAATGCATCATAAACGGGGGGAAGGTTGGGAGTGCTGACCTGCAAAAAAAAAACAGCTCAAATTCTTCTGCTGCATCTCTAAAATTGTTATAGAGGCACAAGTCACAGACATACAAGCAGAGTCATAAATAAATGGATCAACAGTGACACATATGTAGAAACAGACATGTTTAAACCTATATATAAAATCACAGGTGCTCAGAGAGGCACGAGGGAGGTAGAAACACAGGCAAGGCAGCATCATAGGTGCACTGACTTGAATTGGATGAGTGCCAGGGGAGAGTCGGGCTGCCGAGGGCCACTAGGTCGGAGCGCCACCCACCCACCCCTGATTCCCAGGCAAAGAGACAGGGTGTGCACACGAGGGGCTAGGACTCGTCACCCATCCCCCCTCAGCTCCTCCTTCTGATGCCGCACCACCTCTTCTTTCCCCGTCTGCTCCCTTCTGTTCTCCCACCGCCAGCTCCCAGCACGTTCATTCCCGCCTCGCTCGTTCTCCGCTATCCCCCTCGCTCTTTACCCAAGGGCCCCCCTTGCCTTATAGTCTTAGCTCTCCTCCGCCCGGGCTTCTTTGCAGATTGTCCTTGGGGAAAGGGGGAGGGGAGCTTGGCGAACACGGGGAGGAGCCAGGTGGAAGCAGCCGGGGAGGGGAAAGAGGAGAGGCTTTTCAACCTCCACTGAGCTGATGCCGGCCTCGAGGCTCCTCCCGCTTCTGCTCGCCTTTCTCCTCCCCTTCCCCCTCCCCCTAAGAACACAGCACAAATGTGACAGGGGCTTAGTTTCTCAGCTCCCTAGAGGGTTCCCGCATCCAGCTCGGGAGGCATCAGCTCCGGTACACAGTAGGAACCAGAATTTATTTAGTTGCTCCTCTTGTTGTCCTCGGAGACACTGTTTTCCTAGCCGGGGCTTTTCTGCATTCAAACGTCCTCCACAACTAAAAATAGGCCTCCCTCTGGCCCTGTCAACTGTCTCCCACCTCTGTCACCTTGTTAAGTGTTAGTCGCCCAGTCGTGTCCGACTCTTTGCGACCCCATGGACTGTAGCCTTTGTCTATGAACTTCTCCAGGCACGAATACTGGAGTGGGATGCCATTTCCTCCAGAGGATCTTCCCGACCCAGGGATTGAACCCACGTCTCCTGCATTTCAGTTAGATTCGTTACCGTCTGAGCTGCCAGGGAAGCCTTCTGTCACTTTAAACAAACATTTATTGGAAGTCTGTGTGCCAGGTTTTGTATTAGGTTTTGAGAGATGAAAAGATAAGTGAAACTGAATCCCTGCCCTTGAAGAACATTGATCACTGGTATTGACATTTTCTATGCAGTTGTTCAGTCGCTCAGTCGGGTCTGACTCCTTGCGACACCATGGACCACAGGGCGCTAGGCTTCCCTGTTCTTCACCATCTCCCGGAGTTTCCTCAAACTACTGAGGGATGTCAAAAACTCCTTTTGCATTTACATACCTTTCTCAGAGAAAATACAGGGAAGCTAGAGAGGAATGAGAGTTGTTTTCATTGTTTAGTCGCTAAACTAAGAGGCAAGAACCCTGCCTTGACAGCCTCATTCTCAAACCTGCAGTAGAAGGGGATGCAGAATTCTGAGAGTGAGGCAATCATATCAGTTGGGCTACAAAGCAAGAACAACATGGATCCTGGGAACATGGATCAAGTACTACTTGAGCAAGATGTGCACCCTTTTACCCAGCTCCTCTTTTCTCTTTCCACTGCTCCATCCATGCCTTGTTTCAACCCCTCATCTTCTTGCTGTTTTTACTGCCCCTCCTCGTGCTTACTTTTGTTTCTGCACCTGCACATACTGCAAACAATAAGTAACTAGGAGATCAAAAGAAATGACTACACAAAATTAACTTTTGTACTGCAAATGTTGCCATCAAAAAAGTGAAAAGACAACCCACAGAATGGGAGAAAATATTTGCAAATCATATATCTGATAAAGGACCAGGTATTGAGAATATATAACTCTTGCAACACAACCATAAAAAGATAATAAACCAATTTAAAAATGGGCAAAAGATCTTAACAGATGCCTCACCAAAGACAATAGATGGATGGCAAATAAGCATATAAAATGATGCTCAAAATCATGTCATTGGGCACTGCAAATTAAAAGAGAGACCGCTACCATCTATTAGAATGAAACCTGACAGTACCAGACACTGACAAGAATGTGAAGCAACAAGAACTCTGTTGATACAAATGTAAAATAGTATAGTCACTTTAAAAGATACTTTGGCAGTTTCTTACAAAGCTAAATATAGCATTACCATATGATCCAGCAATCATATTCTGAGATATTTATCTAAGTGAGTTGAAAACTACACCTATACAAAATCCTGCACATAAATGTTTAATAGCAACTTTGTTCAAAATTGCCAGAAACTGGAAGCAACCAAAATGTCCCTCCAAAGGTGAATTATTGGATAAACAAACTGTGGTACATCCATCTGATGGGATAGTGCAAAAAAACAAAATGACCTACCAAGCCAAGAAAAAGACACTGAGGAATCTTAAAACATACTGCTTAGTGAAAGAAACCAGTCTGAAAATACTACATACTATGTGATTCCAACTATATGACATTCTGGAAAACGTGAAATTATAAAGACAGTGAAAAGATCAGTGGTAGCCAAGGGTTCAGAGTAGAGATGGAGCAATAGATAGGTGGAACACAAGGGATTTTTATGGGAGTAAAACCATTCTGTATGATTCTGTAATGGAGGAAACATGACATTATGCATTTGTCAAAAGTTATAGAGTTATAAAACACAAAGTGTAAACCCTAATGTCAAGTATGGAATTTAGTCAATAATCATGTATCAATACCGGTTCATCGATTGTTAACAAATGTACCACACCAACGCAGGATGTTAATAATAGGGGAAACTGAGCAGAAAACAGCCAGGATATATGGAAACTGTGCAATCTGCTCAATTTTCTGTAAGTCTAAAACTTCTCTAACAAAGTCTATTAATTTCAAAAAATATATTCTGTTCAATGAAATATCAAATAAAGTTGTGATAGTAACAAAGAAAAATAGGCAAGCATTTGAAAAGACACATATTTAAGAAAATATACAAACAACTGATAGGTGCATGAAAAGATCCTTTCTTTTTTAGGTTATTAATTACTAATTCTATTTCTTTAATATAGACCTATTCAAATCATCTATTTCTCCTTGTGTGAATGTTGGCAGATTGTATCTTTCAAGGGATTGGTCCATTTGACCTAGGTTATCAAATTTGTGGGCACAGAGTTGTTCATAGTATTCCTTTTTCATCCTTTTAATTTTCACGGGATGAAGCAATGTCCCCTTTCATTTCGGGCATTAGTAATTTGTGTTCCCTCTCTTTTTTTCCCCTTAGTTAATCTATCCAGAGATTTATTAACTTTATTGACCTTTTTTAAAAACTAGCTTTTAGTTACATTAATTTTCTCTATTGATCTTTTTGTCTTCAATTTTATTGATTTCTGTTCTTTTTTCTTTTTTGTCTGAGTACTTTGGATTTAATTTGTTCTTCTCCTAGTTTCCTAAGATGGAAACTTAGGAAACTATAAGAGATTTAGATCACCTGCTTTTCTGATATATCCACTCAATGTTATACATTTCCTTCTAAGCACTGCTTTCTCTGCCTCTGAGAAATTTTAATAAATTGTGCTTTTCATTTTATTTAGGTTAAAATATATTTAAACGTATCTTGGGATTTCTTCTTTGACTAAAGTGTTACTTACATTTGTGTTGTTTAACCTCCAAGTATTGGGGCATTTTCCAGTTATCTTTCTGTTACTGATTTCTAGTTTAATTCCACTGTGATCTGAGAGCAGCAATTATATAATTTCTGTTCCTTTAGTTAAGATGTTTTTTATAGCCCAGAATGTGGTCTGTCATGATGAATATGTTATCATGTACGTATGAATGAATGCATGGGTGAATCAAGTCACCTTGAGAAAAATTTATATTCAACTATTGTTGGACAAATTGCTGAAGTCAGTATTATTCAGTTCACTGATGGCTTTGAGATCACTGATGTCCGTATTTTCTGTATTCTGTATCTGTCCACTTCTGAGAGAAAGATGTTGAAGTCTCCAATTGTGATAGTTAATTCATCTATTCTTCCTTTTAGTTCTATCAGTCTTTGCCTCACATAGTTTGATGTTGTGGTTTTTTTTTTTTTGGATGTTGTGTTGTTAGACACATACACATTAAAAATTGTATCTTCTTGGAGAATTGACCCCTTTATCATTAGGTAATGCCCGTCTTCATCCCTGTTGACATTTCTTTGAACTCTGCCATGTCTAAAATTAAAACCACCACCCCTGCTTTCTTTTGATTAGTGCTAGTATGGGATATTCTTCTCATCCATTTACTTTTTATCTATAAATATCTTTATATTTAAAGTACGTTTTTTGTGGACAACACATAGTTGGGTCACGTTTTCAGATTGACTTTTCTTTTTTTTTTTTAATTTTTTTATTAGTTGGAGGCTAATTACTTCACAACATTTCAGTGGGTTTTGTCATACATTAATATGAATCAGCCATAGAGTTACACGTATTCCCCATCCCGATCCCCCCTCCCACCTCCCTCTCCACCTGATTCCTCTGGGTCTTCCCAGTGCACTAGGCCCGAGCACTTGTCTCATGCATCCCACCTGGGCTGGTGATCTGTTTCACCATAGATAATATACATGCCGTTCTTTCAAAACATCCCACCCTCACCTTCTCCCACAGAGTTCAAAAGTCTGTTCTGTACTTCTGTGTCTCTTTTTCTGTTTTGCATATAGGGTTATCGTTACCATCTTTCTAAATTCCATATATATGTATTAGTATGCTGTAATGTTCTTTATCTTTCTGGCTTACTTCACTCTGTATGATGGGCTCCAGTTTCATCCATCTCATTAGAACTGATCCAAATGAATTCTTTTTAATGGCTGAGTAATATTCCATGGTGTATATGTACCACAGCTTCCTTATCCATTCATCTGCTGATGGGCATCTAGGTTGCTTCCATGTCCTGGCTATTATAAACAGTGCTGCGATGAACATTGTGGTGCACGTGTCTCTATCAGATCTGGTTTCCTCAGTGTGTATGCCCAGAAGTGGGATTGCTGGGTCATATGGCAGTTCTATTTCCAGTTTTTTAAGAAATCTCCACACTGTTTTCCATAGCGGCTGTACTAGTTTGCATTCCCACCAACAGTGTAAGAGGGTTCCCTTTTCTCCACACCCTCTCCAGCATTTATTGCTTGTAGACTTTTGGATAGCAGCCATCCTGACTGGTGTGTAATGGTACCTCATTGTGGTTTTGATTTGCATTTCTCTAATAATGAGTGATGTTGAGCATCTTTTCATGTGTTTGTTATCCATCTGTATGTCTTCTTTGGAGCAATGTCTGTTTAGTTCTTTGGCCCATTTTTTGATTGGGTCATTTATTTTTCTGGAATTGAGCTTCAAGAGTTGCTTGTATATTTTTGAGATTAATCCTTTGTCTGTTTCTTCATTTGCTATTATTTTCTCCCAATCTGAGGGCTGTCTTTTCACCTTACTTATGGTTTCCTTTGTAGTGCAAAAGCTTTTAAGTTTCATTAGGTCCCATTTGTTTATTTTTGCTTTTATTTCCAATATTCTGGGAGGTGGGTCATAGAGGATCTTGCTGTGATTTATGTCGGAGAGTGTTTTGCCTATGTTATCCTCTAGGAGTTTTATAGTTTCTGGTCTTACATTTAGATCTTTAATCCATTTTGAGTTTATTTTTGTGTATGGTGTTAGAAAGTGTTCTAGTTTCATTCAGATTGACTTTTAACAATATGTCTTTCAATTGGTACATTTAGACCACTAACATTCAAAATGAGTATTGGATTAGTATATACCACATTCATTACAATTTTCTATTTGTTGTCCTTGTTTTTTGTTTCTATTTTGTCTTCCACTTTTTTTCTGCCTTTTGTGGTTTTTAACTGAGTATTTTATATGACTCTATTTTTCCCTCCTTTCTTAGCATAGCAGTAATACCTTTTTACTTTTTTTTAGTGGTTGCCCTAGAGTTTGCAACATACATTTGCAACTAATTCTAGTCCACTTTCAAATAACATTATGTCATTTCACAGGTCATATGAATACCTACAGCAACAAAATAAGCCTAATTTCTTCCTCCCATCCCTTGTGTCATTTCTGTCATTTATTTCACTTATATATAAACATAAATAAGCATATGTATGATAAACACACACGTACATGCATGCTAAATCACTTCAGTTGGGTCCAACTCTTTGCAACCCCATGGACTGTAGCCTGCCAGGCTCCTCTGTCCATGGGGTTCCCCAGGCAAGAGTACTGGAGTGGGTTGCCATGCCCTTCTCCAGGGGATCTTCCCAACCCAGGGACTGAACTCTTGTCCCTTATGTCTCCTGCATTGGCAGGCAGGTTCTTTACCACTAGTGCCACCTGGGAAGCCCATGATAAACACATAAGTGTACATAAGTGAATACACTGTTGCTATTATTTTGAACAAATTGCTGTTAGATCCATTAAGAAAAATGAGAGGTTTTGTTCTATCTTCACTTACTCCTTCTTTGATGCTCTTCTTTCTTTAAACAGATCTGAGTTTCTGACCTATATTATTTTCCTTCTCTCTGAAGAACTGCTTTTAACATTTCTTGCAAGGCAGGTATACTGGCAAAAAAATTCCCTCAGTTTGGTTTTACTGTTGCTGTTGTTGAGTCAGTCAGTCGTGTCTGACTCTTTGCAACCTCAGGCACTGCAGCACACCAGGCTTCTCTGTCCTTCACCATCTCCCAGAGCGTGCGCAAACTCATGTCCATTGAGTTGGTGATGCTATCCAATCATCTCATCCCCTTAAAATCTTTATTTCTCCTTTACTTTTTAAAAATTAATTTAATTGGAGGCTAATTACTTTACAATATTATAGTGGTTTCTGCCATATACTGACATGAATCAGCCATGGGTGTACATGTGTTCCCCATCCTGAACCCCCCTCTCCCCTCCCTCCCCATCCCATCCCTCAGGGTCATCCTAGTGCACCAGCCCTGAGCACCCTGTCTCATGCATCAAACCTGGACTGGCGATCTATTTCACATATGGTAATATACATGTTTCAATGCTATTCTCTCAAATCATCCCACCCTTGCCTTCTCCCACAGAGTCCAAAAGTCTGTTCTTTACATCTGTGTCTCTTTCGCTGTCTCGCATATATCTCCTTCACTTTTAAAGGATAATTTCACAGGGTACAGAATTGTAGATTGGTGGGGGGTTTTTTCTCTTAACATATAAAATATTTACTCCACTAGGTGGCACTAGTAGTAAAGAACCCGCCTGCCAATGCAGGAGACATAAAAGACACAGATTTAATCCCTGGGTTAGGAAGATTCCCTGAAGGAGGGCATGGCAACCCTTTCCAGTATTCTTGCCTGGAGAATCCCATGGACAGAGGAGCCTGGCAGGCTACAGTCCATGGGGTCACAAGGAGTTGGACATGACTGAAGTGACTGAGCATGCATGCCACTCTCTTATTTGTATGGCCTCTGAGAAGTCAGATATAATTCTTATCTTTGTTCCTCTATAAGCAAGGTGTTTTTTCCCCCTTTCAGGAATTTTATCTTCAGTTTTCTGTAATTGAAAATGATATGCCTAGGTATAGGGGTGTTTTTGTTTGGCCTTTAGCTTGTTTGGTGTTCTATGAGCTTCCCAGATCTGTGATTTGATGTCTGACATTAGTATGGGAAAATCCTCAGTTTTTAATGTTTCAAATAATTCTTCTCTTCCTCCCTCTCCTTTTGGTATTCCCATTACGTATATGTTACATCTGTTGTAGTTGTACCACAGTCCTTCAATATTCTGTTCAGTTTTTTCCAGTCTTACTTTGTTTTTCAATTTTTGAGGATTATATTGATATATCCTCTGGCCCAGAGATCTTCCTTTAGCCATGCCCAGTCTACTAAGAAGTCCATCAAAGGCATTTTCCATTTCTGTTACAAGGGTTTTCATTTCTAGCATTTCTTTTTGTCTCTTTCTTAAGATTTCCATCTCTCTGCTTATATTGCTTGTCTACTCTTACATGCCATCTATTGATATTTTATCCACTAGGACCCTTAGCACATTAATCATGGGTGTTTAAAATTCCTGGTCTGATAATTCTAACATCCCTGCCATGTTTGGTGCTGATGCTTGCTCTGTCTCTTCACACAGTTTTTTTCCTTTTTATATGCCTTATACTTTTTTTCTTGGTAGCCAGACATGACATACTGGGTAAAAGAAAGTGCTGTAAATAGGCCTTAATACTGTAGTGGTGAGGTGTTGGGAAGGGAAAGCATTCTACAGTCCTATGATTAGATTTCAGCCTTTTACTGTGCCTATGCCTCTGGACTACGAATTTCACAAGTGTTTCTCGGATTTTTTTTTTTCCTCCCTGCCTCCCTTAGATGGAATAGGACAGCTAGAGTGGGTTGGAGTTCGGTATTACTCTTCCTCGGATCAGTTAGACTCTGATAACTTACTCCAGGTTAGGCTTTGGTTAACTAGTTTCTCCTGAAGGCAGGACTTGTTAAGAAGAACAAAGCGTTCTTGTAACAGGGAGGAACAAATCTGACTCCATATTGGATGTTTCTTTTAACTTTTGTACTCTATTGCTTCTGCTACAAGTTACTCACTAAAGGGATGTTGTCTATAGGCTTAAATTATACATAATGGCCCATCTCTGAAAACTCTGCCTCCCATGTAATAAATGTTATGCCAATATACCTTTGTTTAGCTCACATGAAACCCCCTGACCAGGCTCACCTGTGAATGGTTACAGCAAGGAAGAAATTAATATATGTAAGAAATTGGAATTTACCCCCCATTTACTATAAAAAGAAGCCAGAATTCTAACTAAGGGAAGATGTTTTCTTTGGGACACTAATTCACCATCTTCTCAGTCTTCTGGTTTTCCAAATAAAGCTGTTACTCCTTGCCACATCAACTCACCTCTCAATTTATTGGCTTGTCTTGAGGTGATAAATACAAGCTAAAACTCGGTAACACTCTGGTTTAGATCAGAATGGTTCCTCTCCTCCTCCCCCTGCTGGAAGCCCAACCAGGTTTTTCTCTGATACTTACTGTGCGAATCTGGTCAAACTCCTGGGAGTAAATCTCACAGTATGCGGAGGCTACCCCTTTGACTGGATCCTCCTATAGTTTTTAACTCCCAGAGTTGTCTGCACTGAGTCTCCAGCAATTTGTCAATTACAGTTCAGGTTTTCTTACCCCTTCACTGTTTCCCAAGGTTTCCACTCCTGGGTCTCTGCTCCAGTAAGCTGTGATGAACTGTATTCACTTGCTTGCCTCTCCAATTTCAGAGTTAGCAGTTTGCCCTGTGTCCTCCCCCTCTTATGGATTCAAGAAGAGTTATTGGCTTTTCAGTCTTTTTTTTTTTTACTATTACTTGTTGTTAGCATGGAGTGTGACTTTCAAGCTCCTTGAACTGGAGCTAGGGGACTGGAATGGGGAACTGGTGGATAGAAATCCAAATTACACATTTTAAATGGATAAATTTTATGATATGTGACTTACATCTTGAGAAATCTGCACTTAAAATTAGAAAAAGGAGAAGCTAGAAGAGCTGCCCATACATTCTGGGCTTTTTAATTCCAAAAGGGAATCTAAAGGCTGAAATTTAAGTCAATCCACCCCTTCCCCTTTCTACCCACTACTAACTCCTACATCTTAATGTAGGCGTTCTTAATGAATGACTGCATTACTGAGTCTTCCTTACTTAGGTGAAGACAAGGAAATGTCATTTACTCATAGCCTCATCCTCAGATACTTGATCCTTTAGATCACTTTTTCTGTCTAGGGAGCAATCACCCCCAGGAGGACCATTCAAAGAAATATCGTCTCAAAAGGCACCTAGGGAAACTTCAGGTCAGCTGGAGGTGGGAGTCATAGAAAAGAATTTTCTCAGAAGTACTAGGCCTTGCCTATTGTCATCCTAGTGCAATCTCCAAAACTGAAGATACTACTTTCTGAGAGATAAATTAGTAAAAAGCCAACACAAAATAGAGAGTAGCTAATGGAAGAAATACATCATATTAAGAAATGGCTATAAATGTCTTCCTGATAAGAATTTTGAGAAACCCTAATTTGTAATTAATTTATTCATATAGTCAACAAATATTTATTGAGGACTCATTATGTGCCAGTCACTGTGCCAGATACTGAAGTATAATAAGCTCTCATGAGGCTTATCATCTAAAGGGACTATCAAAGGTTCAAAGGAAGTTTACATTTCACTGGACCTGGGAGATAATTGAGAAATCAATAATGCAATCACAAATTGTAATATATCAAATTTTTATGACAAAAATATATTAATTGAGGGCATGTGGAGTAAAAAAAAAAAAAATGGGGCCTGGATAGTAAGACTCTAGCAGTATTTATTTAGTACTGTTTGAGAAACGAACACCAGAGGAAATATACTCCAGCATTAGAGAGATGGATGATATGATAAAACCATGATAGCTCCTTATAAATGGATTTCCCTTAATCTTAAATTCAAAGACCACACATTTTATTTTTTCATAATTTTCTGTTTATCAAACAACTTTTAAATTTCAAATATAGTTTCCCAGGAACCTTAATGACTTGGAAGGGGCATGTTAGTGAGCTCTGGTTGACTAATGATTCAAAATTTGGACATATAATTTGATGGTAGACTGATGATAGAAGAGAATTTTGAGATCTGGGAAATTCTTGAAAACACTTATATATCTTATACGTAATCCTCAGGCCTCTAATGGGGAGGCTGAGAAGCATCCTTCAGGGCAGGGTGCTGGTGTGTGGAGCTTACGGGTAAACACAGTCTGGTGACTGAGGAAGAAGACTGAGAAAGGGGTCTAAACATTGTCATACCTTAGGGTGCCTAAGGAAAGAGTAAGGAGTAAAGTGCACAGCTTAGCAGAGGTAAGGACCAGGAGTCATAAAACAATGCAGCATATTAGGCAGTCAGACAAGAGCTGGTGCCAAAACACATCTCAAAGCAACCAAACTAAGCCAGTAGCTGAATTTGCTTTCATCATAAGATTATTGTCATTGCTGGTATAGTTTAAGGGAACTGGAAAGGACACTGATGATCCCTCCTCCAGAGAACACTGAAATTTCCTGAGTTTGCACTCAAAAAAAAACCTGGGGTTCTCAAACAAACTTCTCAAGGGGTGAGGGGTGGGGGATTATGTCCATTCTAATGACTTAAGGATAGGAATTAGTTAGAGATCTGCTGGAAGTCTAGAATTTTTTCCAAAGTATTATCAGCTTTATTCAGTTGTTCGGATTGGTAGCTAGAATTCAGGCTTTAGAAAACTTGGCACAGAGTAAGGGGAAAATAAGAGATGAACCCATAAGAAGAAAGTCATTTGGATGTATAAGGTCATGTGGTTAAAAATCTACTATTTCTTGTACTGTGTCTATCTAGTGGTGGTCTTTTTGTTTTCAGCACATCAGGTAAAGCTAATGTGCATACAGGAGAACTACTTTATACGAGAGCTCACCTTATATGTCATATCCTGGTATTAAGCAATGAAAGACATATTCTTTACACAGATCCTCAAAGTACAGGGAGGCATCCAGAAGGTCCTCTTAGACTTCTCAGAGCTCTCTGGGTATCAGACAGCTATTGGGGTGTTGGCATGAAGTCCAGGCAAACAGTAGGGGCAAAAAGTCATAATTATTATAAAAGAAGGCATTCTAGGGGAGAGAAGTATAAGATGTTTGAAGAGAATTCTATAGTACCTAGACAGGAAGAGCACTTGAGTAAACCAGCTGAGGTATTCTAAAGTACCTTGGTTCATATGCTCTACGCATTAACCCTGTTAAATAATGGTAGAAAATGAAGAGACAGACGGCTTTGGAGAGGACCCTTCAAACTAGGATAAAATTAGACAGTACTGAGAGGAAGTTGAGCAGTTCTTAAAGACAGATTGCTTGGACACTGATTACTAAAGGCTGGTATAGATTAAAGACAATAAAGAGGATGTTGTATGGCATACTCCTGAGTCCATTCACTTCCACTAGGATGGTGTCATGACTATGGAAAGGATACATATCTATATTTAGACCACTGTGATGAGAAGATAGCTAGTGACAGTATACCGGGACATCTAGGAATGAGAAGTAGGTATGGCAGTTATCCGGGTGTGATTCTAGCCCTGGAGAACTGGAAATAGCACACTATAGGTTTCATGTGCTCAGTCAACAAATACTGAGAACCTATTACACGTTAGACTCCATTCTAGACTCAAAGGGATCCAGGATTGGAAAAACAAATCCCATTTGTCCTTATGGAGCCTATATAACAGTGAGGAAAGCAGATAATGAACAAATTATTCAATAGTGGTGACAAATGCTTTGAAGAAAAATAAAGCAGGGCAAAGAAGGGTAGCAACAAGGGTGCCATTAGAGTATTCTGGGAAAATCTTGCTGAAATGACATTCTAGGAAGAAGTCCCAATAAACAAAAGAGAAAACCATGCTGCCATTTGGATAGGGGAGAATAGCAAATGCAAAGGTTCTGAGGCTGGAAGAAGTTAGGAGTATCATACCAGAGGATCACCAAGATGTTCTTTGGATTAGAACCAGAATTGAAAATGAGTTACTATGATTTGGTGGATTCATACTTTGGTGGATTCATACTGTGAAACATCTCTCTCTGGGTTAAAACAAGTATCCACCTGATCCTCTCACTTCTACACAAGCCCTGGGTCTCATCTGGTCATTACCTGACTAACATGCTATTTGTCTGTTTTCCTCCACTAGAATGGAAGCTCCCTGAGGACAGCCCCTGGGTATAAACAAGAAACCACTGTCTACACTGGAGCTTGAGTTGTAATAGGATGACCCCTGGACACACTGCAGCCTCTACTAGCAATGAGTGTTAAAGTTTCCGACCCAGTGCACTGATTAAAGGTTCTCGGTTCCAGTCTAGCAGATTCAGCATCACCTGGATCCTTGTCAGAGATGAAAATTCTTGGGCCCTACTTGGAATCTACTGAGTCAGAAACTCTGGGGCTGAGGCACAGCATTGCACTTTAACAAGCCCTCCAAGTGATTCAGATGTGCAATAAAGTATGAGAACCATTGTTGTAAGTTGTGGAGGTCTAGGAACACCAACACTTGAAGAATAAAGCTGCATGTCTCAAAAGCCTGGGTGGTTCCTATGGAGTCATTTCTGCCAATGAGGATCAACTTCTTGAGAAAGTTAGCTCAGGCAGCAGTCACAGGTAACAAGATGACCCCCACCACAGTTGAAGCACCACCTTCAAGTCTTGGTAAGGGCAGAGGTAAGTGAAGTCTTTAGCTGAGGTATGAAGACTCAAGCTTGAACCAGACACACTTTTTCTTTTCTTAAAGAAGCAAATGTTGAGGGTTATCAAGGAAGAGATGACAAATAATCATTATATAAGACAACACTGGGTGTGAGTCTTCTACCTCAGATCTACTGACACCTCATGGAGCATAACGTGAAAGGCCAAGCAGTTTAGCAAGTCCAAGGGATATATCTTTAGACTCTTAAATACATTTCCCTGAGGGAAATGAGAGGGTTAACTGAGAGGTAGTTTAATAAGGAACCATTCAGAGTAGGGTGCTCCAAGAGAATAAATAAAATTATTTCTATTAATCAGTGGAAGATGAACAAAAGTGTTCCTCAAGTCTACTGGTATCCTTGAATATTTGACTGAAAGAAAAGCATCTGTAAGGCTATTTTCCTACTCAAAGATCTTTCCAATTTAGTTGACACTATAAAAGCTCTGAGAATTTTAGCTTTGCAAAAAACACCAGTTCTTTGGAGTTGTTCCTGGGAGGTTGGGATTGGGAGGTCAATGTTGAATGGTGACTAGGTTGAGATGAAGGTAATCTTGCTAGAGGCAGAGCTCCTACTGATTTTCCTTTAGCAAGAATACAGGTTCTGGGATCATGATAGCATAGCATCTATATGTGGAGAATCCTATCTCTGAGACAGGAAGCAAGTATGCCTGTTTGGAAGGAACTTAGGTTGTGGGCAGCAAACACTTGTAAACAGTGTGCTCACAGTGTAAACAGCTGTGCTTACAGTGTGGGGGTAACTTCACGTCCTGGCCTGCATAAACTGCCAAGGTTTAAGTGTATTATCAAAGGAACTGAAGGTGGGGGCATGGGCAATGTTGGTGACAGACAGCTTAGACAAAGCAAAGAATACGACAGGTAAGTCTTCTGCTTCTGGGCAGGGGGTGGAAGGAGCTGTGACAGGAGAGATAGATGGGGAAACACTGCTCCCCTGGCATCCCCCCCCACCATTTGCAGCCCAGGAAGAAGTGGGCTCAGCAGTCACAGGTTACCAAGTTTTTTGCCCAACAGTGAACAGAAGAGGCTTATGCACAGTTCACTTCAGTTCAGTTGTTCAGTCGTGTCCGACTCTTTGTGACCCCATGGACTATAGCAGGCCAGGCCTCCCTGTCCATCACCAACTCCCGGAGCTTATTCAAACTCACGTCCATCCAGTCGGTGATGCCATCCAACCATCTCATCCTCTGTCGTCCCCTTCTCCTCCTGCCTTCAACCTTTCCCAAAATCAGGGTCTTTTCTAATGAGTCTGTTCTTCGCATCAGGTGCCGAAGTACTGGAGCTTCAGCTTCAGCATCAGTCCTTCCAATGAATATTCAGGACTGATTTCCTTTAGGATTGACTGCTTGGATCTCCTTGCAGTCCAAGGGACTCTCAAGAGTCTTCTCCAACACCACAGTTCAAAAGCATCAATTCTATGGCGTTCAGCTTTCTTCATAGTCCAACTCTCACATCCATACACGACTACTGGAAAACCCATAGCTTTGACTAGATGGACCTTTGTCAGCATACTAATATCTCTGCTTTTTAATATGCTGTCTAGGTTGGTCAGAGCTTTTCTCCCAAGGAGCAAGCGTCTTTTAATTTCACGGCTGCAGTCACCATCTGCAGTGATTTTGGAGCCCAAGAAAGTAAAGTCTATCACTGTTTCCATTGTTTCCCCATCTATTTTCCATGAAGTGATGGGACTGGATGCCATGATCTTAGTTTTTTGAATGTTGAGTTTTAAGCCAACTTTTTTACTCTCCTCTATCACTTTCATCAAGAGGCTCTTCAGTCCTTCTTCCCTTTCTGCCATAAGGGTGGTCTCATCTGCATATATGAGATTATTGATACTTCTCCCAGCAATCTTGATTCCAGCTTGTGCTTCATCCAGTCCAGCGTTTCTCATGATGTACTCTGCATAGAAGTTAAACAAGAAGGGTGACAATATACAGCCTTGACATACTCCTTTCCCGATTTGGAACCAGTCTGTTGGTCCATGTCCAGTTCTAACTGTTGCTTCTTGACCTGCATACAATTTCTCAGGAGGCGTAAGGTGGTCTAGTATTCCCATCTCTTTAAGAATTTTCCATAGTCTGTTGTGATCTACACAGTCAAAGGCTTTGGTGAAATCAATAAAGCAGAAGCAGATGTTTTTCAGGAATTCTCTTGCTTTTGCTATGATCCAACGGATGTTGGCAATTTAATCTCTGGTTCCTCTGCCTTTTCTAAATACAGCTTGAATGTCTGGAAGTTCACATTTCATGTACTGTTGAAGCCTGGCTTGGAGAGTTTTGAGCATTACTTTCCTAGTGTGTGAGATGAGTGCAATTGAGCGGTATGTTGAACATTCTTTGGCATTGCCCTTCTTTGGGATTGGAATGAAAATTGACCTTTTCTAGTCCTGTGGCCACTGCTGAGTTTTCCAAATTTGCTGGTTTACTGAGTGCAGCACTTTAACAGCATAATCTTCTATGATTTGAAATAGCTCCACTATTTCAAAGTTAAGCTTGAGGTCTAGTGGGCAGTTGGATCTGCTGAACTATAGTCTGGCCCACCAAGCTGCCTACTGCCTCTGCGTACTTGTCATGGAAGTAGTCATCCCACAACCTCAGCTGTCTGGGAATACTAACCACCTTTCTTTACAAAGGTCAGGGGACTTAGAAACTCACTACCTTGCTGTGTCCCAGTGCAGGATCAAATGACTTCCTTGTTTAGAACTAGTCCTCTAGGCCAGAAGCACACACATACACATTCAGCCTGCCTCATTATAGTATAGGCTGATTTGTCTATACTGATGGGCAGGGAGGTGAAGAAAATAAGAGCTGCAGCTGCCTGCCTGCCTGGTGTGAGACGGGAAGCAAAATGTATTCCATTTTTCTTGAGGATCAGAGCACAGCACCTCCATATATAGCTTCACTTAAGCAAGGAGCAAGACATCCTGAATGGAGTCCCTGTGAATTTTTCAGGCTGGCAGCAGCAGCAGCAGAGGGACATCAAGCCAGGGTCTGGGGATTTTTTGGCATCTATAGCTCTGGGCTCACCTCAGTGCTATTTGACGGCTGACTTCCTCACTCCTGCCCTACAAGGCTGCATTGCGTAGATGTGAGGAATTGAGCAAGACAGGGACATTACCCATCCCACCAAAGCAGGTAGCCACTCTTGTTCCCTTCAATGCATCCTCAAAATAATTCTTGTTTTAAAACAGGAATACGACCCTGCCACTCTTCAGTGACTTCCACTAGCTTGGGAGTGGCAGGACCTAGCAGGAGAGCATGATTTGGCTCTTCTACTATTTTCAGAGTTGGTGCTACAGCTACTCCTCCCCTCCCTCAAGTTGTGCTGGCCTCTCTACTCCTCCAATGAGCCAAACTCCTTCTCATTTCAGAGCTTACAGTCCCTTTTTCTAAAAACTCTTCTTCTAAAAACCCCTTTCCCTGGCTTATGCATACTCATCTCTCGAGTCTTCCTAAGAAAGGGTCTTTCTGACTTCTCAGGCCAGGTTAGATCCCATGTTTTACACTCTGATTATAGAGTATTATTTTCCTTCACTGTACTAGCATCATTCTATCTAAGCATGTGTGTGATTATGTGATTACTGCCTTACACCCACAAGACCAAAAACTTCATGAGGGTGGGCAATGTACTAATTTTGTTTACTTTATGCCCAGTGCCAAGGACAGTGCCTGACATAGTATATCCTAAACAAGTTTTCTTAGAAGGAACAAAAAGGAGGAGGGTCAGAATGAGGGAGGTAGAGAGGAAAGAAGAAAGCAGGGAGGGAATAAGGAAGGAAAGAAGCAGGGAATGAGGCAGGGAGAAAGGCAGAAAAGGAGGAGTGGAGGTCCCAATGGGGCAAACTGGGAAGATATTTGATTCTCAGTCTCTAATGGGAGAGCTGGAAGGGTTAAATGTAGCTCTTACCTGAGGCCTCAGTGCTCAAAGGCAGAAGTTGAACAGCAAAATATTGTCCATGGGATAAGGCTGAGTTCAAACCACAGAGGCAGGTCCAAGTGGGTCATCAGAGCAAAGGGGGTCTGAGGTGAGTATTAGGTATAGAGCAAAATGAGAATAGGAAAAGCAGGGAAGAAGAAGGCAAATAAGAAATAATCTATACAAATTCAGGAAACTGTAGGACAAGTCCACCAGCTGGGCTTATGTCTTGACTTAGCAGCTTTGTATGCATGGGCAAAGCAAGTCTGATTAAAGGGACACAGACCTCACATAGTTGCCATATATGGATACATATTGTTCCAGTGGCCTAATAAATTGGGACTACTGTATACAAACCATTTGCCTGTGAGTCTGGTTAGCTCTCGGAACCCTGAGGAGACTGAATTCAGACAGAGCGTATGCCACTGCAAAGCCTAGGACTGGATCCTGCCCCACGGTGCCCTGTCAACATACTGGAGCTTGGTGAAGCTCTGCCAAAGCAGTTAGCTGGCCCCTCTCTTTTCTACATCTCCAAGGCAGCCTTTTGAAATTCAACATTTTGAACCAAAGTTATCAAGTTCTTTGAGTTACACACTGTCTCACATTATCTCCCTTCTTGATCATCAGTTTCTGGGCGAGAGGGAAAGCATCTAGTTCATTTTCTCATCTCCTATTGAGACTAGTATTAATACGTTATTTCAAACAGTAAGTGCTCAAAAATTACTGAATAAATATTGCTATATATTTCATAGATGCTGGGAGTGATTACACCAAAGAATTTTTTAACTTCTTGAGGAAAACCTTTTTAGACCTGAATTCTTTTTGAAAAATATAAGGAATTGGACTAATTAATCTCTAAAACATTTCCAAATTGTAAACTGCTGAGGCAATGACAAGGTTATGTCATTGCCATTTATGTAAAAATATATATTTACAACATCTCTATCATTTCTAGTATATTATTGGGCACATAGTGGGAACTCAATAAATGTTTGCAGTGTACTGACTCCACTACAGATATAATCAAGCTGAGAAGAAACAGAAATGTGTTTCTGAAGTTTCACATAAATTTCTTAAGAGTTGTACACTACTTAAAATATTCAAAAGAAATGTGTTATTAAATGCAGTCCGAAGGTGAATTTTTTTTACAATATTTGGAATAACTTTGTGATATAGTAACTTAATTTAATCTTTTTAAGACACTTAAGAGTGTCTTTCACATTTTTATATATCAAAGTTCCTAATAATAGGATAAACCAGATTAGCAGTTTACAGTTATGGGGGAGCCAAATGACTTACTATTGATTAAATCAAGCTATTCTTCATAGAGGGAACTGTCCCTCTTTCTACAGTTTCACAGATTCCACTCCCCACCCACCCTACACAATTTTCTCTCTTGTGTCTTAACTCATTTTTCAAATTTAGTATGTCTACCCATATTTATAATGATATTCACAATTTTTTCACTTTCCAATGTTCCCTTTCCACATTCCTCCCCCATGCTTAACCACATGCCTCACCATTTGCAAAAATGGATATGCCTTCCACAGTGTCTGGATCATCCACGGTATCTAGAGTCTCCAAGGCATCGGTCCCAGATGGTGGCTTTTGTATGAGCATGCTGGAAGTTGAAGCTTCCTCAGCTGAGAAAAAACATTTCTAGGTTATCCTCAAGGTGGGATTCAGGGAGGAGAATGCTCTTTATTCTCTTTCACTTTCTCTATGGCTCTCAGCTAGCTATCCAGGGCACTTTACGTATAAATCCAGTGAAAAAATTAAAGAAGTGATGGCTCTTATCAATAACTATCTTACCTCCAAAAGGTTATACTCTTGACATAAAAGAGGTGAAAGCAGAACACATACCTAGGAACTTTAAGACTGGGGTGGAAGAGATCGCCATTTTCCTTCAGGATTATATTTATCTTATAGGTTTTGGAGTGTTCATATATTTAATACACCTACTACCAGCACATGTGCTATAAATCTTGTTCTCTCTCAGCTCCCAAGTCCTTGTTATCTGCCTGGGGACTATCCTCGTGTAACAGGCCAAAATCTCACCTGACACTTGTGAAGGGAAAAGACAGGATTCAGTCATAAACATTTTATCATAGTGAGAGTGGAATAAACCAAATCAGTTGACTGCTAAAGATTGCCTTTGCACTATTAAGTCTCATATCCTATACTGAGATTCCTGGCAAGAGAATCCATTCTGTTACTGGAATATGATCAGGAGACAATGGTACCTGTTCTTTGAGGAGTCCTGACTAACTGGCGAGACTGAATTACACTTATGAAAAGTTTCAGATGCAATTCCACTTTACGCATGGTTGACTCCTAGAAATAGAATATAATGCAAATCAACAGATCTGTGGAATGAATAAGATGGACAAAAATGACATGGACCACGTGTGTTCAATACTAACAGGCCTTAGATCCTGATAGTACAAAATGTCAGCATATGAAGTGATACATATTATCTACTTTTATCCATTTGACAGGGCAAGATATCCTGAACTCAGCAAGCATTTTCTCCAGCAGCTGAGAGGAGCTAAAAGGCTGGAGGCCTCCAGCTCAGCCAAGTCTGACCTCAGAATGTGGCTGTCATCTGGGTCTAGAGTGCTTACTCAGAAGCACTTCTCCAAGACTTCTAGACGGGCCTGGATCCTGAGGCCTGCCAAGCTGAGGGACTTGATGACAAGTCTAAATGAACAAACGTATGCCTTCTCATTATTTTCTTTTAAAAATAGAAAATAAAGGTTAACCAATTCAGTCCCAATAACAACAACATGGTCATCTAGCTCTTCAGAGAGCAGAATCCTGGGATGGATCTCTGGATCACTTTCCTCACACCTCTTGGAGGAGCGTTTCAAACTCGTCCATCGTTCTGGAACTTTCTTCACTTTTCCAGAGTCTAGCCTAAGCCAATACCAAGCTGTTCCCCGCCCCCCCGCCCCACCCTTTCCCCAGTAGCCATTCATGCATGATAGGCCGCAAAGAGTACAGGACGGCAAGTTAAAAACACTTGTTTCCTAGTCCCAGATCTGCCATGTACTTTATAACTTTGGGAAATGATTCCACTTCTCTGAAACTCGTAGACTAAATGATGGCCAATAACCCCTACAAGCGCTAACGTTTTGTGATTCTCGCTAAAACACGAATCTTGCCCGAGCTAGATTTAGCTCTGGTCTACATCTGTCAAGGTGGCCACCAGTTCCTGCTGTTCAAGGGCCACAGAGAGAAGCTGCCATGGAAACCAAAGCGTGAGCAGAAATCGCCGAGCGGAACCAGAAGGCGGCGGGTAAGGGGGCCGAGGGAACAGAGAAAAGCGAAGGACGATGGGCACACTAACAGTATTCTAACAAGGAGAAAGAGAAAAAGCTCAAACTGAAAGAGGAAATTATGACTACAGCCTTAGATGATTCCCCTGGCGTCTCAGGCCTCGCCACACTGCGCAGGCGTTCCGCTCAGTCCTCAACTCTGCTCTTTGACCTCTCGCCCCACCCCCACCTCCTCCGCAGCCTCGGAAGAGCTCTTCCGGTGTTGTGGAGGCGGTTCCGGTTCGCGGCGGTTCCCGGGTTTTGCGTTCCGCGCCCGGCCGGAAACCCCTTCGCATAGCAGCCGGTTCCGGTTCGGTGAGTGGCGGCGGGAAGCTGGGGGAGGGGTGAGGATGGAGGGAACCTTGACCGGGAGGCAGAGCGGGCCCGGGCCCGGCAGCCTGGGCTGGGCTGGACGGAAGCGGGGACAGCTCTGGGGAGTGCGCTTTTTCCTCTGCCCCGCCCCCTGGGACCACCTCCCCTCCCCCCTGCTGTCCGAGGCCGCGATCTGGCGGGTGGCCGTTAGTTAGCTTTCCCGAGGCTGTTCCTTGAGGCCTCTTTCTCCGGGGTCGAGGAGAGGCCGTCTCCCTACGGTCACGGCCGGCCCCATCTCAGCGCCCAGCCCTACTCGTGAGGAAAAGGCCGGTTGGGGTTTCGGGGCTTTCCCGCCAGAGCAGGTCTTCTCTCAGGGGAAAGCTGTTTTCATCGGGAAGCTCAGCTTTTCTGTTATACGTGCTTCACCTCCCGCCTTCCTTGAGGCTTGAAAGATATTTCTCGACTACTTCTGCGTCTCATGTAAACATTTCTCCAACTCTTTTACTCTGTGGTATCTCCCAGAGATGTGATACCGCTAGTGCCACCACCAGAAAGAAACGTCTGGACCCTCCTGCCCAGGTTATGAAAATCCCCTTAACTGCCGCCGTTTGCTTACCTGGTAATTCCCGTGAACCGTCTCTTTCTTGGCGTCCCCTATAACGTGATCTCTCTGGATATATGCCCAGTTTCTCTTGAGCTTGGTGATTTCTGTTTATCGGTGCGTCTGCAGTATTTGCACTATCTTGTTGGCAATAACTCGCTGCTTTATCACTTTCTCGTCAGTTTTGTTAAAGTCATTTCACCTCACGTTTGTTTGCTTTTTATATTTGGGGTGGTGGTGATTCTTCTGAAATTTATATAATGCCTTTTAGAGGCCCCCAACTAATTGACTTAGGGTCCTTCTTCCAAGTGGATGATTTTGGATGATTTTCGATCGCATCATCTCCTAAATCTTTATAAAGATAATTTGTGTTAAGGACTCCTGTTGAGAGCTAGATTACACTGAATTTGGAATTACAGTTACAGTGAAACTTTAAGCATATCTTTAAGAATGATCCCTCAACCTGCTAGTTTAGAGATTGTCTTTTCTCCTTTAGTCCCATATTGGAAGTCTCATTTGTTGTGGAGAAGCCTCACTCACTCTTACTTAATTTGAATTAATTATCCCAGCTGCAAAGATGGTCTTCCTATCACCCGTCTAATGACAGATCTAGAGACAGCAAATGAATTAAAAAACAGGTTCTTCTACCTCAAGCTAAGGTGATGTAATTCTTGAGTACTGCTTTGGAAGTCTTTCCTTTTCTGTACCTGACTCCTACACCTTCTACCAGTTTCACCAGCTTTATTATCTTGTTTTAAGTATCTGTTGATGAATCTGGTTTCCTCCCTCTGACAGTGAGATTCTCAGCAGCAGGACCAGTTCTTACTCATCCTTGTATCCCCAGTCCACTCTGAGTTACTGATGCACAGTAAATGTGTGTGTGTGTGAAAGAAAGCTAATCCTTTTTGTAAGGATTTTAAGGTGTTAGAGTCTAATTTGAGTGAGGACTTTTAGAAATATGAAAGACAACCAAAAATTGCATAATGATATAGTGCAGACTGTTTCATATACATAATTTTCCAGAGTTTGTAATAGGATGATTCATTCACATGATCACTTCCACACCCTTGTCATATCAGAAATTTTTCTTACTACATCTTGGTCCTGCAAAAAGCTAATTGTACAGTGCCTCTCCTCAGTATATACTTTCAAATAGCTTCATGGTAGCTCTGAATGTTCAGATTTATAATCACCTTTTTGCATATATGTCTTACTATACTCATTACGTTCTGTTATTGTCAGGACTTTGCCATCATTTTTTTTTTTTTTTTTTTTTCAGATTTTTTGTTATCTTGTGCTCAGCCGTTTATCTGACTTCAGCTGAATACCTGTAATTATGTTTTTTTTTTTTTTGTAAATTAAATGACTGATGTGAAGTAGAAAATGAAATACTAGAATACTTTTAGGGGGAAAATTTTCTCATGCTTGAAAGAATTTGTTGGCATCAGAAGTTCCAGGTCCAACATTTCATGTTGAATCTTGGGGTAAAATATCCTTTCTCCCATTATATTTGCACAGTGGCAAAAAGAAAGTAGCATAAGCATACCAAAGAAGCTGAATGTGCCTGGGAAATCCCATGGACAGAGGAGACTGGTGAACTACAATCTGTAGGGTCGAGAGAGTCAGGACTTGGTGACCAAATAGCAGCAGCAGCAGCAGCATAAAAAAGTGTGGATTCCCCAGATTTAGCTAGGGATTACTTTTATCTTGCCAAAGTGTATGAATCCTTGAATAAGGATATGTTGAAGGATGTGAAATATTGTGATGTCTGTTGAAAGAGCATCTGCTTACAAGTGAGGATGCCTGGATTTTTGTCTTTCCTTTGTCCCATCTTTGTGATTTCAGGCAAGTCACCAAACCTCCCTGGACATAATCCCCAATGTTCTTTGACTTCTTGCTTGCTTCCCTTTCACCTCTATCTCAACAGTGCAAAGGACATTAACACAGATTGTTCTAATGGGCACCAGACTTTTAAATTGGCATTCCTCTTAATATAACAAAAAGGACTAGTGGTAACTCCTGGCCTGTGGGCCCTCAGAACTGGGGGCAACTGGGGGACAGGAAGAAAAGAGAGGCAGAGTGTCCTAGAGACCTTTGGAAGTGCTGAAATGATTGGACAGTAGAAAACGAGCAAATATTTTAAAACTAGCCCTGAAATAAATGTCCCCTCACCTCTCCCCACCCAAGCCAAACAGGTGTGTTTTGAAACTTTATAAATACGATAAATACTGAAAATACAGCTTTGTGTTTTTTGGTGTTTTTTTTTTTTTTTTTTTTTTCCCCAAAAAAGACTAGTGGTGACAGTTATGGAATGGCTTGAAAGAGTGAAATGTGAAAAAGTCACTGCTAGTTTATTGGTTGATAGGAATTTTTTCCCTTAATAGGGGACCCAGAGAATTTGGCTTTATTGAAAAAGAAAAAAGGGAAAAGAATAATCTGGAGAATTACCAGATAGAAACGTTATAGTAAGTTGAGCATTTGGAAATATATTTGAAGCCTTAATCTGAGGCTTAAATTCTTTGGGAAACTCCCCTGGCAAGTAATCAGATGATTACTCTGCTTAGTCTGTACCTATGCCAAGAAAAGCTCAAGCAGCCTTCCTTAATGTGTGCACTTCAGTGTTGGGACCATAAAGGGTTCCTGTTATCATCATTCAGTCTCCTTAGATTGAAGCTCTGTTAGTGCTATGTGGTTGGTGAAGTGCTCAGTCTTTTAAAAAATATGTGATAAGATTATGAATAAATAAGTGTACCACCCCTAGTCAACTCCTTGTAAATCTGCCAAGAAGCCTTGGTACAGGGATGTGTTTATTAACCTAGTTCCACCAGCTAGGCTTTTAACTTCTGTCTCTGGGCAAATTAGACATATCGAGGAGAAAATTTCATATAGGCAAAGGGGCTTTGATTTGTAACCATTAATAATGGGGGTGGGGGAGTATTTAGTACAACTGTGATGAGTTCCTTGATTGTCCTCAGAATTTTCTATTGCTTTTTGTTTGGCCTGTAAGCCATGGGGAAGAGAAATCTTAATAGGACTACTATAAGATCTGTTACTTGTTTATAACATGGTTTAGCATGAGGTGATAGAGCAGTGGATTGGGAAGAACTTTTAGGTTGTAATTTCAGTGCTGTCACTTACTTTATGATCCTATGCAAATTAACCTCCAGAGTGTTGGCTCTCCTGACCTGCTTTGTGCTGTAGTATTCTGTGGATAGTTCATAATCACTCTTTAGTATAGCACAGGTTGCAGAAATGTTTGGAACTACCTTAGGCTAATTTTAGTTTCCATTCTCTTCCCATCAACTTGCCTTACCATCTTATTTTTTTCTTCACCAAAAATAAAAGCACCACTTCTGAGTGGCTTCATGTCCTATAATTATATGAAAGAGATATTTCAGAATGTAATATTTCTGTTTTCTGTCTTCTTTTATAGGACTTTGTATCTTTGCTGAAGTCAGTGATGTGAAAACACCTGACATGGGTAAGACTGATTATGAAGTAGTGTTCAGTTCTTTTACTCTAATTAGTTAAACTGGAATGAAAGAATATTTGCATCTGTGCTTAATGATATTTTCAATATTTGGATTTTTGTGTTAATAATTTTAAAGGAGATCTCATCCTAATTATATAATAACTATATCAATTTTCTTTGGATTGGGCTATTCTTTATAGCAACATTTTAAAGCATTTTCTCATTCATTGTATTAAAAAGCCAAATACATAGTACCAAGTATTACTATGTGCAAGGCCTTTTAAGTACTTAAAATACTTAATAGTATCTAGTAGGTGGGCTTCACTGGTGATTCTCTGGTAAAGAAATCCACCTGCCAATGCAGGAGACAAGGGTTAGATCCCTGGATCAGGAAGATCCCCTGGAGAAGGAAATGGCAATCCACTCTAGTATTCCTGCCTGGGAAATCCCATGGATAAAGGAGCCTGGTGGGCTACAGTCCTTAGGGTCACAGAGTCAGAAACTACTTAGCCACTAAAGAGCAGTAGCATCTAGTAGGTTCTGTTATTATCTGAGACACAGAGATTAAGAAACTTGCCTAGGATCACACAACTATAATTGGCGAAGCCAGGATTTAAGCTCAGGCAGACTGGTTCTTTAGTACTGTTTTATACTGAGTATTATGGGCTTCCCTGATAGCTCAGTTGTAAAGAATCCACCTGCAGTGCGAGTGACCCTGGTTCAATTCCTGGGTTGGGTAGATCTGCTGGAGAAGGGCTAGGCTACCCACTCTAGTATTCTTGGGCTTCCTTTGTGGCTCAACTGGTAAAGAATCTGCCTGCATTGCAGGAGACCTGGGTTTGATCCTTGGGTTGGGAAGACCCTCTGGAGAAGGGAAAGGCTACCCACTCCAGTACTCTGGCCTAAAGAATTCCATGGACTATATATAGTCCATGGGGTCGCAAAGAGTTGGACACAACTGAGTGACTTTCACTTCACTTCATACTGCTTATTATATGATAAATAATTTGATGAAGGTAAAATTTTAATTTCATTTAGCTAGTAACATTGAGAATTAATTGTGATTGGAACATTTTCCTTTGTTCATAGTAGTTTATGTCTGCAATGGGAGCAATATAAATAAGGTCAAGACTAGTAGTCAGTTTAGGAATAGGGTGAAAAACCTATACAGTTAGATCTTACAACATCGCATATGTTTCTTTGAAGTCCACTTTAGTCTTCTCTCTACTGTCTTCTCCTTTTGCTCAGTCTCTCTTCTTTCTCCTGGTCATTTGTTTCCCTTTTCTCTCATTGCTGATAGCAGTGTGAATCAATGAATTCCATTCCTCTCATTTGTTTCTGTTCTAGCCCTTTTATAGTAATAAAGCCCTCAAAAATGGTTATAAAAGTAAGGTTCTGCCATAGTATTGCAGTAATTGAGTTGATGTCTATTAAGAGCTATACGAATAAATTATGCTTTTTGCAGAAAAAATTTTCACATGGATTAAATTTCACAGCACCTTTTTGAGTTGAAATATGAAATAAAACTGGGTTAAGAGTATTTGTTTTGAATGGTAAAATTTTTCCCTATTTTTTTAATATTTAAAATTTTTTCTACAGTTAATTAAAATTTTCTTTGGGGAAGATTTCATTATTTTTAAAACTTTGAATTAAGCTCTTTTTATTCTTGTACAAGTCTTGAACTGTTTAGTAGATGTTCTCAATTCCAAATTAACCAATTTCTCAACATGGGCCTCTTTTTTTTTTTTTTGACAGGGACATTCTGAGATTTCTTGCCAATAGTTGTGAAGGAGAGGTTTTATTTGACTGTAGAGGTGTTTGGGAGAATTCATTTTTATTAGGTGAAAAGATTGGTTCATGGAAAAATAAATACTGAAGCATTATGTGACTTGAACTAATCTGGACTCTCCCCAGATGATATTGCTGATAGGATGAGGATGGATGCTGGAGAAGTAACTTTAGTGAACCACAACTCCATATTCAAAACCCATCTCCTGTCACAAACAGGTTTTTCAGAGGACCAGCTTTCACTTTCTGACCATCAGGTTAGTAATAATTTTCTTTCCTTAATTAATGAATTATTTAGGCTTAAGTTTTCATCTGATAGAGTTTAAATGCCACACTTGAAAACACAGGCAAATATGTAAACTTTTTAGAGCCCATTATACTAGTGCTTCTAGCTCAGCTGGTAAAAAGTCTGCCTGCAATGCAGATCCTGGTTTGATTCCTGGGTCGGGAAGATCTGCTGGAGAAGGGAATGGCTACCCACTCCAGTATTCTTGGGCTTCCCTGGTGGCTCAGCTGGTAAAGAATCCGCCTGCAATGTGGGAGACCTGGGTTGGATTCCTGGGTTGAAAAGATCCCCTGGAGAAGGGAAAGGCTACCCACTCCAGTATTCTGGTCTGGAGAATTCCATAGACTGTGTGTTCCCTGATGTCACAAAAAGTTGGACATGACTGAGCAACTTTCTCATACTAGTATTTGGAATTTTGTTCAATACGTTGAAGTTAAGGTAAGAACCAAGCTATGTATGAATTCTTGGAGAATGGTACCTTTTAGAAAACTCTTATTCCTCAATATTTTATTTACCATTACACAGATCAGTGATCTTTTAAACTGATGTCTTAAAATCAGTGAGCGATAAATGGGAGGAAATTGAAAATATACAACAGCTCTGAGATTTCTCTGTTGTATAAAGCTTAGTTTCTCAGGGATCAGGAGCATCAGCATTGTCTGAGAGCTTATGAGAAATACAGACTCTCAAGCTTTACCCCATACCTACTGAATCAGAATCTGTAGTTTAAAAAGTCTCCAGGTGATCTATATACACATTAAGATTTGAGGATCACTGTTAATAAAGCAGTCTTTCTCAGTAGGAAGCCATTACTAGTTTGGATAAGACTGTTCTTTGCTGTGTTCAGAATGTTTAGCATCCCAAACCTCTGGGCACTTAATACCTGTAGCATCTGACCCCAGTAATCATTTTGATAACTGAATATATATCTCCAAATTTACAGACTTGTGCTGGGGTACAGGAGCACCCCTGATTAAGAACTGTCCTGTTATCAAAAGGATCAAAACCAGGTTGATTTTGTCAGGTGCTTTGTTGTGCGATACACTGGCTTTGAGGAGAGGATATACTAGATACATAGTACCTTGTAATGAGCACTCTTTGAACTAAGTTGTTAACAAATATTTTCACATTTTTTCCCCTTGAAGCCTTAGTCACTTCATCAGATTGTCTGTGTGTCTTCCTTTCTTACTGGTATGCAGTTTATTATATATATATATGTATATTTAATTATATTGTTCTGAAATGTGTCATAATCTTGTCTATTTGTATATGTTTCCTAGTGTCAATCTTTATTGCATTTTATTGTTAAAAAATATGGCTAAAAAATCTTTTTGTTTTGTTTAGATTTTACCTTCCAGGCAAGGAAATTTGGACCGGTCTTATACTTGTTCTACAAGAAGTGCAGCTTATAGTCCAAACTATTATTCAGGTATGACACATTACTTGGAGTCAAGGCATTCCTACCTTTCAGTCTTCTTAGTAAATTGTTTGTGTTTACTGTCTCTAAAAGTGAAAACATTGTCAAAAGCAAAATGGTGTTTTCTCCATTAAAACATCATTTTAGTAAGCTCTCTATTTGTGGTTGCTATAATACTTCACTAATCTAGTCTCAACCAAACATTTTTTAAGGGGAAATTGTTTTTTTGGAATCAGTTCTCCTACTTGCCTATTATGCCATTGTGAAAAGCAGTACAACTCTGATTTTGGATTTTTTTTTTTTTAAGATATGTGTATGTAATGTGAAGGATGCTTGTTTTGTACTGATTTAAAGCACAGAGCTAGCCTATTTGTATTTGGCTTAAAACCGTAAATTCTGAAAACTTATTTCTACCCAAGCTTGTCCCTCCTTTAGGGCAGGAAATGTTCACTACATGTTTCTGTCTAGCACCTGCCACAGCCATGCTTGCATTTTCAAGGGCTTGCCTTTTCAACTTGTGATCCATAACAGAAATCAGCATTCTCTAGGCTATTCCTGGCCCCTGGCCTGCCTGCCTTTTCATCTGCCCCCTTCTTAAGGTTTGGATTTCCAATGATCTGGCTCTGTCTTAGGAAACTTAAGAGTTTTTTTATTGGTTAGCCTCCTGGCAGCATGACCCAGGAAGATTGTAGTGGTCTTCCAAAGTTTTTCACTCCTCATGCTTTCATCTCCTCACCTGACCACAAGTATGGGAATATTAGCCATACCATTGAACTTGTTTCAGTGGGATTTTTATAAGGATAAATTGAGATAATAAATATGAAATGCAAATAATAATTATTGTTATTTGGCTTCCTCAGGATTCTTTGTCAGCAAGATGAGATCTCCTCCCCTAAAAAGACGTTAGTATGATGCTCTTTGAGATTTATATTATATTTAAATATCATTTAGTGGGTGGTACTTTACCTTGGGCACTGGATTTCCTCTCCCAGGGTGGGAAAAGGTCTCCACATAGTATGTGCTTAATTGTCTAGAAAAATCAGTTAGTTTTTTCAGAAAGTAACTCTGCCATCATTGTTGTTGAAGAGTTCTTTCTGATGAGCAGAGAGCCTGAAATCTGGCTTCATAGGTCATTAATATTAATAATACGAATAGGACAGTTGAGTGGATAATGAAATCAGATCATTAATATTTTCATTTGAACTCAAGCTGTATATGCTTGCAATTTTGTTTCCTGGTTTACCATTGGACAGAATATTTGGTTTCAGTTTAAAGTAATTACCTTTAATATTAATTACATTTAATAAACAACATTATATAGAAAATTATACTCAAATTATATTCAATATCTCCTGGCTAACTCAATTCTTACTTAATTCTGTGGTCGTTTCTGTTTTTTTGTCAGTATATATCCATGTACACGTTGTATGATTCAAAACATACGATCTTTTGTTAACCCAGTTTTTTAAAAAATTTTCTGCTTACCTATTACTCTTCATATTTACCTTTTTCTGTTGATTTCTAATAACCCATGGAATTTATATACACATTCACAGTCCTTTACGTCCAATCCCAAAATTCAAAAGCCTCTGAAAACCAAAAATTTTTATCGTGGTTTGTTTGACATCAAGACTGAGCTGTATTCTTTTCTTAGCAAAAAACTACATGAATTGATATTTAACTATTTATGTTTTGCTTTTTAAAAAATCTCTGTAAATATGAATATTTACATATTTCACTATAGATATATCGATGTGTTTGATAACAAGGTGCTGCTTCAGGTTATACTTAGAAGCACTATGTAGTATATGCCAGATTATCTTTGTAAAATTTCAAAAATTTTTTTAGATGTAGAAATACAACTGAATCCAAGGGGCTGTGATTTAGGATAATGGGCATGTGTCTTCATTTCCTTCATTTTCTTTCTGGTTTAGATCCCCTTCATCTTCATTGTTTTAAGCTATTATAAATACATAACTTAAAAACATTTGTTTTTAGCTTTTTTCTTTTAAATTTCAGTAGACCCTTGATATTCACAAAGGATATTTCTGAGATCATCTCAGGTCCCTATATTCTTGACTGTGCTGGCTTTCTACTCAATTACATGATTCTTGAGGGTTATTTTTCTATGTTTGTCCTTACACCACAAGTTGATCCCTGTATCAAAATCTTATGTCAGAGTTCTTGTCTCTCACTTGAAAGGCCATGTTTTTTCTTTAGGAAAAGAAAAAAATTTGTAACAGTTACTTTAAATGTGATGATGACTAGAGAATATTAACAATGAGTAATAAAACCATATTGAATGGGGATGCTGAGCCATTAGATTCATTCTCTAAATTAAAACCTGAAGCAGAGGATTCAGATTTATGCCTCTGCCAAATTTAATCTAATCTGTGACCAAACAAATTTATGGCGTTGCACAGACCGCTAAGGTTGCTGTCTGACAATTAGCAATTTAAATCTGTGAATGCCAAAGATCTGTATACTTTTTTTCTTATACTGAAGACTGTAATTCAAATCTTTTTACCGTGTACTTTTTTTTTTTTTTTTACTTTGTTGCCTTGCTACACCCATTCTTGTTTATTGCCAGTCCTGCAGAATATTGTTTCTGCTATATCCTTTTCTTTTCTGAAAATTTCCACATTAATTTCTGTGGTCATTCACCTTGATTTGATTGGGCTAGACATGGGTCCTCAGTTTACTTGCCTTAGTCTCCTCATTATGACTGTATTGGTTTTTCTCTCTTCTCTTACCTTATCATCTACTTCTCCACTAAAGTGAAAACAAACAGGAAAACCTCAAACTAGGATCTAGAGTCTACAGCTTCCCATTTACACTTTACTGAATCTGCCTCTCTGTATCAAGCTTTTAAAATATTTCCAAGATCAGACCATTTAAAATGCTGATTTTTTTTTTTTAAAGCTGATTTTAAAAGAAAAATTTAGAAAGCAGAGAAAACGCATCATTTTCACTTTAATAACTTATTGTTGACCAGACTTAAAGACATTTTGATTTTACTAAGAGCACAATTGGAAAACAAAACATTCTCAACCTTAAAAGTAGCTTAAGATGAAAAGAAATGATTTCGCTCATGCTTAGAATCATCATCAATGTCTTATCTTTGTAAAATATGTTAAATTAGGTTGCCAAACTGATATTTAGTAGGTAAGGTGAATTGAAGCATCCTGTATTCAGAAAAACTAAATAAACCTGAAACTTAACAGGAGCAACTGATGGTTACTTTCATAGTAAATGATTGCCTGACACACTTTTTTTTTAATATGAAGTTTCACTGTGTCCATAAAAATATTGCCTGTCTCTATAGAAAATGTGTATAGAAAAGTAGAAAAATACCTGTAATTCCATCACCAAATTAAAATTTTGGTGTATTCCCCTATAGTGCTGTTTGTGTACACACACACATAGGTAATCTTAATTGCAATCTGACTTCTTAATGATGACAGAATACTAAAAGAGTGCAGCCTCCTATTGGTGGTCCCTCTGTAGCTTTGCTTGATCACATCAGCAATAGAACACTGTTCAGTAATTTCACTGAGTGATTCTGGTGAAATAGATTACTTGATCCTGTGCTTTTTCCTTTAATTTTAAAGCCAAAAAAGCTGTGGCATCTGTTAGATGCCATCGAAGAGGCTACTCTGGTTTATCCTTGGTCTCAAATTTGCATTTTTTTGGTAGACTTATTCCTCAAGTAGACATCTCAAGTTAGATCATTCCCTAATCAAATTTTAGCAAAAAGTATGAGAAACAGATTTCTATCATTATTACTTTGCTTAAAGATAATGATTTTCTGGTCCTTTAATGAAACTCATTTTCATTAGCCTCATGTCTCTATTTTTACAGTAATAGTAACAGATGTCAAGTCAAGCATAGTTGTTGGCTGCAGAGGGAAAAAGTTGTAATTCACTATGAAAATAAATTTAATTATTAGATTAGGTCATACACTGGTACAGTAATGGTGGTACTTAATACCACCCTTGACTGTTACTTTTATTTCTCTTATTTACCCTAAATTTCTGATAATCCTGATCAGCTTCAAAAAAATCCACAATACAAAACTAGTATTTTTGTCAGTTGCCTTACTTTTTAGATAAAAGTATCAAAAGCTACATTAAGTAATTTAAACAGCAGATACATAATATTGTGCAAAATTCTATAGTAATATGCTTTGAAAGAGGATCTTCAAGTGATGTGGGCATTAGACAAAAATTCTGGAAGTAGAGAATTACATTTTCATCTTTCCACTGGTGCACCTCAGTCACATAGGCTAACATCTGAACTTATTTTGAAGGTGCTGTTTTAAATTGTCCCATCCTGCTGATAGACTGAAAGTTTTTTATCACCCCAGTTTGTAAGCCACAAGTCATAAAATTGAAATAATAGGTAATCCTCACTTAGTCTGACTGCAGTAACAAGTATTTGAGTTTTGATATGTTTGATCATAACATTCAGTGATTGAAGTTATCATACCAGAACCAAATGCATATGATGAGTCATTCCTGCCATAAGCCGGCCAGAATAAGCAGCAATTAGGTTATCTCTGCTCTTAGAGCCCCTGAGTCGTGAACATGGTAATTAAAAACAGAGTGACACCAGCTGCTTATTAAACAATAACTGTTGTTCATTTGAATTACAATTCTCCTTGGCCCTCCACCTGCTTTCTTACTGGTCTGGCCTACCTTCTTTCAGGCCCAGGCCTGGGAGTGCTTGCAAGATATAGTTGGGGTAAAATGTTGACTTTTGGTGGACACCACGGAGTCACATTGATGCAGATAAGGCACATGGCTGTGGCAGGATTCAGCTCCTTCATCAATTTTCAGGTTAGTATGGCTGAATCACTTATAGTTTGTAGAAGTTCCCTTACTGCAGACTTTGCTGGCAGTTGAGACTGGTATCTTTCTTCCATGAGAGACATGGTGATATGCCACATTACTTTGGAATACAATGTTGGACATGGTTGCAGTCATATGGAGAACCACTGTAGGTATTTGTTTAATTTATTCAAACTTTTATTCTTCTAGACAACACTTCCTCAGACAGTTTTATTGGCTCAGGAGACCTAAGAACCTTTGGCCAGAGTGCAAATGGCCAGTGGAGAAATTCCACTCCGGTATCAGGTTCAACTTTACAAAAATCAAGAAACAGCCGAAGTCTTTACCTCGAAACCCGAAAGACCTCAAGGTAAGTATTCTGGCTGCTTAGTTCACAAGCACTTTCTCCATTATAAGGGAAAATGGCCATAGGATAGTTGTTACTTTGGCACTTTTAAGAAGTAACACCATTTTTGAACTTTAAACCATAGTGCATACGTGTGCATGCTAAGTCACTTCAGTCATGTCTGACTCTTTGTGAACCTATGAACTATAGCCCACCAGGCTTCTCTGTCCTTGGGATTCTCCAGGCAAGAATTCTGGACTAGGTTGCCATGCTGTCCTTCAGAGGATCTTTCCAACCCAGGGGTTGAACCTGAATCACTTACATCTTCTGCATGGCAAGCAGGTTCTTTACTACTAGTACAAAGATGTGGACAAATTCATTTTATACTTCCAACTTTTAATTTATTTGGTGCTGAATTTTGATGACAGCCAAAGTGAAAATGGATCAATTTCTGCAACTTTAGTAGCAAAGAAACCACATTTTACAGACTTCTGACATGAGCAGAGACCTGACTTCAACCAAAGCAGCTTTTTACTTTGGTCCACTATTTCTGTTAAATAATAGATGCATAAAGAACTTCATCATAGTTAGCCTAACTTATAAGCCCTGCTTATTCCCTCACCAAATTTATACTGATTATTAAAGGCAGATGAAGTTTGGCTTAGAAACTTTCAATACTTTATGAAACCTCAAATACTTTATGTTGGTAAATTTTTTTATATGGTATTTTATCATTTCTTAAATATTACTCTGGTGATAGATTTTAGACATGTAGGGTCATTTAGTTTCTTGCTTAGTCAAAGCTAAGCTTTCTGGTGTTGCTTGAAACCAACCAGGTAGTTTTTATTTTATGATTATTAGCACATGACCTCTGGAAACGTGTGAGTACCCCTAGGAATTGTCTTCCCTACTTCTTAATATTTAAAAAAATTATAAAATAATTCATTACTATAAAAAATAATTCATTAATACAGTTGCATTATAAAAATTAAAACATTGCCAATAAAGCCAAAAATTCCTTAACCCCTACTCACAGTCTTACTCCCTTCCTCTTCATGTGTTTCCTTCCAAATCTTTTCCTGTGTTCATTTCTCTTTCACTCTGTCCTACTTAGATATAGATGATACATATGCTATGTAATACTATAGAATGTATAATGTATTGACTTCATTAAAGATATTCTGTATGCATCTTTTGGCAAGTTGCTTTTTTTACCCAAGAATGCCATACTGCTATTTTTTAAAATAATGTTATTATAGAAGCAGGGCACATGCTTTGTACAAAATTGGAAAATACAGATAAGCACAAAATAAGCAATAAAAACATCATATTCCCACCAATCAGTGATCACCTTGGTAATGTCTTAATATATATATCCTTCCAGATATTTTCCTCAGTTTACACTCATTTTTTTCCAAAAATGAGTTCATACTGTGCATGCTCCTCTGTAATCTTTTTCAGTCAATCATCTTCTCCTTTTTCATTCAGTAAATTTTATCTTGTACACTGAATAAATTATATTTAAATTTTCCTAGTTGACCCAAAATTATCCTTTATAGCTAGTTTGTCTAAACCAGTGTACAGTCTAGAATTCTATCAGTAGTTATCCCCCTTCAGTTTCTTACAGGCTTGAATAGCACTCGCTTTTCTTTATAGTTCTACCATGTGTTATAATTATTTTTTAAGTAGATAAATTAAGATTTTTGTTGGAGTTTCAATATCAAATTCTCAAAAATTAATAGAATGAATATACTGAGAAGTAGAAGGATATAGCAGACCTGAAAAGTGCTATGAACCAATTCAACATAATTAAGATTTATACAATTTTCACATCGTAGTAGGATACAATTCTATTCGAGTTCCCATAGACTATAAACTAGGAGACACTGTATATATATATGTATCCAGGGACATAAGATTAGGTGCAAAAGTTTCATGGTCTAAAAGTGTTGAAATCATACAGAGTCTGTTCTCGTATCACTATGGAATTATGTTAGAAATCAATATCAAAAGATATTTGAAAATAACCCACATATTTTCAGGTACAATGTGACATTTACCAAGAGAGTTCTTCAATTTAGCCGTTGAAAGCCTCAATAATTAAGTTAGAGGGTGATTGCAGAGAAGAAAACACTTAAATGGGAAATTAGTATCAAAATGAGGAATTAATATTAAAGATACTTTAAACAAAATCCCATGTATTTGGAAATTAAATACCCATTTTTAAATGATGAGTGTATCTAAGAAGCCGTAACAAGGAAAATTAGAAAATATTTGTGATAGCATAAAAATGAAAAGAGAATTTACCAGAATTTGTTGCATGCAGCTGACGCTGCTCAATGCAGTTGAATACAACGTAGAGTCTTGAATAAGACTATGAAAGCAAATAGTGGACACTAGCATAACATTTTGTGAAATTTGAACAAAATCTGTAGTTAATAAATACTCTATCATTTGTTAATTTATTGTTTTTTTTTTTTTTACAACATAGCATTTCTTTATATTATCAGAATTGGATTAGAAGTTTCAAGCCTCATTCAAATTTTTTTTAAAAATCACTAAGATAATAAATTTTCTAGACTTTCAGCAGTAATATTAGATCCCAACATACATGGAACTATATCAAAGTTTTCAGACTGTAAGTTAGAAATCTAGCATTCTGTTCATTCTAAGTCAAACAATTATGGAATCAAAATGTCATAAATTCTTTTAGCTAGGCAAAAACTCATAAATCTTCTAAAATACGCATATTATACATGCTGTGTGTATATATATATGTATACCAAAGCTTTTCTACTACAGAATAGCACCCCTTTTTTATGACATGTTTTTCTGCATAATTTTTACCTTTTGGATTTGACAGCTTGTTTCCTCATAGTATCATTATTTTGTCCTCTCTCCTGCATGTATTTTATAAACTAGATTTTTTTGCTTGAATAAAAGCTGATACTGTGTTACATCACATTAAAAAACCTACAACCATATTGTTAGTGATGCTGGGTTGACCTCTGGATTAGAGTGATAACACTGGTCCTGAGTTGTTAGGTTTTCTTCCCCCCTTTGATTAAAATGTCACCTAAATGATGTTACTTTGGCATTACATGAATGACCAGTTTCAAATCAACCTAAGGGTTATTAGTATTAAATGATAATCCTTATCTGATAATTTTTTAATTGAGTTATAATTGATATATAACATTGCATTAGTGTCAGGTGTGCAGCATAATGATGCAATATTTGTATATATTATGAAATAATCACCACAATAAGTTAACACCCATCATCATACAGAAAGATCTACTCTATTAATCACTTTCAAATACGGTATTATTAACTATAGTCACCATGCTGTATATTACATCCCCATGATTGACTTATTTTGTCACTGAAAGTTTGTACCTTTTGGCCCCCTTTGACCTGATAATAATTTTATTAGAGTTAATGAAATAGTATTTTTCTGATTTTATCATTTCTTTTGTACTAATTAATTGGCACTCTGCTATAAGGGAGAGCTTTTTTTGTCATTAGTTAGGGCTGTTTGGTTACCCTCTGGGAAGGCAGAGTATGTGATAATATCTTTCTTTTTCGTTACCAGTTTTCAAAGTTTTAGCCACTTCATGTGGTTCAGATCAATTTAGATGAATTCAATCCATGGCAATCGTTATTCTTCTAATGCTTACATTCTCACAACGTTGGCCAGTGGGAGCTCCTTCACACTTCCATCTGTGTGTGATTCAACCTCGGTTGTTGGTAGCTCCCTTGCTTTCTGGCATTGCAGGATGCCCTCATACTGTTTCTTTAGGTAAAAGAATCTTTGCGTTAAAACACACACACACACACACTCTAGGAAGAATAAATACAAAAGACACTGTGGGGAATCCATTATATCCTTACCAAGCAAACTGTATTGTCCTTGCCATCTTTTCCTGGCTGCCTCTTCCCATCCTAAGAAAAGAATCTTGTTCCTGAGGTTCTAAGCTCTTTCTCCTTTCCCCACTCCATCAAGGATAGAAATCATCAGAGTTTGAAAGAGAGTATATGTACATTTTTATTTTCTTTAGACCTAATCTGATTTCATTTGGATTCAGAATACAGTGTTAGATGCTAAACAATACATGTATTGATTTAAAAAGTTCATTTCAATAAATTCAGCTTAGTTAGTTAGCTATGTACATTATTCATCCTCAGCAGGGAGAAAATTATATGAGTGCAAGTAGCTATGCTGGGTGATAGTAGATGAACACATAGGAAATAACGATAAATTATTAACCTAACCTTAGAGATAAAACTGGGTTTTGAGTCCACAAAAATATTTTTATTGTCAGTTTTCTGCATTATTTGAAGCAGATATGGTATAAAGAAACAATTTTTCCAAAGAGGTAAGCAGAGAGGCCAGAAGTCACAGTGATGCAGCCTCATAATAAGCCTTCTGGTTGTTTTTAGTGATAGATGGGAGCCCTCTGTTGGCCTTTTAGGAAACTTTAAAATTCAATTGAAAAACTCATTTGAGCTTCAGCTTTATTCGTCTTTGCATATATAATCTGAAAATATTTTCCTCCAAAAGGCTGGAAGAGGGCCTGCAGGGAATAAATAGAAAATGTGTGCGTATCAACACACCTTGAACCCAGATTTTCTGAAGAAGTCTAATCCAGTGTGCTTCCTGTCATAGATGGCGAAACTAAGAAATAAAATTTTAGGTGTTTGATAATTATATAGTTTGGCAGTTTAAGACTTCATAAATGGCAGAACTTGAGACAGCAACTCATGTATCATTTCCTGTGTATTTCCGTCACAAGGTGCATCTGTCATTCTACCTGTTAATTTTTTGTTTCTATTATTTCTTGAAAGTGGAAATAATCACTTGCTTAGAGTTTCATGTCTTTTCTTACAAACTTTTTTTTTTTTAGTGGATTATCAAACAATTTTACAGGAAAGTCAAACCATCACTGCCACGTGTCTGCATATGAAAAATCTTTTCCTATTAAACCTGTTTCAAGTCCATCTTGGAGTGGTTCATGTCGTCGAAATCTTTTGAGCCCCAAGAAAACTCAGAGACGACATATTAGCACAGCAGAAGAGGTAAGGAAAAGCTGCTAAAAGTTAAACTTGCCCTACCTTCAGCTATTTGTTCCCTCTGACTTAGATGTTTATTAACCATTGCATTTACTTAACCGTTACTGTGTTGTTGTTTTTTTCTTGATTACTCTTTGAGTGCTGTCATCTTTTCTAAAAAGATTAAGGAGATAATTTAGCAGTATTTCTCTTACCATCTTCTGTTCCTGTTGGATAGCAGACTTAATCTTCAGTATCATCTGAGTGGCTTCTCGTACATCAGACTATCTCTTTTCTCTTTTGGACCCTGTGTAAAACTCTAGCTTCATGTAGCAAAACTGTTAACCTTGCTGGATTTGATAAAATACCTGTCTGCCCTTCTTACCAGGAAAACCTTTCCTCAATATAAAACAAAAATCAAGAAGACACTTAAACAATTTACATCTTTTCATTATGAGTAAAATCTTTGAGATCATAAACTTTCTTCACAAAAAAGATGTGTTGACACTGTGTTGTTATATTCATTCAGTAAACCTAAAGGAAAAAATCATTTCTGTAAATATAATTTATACAGTAAGGAAATGTACTTATACCTGTTCAATTAAATATTATGCATCTAGTCAGCTTTGGACTCGTTGCTGTGGAGATACAAATGAATAATAATGGCCTCACACTTAGCATTAGATTTTCTAGTGTGCTTTCCACACATGTTTTGAATTCTTTTAATCTGTGAAATAGGTAGAGATGAGGTAATAACCCCATTTTAGAAGGTTGGAAAGTAAAGGTCGGAAGTCACACAACTAAAAAACGGTCAGCCTGCAACCCAGTTCTTCTGCATGAGTCCAGTGTGGTGTGATTTCTGCTACGCAACATGGTGACGTGGCTCCTGCCCATTAAGAGCTTCCAGAGCCTGAAGTCAGAATACAGTGTTAGATGCTAAACAATTACATAATTTGGTGGTAAAGATCTCTTAGGTGGCAAAACTTGATTATTTGTGACATGGTTAGTTAAAAATGCTGTATGTTTCTTGGTTTTAAATTTGTATTGAATCTACAGTATTCACAGAGGGTGACAAAACTAGTGCATCACCAGGGAGGAGGATAGACAAAACTAGCAACAGTTGCGTTTGGTGATAGCTCAGCAACAGCTATTTCTTTTTCACTGTACCATTTGTAACATTGAATTTAGTACCATCAGTTACTGCATATATACTTTATTTTTAATTACTGGAGTTGTAGGCGTTGCACTTCTGCTAGAGCCTAGGCAGTCTGCAGATACGGAGAGACTTGTGGGGAAAGAGTGACAGCATGGCAGCAGGACGCAGGCCTCCCAGACCCCTCCTCACCCCACGTGGCGGCTGGAGTATCCTTCACACTGTGTGCATTGTAAGCCCACGCCATTCACCCACTAGGAACCAGTATTTGGGACAACTCAGCCCCCCCCCGCCCCCCCCCCCCCCCCCCGGCCCCTTCACCTTCGCTTCCAACCTGAGGACTTGGGCTGACCAAATACTTCCATCCTTCCAGTTTATCCTCCAGGCCACAGGCTGGGTCAATGGAGGATGGGAGGCTGATTTCTCTTTCCTTCTGCGGTGTCAAGAAGATGCCAAGGCTTGAACCTGTCCTATGGAATAAAAGTTGCAGAAAATTTTACCTCAGTTGTTTTTAGGCCTATTCTCTGCTGTGAAAAGCAAGGTACTTGTAGTATAGAAATAGGAAGTAGTCTGTATTATATGAATAAGATAAAATATTGGACCAAACTTAATTAAATGAAACTCTCAACAGATTATTTAGATGTTTAGTCTTAGGTGTTACAGATAATACAGATTAAAATATTACTTTTTTCCCACTGAAGTAAGATTATTGATGGGAGTTTATCAGTTCAGTTCAGTCACTCAGTCATGTCCGACTCTCTGACCCCATGGACTGCAGCACACCAGGCTTCTCTGTCCATCACCAACTCCCAGAGCCTACTCAAACTCATGTTCATTGAGTCGGTGATGCCATCCAACCATCTCATCCTCTGTCATCCCCTTTTCCTCCTTCCTTCAATCTTTCCCAGCATCAGGGTCTTTTCAAATGAGTCAGTTTTTCGCATCAGGTGGCCAAAGTATTGGATCATCAGCTTCGGCATCAGTCCTTCCAGTGAATATTCAGGACTTATTTCCTTTAAGATGGACTGGTTGGATCTCCTTGCTGTAAACTTATAAACTGGAGGAAAAGTTATTTTCCATGGAAATATTGGGATCTCCAAGGGAGGTGCTGTTGCTTATGTTTAAAGAAGGAGAATTGTGTATACTCTTATGTCTGGAGTTGTCTGACATCTTTAGGAATATGAAGCCATCTATAGAATGAACATGTCACCACTGTACTGTTCAATCTTACAACAGGGATTTGAAGATAATACACAAGGAAGAGGAATTTGGAAATATGCATGTGGTGGCTGTACTACCACTTGGCTGATGGCTGATTCAAGGGCAACATTAAAGAACAATATTATCTAATTAATAGTAACCTCTAGCCATGTGTGCTGTTTAAGTTAATTTAAATAAAATAAAAATGTAGTTTCTCAGTCACATTAGCCACATTTCAGGTACTCATTAGCCATACATGGCTAGTGGCTACCATATTGGATAGTGCAGATTAGGAACATTTCCATGATCACAGAATGTTCTCTTAGTACTGTTACAGAGGATGTGAGTTTCTGTTTGGGAAAGAAAAAATACTAAAAAAAAATGTTAAATGGCAATAACACAGGTAGCTTCTTTTCAGTTATATGTTGCTTCCAGACATGCTTCTGTGCTACATGTTAAGCAGCATTTTAGGATGTTGGGCTGCCTTATAGATGACACTGGTGGGCTTATTCTTTTTGTTTTTTTTTTAAGAAAAACATACTTTACTAATTATCCTTAAACTTATTAAACTTTCTTTGGTCATGTATTAGATTTATAACATAACATTAGCCAACTTCCTTTGCTCTAACATTTTACCCAATTATAGCTTCCTTTCCTCTGAATTTAATTCGCTCACTCAATAGAATATGGTTTAGCAAGTAATATTGTTCACTCGCTAAGTTGTGTCCAACTCTTTGCAACCCCATGAACTGCAGGACATCAGGCTTCTCTGTCCATCACTACCTCCTTGAGTTTGCTCAGACTCATGTCCATTGAGTCAGTGACGCCATCCAACCATCTCATCCTCTGTTGCCTCCTTCTCTTGCCCTAAATTTTCCCGGCATCAGGGTCTTTTCTAATGAGTCAGCTCCTCACATCAGGTAGCCAAGTATTGGTGCTTCAGCATTAGGCGTTCCAGTGAATATTCAGGCCAGATTTCCTGTAGGATTGACTGGTTTGATCTCCTTGCTGTCCAAGGGACTCTCAAGAGTCTTCTCTAGCACCACTATTCCAAAGCATCAATTCTTTGGCATTCAGCCTTCTTTATGGTCCAGCTCTCACATCCGGACATAACTACAGGAAAAAACATAGTTTTGACTCTATGGACCATTGTTGCCAAAGTGATGTCTTTGCTTTTTAATGCACTGTTTAGGTTTGTCATAGCTTTTCTTCCAAGGAGCAAGCATCTGTTAAATCATAAATAAGTTTAAACTGAAAGTATGGGGCTTGAAGAGATCTCAGATAATTGTTTGAAGTAGAGAACTTTTTTTTTAATATGTTGTTTAGGTTTGTCATAGCTTTTCTTCTAAGGGGCAAGTGTCTGTTAAACCATAATCAGTTTAAACTGAAAATATGGGGCTTGAAGAGACCTCAGATAATTTGGAGTACTAGACATTTATTTCTGTTCATTTTTTTGTTGTCTAATGACTGTGAGGTTGTTCAGACTCAGGCAGAAGCTTTTCTTTGAAGATATATTTATTGAAGAAAATGATTGGTTGGGGACTTTTGTGTATGTTAAATTATTCTTAATAGTCAACTTTGTGTTGAATTAATCTAGATTTGTTATAATTTGCATTAGATGAGTCACTTAATGGCACGTTTGTTCTTCATTTATAAGTATAAAAATTTACTCCAAGAAAACATTTTTTATGTGATAGGAGGGAGGAGGGAAATGTTTCTAACTTTCTATGGTTTAATTCTTTTTTAAAAATTTGTATTGAAGTAATTGTGATTTACAATATTGTGTTAGTTTCCGGTGTACAGCAAAGTGATTCAGTTATATTTATTCTTTTTTCAGATTTTTTTCTCATATAGGTTATCACAGAATATTGAGTAGTGTTCTCTGTGCTGTACAGTAGGTCCTTGCTTGTATGTCTTGTAATTGTAGTACATATATATTAGTCTCAAGCTGATTTATTCCTCCCCCTACTTTTCCCCTTTTGTTTGTAGTGTTTAGGGTACCACAAAGATCCTTTCTATCTCATCTATTCTTGGTGTTCTCTTGAGGTCTTTTAAGTGATGGGGATAATTCTTTGCCTTCCCTTCATATGCAGAGTAGCCTCTTACACCAATGTATCTGCTTTACTTTTCTTCCTGTAATAAGATAATACAGTCAAAGCTTTTTAAGATTGTAGTTTGTTGGGACAGTAGAAGTGAACTAAAATGATTGAGTTAATATCCATGATTCAGGTGTAGTTCTCTACTTCTGATTTCCCTTCCCTCCCTCCATTTTACCACCCTTGAAAACAACATACTGTTAACCCCATAGTGTTGCGGATTAGGTTATTTGGTATAGTGGGAAAGTGGCATCAAGATTTATATTGAGGCGTATTCAGAATTTTAGTCACTAAAGCGCCAGATAGCACATTTTTCTAGTATATAGATCACAGTGGAGTTAGTTGACAAAGATCTCTCTTACACCCTGATAATCTGTAATGATGCTTCTTTCTTTCAATTATGTACTTGAAGAATTTTCATAATAGCAAATTTATGTTTTAATAAGGGCTTCCCTGGTGGCTCAGATGGTAAAGAATCCTCCTGCAATGCGGGAGACCTGGGTTTGATCCCTGGGTTGGGAAGATCCTGGAGAAGGGAACAGCTACCCATTCTAGTATTCTGGCTTGGAGAATTCCATGGACAGAGGAGCCTGGCAGGCTACAGTCCATGGGGTTGCAAGGAGTTGGATATAGAGGCATTTATTTTAATTATGATTTTTAATTATAAAAATATATAGACAGTCTCTTCACAAACACTAAAAAAAAAAAAAGAGGACCACCATCGTCTTGAATATATTAAGGTCTAAGGAGTAAGATAATGGTGTTTATTTTCTTCATAGAGAGCATTACAAATTTGTTCCTTCTCTTGGTTCTATTTTCCCACCAAATGCTCAACTACTTCTTTCTTTTGTGATCACTCAACTATTCAGATTTAAGGATAACTCTTTCTCATAAGGGGTAGTCAAATTGCTCAGTGCAAGGTGTATCTTATTAGATCGGTAACATACTGACAATGTAACTGAAATTTACTATGTACCAAAAAAAGATTGAAGAAGAAAAAATTTAGTGTCTCTTTACTTTTGCCTGGTTCATTGCTTTATTCATTGTGCTTTTAACAAACTTTTGTAATTGAATGAAATGCTTATGTGCGTATTGAAATGTCACAGTGTAGGATGTTGCTAGCACTGGCATGAAGTGTAAGATTATTTTGTGAAGATTGATGGTTGTATTAAACTGTAGATAAGATTTTTTTAAATCCTGGGGCATGTTATTTAATGAATGCAGCCCATTGCTTCAGGGGATCTGTGCAGAGTAGGTACATGATTACAGTTACAAGTTCTCATGTAGACATGGTTTTCTGCTAAATGGCCTCATTTCTCACTGTTGTTCTCCTGATTCACACTGACCTTACTATTCCTTGAACACAAGCATATTCCTGTCTGAGGCCCTTTGCATTTGTTCTGCCAGTACCTGGAATACACTTTATAAATTTCTATGACTGATTTATTCCTTTGATTTAGGTTTCTGTAGAAATATCACCTTTTTAGAGAAGTCTTACCTGTTCTTGCTGTTCTTCCTCCATCACTTTCTCTTCTCTTCAGTTTTCTTCATACTACTTGACTAAGTTTTTGTTTGTCAGTCCTTCAACTTTAATGTAACCTCCCCAAGGCACAGACTATTTTATTCAGTGCAGCATCACTAGTGACTGGAGCATAGTAGGTGTTTAGGTCGGTAAGTGGACTATGCTGCGGAATATATGCTTTTCCCTAAATTCATTATTGGAACTTCATGGAAAAAAAAGAGTAAATAAAAGTTGCCAGTGCAAACCATCTCTGGAAAATATTTACACTCTTAAAAATTGGGTAGAATAGGAAACAGCACTGATCTTGACTGTTCCGATTACTTCCTTGTGATTTTTCTAACAGGTATCAGGAGTCAAGGACTTTGTTGGAGTCATACTTAGAGGTCCTCATTTTTTTTTTAATGTTTTATTTCTGGGACAATCAGTGATGCGAAAATGGCCTTCTAGTTTCATATCCTGCAGTTTCTGTGTGCTGCTGTTTACATATATGCCCCATAATTTTCCAAAATAAACTATCGAATATTTGCTTCACTCACTTCTCTTATATGTGCTTTATGATTTTGTAGAATATTATTAATGAACCATAATTCTTAATTATTGTCCGGACACTGCCAGAGCTTTAACAGAGCTCTGGGAGTCTAGATATTACTTAGAGAAACAGTGCCTCATTGAATGTATTTAAGGTTTTTTTTTCTTCTTTTAAAGACAGTTAAAGAGGAAGAACGAGAGATTTACAGACAGCTGCTGCAGATGGTCACAGGGAAGCAGTTCTGTATAGCCAAACCCACCACACATTTTCCTTTACACCTGTGAGTCACAGAAACATTTCAAATGAATTTTATTCTGCATTTTGTTGTTGGATGTTGAAATTGTTTTCTTTTCTTGCTAGGTCTCGATGTCTTAGTTCCAGTAAGAATACTTTGAAAGACCCATTGTTTAAAAATGGAAACTCTTGTGCAACTCAGATCATTGGCTCTGATACTTCTTCATCTGGATCTGCCAGCATTTTAACTGCCCAGGAACACTTGTCCCACAGTGTGTTTTCCTTATCGTCTTACACCCCAGATGCTGGTACATTTGGATCCAAAGATTCTGATCCTGTGCATCAACCCGAACATGACCACTCTCTTTCACATCAGCCAGATAACTTACCAGCTTCAAATACAGAATCTGAAGGTAAAAATGGAATTGTATAGCTGTTGTTTCAATAACCAATGAACGGTTTATTGGATCTATGAGAACTGTATGAATTATAGGCAAGGTAGTAATACACATGTAACTTAATTAAGATATAAGATACAAGATACCTTAAATACATTTAATTTAGTTAGCCATGCCATGAGTAAATGAAACATATAAGTAGCTTACTTTTTTCTTACATGGAGAGGCAAATGATTTCATATAATATTTAAAAGTTTAACTTCCTGAACAGTCTTGTGTCAGAGTATATTAAGCCCACTTACTTTAGTACTTTCTCTGTTTCTAGTACTTTACAATGAAAATTAAGTACTCTGAAGTTCTAGGAGTTTTGAAATATCAATTAAGAATTGAAGTAAAAGTTCTTAAATAAGCAGTACTTATAAAACCTGTGTAGTAGGTTTATGCATTTTGAAATGGTTGTCAGTAAGTTTTGAAAACAGAATTTTCTGTCTAACTTTCAGCTAACCAAAATATTTAGTCTCTTGGAATTCCAGTTAAAGATTTTGCTATGATAGTTTTTTGTTTGCTTAGTTTTCCCCTCCTTAGGTATGTATTATGTGTGTATTTATGGTATATATTTAGGCATATAACTTAAAACAAGTGTTTTAATCTATTCCTCACTTTCTTAAAAGTCTCACTTGGGGATAAAAATTGTTAGTGTCATCATTATATGGCTACACAAATTCACAAAAACTTAAAAAATTTTGTGAAGTGATTTACTGAGAACTATTATTAAAAGCCTTTAATTTCAGAAGCATTTATTTTATGTCAGATGCTTAAATACAACTAAACGGGAACAAGCATACAATACTGAATGGTTTAGTTACTTCCTTATCCCATTTATTAAATATTCTAAATGAGATTCTAATCATAGTGCTTTAGAAGGACATGATTCCTACCTTTATCAATAGAAAATAAATGCTAGAATTTGTACTGTTTGGACTCTGCTGCTTCTCACATAGCTGTTGCTTTCTTTCTTTCTGCCTTCCCCCTCTTCCCTTCCTCCTTCCCCTTCCCTCTTGCACCTTGTTCAGTCTCATACTGGTTCATGAACTAAAGACTTTTGTGAAATCTTGGCATGTTCTTATTTCTCAGGAATAGAAGGAAAAAGTACAGGGAACAAGCACAGCCCAGGAGAAGATGCTAAAGGGCATATATACTTTTTTTTTTTTACTTTATTTGTGGGACAGGCTCTTCACTAAGCCCTATTTGTGGCTCAGTGAAAATGGACCTGCCTGTCTTTCTCTTCCATCTTGCCTTTATCCTTATGCTGTGTTATTTTTATGGAAATAGAATATAGCAAAGTATGGGAACTTAAGCTGCAGACATCTAGAAAGTACAGCCATGAGGAATTTTGTTAATGATAGGCTCTTGTGTTTTTTGTTTAGGATCAGACTCTGTGATTTTACTCAAAGTGAAAGACTCCCAGATTCCAACTCCCAGGTAAACTTTGTTTAAAGGACATTCTTAACATTGTTTTCCCTCTCTTTAATCACAATTCTTCACTAAGAGTTAAGTAATATAAAACAGACTCAACTCAGACCTCTCTTATGTGTTGTTTGAATTACTTCAATAACGTTTTAATTGATCTTTTTTCCTCCAACCTGCATTTTGTTCTTCATGCCATTTTCCACCATGTTCTCTAACCCATTCTTTGCCTTGTTTGTTAGTCCATCTTCAGTTTTACTGAGTGAACTTTCTAAAGTGCTTATCTAATCATTCATTAAACTCCCTCAAGAGTGGCTGATAAGATGTGGAATCAAGCCCGAACTCCTAGTGCAGTATTCAACACTCTTCCTTCACATGCCTTGCTTCCTGCCATACATTTTTCTTTAACAAGTATTTATTGATAGCCTAGGGGTGCAGGTACTGGTATAGACATTGGAAATAATAGCAGTTAACAAAATGAAGTTCCTACTCTGAAGAAAGTTACATCCTAATTGTACCAAAAAGACCTTGATGCTGGAAAAGGTTGAGTGCAAGAAGAGAAGGGGGTGACAGAGGATGAAATGGTTGGATAGCATCACCTTATCAATGGACATGAATTTGACCTATAACTCTGGGAGATAGTGAAGAACAGGGAAGCCTGGCACACTGCAGTCCGTGGACTTGTAAAGAGTTGGCCATGACTTAGTGACTAAACAACAACAAAGGAGAGGGATGGGGGACAAATAATAACAAATAATCAAATATACATATACCTAGTGGTGATAAGTACTATGAAGAAAAATAAAACAGGGTAAAATATAAACTGGGGATTGGGAGTGCTATTTATCTAAATGGTCATGGCGAGTTTCTGCTAAGCTGACATTTGAGGAGAGACATGATGGACGTGAGAGGAGGAGCCATGTGCAAAATACTGGATTCTTTCATGTGTTTATTATATGCTGACTTACAAGATGATAGGTATTTTCATACTTTCACATGAATATGTGAAGTGTTTCTTCTGCCTGGTATGTTCACCCTCTCCTCCTTCAACTTGTCTATCAGGCAGTAGTCTTTTTCTTATCTTTTAAGTCTCAGTTCAGATGTGATCTTCTGTATGAAATTTAACCCCTCTGAGAGGTACCAAGTATTTCTTCCTCTGTAATCCAGTAGGTTACTGTTAATACTTAGATTGCTATGTCTGCTATATTGGGCCTTAGCAGTCAATTGCTAGGATAATAATAGTATCAATTTTTCATTGAGATGATTAGGGATAATAAGATATTCTTTCTCAATTCCCCTATATCTTTGCAATTTCCCAGTATGTTCTAAACTTTTAGATATTTAAAGTGTTCTCAAAAAAATAAAGTATTCTCTAGTTAGTATAGTTTCTCAAGAAGACTTTACAGTTTAGATTCTTTAGTTTTGAGGCATTTTTTTTTTGAGTTAAGACCTGGGTTCTGATCTTGCCTCTTCCAGGCTTCATGTAACTTTGAACAAGTTACTCTTCCAAACCTCAGTTTCCTTATCAATAAAATGCCAGTATTAATACCTCACTATTGAATTGTTGTGAAGGTAAACTTATAGATAAAACACTTATAAAAGTGTTTTACATGTATGCACAAAAATAGGTGTTCCTTCTTGGGAAAAAGTTGATTTCAGATAATGAGTGCTCTCAGTTTTTCTTTACTGAGTCTGTCTTTCCTTTATGGAGAGTTTCTTCTGCTGATGACTGAACAGTGAGAAGGATGAAAAGTAGTCTTGGGTGAGGCTTATTGGATGATGCTGTCTATCAAAGTTAGAGCCTGCTCTCTCAAGGCTTGGTTGATTGGCTCTTTATTCTTAATCATCCACCACTGCCTCTCAGTTAAGTTCCAGCAATGAAGATCTGCCCTTATTTCCCAGAATATGCCATGCATTTTATGCCTTTGTGGTGTTATACATTCCAACGCCTTCCCCTTCTGCCTGGAGTTTGCTTTCTCTCCTTGTCCACTTGTTATACTCTTATCTTGCTTTTTAAACTCTGACTCGGGTATTGTTTTTTTCCTCAGGACATTTCTTGGGCTTCTCCAGATATCATTAGTCTTTTCCTCCAGTACTTCTGTCTTTGTACCTTGTGTTACTAATATCTTTGCACTACCACCTGCTTTCAGTAATAGCACATGACACTAAAAGTACTTAGCTTTTGTCAAGTAACAAATTTCCTAGAAAGCCTGAAATACTCTGAGTAGTCCAAATACTCATCATCTCCATTGTGGCTTAATGCTTTGCTTTATTAGAAGACACTTTACAATAATAGAACACAGTCTTTGGAATCGGACTGAAGTACTTTCTAATCCTGACTCATCCAGGGCAAATTATTCTTTTGAACTCAGTTTCCTTTTCTGTACAGTATAAGTAATGTTTCCCTACTACACATTATATTGAGGCTTAATAATTTGAGGATTATCATAAGGCTTTGCCAGTATGAGTTTGTACATAACCCAAAGAGAGTTTTGTACATAAAGCACTAAGTAGGTGCTTATTGCATCGGTTATATAAGAAGTAATATGTAATCTCTGAAAAGCAAAGGGATTTTGCTTTTCCTTCTGTGTGTTGCTCTCCTATGCCAATAGATACCTTGATCCATTAAAGAGAAGTGCTTGTCCTTTACGTTATTTATTTACTCAACAAATATTGAGTGCCTGCTATCTGTCAGGTACTATTCTTGGTACAGAGGATACAGTAGTAAATACAAAAGACAAAAATTCCTATCCTCATCAAGTTTATATTCTAATATGGGGAGCATTGGGCTTCCCTGATAGCTCAGTTGGTAAAGAATCTGCTTGCAATGCAGGAGACCCTGATTCTATTCCTGGGTTGGCAAGATCCACTGGAGAAGGGAATGGCTACCCACTCTAGTATTCTTGGGCTTCCCTGGTGGCTCAGCTGGTAAAGAATCTGCCTGCAATGCAGGAGATGTGGGTTCAATCCCTGGGTTGAGAAGATCCCCTGGAAAAGGCAAAGGCTACCTACTCCAGTATTCTGACCTGGAGAATTCCACGGATTGTGTAGTCCATGGAGTCACAAAGAATCAGACACGACTGAGTGACTTTCTTTTTTTTTTTTTTTTCACTTTCATGGGGAGCAGATTTGAATAGCATGATCCAGTACCATGAAATTCTGGGTGATTTCTTGTCATGTAGTCATATTGTGCAATAGATGTGTTCTCACATTCATTTATTTTTACTATCACACACTAACTAGTCTCTCACAGTGCTTCCACTGATCTCTGTGACTTTCTTTCTTGGCTGTTACATCAGTTGTTCACTGCATTAAGGAGATAGGCTGCCTTCTTTGTGTTCTCCTCTTATTGACCTCGGTGACAGTGAATAGGTAGTAGAACAGCATTTTTATCACTAAACCCCAAAACCAAGCGTTACTGGGAATACTGATTCTCAGAAGTTAGGCTTAGGAGCAAAGGATTACCTCTGAGCCCTTATTTTTGCTTTTACAGGACAGATTGTAGAAGTTTAAAAGCTGAAAGGGACTCTTATCTCCATATTTACAAACACAGAAATTGAGGCCCATGTAAAGGGAAGTGACTTGCTCAAAGTCACAAAGCTAATCAGGGGCAGCTCTAAGAGATTCTGGTCTCTTAACTTTCAGTTTGACACTCTCGTTAACTTGTTCTGCATATCCAAAAGTTTTCTTTGGAAAAGTGCTCACTTGCCTTTCATTTGGTTCTGTGAGAACTCCTTCAGTTAGAGGGGAGATGAGCAATGAGATAAGAAAGTTTGAGAAGAGCAAAAAGGCTCTAGAACAGATAGCATACCTGTGACTCTGCTAGCATTATTCCCTTGGGTTGTCAGCAAGAGCTGCATGGAATAAAATTGGTCTCTCATTTTTGGAAGGGAGTCATATCGCTGATTATCCACGTTGGTTCATTGGTTTATTAGCCATTTTATATGGACTATGCTGTGAGTGGGGATTTTCAGTATCTACTGTGATGTGGTTGAATGTATTCTGACTCAGACAGACCTACAAGAAGTCCAACAACCCATAATATTTTATTAAACAATCAATAAATGTCAATCTGAGCCATTTGGAAAGAGGAACATTCTAGTTTTAATATATTACCTTGATAAATGTTGTATTTTTCACATCATGTTGGTCTCTCTTGCAAGTAAGGAGCATGCTAAACTTAATTTCTCTGCTGAATGTTGGGTCATCTTTTTAACTATATGCATGCAAATGACTCATTTGTTTTCCTTTGCTTCCCAGTTAGAATTGTTTTATGTAATTTAGGTCCTTTTATTTATCCCATACTTATAAAGCATTTGTGTAAACTATTTAAATGATTGGTTTTCTTGATGAAAATATTTGATATTCTTTTAAGTCTCCTGTTCATTTTGTCACATTTTTCTTTTCCTGCCCATAGTCCTACTTTTTTCCAGGCAGAGCTGTGGATCAAAGAATTGTAAGTAATTATTTTTAGTATCATTTTGCCGCTTCATCACTTTCTTTTCAGTTAGAAGAAATCAATTAGCCAATCTTGCTACCTATTTTTAGTCAGTAAAAATTTCCTCTTTATAAAATAACTTCTAAGTTACTGACTTTCAAAAGTTTTTTGGAGATGGGACATTTCTATTCTCAGGTTTATTAAATCTGTAACATTGTTGAAACTAAAATGAATTGCAAAAATATTTCGGTTAGCTATTAAACAGAAAGGAAAATAAATACCTTTATTTTCATACTGATAAAACTAATTTATTGGATAATATTTATTTCTGGAATTTGCAGAATCACTGAAGATTTAGTTTCTAGTTTCAGGGACTCACTTTGGTTATCTCACTTGGTCTGGTAGATTTTTTTTTTTTAATATTTATTTATTTGGCTGTGTTGGGTCTAAGTTATGGCATGCAAGATCTTTGTCATGTCATATGGGATCTTTCATTGTGGCATGAAGGCTCTCTACCCTTGACATGAGGCTCCAGAGCAGGTGGGCTTAGTAGCTGTGACATGTGGACCTAGTTGTCCCAGGGCATGTGGGATCGTAGTTCCCCAACCAGCAATGGAATCCACATCTTTTGTATTATTTTCGTCTTTGGGATTCAGTCTCATTTTTGGATTTCCAGAATGAAGCTTCACTTTCTCCTTAATTTTAGAAACATGGTTTAAAAAAAAAAAAGACTACACATTTACAAATATCCACAAAAGTCACTTGTTCATGTTTAGCAACAAACTAATAATTTTCATTATTTCAAAAAACTAGTAAGGTAATTTCAGTAACACCATGTAGTTTCACTTCGTCTTAAAGCAAGTGTAGTGATAAGTTAGTATAAGGGTTTTAGGCTTTTACTCTGAGAGTTTTATATTTAATGCTCATTGTGCATCAGCAGTGTTCTTGATGCTAAGCGAGTGGTCTGCATTTTTTGTTCGTAGAACTAGTGTTTATGATTCTCGAGCACGGGAAAGATTGCGCCAGATTGAAGAGCAGAAAGCACTGGCATTACAACTTCAAAACCAGGTAAAAAAGTTTTTTTGAGATACAAATGAATAGCATATCCAAGTTGAAACTAATTTTGGAAGGTTACCTGAATTTGGAATCAAAGCTGTTGAATTGCAAAGTAGTATGTTAGCACAGCCTTGCTGTGCGGTGTTCTTGGTCTGTCCAGCTAGTCCTACTCAGTGTATGTAGACAAGCAGTAGATTTCTGTACTCCACTTATTTTGAAGGTCTGTCTTTCAGAGACTGCAGGAACAGGAACATTCAGTACATGATTCAGTAGAACTGCATCTTCGTGTGCCTCTTGAAAAGGAGATCCCGGTCACGATCGCCCAAGAAACAGGGAAAAAGGGTCATAAATTGACTGACAGTGAAGATGAATTTCCTGAAATTACAGAGGTAAATTACATAGTATAATTTCCTACACTAGCAAGTATTGTGTTTCGAGAGAATTTTTTGGACAAATTTCAAACATAAAAATGATAGACCAGGGACTCCCCTGGTGGTCCAGTGGTTAAGACTCAGTGCTTCTACCTGCAGGGTGTTCGATCCATGGTCAGGGAATTAAGATCATAAATGCTGAGTGGTGCAGCCAAAAAACAGTAATAGATCACCTGGTATTTAAATTGTATTCCGTACTCCTGCTTTCATTTGTATTGCATAACAATATTGGCTTTGTTTTTAAAAGATTACTGAAAATTCAGGAAAGAATTATGGGTGACTTGTAGTTATTTCAGTGAAAAAGCATTCAGTAAATTTGTTTCAGTTCCTATGCATTTTTACTTAATACATATGTGTAGTACTTTTACATCAAATAATAAGTTGAGCCTTACCTTTTTTTTTAAGTAATAAAAATTCAGTATAAAAATTTGGAAAATACATAAAAGTCTGCATACATTTAAAAATAATCTGTTTCTTAGTTCATTCATCTTTGAAAACCTGTCATATAGCTGGTGAGTATAACACATTTATTAACACTATAGTTGTGCTGAATTCTACATTTTTACACTAAAACAACCAAAAATTTTTCTGGGAAAATGTGTCTAAAAGACATCATTTCCTTATTACCTTCGAGAAAGATTCTGTTTCTCAGGAAATTGGACTGAAGATACATAATTAGGTCTTTTCATAGGCTTGGGAAATTTGATAGCAGAAAGTTATTTCAGACTCAAGAAATAATATGAAATAAGGGTCTGAAATGTGCTGAAAAAGAGAAGGGAGGAAGAGCTAGGATGGAAGGAAGTAATCAGGAGATTACTGGAAGGAATAGAAACCAAAATGTTAGGAGTAGTTGATTTAAGTGTGGGGATTGCATGGGGCTTGATGAGAAATTGGTATGTCCAAGGCCATGTATGCCTAATCTCTGACACTTCTTGGTTCCCTAGGAAATGGAGAAAGAAATAAAGAATGTATTTCGTAATGGGAACCAGGATGAAGTTCTGAGTGAAGCATTCCGCTTGACCATTACACGCAAAGATATTCAAACTCTAAATCACCTTAACTGGCTCAATGATGAGGTAATCTCACACTTGTTTTTATATTCAAATAGAAAGTGAACATCAAGTGCAGACTAAAGACATTATTTCACTGTTTCTCAAAGTGTGGTCCTTGATGACCTGCTTCAGAATCAGCTGTCATAGCTTTTTCCATTTTCCTGCCTAAGTATGAAGCAGTGTGGTAGAGATACATATTTTAAACAAACATCTCAGGTGATTTTTTTTTTTATGTACCTTAATGTCTGGGAACTAACATTAAGCTGACTTACCTTTTTATGTATTGACAATTTAGATGCTGATAGAGAGGACATTTACTCATTGGTATTTTTACTCTCTTTAAGCCACTTGCCATGCAGTTCACATCTTTTGTTAAGCAAGTATTTAATAGCTGACGATGTTACAGCACATGAAGAAATACTTTGGGATTTCCATATAGAAATCCATTTCTGTTACCCTTTCTCTGTATTTAGGTCCCTTAGGTTATTAGTGGTAAGCTTTCTAAAATAGCCTACATTTGTACATAATATTTTTTAAACTGACATTGAAGAAGTTTTATTAAATATTTGAGGTATTGAGTTAAAAAGTGTTATGGGTCTTGGCTACCAAGTGTTCTAATTATTTTATGTAGATTAGTTGCTTTGGAATCTTCAAACTGATCTTTCCTATTCCTAAACCTATAGGAGCCTGTTTTATTTCACAAGGATATTTTCACAGCAAAAGAAGAGAACTGGGTTGGGGTTTTTCCCTAAGTACCTGCCTCCTTACTAGGAGCATTCCTGCCTAAAATCTTGGGTGTACTCAAGTTTCATCGCTATAGTAAGCACTAGATATTCTAGGGGGCTTCCCAAGTGACTCAGCAGTAAAGAATCCTTCTGCTAATGCAGGAGATATGGGTTCAATCCCTGGGTCAGGAAGATCCCCTGGAGAAGAAAATGACAACCCACTCCAGTATTCTTGCCTTGGAAATCCCATGTACTGGCAGGCCACAGTCCATGGGGTCACAAAAGAGTCAGTCCTGACTTAGCAACTGAACAAAAACCAAATATCCTAGATACCAGTATCCTGGCCTTGTACGTTTATGACCTTCCAAATACTAGTATTTGGCCAACGTCTGTTGGACATTTACCTTATGTAATCTAAGTATTTTATGTGTTCTGCTCATGCCATAGTCACCACAGCTCTTGGAGATGGATGCTATAGTTTTATCATCTCCATTTAATAGATGAAGAAATAAGACATAAAAAGATTAAGAAACTTGCAAAGTTACATGACTTTGTAATAGCAAGCCAGGATTCAGACTCAAGCATTGGGTCTTATCTGTTATATCACACTGCCTTAGAATCTTAAGTTGGATCCTGTTTCAGGATTAGATATAGAGAATTTTAGAGCTATATGTCATGTCCAGTAGGTTGATTTTCTGTGGGATTTGTTGAACTAGCCCATTCTCTTTGCCTTTGGTGAGTTTATAAGATAAAATTTCAGAAGTTCATCACTCCTTGAATAATATCTTTGACCAAGAATAGTAAAGAAGGCATGGTTTGAGATACCATCTTGCTTTACGGGAAACAGCTCTTGCTTCTTGTGGCCCAGAATAGTGATATTAGAACATTGGGTCACAATAACAGGAAAAAAAAGAGCTCACCAAATCAAAGAGCAAAATGAAAATCAAGAACAGTCAGAAGTATCCACCAATTAAGTATTTTTCTTTGAAGATATTAATGTGAGGTCTCTTGCCAATTTTTCCCTGCTGCTTTTAAATGGGGAAGACCCAGTTATTCTATTTGGATTGCAGCTTCTTGGTTGTAAATTATCCAAAAACTTCTAGGGGGCAGCAGTGAGCAGGACATGAGCTGAGTTCTTGCTGTATGTACTGTGGTAGTTACCTCTATGAGCTCCCTTACAGAGGCAACATTCATCAGGACATATTTTCCATTCCTTGGGTCCATCAGAGGATTTTTAGCAAGCAGAGTTAATGGAAATTACATTATTTAGGAGAGAAAAGGGGAAGGAAAGATTCCTTGTCTACTTTATCTCTACCACATTTACCCGTAACTTTTGTAAGGAGTCCTTGTCTTCTGAGTTGAGAATAGTGTTAACTTTGAAAGCAGGTGCCAGTTCATTTGAGAATAATGTTAAATTTGAAAGCAGGTGCCACTTCACATGTCCATGATGATGATGAGAACTGTTTTAATAAGTACTTTAATAACTGTTTTTAAAAAAGCATCATTTTCAAAGTACCATACTTCTCGCACTTTCAGAGTCACTGTCCTTAAAAAGCTGATAACATTCTGAAGGGGAATTAGTAGATATCCTTAAGTATTCATACTCATTTTGAAATACTTAATTGTTTCTCAATCGTGAACCCTCAATATTTTGCAAATAATTTGCTCTCTCTTCAATCCTGTTCTTCCCTCAAATAGATATTTTCATTAGTAGCCTTTCTTTTATTTTTGTTTCTCATGTCAGTTTTATAGACTTCATTAAAATTTTCTCCCAAGAAAGGTGATTGACATTTTATAGACAAAGAATATAAGATCCTAGAAATGAAAGGGATCAGATTTAGCTTATAAGGAAAATAAAATCAAGAAGTCCTATATTTGAGATATGTACAAATAGCCATTAGGCTACTCTTTCTCAGGTCGTTTTTCTAAAAGAAGAGTAGGCCACAGTGCCTGTTCTTGGAGTAAGCTTTCCAACATATTTGCAAGAATGGATTTATATATAAATGAATAGCTAAATTCTATACAAATTCAAAGGACTAATGAAAGGATTAACATTGTACCTCACTGTAAGAAAATGAAGCTTCTCAAAATTGGAATGTGGGAACTGGCTGCCTTGTAAAGAATTACAAAATGAGGCTGGAAAGGTGAGAACATGTAGATGGAGATTTCTATACCAGGTCTGGTGACTAGTGATAAAAATAATTAAGGGAAGGAAGACAGGGTTAAAGAGAGGAGGAATTAGTTGCAAAAGTAGATTGAAAGTCACAATTAAGAAACAAAAGGAAGTATTTTTAAGTAAATGTCAATTGAAGTAACAAACAGTAGAAATTGTGTATTATTTCCTGAAGATAGAGTTGAATAACTTATGGAATCCAACTCTAAGATTTTAGGTTAATGATCCTGAAGTGAGGGCTACTTTAGGCTTTGTGTTTCTCTTTATGGCCTGCTAATTCTGCTCTTAGAGGGCCTAATAGTTGTTTTATAAAGCAAGAGTTGTTTTATAAATTTGACATCTTCTGATCATGATAGAATAAAGTAGATCAGATTTATTCTCTCAAATAGAAAAGTAGATAAAACACCTGAAGCAAAAAAAAAAGAAGAAAAAAAAACACCTGAAGCAGCAATTTTCAGACATTGGATAACAGTGATTCCTGAGAGGATGGAAATGAAAAGCATGAACCTGTGATTCCCACAGCTTACTGGGGTGGTGTGTTAAAGGGAGAGAGCTGGTAAAAACCTGGCCATGCCTGGCAATCTTGCTGAGGGAGGAGACATTTTTCATTGAGGCCAAAGCGGCTAAGGTTTGTGAGATAAATACTGGTGGGGAAGTTGCTGAACAAAGAGAAAGCTCCAGAGATGTGCAGAGGGCCTCCCTGGAATCTGGCTGAGTGCTGATCTGTACATATATGGCAAGAAACCACCAGTGGCTGTGGAAAGAACCACCAGAAAGAAGGAATCATAACAAGCATGAGAGCTAACAGGGGTGCCAAGAATAGTTTATGTCCCAAGCAGCTGGAGTAGAAGAGTTGTGGGGCATTGAATAGCGAGTCCTCAAAAGGGCATTGCGTCAAGAGGGGGGCCAGAAAGGCAGGCCCTAGAGTAAAGGCTGCTCTGGACCCATGGTAACAAACTTAAATACAAGTCTTAAAAGCTTGGAACTGATCCAAGTAACTTAACTGTATCACAGAACAAAACCCAACAATATTTAAAGGAATACAACAAATTCTGGTAACAACAGAACCCAACAACATTGAAATTCACAAAGTCTAGCATCTAATTAAAAATTCCCAGGCATGAAATAGAAGAAAAATATAACAAAGGAAAAAAAAACAATCACTATAGAAATACCCAGAAAAGAAAAATATGTTAAAATTAGCCAACAAAGATATTAAAACAGATACCGTAAATAATATTCCACATGTTCAGGTAAGTAGAGGAAAGTGGACATTATGAGGAGAAAAATGGAAAATATAAAAAAAGATCCAAATTGAATTTCTAGAGGTGAAAAATACAGTATCTGATATTAAAAATACATGAAATGAGATTAACAGTTTAGATACTGTGGAAGGAAAAATTAGTAACCTTGAAAATAGAGCAGTATAAACCATCCAAGTGAAATAGAAAAAAGGCTGAAAAAAGATGACTGGAGCTTAGTGAGCTCAGGGACAGTATCAAGTCTAAGCATGTAATTGAAGTCCCAGACGGGAAGATGGAGTGTAAGTGGTACAGAAAACAATGTTTAACATTGTTAAACATTCTGTTTAAACAGAAAAAAACTTTAAATAAATAATGATGGAAGATTTTCCAGATTTGGAAGCATACTGACAGATTCAAGAAATTCAGCATACCCCAAGTAAGAGAAATACTATACTGAAATGTATAGTATTCAAATTGCTAAAGACCATTAATAAAGAAAAAAATAATGAAAAAAGCAGAAAAGACATATATACAGAGGAACAAAGATCTGTCAGAAACCATGTAGGCCAGAGGACAGTGTAGCTACATCTTTAAAATACTGAAGAAAAAAGAAAACCATCAACCTAAATTCTATACCAGCAAATAAATCTTTGAAGAAATAAGGCTATACTTTTTTAAACAAGCAAATGCTGAAGAATTCATCACCAGCAGACTTCTTCTTTAAGAAATATTAAAGGATATTTTTTTAGGCAGAGGAAAAATTTGAGTTAAAAGTTTCAGTCTACACGGAATGAAGAGCAGTGGAAATGCTGTCATCCTTTATTATCTCTGGAAGACAATGGACTAGTCAAATAAAAAAGAAAACAATAATGTAGGGTTTATAACATGTTAAAGCAAAATATGTGATAATCATAACACAAAAGGGGGGGAAAATGAAAGTATGTACTTGTCTAAGATTCCTGCACAATGTATGAAGTTGCATAATGTTTTATGAAGATGGACTACAATAAGTTACAGACATAAATCCTAGCTGCTAAGTCGCTTCAGTTGTGTCCGACTCTGTGACCCCATAGACGGCAGCCCACTAGGCTCCTCTGTCCTTGGGATTCTCCAGGCAAGAACACTGGAGTGTGTTGCCATTTCCTTCTCCAATGCATGAAAGTGAAAAGTGAAAGTGAAGTTGCTCAGTCGTGTCCAACTCTTAGCGACCCCATGGAGTGCAGCCTACCAGGCTCCTCTGTCCGTGGGATTTTCCAGGCAAGAGTACTGGAGTGGGGTGCCATTGCCTTCTCCGATAAATCCTAGCGCAATCAGTAAAAAATAAAGAGGTATTTTAAGAAGCTGGTAATGGAGATAAGATGCAATTAAAAGATACTCAATCCAAAGGAAGGCAGAGAAAGGATACAAAGAACAGATGAGACACATAGAAAAAAAAGAACATGATGATAGATTTAAAACCAACCATGTCAATACTCTGATTGCTCAGTGGTAAGGAATCTGCCTGTCATTGCAGGAGACTCAAGTTCAATCCCTGGGTCTGGAACATCCCGTGGAGGAGGGCGTAGCAACCCACTCTGGTATTCTTGCCTAGGAGGTCCCATGGATAGAGGAGTCTGGTGGACTGCAGTCCCTGGGATCACAAAGAGCTGGACGTGACTTAGTGACTAAAGCACAACAATCTCAGTGCATTCAATGTGAAGGACCAAACTCAGCATACCCAGTAGAAATATAATGTGACCCATATATGTAATTTAAAGTTTTCTAATAGTCACATTTAAAAAAAGGAAAAGAATAAGTAAAACTAATTTTTATAATATATTTTATTTAACCCAATAAATCTAAAATATGTTTATTTTGGCATGTAATACATATTAAAATGTTATTAATGGTATATTTTGCCCTCTCTAAAATATATGTATTTTACACTTAGAACACATTTACACTTACAACACAATTTGAATTAGTCAAATTTTAAGTGCTCAAGAGTTACATTTGGCTAATGGCTACTATACTGGACAGTATAAGCATCCAGTTAAAAGGCAGAAATTACAGATTAGATATAAAAATACATCTACAGAAAACATTTTAAATGTGAAGGCACATAGAGGTTAAAAGTAAAAGGGTGGAAAAAATATACCAAACAGTAAAGAAAGGAAAGGTTAAGTAATTATATCAATATCACACTGGTAGATTTCAGAGCAAGGAATATTACTAGTGATAGACATTTCATAATGGTAAAGGGGGAGATTCATCAAAAGGAGTAACAACGTAAATATGTGTGCACCTAATAGCAGAACTTCAAAATACGTGAACTAAAAACTGAAAAAGCTGGAAGGGGAAAGAGACAAATTCATACATAAGTATGAATGTTGAAGATTTCAGCACCTCTGTCTCAATTATTAATTGCTTCCAAGGAGATGTTAAATCTAAGTGATGCTCAGTAAGAGAAGCAGCAGCTTATAAAACATTAAACTCAACTAGACAAACCTAGCACAGGAAATAGAGTTTTCTTAGGAAATAAAAACTGATTGAGTCAGAAGGGAAGAAAATTAGACAAGATGAAATAAATTAGTTAAGTTAATATGATGGAGTCTCCCATATGCTAATGATCATAGTGGAAGTTACAGTGTAGTCTTTCTAACATGACTCATTGGATGATTCCACATCATTGTAGATTACCTCTTTAAAGTGTTTCTTAATAGAACTAGTCCTTTTGATAAACCTAGGGATTTATGTCAGGTCACAGGGAGAATAGTAATTACAGTTGTCATGACTCCATAAAAATAGATGCTGCTTGTCTTTTTCTAAAACTTTTGCAGTAATTCTAATCGTTTGTTACTCTAATTTGCGTCTGAGAAAAGTCCTGGGCACAGTGAGGGATGCTGTAACTCAGCTTCCCTGAAGTCTGCTATCTTGGTTTCTATAGTAGTATTAGGTTAGGTCTTAGGAGTGAGTGACCTTCTGATTTATAACATTCAGAGGTAGTTGCTTAGTTAACACAAAACCCAAAAACTTTTGGGTTTTGTGGTTGACAAGGTTAAGTCTAATTTTAAAATAAGAATGAGGAGGTAGAGGGGAAAGTCTGGAGAGATAAAGTAGAAAAACAGCTTTTTTTTTTTTTTTTCTAAAAGTTATCTTGATCTCTGCTTCAGAACATTGTCATGCTCAGGACTTTTAGAATACTTTTTCCCCAAAGTCTGTTATAAGGGTTCAGTGTGTGAAATTGGGAAGGGTTAAAAGTTAGACTTTACTGTTAGTGATGTATTTTACTTCTAAATGCATGAGAAAACAATAGTTTGTCTGGTTTACTGCTTGAGAAGGAGGATACAAATAGCAGTGGTCATTTGTGTCATTGTGGTAACATACAGGCAAGGGATTGAGTCCTCAGTTTGAAAACATTGTAGACTTTTCTTTTAAAGAAACACTTTTTTCAACTTAGCCTGGCAGCTCTTCACATAAAATCACAAAGGAACAAGACACCATAGACAATGGCTCCACCCCCAAACAGGATTGCATAGAGGAGTAGACGCTCAGGGCCAAGGCTGTGAAGGCAGCAGAAAAGGCAGTTCTTTAGGCACCAGGTACTGCAGCACGCAGAGGCAAGTGTGGGCCCCCGGAAGAGTGGTGAGTGCAAGACAAACAGTAGGCACAGACAAACAGACATGTTACTGTTCATCCCCAATTCCAAAGGGAATTCAAGATCTTCTGGAGCTAAGAGAGTCCCATGTACAGAAAGACTCTACTATAGGAGGACAGGGACCCTTGCCATCACAAAATACAAGCAACTGCTCTGACCGTCATTGCTTTTCTTTCATCTTAGACCCTGATCTCTTCTCATTTCTTTTTCATTCATCTTTAGCCCTCCTCTGTGAGATGATGTGTAGGATTCTTTTTGTTCTTCTAACTTCTAGCTTTTTTTTTTTGGTGTGATTGTATCTTGGCTGAACAATGGCAGTTTTCCTTATTTGGACTGAGTAATAGCTGAAAAATTGAGGAGAGAAACTTGGTTCTAAATTCTGCTTCAGATGTCAGATTACACATCCTCAGCTAATGGGAGAGAACTGTGAGGCCACCAAGCCCCCTCCTCCTAGGATGCAGGGCAAATGAAAAAGAGTCCAGATCACTTCCTAGAGCTAAGTAATTACCTGACTTTGGAGGAGGCCATTTCCCTCACGGTGGAGAAACCTTGGTGGGAGGGAGAACTAAAGTAGAGAAGAGGGGTTCTCAGTGTGGTGCCCTGATCTCTAGGTCTCTGTTCCTGTTCAGCTGGCTTGGTCTTTAACTTTATAGGACCACTCTGTCAAAATAACATAAGAAACCAGACAACTCAGGCTGTGTAGGCCCAGCTAACTTAATTGGTTTCTGGCACTCTTTCCCCCTGAAAAATAGGATAGTCATACGTAGCATGATGCTCATTTATGTCACCCTTTTCACTTCAGGGTAATGATCCCAGATACACCCCTCTGATGGGCACCTGGGGGAGATATATCTCTGTGGCTTTCATGTGCTTGGCTGTCTTTATCTCTCTGGTTCCTTCCAACTCCATCTTAAGTCCTTATTGCCTGTTGCAATATTTAACTTGTCTGCCCCCATGGAGGGTTTGGCTTATAGTGATTGACAGGTTGTCTGCCTATTTGCTTCACCCCTTGAATTGAAGGGTTTAGCCTCATGGCATGGGTAATGTCATGGGATAGAATACCAGAGGAATCAATCCCTTCTTGCTAATTTTCTCTCACCAGAGGATGTAGATTATAGCCAAGAAATCTGTACTTGCTGAGCAGGTAGGTCCTCCTGCATTCCTGGCTGCCTTCACAAGCCTACAAGCATCCTTTAGCACCATTAACTTCAAGGATAGAGTGAGATTAAAAACCTGGATTGGCGAAAGCTACAATCCTAATTGTGTCCTAATTCATTATCATTGTTTTATATAACTGAGCTCTAGTTACCTGTTGGGCATCACACTAGGGAGAGAATCAACCACAACCTGAGCCTATTGCTCTGTCTTCAGAGATGCAGGAAGAACAGTGTCTTTCTTCAGTCCTGACTTTCCTTACCACCACCCTCAGAGTGCTGCTTCTTGGTGAATGTGGTTTCCCTGCAGCTGCCTAGGCATCCTCATCTGTAGGCCCTTTCTCTAGTCTAGACCATGCTCCGGTGTGTTCCTGGCTGTGTTCCTTTCTGCCTACCCAGTATGTAGTTGCCTACTGTTGGGCAGTAGCTCACTGCTCTGGCATCTTAGTGTGTAAATATTTGTCAAAGGACGGGGGTGTTTTCCCATTCCCCAAAAAGCATTCTGAAAAATGTGCCTGTTTTCTTAGTCATATTTCCAAGCTTTGAATCAGTTAGCCCATTCATTCCTTGCAGTTGACAGACACTGGCCTGACCTCAGCTGGCCACATAAAATAAGTATGCAGTAACTTCCGGCACAGTAACTTTGAGGCTTTAGTACCAAGGAGTCCTAGACCTAAAGGAACTGTGGACAACGTAGTCACTATTACAGAACACATCGTTTCATTAACATATCTCCCATGTCAAGCATTTTAATTTCTTTCATTCATACTTGATATTGAAGAAATAAGTGGAATCAACAAATATGAGGCAGCTAACCTTATAGATTCTGGGAGAAAATTTGACTTTTCATGTTTGTGGTTTTACTTTCAGGTCTTACGTAATGTAGGTTATAGTATATCCATGTCTGCCTGGATAAAGGTGTTGTTTCCAAGCTACTACAAGTTTAGAGATGATATTTCAATATAGTTGATGGTTTATTCTGTCACTCAGTTCTACTTGAAACCAAAACAGTTTGCTTCTGCTGAGTAACTTGTTAGGCTGAAAAAACAGTCTTTAGTCATGGAGCAGAGTTTTCTATCTTTGTGCAAAATCAGGAGACCTATATAGAAGGATTGAACTACTAATTTTAATTTTTATTAACACTAGACTCTGAGCTCAGAGTTTAATTGCTTGCACAGTCCCAGCAGACTAAAGGAACTGCTAATGTGTACCTTGCTGAACTCCTGCTTGTAATGTGTACCTGCATATACTCCTTTCTTTCCTTTTCTCTGACTCTCCTCTTGTAGTACTTCTTCCTCCTCATTTTCCAGTTTTTTTTTTAACCTAATCTTCAGCCTTCTACAAGCCTGGCCAACATCTTCCCATATGTATCCTGAACCATATATGTATATATCAGCCTTTTATGTTTTCACTGTTTATAACCACCTCAGCCCCCCTCTTATCTAGTCAGAATTTGATATAGGGATATTAGGCTGTTGGGTGTTGAGGTCATAACTGAATTGATTAGGGAACTAGCCTATGCTGTGCAGTATAGCAGCTGTGTTTCCTTCTTACAACACAACTGTTTTGAAAGGCTGGAGTATCTGTTTTAATACATATACTTTCTTTCCACAGATCATCAATTTCTACATGAATATGCTGATGGAGCGAAGTAAAGAGAAGGGATTGCCGAGTGTACATGCATTTAATACCTTTTTTTTCACTAAGTTAAAAACGGCTGGTTATCAAGCAGTGAAACGTTGGACAAAGAAAGTGGATGTCTTTTCTGTTGACATTCTTTTGGTGCCTATTCACCTAGGAGTGCACTGGTGTCTTGCTGTGAGTGCCTCTTTTATTACTGATAAAATTTAAAAGAAGTCTGTATACACCAGCCCAGGTTGGATGCATGAAACAAGTGCTCAGGGCTGGTGCACTGGGAAGACCCAGAGGGATGGGATGGAGATGGGTGCGGGAGGGGGGATCGGGATGGGGAACACATGTAAATCCATGGCTAATTCATGTCAATGTATGGCAAAAACCACTACAATATTGTAAAGTAATTAGCCTCCAACTAATAAAAATAAATGGGGAAAAAAAAAGAAGTCTATATAATAGAATACACAGAGAGCAGTGAATACTAGTTCTACATAGATGATTGAAAGAGTAGCATTTAATTATCTAAAAATTGGATAGATTAACAAACTCCGTGTCAAGAATGGGAGATACTTAGACTTTGAAAAAAGCTATGAAATTTCCTTTTCTGGAAATACTTAAAAATGGAGTGATAGTCAAAGCAACCTAAAGGCAAGGAATACATGGGGAGAAAAAGTGACTTCTTAATGATGCTGCCAACTCAGATTCTGTGACTATTATTTTCTGCCTAATCATGATTTGCCTTTCTTACTTGATAATTTATTATTGCTTCCCTGGTAGTTCAGACAGGAAGGAATCTGCCTGCAATGCGGGAGACCCAGGTTCGATCCCTGGGTAAGGAAGATCCCCTAGAGAAGGGAATGGCTACACACTGCAGTATTCTTGCCTAGAGAATTCCATGGACAGCGGAGCCTGGCAGGCTACAGTCTATGGGGCTGCAAAGAGTCAGACATGACTGAGCAAGTAACACAAACATGACTCTGAGAACATGGATATATTAGCTTAATATATTAATAAAAGTATACAAGTTACAGCCTGTTTTGAATTATATTTGAAAAACATTAAAAGGAAATTTTCCAAGAAACGAAACCTAGAATCTTTTACCATCTTTCTGAAAATGAGTGGAAATGATCTCACTTAATTTACATTCTCTGAAGAGCACATTGTGTCTTCACTGTTGCCTCCGTTGCAAATGGGGACCCTGGAAACTAGAAAAAGGTTTCAGGGCAATTACTGGGCCACTTAGTCAGTCAGCCCCCAGCGTAGTTCTGAGTAAACAGTCACCCTGTTCTTCTTTCCTCTGCAGATGAAGCATGGTATAATGCTAAGTATCCATCACACTTGTCATGATTTCATAGGAAATCTGGCAGAAGGTTCTAAGGTCCAGGGAAGGGAAAAGCTGAGATTTTCTTCAGTTTGTAAACACACAGATTGTTTTTTTATTCCCAGGTTGTGGACTTTAGAAAGAAGAATATTACCTATTATGACTCTATGGGTGGGATAAACAATGAAGCCTGCAGAATCCTCTTGTAAGTAGGGAGTTGAAGACTAAGAGTTCAGTGTTGGATGTATGTTGTTTTTCTAGCTGTTGAACTCAATTCTCTGATACCTTCAATGGAGTGGTTAATAAAGGAAATCTTTATATTGATTAAGATGGGTATTTTCCATCTAAATAAAGTTTAATAATAACATAATAATACCAAAAATACATCCTGATGGGCATAATTACTGTCCCAGTGCATGAAAATAAAGAGTGGATATAGACATATAGATATACAAACTACTTAGAAGTCATCTACCCCAACCTCCTAATTTTTCTGATGAAGAAACCAAGACCCACAGAGATGACTTTGATTTGCTCAGGTCCTACTAGTTACTGGCTCAACTGGGAACCAGAATGCAAATCTCTTTACATTCCACCTGTTTCTCTTTCCAAAACATCTGTGGCCAGGAGAGGGTGGGTTCCATGAGGTGGATTGATCGATTTGGCTTGAATTTTTATACAGAAGAATCAAGACTGTAAATAAATATATACCTCAGCATTGCTAGAGAAACATTTTCCTTCCTTCCATTAGACTGAATTCTAAAGGACTGTAGAAACCAAAGAAAAGATCAAAACTCATTCCTCAGTGGGGACAGTAGAAAGAAGGACCCTGGGTATTGAAGGCAGAGGTCTTGCTTCTCTGGAGCTGACAAAGTGGGCATGAATTGTGGGAGTTCTAAAGATTCCCTGTCCAGCAATATATACTGCTTTCTTAGACATGGCAGAAGAAGATTCTTCCTGAGGATTGTCAGCCCCATTCTTGCAGTGGCAGCTCCCCAAGTTCATTTCATTCTCTCCCAATACCTTAGGCAATATCTGAAGCAAGAAAGCATTGACAAGAAAAGAAAAGAGTTTGACACCAATGGCTGGCAGCTCTTCAGCAAGAAAAGCCAGGTATGTTTCATCCTGATGAGATGAAAATCCTGAGATTAGAGTATTGGTTAGAAAAGGAGTATACTGCTTGGGCCCTGGCGTCCTTCTAAGTGTCTGGCCTGACCTCAGCCAGGGAAGATAAGGTAGAGTTAGCTCTCTGTGGGAAAATCAGTAATGTATTTCCTATGAAGAACTAGGTTTTCTAAATGCCCAGCTATTTTGCTAAACTTTCATCTGTGGGAGAAAATGTTTGCAGACTGCTTGGCCCTTGTGGGAGGAACAGCTTTTACACCCTTGGGTGTCATAGAAATCTCAGACAGTCTCCTATGTGATAAAAATGAAGTACACAGGCTGGACTGAGACACTGAATTTTTTGCTCTCTGAGCCTGTGTTGTTCTGAGAGGGGGACCAGGACCATCTCTTCAGAATTCAGGGAAACTTGGAAAATTTATATCCTTTGGTTCTTATTTATAATTGAATAAGAAGGAAGGAAGCTTGGAAAGATGTCACCTTTTTGTTATTTTTTGCCTTTCAGGAAATTCCACAGCAGATGAATGGAAGCGACTGTGGCATGTTTGCCTGCAAATATGCTGACTGCATTACCAAAGACAGACCAATCAACTTCACACAGGTAAGCCAAGCCTTCGGGAGGGAGCTGTGTGACCACCCTGTCTCCAGGCTGCCTGGTGGATGTTTTTCTCTCCATTTGCTCCACTTAGGGGGCTCTACTTCAGTCTGTGGCTCATAACCCGGGGTGGTTGCTACCTGTGCCACGTCGTAGGAAAAGGAAGGATAATGATAGGCCACATCCTGGGTCACCATACATCATATATTGTAGTTAAGGAATCCCGGTCAATAAGAGGGCCTTCTCTGGTCATATACACCGTCTTCCTCAAATCCTATAAGAAGCAGAGAACTGGGAACAGAGCAGGTTTCCTCAGTCTCCCTTTATTTGGTAGCAGTGACGTTTTGGAACAGGTCACACCTTGATCTAGTCTAGTTTGTTATGCTGCCCTTTTCCCCTCGCTTTATGTAGCTGATCAGTCTTCCTTAAAGTTTGTGATCGTTAATTTCTGTCCACGTGGTCCTTTGGAGACCAGAGTGAATTAAGACTGGAGATTATAGTTCATTTGGTGTCCTCCACTTAACCCCTTGCTTCTTTTTAAAGTAATGACTTTACTAGATTCTCCACCGCAGCCCTTGAGTTGAGCTGACTCTTGAAGTTCATTTAACTCTTTTGGGGCAAAGTGAGTTTTGATTTTCAAGTCTCAGATCTCATATCCTCTTAAAAGTTCAACACAGAGGACTTTGTTGAATTTAGACACCATTCTCAAAATTTTTGGAGACATTTGAGGATAGCCTGGGGATTCCTGGTGATGCCTTATTAAACTTCTAGGTTTACAACAAATGAAAAGTAGCAATAGCGATAGTAATCGGAAAAAAAAAAAAATCACACATAGTGAAGAATGAGCAATTTGAAAGACCAAAAATGCAGCTGAGACTGTTTTAGGCGAAAACCTCAAGAAGGAGAGGAGTGTTAGGTCTGCATGCAAGAAATTAAAGGTATCTCTGTGTCCCTACAGCAACACATGCCCTACTTCCGGAAGCGGATGGTCTGGGAAATCCTCCACCGAAAGCTCTTGTGAAGACCATCTCAGTTAGCAGACATGGACTTGTGGGGGACCAGCTCTTTGTTGTCTACAGCCAGAGACCTTGGAGACAGCTGCTCCCAACCCTCTCTTCTTGTAAAGTCCTTGATCCTGGACCAGGCCCTGGAGAGATGCACTCACAAGCACATCTGCCTTTCCTTTTGTATCTCAGATACTATTTTTGCAAAGAAACTTTGGTGCTGTGAAAGGGGTGAGGGACATCCCTAATCTGAAGAGAGAGACTGCTTTTCACTTCTTCAGTTCTGCCATCTTGTTTTCAAAGGGCTCCAGCCTCACTCAGTCTCTTAATTAGGGGCCTGAGAGAAGCTTGGAAGGACTCTTGGTTTCGTATAAACTCTTGTTGTTAGGCCTTACTAAGAGGTAGGAATGGATGTGGGTAAAAACGTAGGGATGAAAACCACCAGCATATACACGCACACATACATACACACAGGATTTTCAAAACGTGTCACCAGGATAGTGACTGTAAACTGGACTTTGGGGCACTTGCATAAGGCTGTCCTCCAGGACTTGTCCTTTTTACATGCCCCTTGTGAAGTCCGTCTGCTTCTGTACAAGGCTGTTTTATTATCTGTAGCTTCTTCCCCTCCTGAGGCACCACATGTGAGCCCTGGGTGGACCCCAAAGTCCCAGGCAGTCCCTTCCTTAAAAGCAGTGGTTTGCATGTGCTCACAACACATGATATGGGGAAGACCCACCCAGGGAGTGGTTTAGTGGAGCAACAAAGGCGCCACTTTTACTGCTACCTACTTCTGACCAAGAAGAAGAAGGACCTCAGTCTTTAGCATAAAATTCCAGCTTTGGATGAATGCAGGTCTAGTTTGGTCTGTGGCTAGCTAGTTTAAATATGTTTCTAACCACAGAGAATTTAATATATATATATATATTTCACAGGGATATGCTTTTTTTTTTTTTAAGGCTGAATGTGTTCACCATTTTAGCCTGTAGATTTATTACCATTTTCCAAATTTAGCTCCAGCACACACAGATCCCAGCCCCTATGTGTAGGGTGTTTGTGGACTTCCTAACAGAGTATTTTGAGGCCTGGACGAATTTCGGCTTGGGGTAGAGGTTACAGAGGAAGGCAAGATTTTCAACTGGAAAACGGGTGGAATTTGGACTGATCAACTTGAGATTGAAAAACTGCTATTCTTTTTGTTCCTTGTAGCATCTCCCCCACCTTTTGAGCGCTCCTCAGGCTAGATAGTGAAACGATCCAATGCCAGTGTCATTTTGTACCTAAGTTCCAAAATAGGAACATTTTATACTTTTTTCTGTATTGTTAATAGGTAGTTTTGTATGAGATCTTTTCTCCTCTTCCCTTGTACCTCATCCTTTCCAACATTGTGCTTTCTCCCTGGGCTTATTTGAAAATTTTACTCTGTTTTATATCAAGCTTGTTTAGTACATTTTTCTATGTGTTACCACAGGTTACAATTTGAAAAGAAAACTATTTTTTTTAAATATTCCATTGTTAACTGAATGTTACTGTTTCCACTCCAGCAACTAGATGTCCTACCTTTTTCATACTGCCTGCCTTTGGGGGGGAAGACCACCTTTTGTTTATTTTCTTTTTTTTTTTTCCTTCCTTTTTTTTTTTTTCCTCTTTTTCCTTTTTTTTTTTTTTTTTTTTTTTGGTGTTTTCTGTAGGTAATAAATAGCTTTCTACATATGAGTTGCTGGGACTTTTCACATTCTCTTAGAAAGCTATGGCATGCAGGCTAATTGTGGGACTCCTGTACATTGATTCTTGGTACTTAATGTATTGAAGTGACAACTTGAAAGGTGGCAATATGGTATAGATTTTGGACCATGAATCAAAAGACCTGAGCTTTTCAGGCATGTTTGCTATTGTCTGGGGAACTCAGAACAAGATAGTTCTCTGTATTTATTGTTTGTCCATTTAGATAACATCTGTCTTACCTTCTCACAGACTTTTTGTACAGACCAAAGCAACAAATATTTATTGCCATGTATAGCAGAAAATGAAACATGCAACAAAAGCACTTTGAAAAATATATAAGGAATTGTTAAGCCTGTCTGAATTTGGCCCCGCTTTCTGACCAATACAAGTTTTGTATAAGGTGAAGTTAGTGATCCTGAGACCACCCCGTGAGTGGACCAGGCTGAGACACAGACTGGGGTCCAGAGTGGGAACCAATAGTGGGGGCCATTCTTTCCAGAGAGCTGCCCAAGAAGAGCAGAATTAGCATCTGGAAACCTTCTTTTTAAGGGTGGGCCTTGATGACTGGGGTGGGAGGGTGGAGGAATGTGGTGTTCCTGCCTTCCATGGCCAAGGGCATGTTATCAGCATCTTGTTTAACCTGCCTTAAACTAAAGCCTATTACTTTTCTCCAATCTTCCCCTCTCTCCTGTGCCCAGTGCTCAAAATTACCTTGTTGTTTGTTGTTATTTCCTTGCTGAGTCATGTTCGACTCTTTGTGACCCCATGGACTGTACAGGCTCCTGTGTCCAATGGATTTCCCAGGCAAAAATACTGGAGTGGGTTGCCAGTTTCCTCCTCCAGGGGATCTTCCCCACCCAGGGATTGAACCTGTGTCTTCTGCATTGGCGGGTGGATTCTTTACCACTGAGCCACCAGGGAAGCCCCATAATTACCTACCTCCCCTAAAAAAAGGAACACTGATGGATGGTAAGCTCTAGATGCCAGATATGTAACCTTCAGTAGAAACCATAGTCTCACGGATCACTCCTGGACCCTTTACAGAGAAAGACCATTCCTGCCCATTTGAGAATACATGGTTCAAGACTAGTTCCATCCCATTTGTCACCTAGGCCCCCTGAGACCCACTGTTGCTCCCTGGAGCCCTGTTGAGGGTTGAATGCAAGAGTACTTCGTCATCTGGCCTGGCAGCTGTGAAAATTGACTCTTCTGTATATGAGGTGCTTCATACTTCTCTGTGGTGTCAACTTCTTGTTTAGCCCCTGTAATTGCGCTAGCATCTTCTACACACTACCTCTAGTAATATTAGCCCCAAAGTTTTGGACTAGAAACAGGAAGCCTGGAAGAGCACTGCGAGCAACCATATTCCATAGTCTGTCCATCACCACCTGGTTTTATGTGGCCCATAAAAGGCTCCAGTGGGTAGAGACAGAGCGTGCACTTCAGAGCCCCAGTGTTTGTAATGTTTCAGCCTCTGGTCCTTCTCCCATGCCATCGCTCCAGCTCTCGAATGTCTTGACCCAGAGTAAGAGACAGCTGATACTTAGGCTTTGTCTTCTCCCTTGTTCCACCTGGATGGGCTAAGGTAGGGGGAAGGAGAGGGTGGAATATGATGCTTTCATCCTGGGAGCTCAGGTACCCAAGAGCATCAGAAAAGGATGTGTAAGACTACTGGGCCCTGTTGACAGACGACATGCTGAGCTCCTGGCCAAGTGGCCATATTTCCTAGCCCAGGAAAAATCTATCCACAGCTTCAAATTCATCCTAACATTTGGGAAGGGATGAGTAAGGCTCAGCCCAGTATCTTTCCTGACAGCCCAGGCCGATTTTGCCCATGCAGAATTCTAACAGTAGTCTTTTAAGAGCCCATAATTCCTATTCCCAGCTGTGGAGGCAGGGGGAGACGTAACATGAGGTAAGTTGGGTCATGCTGGTCAATACTAAGGGAAGGGAGTGCTTAGACATGCATGTGAGAGAGAAATGTAAAACTAAAGGACTTGGAGTTGGAGGGTAAGCCTTGAGGAAATGTTAGTGCAGGCTGCTGCTCTGGCCTGTCAGAGGGTGGGGTAATTCCAACTGGGAGTGGTTGGACCGGATATCCATGGTCTTGTCAAGGTCTAAGATTCTTAAATGTTACTGAGGCCCATAATGCGCCTTGGAACAGAAATTAGTCAAGGTAGAGATTCAAAGTCAAATTTAAGGCCAGTATTAGCACTGGCTTAATCTTAGAGGTGAGGCCCAGGTCAGTCCTCCCTAATGGAACAGTTTGTAGCTGCTGACTTTTCTCCGTTCTAAGCTGAGGGGTAACCATCAACCGCTTTTGACTTCTGGAGAGTCTGGTTCCATCCTTTGCAGAACTTTGGTGCTGGGAAAGGAGAGCATGTGGGGGAGCAGTGCACAAGGAGTCCAGAGCACCCCTTACCAGTTTACACTCACTGCTTTCACAGACTCCCAAGTGCGCACACACCCAAATCCTGCCTCCTTGAAATCTTCCCTGGTCATGTTATCATAAAATCTCTTACCTGGACATCCGCAGCCCTTGGAATCAGCAAACAGTAAAACTCCACACGGCATATGTATTGTCTGTCCTTTATATCAGAAATGGACTGAGATCCCTGTAACCACTGAAGGTAGGTGAATAATTTAATGCTTTTCTTTCAAGCCAGGAGTTCAAGCTGCTTCTGTCTGGCCTGCTAGGGAGGAGTAGGGGCAACTGACTAAGCATTTCCTTAGCATTGCGGGAGTCAGGGAAGAAGGTCTATTCACAGAAGCCTGCAGTGAGGCTGTACCTCCTTTGTGCCCCAAACCTAATGCCTCACTCCACACTTAACAAAACCCACTTCCTCAGCAGTTCTGCATGTCCTTCAGGGTCTTAGTCTCTAAGCCAGGGGGCTAATCAAGTATTTTTTTCCTAACCACACATCTTTCTATTATATACAGTTTTCTCCATCTTTTTATTTCCAGTACATCCATCATGGATTGTGGGTCCCCTTCTGTTAGCCTTGTCCCTTAAATGGACTGTTTCACATGCTGCCTGTGTCTTGTCTATTGGCCAGAGCTAAGTTCCTGGAGGGCATTGGCCTCATCCACCTCTTCTGGGGAGCCCCTTATGCTAGGTGTTTAAATAGGCCTGTGTTTAAGCACTAGGCTTGGAGGGCCCTGGAGGATGGAGTAAAGAGATGGTTTGACCAAGGAAATAAAATCACCCATCCTCAAGAACCATAGAACCTAATTTAGAAAACCAGGCAGGTACCAAGCAATGGACATTATCAAGAAGGCAGACACAGTCATATGGTCCAGTTTGAAGCTGGGTGTAGATGATGGAGGGCAGATGTGAAGAGAGGTCAAAGATGATGTTGCCTTAATCTGACTATCCATGTGTGACTCTCTCCCTAGTTTTTATGGGTTGATTTATTGAAAATAAGTTCTGTAGATTTCATTTTCTTGCTTTGACTGGAAACTCCCTGGTAAAAAGAACTTGATGGTGTTTGTCTCTCTGACTGTCTCTCTGTCTCTTTGACTGTTTGTTCTGTCTCTGTCTGTGTCTGTGTGTCTCCTGATCCAAGTTGGACCAGTGATTGGATCCTCAGTGTGGTCTGGATTCCCGAGTCCACCCCTTAACCAGGAGTCTGAATACTGTTCATTCATTCATTTCATTCCACATACCTGGAATTGAAGCCTGAAACACAAATAACATGCAAATCTGTGGCTCCCTGGCACTTTTTAAAACCAGACCTGTCTGTGGAGTTGGCAAAAGAGCCCTCCTGAGCCAAGCACACCGGTTGGGACTTCCAACCCACCCTGCCGACAGTGTCCCGTGTCTCCTTGCCCCCTCCCACACCTCTTTCTCCTCCCAACCTAACCCCCAGGAAGTGCTTCCCCCCCCCACCTATTAAACTCACACTCCAGAGAATCAGACAAGAATCCACCAACATCTAAAAAGTCTTCCACTATCCTTGTGAAACAGTTTTTTCTTTTTAGTTTTGTTCTAATTCATTTATTTTTAACTGGAGGATAATTGCTTTGCAATGTAGTATGAGTTTCTGCCATACATCAACGTGAATCAGCCATAGGTATACATAAGTTCCCTCTCTCTCTGCCACCTCCCACCATGAAATAGTTTTATCTGTGTTGAGTTAGAAGAGTCCCTTGTCATCTTCAGGGCATTCTTGATTTCTAACATTTTTCCAACATGGTTAAAATTTTTCAGCCATATGAAAATGATTGGAGTGAGGAAAGAAACCTTCAAGCCACTCTTGTTTTCTGATTTCCCAGTGTGGTTAAAGATAGCTGATGATTAATTACCTGGGTCTACATAGGGAGAGAACTCTGTCACAATGGGGTCCTGGACCTGATGGGGGTCAGTCAGCCTCTGCCAGCAGGTGCTGGGATTGGTCTTGGGCACTGCAGAAAGTTACAAAGGGAAGTGGGGATAGGAGGCACATTCCTTAATGAACTTGTGTTCCAGATGCTCTTTTTATTTTTTTTTTTTCAGACTCTTTTCCATTGTAATTTATTACAAGATATTGAATGTATAGTTCCCTGTGCTAGATAGTAGGACCTTGTTGTTTATTTTATATTTAGTGTTTGTACCAGATGCTCTTCTGAACCCCAGAAAAAAACAGTTTTGCTTCCTTGTATACCTGTGCCCCATTTCCCATCAGCCCGTCGCCAGCCAATTCATCTATGCCTACCATGGCTCATGAGGCCTGCATGTTCAGCTCACCACCTCTCCTACAGCTTCCCCCACCACACAGGCTGCACGGCCTCCTTGGTGTTTGTCTAACAAGCCCACCTTGCTTCTCTCTCGTGGTGGTTCTTCTTGTAGCTTCCTGTAGCTGGAGGTCTTGTCCGCAGACATCCTTTTCCCTGAGTCACCCCCCTGCTTCCTCCATCACCCCCACACCCCAGTACTCACACTCCCTGGCTCCCTTCATCTTTTCTCTGTAGCATTTCATATCTGGCTCTATTGTTTACTCATTTGCTTTGTCAGCCTCTCACTAAAATGTCTGTTCTGTTTATGCTGCATCCCAGATGCCTAGAACAGCTGCAGGAGAGAAGTGTTGAAGGAGCGAATGAATTACAGTTATTGCGCATCTCTGAGCAAGGCTTCTCTTTTGTATTGAGAGCCTCCACCCTATTCAAGTCCTCACTCACTTCCTCCTTTGTGGTCAAGAGTGCACCCTCCCCAGGGCCTCTGGCTTCCAATTCATCATCCACTTAGTACTTAGAGCTGTCTTCTTCCAATAATAATAATAAGAGTGAGCATTTACTGAGGTCTGGCCCCAGCCTTACGTACCAAATCTTTACATATATTACCTCATTTAATCCTTACAAGTGTATGATGTAGGTTCTGTTATCCTCATTTCTCAGATGAGAAGACGAGGAGTGTAGAGAGCGAATAGCTTGCCCAAAGTCTCACAGATTGTCACTGACAGAAACAGGGACTCCAAACCAAGAGCTTGAGTTCCAGAAGCCTGTGACTTGCCACTCGTCCATCTCAGGAGGGTTCACGGGCTCCACCAGCGTGAAGCCAAGGAGAGCCTCCAGTGATGAGGTCGGCCCAGGCCAATCCTTCCTCGTCTCCTTCAGGAGCAGGGTTGAGGCCCTTACTTGTCTCCTGACCTTAGGAGGGTCAGGGGGAATGGCACCTCTCCTCTGGGGTTCATTTCCTCTTCTTTAGAAAGGAGTACTAAGGAATTTCCTCACCTCGCCTTTGATAGCTCTTTCCCCACCTGCCCTTCTTTCTGACCCCGACTCTCAGCCCCAACCCCAGATCACCCATGTCATTGGAGGGTGGTGAGTAGAGAGACATCAAGCAGACCCCATGCACCCCCACCGGGGCTCAGGGACCGAGGGGTGTGCATGGGGGACATTGGGAGGCATTCTGGGTGCTCTGTGCTTCCCTGGTAGCTCAGCTGGTAAAGAATCCACCCGCAATGCTGGAGACCCTGGTTCAATTCCTGCGTCGGGAAGATCCACTGGAGAAGGGATAGGCTACCCACTGCAGTATTCTTGGGCTTCCCTGGTAGCTCAGACGGTAAAGAATCTGCCTGCAATGCAGGAGACCTGGGTTTGATCCCTGGGTTGGGAAGATCCCCTGGAGGAGGGCATGGTTACCCACTCCAGTATTCTTGCCTCGAGAATCCCCATGGACTGTAGCTCACCAGGCTCCTCTGTCCTTGGGGATTGTCGAGGCGAGAATACATGTCACAGAGTTGGACGTGACTGGACACAGCACGGGACACTCCATTTTATCCTCTCATTTTTGAGTGTGTCCCGGGCTCTGTCCCTCAGTATGGAGTTTCCTCTCCCAACTGGTTTGAGAATCTCAGGAATGTGGAGCCCGGTGCCCTCCTGCTCTCCCCTCCCGCCTCCGGACACAGAGCCCCTGTCGAGGCCGAGGGGGAGGGGTCCTCCTGTCTTCCCAGAGAAGAAAGACAACACACACTTAACCCTTCCTCCCACCCTCTCTCTCCCTGATTTTTTCCCCAAAATCTGTCTGCCACTTTCTGCTTCCTCTTAAACAGACGGCCTTTCCCACCCTCACCCCTCACTGGGGGCCGCTCTTGATGGTAATTACTCCTAATTGTTTTCCCTTGGCGCACTAGGCCTTTTCTTGCCAGCCCTGAACCAACAGTTCTGTGTCTGCTCAGAAAATGGGCTTAGCACAGGCCAGAGGCAAGCCCTCTTGGGCCTCAAAACTCACTTTCCAGGTCTAATTCAGAGGACAGGGTTTTGACCATGGATAAACTATTAAGGGAAGGCTCCACTAGACTCTCTCAAGGCAAATTGCAGCAGGGAATAGTGATTAAACTTCAGGAGTCTGTTCCAGTGACAAGAGCCCCTGAGGAGCTCGGAGTACTTCCTTCCATGGAGATCTCAGCACCAGAGATCTACTGGATCTGGCCAGGGGCAGAACACTTGAAAGGTGTCTCTGAGCCCCATAGCTTTTGGTAGTGTGGAACTGGCCATCTCATCAGTCAAGCTCCCTCTCTGCCAGAGGATCAACTGCGCCCGCCCCCCACAACCCTCAGCCCCATCCTGAGTGGAATGAGGAAGCCCTTTGCTGAAGCTTGAGCTCTTCACAGCCACTCATGCATGCACACATGCTCACAGGTACACACGGCGGCTTTGTGTTGCTCCCTCCTGTCACCCCCAGCTTCTGGATCAATACCATAGTAGCTAGTGGTGGGACTGGAGGAGGAAGATGAGGGAGTGGGACCGTGAGTATTGGAGGGGGTGGTTAGAAGAGTTTGAATGGGGGCAGAAATGTCCTTAGTGGTCTAGCACTCGAGAATTCTATATACATTTTGGGAAAGGACTTGGGGGTATTATCCAGAGCAAAGAGGACATAGAAATGTTTTATTCATTCATTCAAAAATTACAAGTGACCTACATCACACCTCTGTGTTGGGTTCTGGAAAATTTTGTCCAACTCCTGGTCCCAGCAAGTAACACTTCTCTAGCCCCAGCCTAGAAACATTTTGTCCCTGGGGCCCTGTTTCATGGCAGCCCTATCAGCCTGAGCCTCGTCTTCCATCCACCTCCTCCCAGACTCTGAGCCACTCTACCCAGCTGCAGAGCACCTTACCTGGTGGGCAGAGAAGGCTCTGCAAGAAGAGGCCTGAAGAAAAACATAAGGATGGAGGAAAGGCCAGTTTCACCCAACCCAGCCCTCCAGGAGAGTCTCAAGGACATGCTATAAAGGGTCTGGGAAGAGAAATTTCCTTGAGACTTAGGAATAAGTTGGCCAGATTTCTAGACCCAGATTTCTTCTTTCCCACATTTGGACCAAAAACTTGGGTTAGTTTATCAGAACGTCTACTTGGATCTAAGAGTCTTTACTTGTTCATTTATCTTTCTACCCATTCACCCATCTACACATCTGCTTATCCATCCCTTCATCCATCCAACATTCACCCACTTATTCTTTTAGGACCTACTCTGGGCCAGGTACTGTGGAGAGAGGGATGAATATGGCTGGTCATTGGTCTCTGTGGTCCTATTCTTTGGACCCCAGGGCATCTCTCTCAGCCTCAGCTATTTCCACACGGAACCTAGATCTCCTTTCTCCCCTCACATAAGAAGCCAGACTCCTACTGAGGAGTTGTCCCGGTGGCTAACTAGAAGTCCTGAACCAAAGGTAATCGGGGCCAGCAAGGGGAATGGAGGCCAGGTTAGTGGTTGGAGGGATGAGGAAGGCTCCCAGCCAGGCCACTGAGCCCATCACTGTGGTCTGGCTCTTTTGGTGAAAAAATAGTAAGTTTGGACAAGTGTCTCCCTGTGTCCTGAGCTCTGGGTTGCTCCCAGACAGGAGTCACTCTATTACACAAGCCACAGCCAAGGGCAACAAGGGCCCAGGGAGGACTGGAAGGGGGGGAGGGCGGGAACATGGGGCTCAGGACAGGACTTGGGCCAAACCTGTCCGTCACAGGCACAATGGTGCAAGTGAGGCCTGCGGGCTGGGCTGGAGGTCTGGGCCTGCATCGTGGGAGCTGCAGGTGAGACAGGGGAAAGAGAAGCCCAGACTCACAAGACAAGAAGACAGACACACACCATACAAAACCGAAACCACCACAAAAGCAAATAGGGTCAGCTCTCTAGAATCTGTTTTAAAGTGTTATTAGTAGACAAAGGACTCAGATGGGCAACAAGAGGGTAACAATAGGGATGAGAAGAGGAGGTTATGACAGGGCACCAGAGCATGTGAGTGTGCATGTGTGTGAATGCGTGTGTGTGCCCGGGAGCTCTATTAGTATGTGAGTTAGGATCAGTATAATTTTCTTTCTTCGGTGTCTTCTGCTTCATTCTAAAATCAGGACTCTGAGTGGTTTGGGCTTCTCCAGGCCTCTCCTCTTTCCACGTGTGGCCGAGGGCGAGTTAATGGGACCTGCACACACAGAGGCTCACAGAGCCTTGAAGACAGAGGCCCATTCATCTCAGGACACAGCGGCACCTCTCTCCCAGGCTGGCCTGCTGTCCCGGGCCGTAGCTCACACACACGAGGGGAGACGTGCGCCTTCGCACACGCCACCTTGCCCTCGAGCACACACAAAAAGCCACACTCGGGCTCTGTTAACCCTTCATCACCACTTGTGGGTGCTTCTTGGCTCCTAGCCTGGGCTCTGGCTTTGCCTGTTTCAATCCCTTTTACCCAAGCCTGCCCCTACCTGATTTAACCCTGGAACAACCTCCTGCATGTCCCCAGGGAGCCCACCATGGCCCTGCAAAGCCTCGGTGTATCAGGGAGAGAACTCAGCCAAGGAACTGGATGGAGGCATTCCTTCAAGTGGAGGAAGAGAGAGGACTCTGAAGGTCTGGGTTCAAGTTACAGCTATGCTGTCTGCCAGCTGTGTGTCCTCGGACAAGTCATTTAACCCCTCTGGGCTTCAGTCTTTGGACTGTGAGATGCTCACAGGCTTTGGACTGTGATAAAATTAAGGTCCACAGCTACACTTAACGGAAGTTATATGCAAAGCATGTAGGAATTTTATATTTTGCTGGAAAGAGTTTTCGTAAGTTTAGCTAGCTTCACACAGGTCCCTTTAACTCCCTCAAACCCCCAAATCAGTGAATTTCCTGAACTTTCAGGAGTCTACATGCATGAGTTATGTGCTTTGTAAGTCTCACAAATGTGGCCATTGTAGGTCCACTTATCATCTAAGGTCAGTGTCTGAAGTTCTCCCATATGACCGCTATTTGCATAAATCCAGGTTGAGAACCCCATGCCCATTACCTCCATGAAGACTCAAGATCAGGCTCAGACTGAGATGCTCTTATCTGATGAATCCATGTACTGGGGTGGGGTCATCAGACTGGAGGGTCAAGCCTGGTAGGGGTCATGGAACAAGAAAGAATGGAGGATGGGGTGGGTATTAGAAATAATATCCATGAAACTGATGTCTATTTAGTGCTTTCTGTGTGCCAGGCCTTGGGAAACCAACCAATTATCAAAGTGAATAATATCATTATTCTCATTTTACAGATGAGGAAACAGGCTTGGAGAGATTGTCCATTGCTCAGAATCACTTAACTAGTTAAATGGTGGAAACTAACACTGAAAGCAGGACTCCCTGAGTCCAAGGTCTTTGCTCTGTTTTTTAAACAATCTTTAAAAAAAAAAAAAAACAAAACCTTGTCCATGCTACACGGCATGTGGGACCCTAGTTCCCCAATCAGGGATGGAACCTTGATCACTGGACCACCAGGAAAGTCCCCAAAGGCTTTATTTTTCTTTTTTTGTTTGTTTTTTTTTAATTTTTTTATTTTTTGAGGCTTTATTTTTCAAACAGAAGGACATTGAGGGGATAAGCCCATCACCAGTGACATTTCAGAGGAACTGGGCACAACACTGCAGTGTCTGGGGTTCAAAGCTACACAAGAAACACTCTTTGGAGAGAAGAGCTGGAGTCTGAAGTCTGTCTGAGCCGGTCCTTGGGGGTCTGAGGGCAGCAAGAAAGCTGGGCCAAAGGCACTGGCCCTTCAGATCTGTCCCCAAGGCCTGGTGCAAAGGCTTCTTTGTTCACTGCTCTGACTTCTACATGGTCCTCCGTCTCCATCCTCAGGAACCTTGGGCTGCTTCACCAGCCTAGGGTGGTCTCCGGTCCCTCCCACCCTCAGCCAGCACCCGTCATGCCTTGGGGTCCCTACGAGGATGGGTGGCTCAGGGGTCAGGGGCAGGACTTCAGGATATGGGGCGGGCAGGGAGGACTGTGTCAGGGAGAACCAGATATTGCAGGGACTGTGTGCCTGTTGCTCCCCCATACAAACACCTTTTACTTCTTTTGAGGCAGAGACTCAAAAGACTTATTAGCTGTTTATTTCTGTATGACTTAAAAAAAGAGTTTTGCAACTTCCTATTAATTTCCTATTCAAGGGCTCAGAACTCCTCCACCCATGTGTTAATACCACTCCCCATCTTCTTCTGCCTGTAATCCTTCCCACTGCCCCCCTTCAGCCTCGGCAGCAATGAAAAAAGATAGGGAAATATGCCAGTTGGATTCTTTTTAGATATTTATTTGTATGTGTTTATTTGACTGCACCAAGTCTTAGTTGCAGTAAGCAGGATTTTTAGTTGTGGCAGGTGAATTCTTAGTTGTGGCATAGGGGATCTAGTTTCCCAAACTAGGATTGAACCTGTGCCCTAGGAGCTTGGAATCTTAGTCACTGGACCATCAGGGAAGTCCCTGGATTCTTGATAGATATCCCAGAACTTAATTTCATCTTCCTTGTCCCTGGACTGGAGTCTAGAAGGAATCTGAGACTGAATGAAGGAGGTTCATTCATTCCTAGGGCTAGGAAGGAGGTCTACTTCTAGGGAGTTCTGGAGGATGGGGTCCACTCCACTAGGGATTTGGAGGTCAGGGAATCTCCACACCCTTTCCTGGTCCCCTTGCTGGACACTCCTAAGACTCCATTCTTCTCACACTCTTACCTTGGCCCTTCCAGATTTGGTCTCCATCTTCTTCCTGAGGGTAGGGATGGTCGTCATGGTGGTATTTCCTAAGCCCGGGAAGAACGTGACTGAGAGCTTGGCAGGAACCTCCATTTCTGAGGCCTCGTTTCCCTGCGCCCTCTGCCAGGGAGGGCACGAGGCTGTTCCTAGACAGGCTTTGTTCCTCCTGCTCACCTGACTGCCACCTCCCACCGGCCCCCACATGCAGCATCCCCTTCGAGTACCCCTAGTCTCCCTTTAGCATCACCTCCTGCTCTGCACAGGCGTCTTCCTGTCCTGACAGCCTGGCCCAAGTCCATAGATGGAGAGATTTCTTCTCAGTGCAGAGCAGTGTGTGACCTAGGGGCCAGGGACCTGTAATGGTGGGATGTCCTCAGGGCTGAGCAGTCCAAAGTAAGCTAGAAACTACTTGGGACACCAGTAGGGCAGAGTCACTAAACAAAAAATCAATCATGTAACTTCTGATATTTGATTTTTTTTAAAAAAGCACACAGGTTGTCATCATGATAAAAGGCAAAACTTTGTAGGAGTTCTTTATACTTAGTTTACCATTTGAGTTGCTTTTATTTTGAATACCTATCTTTTCAAAGCTGGCACCTGTCAAAGTTTTAATCCAGCTCCAAGGGCTCTGCATTGTCCCTAAGCAGGAGGAAAATCAGCCTGGAAAAGTCAGCCCTCTGAGGCCCCCAAAATGAGGGTGGAGGGATGGCAGCAAGCCAGAAATAAGGGGCATAGGCTTTGGGGCCAAGGAGCTTAGGCTCAGGCTCCTGAGCCACCGTGTGCTACCTGAGGGGCCTCGGGCTCACCTGTGTTCTCCTCTCTATAGGCAGCATGGCATTGTCTGACTCTACTTAAGTGAATTGTAATGAAGGTCAGTAGGACTGCAGATGTCCAAGCACGTTGAAAATAGTCACCACATCAAGAGGAGTCATCATTAGAGCAAAGGGTGGAGGAAATATCCCAGAAAGCACCTCAGAAGCTTCACGACAATGTCTTGCTCAGCTCTGGGTCTCTAGTCCAACCCAAAGATATGCAGGGAAGGAGACCCCAGGTCTTCTCACCCCAATTCGCCTCACCACCTGGTGAGGGTGGTCTCTCTATATTGCTGAAATAAACACTTCTGGGTTACATGAACAACAGCAGTTTAATTCAAGGTAAATTTCCAAAAGGATTCCCTTTGCTAATTACAAACACAACCCCAGGGGGCCTCCAGAGGGAGCTGACCCCACTGGAAGGAGCCATGTGCAGGTAGGGCTTCTTGGTCCTTGTGGGGTCTGTCGGTGGGGACCGTCATCTCCACGCTCACCCTCTTTCTTCTGGCTGGGGCAGAGCGCAGCCCCCCGCGTGCCCCTGCTGGCGTGTGAGCTCACTGTCCCAGCCTACTGACTGAAGACTGGCTCTCCTTGGATGGCCCTCAAGCACTGCATTTTTTTCAGCAACTCTCACCAGACCCACAGATGGATTTATCTTCCCTGCGTGCGCTGTGTGGCTGTTTCTGTTTCAGGGACCCGCTAGCTCAATGAGCTGCACTGTTCTATGGAGTCGGCCAAACAGCCACGGCTCTGTTCTTTCAGCCAGACCCTGGGGCCTGGAGTCCTGCCTCCGGGAATTCCAGGCTTTGAAAATGTTAGAGCTGGAAGACACCTCAGCCATCACCTAGTCCTGCCCCAACCTCTGTACAGATGGGGAAACTGAGGCCCAAGGAAGGGGAGGCTCTCGGAGAATGGCAGCCTTTCCTTTTAACCTTGGCAGGCACCACTCCCCCTGGCCCGCTGGCCTCTCAGCCATGGAGAGCTCGGACTCTCCCAGGCAGCCCACTCCACTGCTGGAACAAGAGGAATGTTCTTCCTAGTATTGAGCTAAAACTGACCCCCAGCCTTCCTTTGTGGTTCATCTTTTTTGTGCAGTCTCCATGGAGAGATACAACTGACCCACAGGGAACAAACTAGAAATCAGTTCATCCTCAAAGAGATTGGAGCAGACCGTCCTGGGTCTCTCCCAGGCAGCCTCTGCCACCAACTCGGAGACCAGACCTGGCAGCCTCATCACAGACACTTGGATTCAAATGGCACTCTCCTGCTTGAGAGCTATGTGATAGTGAGCATGTTAGAACCTCAGCTCCCTCATCTGCAAAAACAGGGGTAACAGTAGTTTCCACCTCTAAAGGCTGTCGTAAAGATGCAATGAGATTACATGAACAGTGATTAAGTACAGAGCTGGTGCAGCATCAGAAGACAACCAGTACAGTTTTGCTGATGCTGTTGGAAGACCCTAAGCTCTGGATTCACATTGCGAGTGTCTGTGCCTGCATGCTAAGTCACTTCAGTTGTGTCCGACTCTTTGCCACCCCATGGACTATAAGCCCACCAGGCTTCTCTGTCCACAGGATTCTCCAGGAAAGAACACTGGAGTGTGTTGCCATGCCCTCCTCCAGGGGATCTTCCCGACCCATGGATTGAACCAGCATCTGTTAAGACTCCTGCATTGGCAGGCATGTTCTTTAGCACTAGCACCACCTGGGAATCCCCTGGATTCACAGCTGCCATTTAAATCCCAGCTTCATCACTTTTGTATCATACTTGACTTGGAACAAGTTGCTAACTTCCCTGGGCCTCATATTCTGCATCAGTCTGGATACTTGCAAGTTACAAAATAAATAAATAAATTTTAAAAATCCAACTCAACTATCTAAAGTAACAATGGACTTCATTAATTCATATAACAGATAATTCTAAGGTCATGAGGGTTTCAGGAGTAGTCTGATCAGGGCTTCAGCTTGTTCTCTTATTCTCCTGGCTTGGCTTGGCTTTGCTGATATGTTGATTCGACCTCACCTATGATAACTGTACTATGGCCACCAGCAGTTTCGGGCCCACACACCTGCATCACAGTCTAACATAAAAATGAAAGAGAAGAGTGGTCTTTTCTTTCTTCATCATTGAATCTTCTGCCTATGCTTCATTTGGATCATCCTGAAGGAGTTTCTCAGGCATGAGTGATAAGATTACCCTGACTGGCTCAGATATGTCAGGTCCTACCCTTGAAACTGGGCCTGACATCAACCCTACCAGACTGCAAGTCTGCTCCACAGTGGGGGTGGGGTGTGATGGATGCTGGGGGAGTCCTCGGCAGAGGACATCTGTCAGGGCTGGATAAGACATGCAGTGTTCAGAACAACACCTGACTCGAAGTAAGTGCTAACCACTTCATTTATTTATTTATTTTTGGTTGGAGGATAATTGCTTTACAATGTTGTGTTGGATTCTGCCATGCATCAGCATGAATCAATCATAGGCATACACATGTCCTCTCCCTCTTGAAACTCACACCCGCCTCCCATCCCATCCCACCCCTCCAGGTTGTCTCAGGGCACCAGACTGAGTTCCCTGCACTATATAGTAACTTCCCATTAGCTAGCTATCTGAGGCTTCCCTGGGTGGCTCAGACAGTAAAGAATTCGCCTGCCAAAAAGCAGTGAAAGCGAATCTCACTCATTTGTGTTTGACTCTTTGTGACTCCATGGACTATACAGTCCATGGAATTCTCCAGGCCAGAATACTGGAGTGGGTAGTCTTTCCCTTCTCCAGGGGATCTTCCCTACCCAGGGATCAAACCCAGGTCTCCCACATTGAGGGCGGATTCTTTACCAGCTGAGCCGCAAAGGAGACCCGGGTTCAATCCCTGGGCTGGGAAGAGCCCCTGAAGAAAGAAATGGCAACCCATTCCAGTATTCTTGTCTCGAGAACTCCATGGACAGAGGAGACTACAGTCCATGGGGTCACAAAGAGTCGGACAAGACTGAGTGACTAAGACTTTCACTTTCTTTCATTGGCTATCTAATTTACACATGGTAATATACATATTTCAATGCTGCTCACTCGATTCATCCCACCCTCTCCTTCCCCCCCCCCGTGTCCCTAAGTCTGTTCTCTTTGCCTGAGTCTCTAGTCCTGCCCTGCAAATAGGAGTGCTAACCATTTTTTTTTTTTGGAATGATCATTGTTATTAGCATCCTGAGCACATGCCATGAATCAGTTTTCAGATGCATTGCTGATGACCAGTTTGGGGTACAGCCCCAGAAGCATCACCAAGCCTTCTCCCTTCTATTTCAGAGCAGCTCTGTTGCGGCAGCCCCACTCCCTGCTTCCTTCCTCCTTAGGACTCTGTTCAGCCTCAGGCCGCAGGGACCACTTTAGGCCCTGCAGTGCCAACAGCCTGCCTGTGGTCGTGGCCGAGCACTCCCCTATCTTTGCTGGACAGCTGTGCTGCCTGGCTCTTTGTTCCCAAAGTAGAGCTTCCTCTATAGACTTTCCACATTCTAATTTCTCCCTCCAGAAGATGCTGTAAGGTATCCTAGACTCCCCTCTCCTCTCTGACCCGTGTCACTCAAAGAACACCAGCTCCAAGTCCCAGGGAGATTGTATGTCCCCCTAGGCTGGCCCCATAAACTTCCCTCCTAAACAGAAGTTTCAAGGGTGTCTTGGATGGCACGTGTCCTACCAAACTCTGATTCTAAGTGGCTCCATCCCAAGTTTTGGTGATGAAGAACTATGGGTGATTTCTTACAGCAAGGGACTTCATTTACATGGTTAGTATTAGAACCTATTCTTTTCCAAATGACTGATGCTGGAGGCTCCTCTTTGACCTTCCTGCATCAGGGAGAGCCTCTCCTGCAGCTTTCAGGTGGCGTGAGTGGTCTGGTTACTAAGACTCTGATGATTTCTAGATCAACATCAACCCACTGCCAGTGCCTGGAGAAATGTGTCCAGTTGGGCCATCCCCTCTTGTGGTCTTGCTGGCACTGTACAGCTTAGTCCATTGGAAACCCTTCGGTGAATCTGCCCCATGGCCCTGGGAGTTTGGGGCAGGGGGACTTGTTATTTTTCTACTTTACAGATAAGACTTTAAATGTACAAGACCACCCAGCTCAAAAGTGGGAGAGCTGTGACTTAAACCTAGGCCTCCTGAATCCAAGGCCTGTTCCCTTTACTCCCATAGGATTCGTTTCTTGCCTTTGGACCTGGCTCTGGGGAAGGAATATCCTGAGAAACCCGAGTCAGTCTCGTCTTCATGCCTTGCCCAGTCTGAGCCAGAGCAGCTGAGCATAAATGGGCCAACGGAGCCCAGGTCTACCCCGGCCCGGCCTTCCCCCTTGTTGGGTGGGGGTGGGGGGGTGGGGGGCTGCACACACAGTACCGATCCCAGGAATTGGACCAGATCCTTAGCTTCATCTGAAAACATGGCCCCGGCCTGATCCCTCGAGCTCCAGGTCTGTTTCTCATAACATTTCTCACTGTTTTCTTTCTGCTTTAACTTCGGTCTCCTCTCTGTGTCTCTCCTCTCTTTGTTCCTCTCTTGGTATCCAGAGTATCTCTTGTTGATTTCTTCTTTCTCCCCTCTGGTCCTCTGTCCTTCTTTAGAACTTCCTGGGTTAAGCAGGCATGGAGATGCTTCAGCCTGCTAGCAGAGAGGCTGCTGAGAGCCTCCTCTCCACATTCTCCTCCCCCTGCCCCTTCCCTTCCTCCCTCGCCCCCTCCTCCATGCCCTCCACTGGCAGCCCTCCCCCCGCCCCTCTCACGTGGGCCCTGGCCCCCCATTGCCTCAGCCAGCTCCTCCCTGATGCGTGGGGCTGGGACGAAGGTACAGGGAGGCCCTTAGAGCCACTTCTTTGGATACAAAAGCTTCTTTCTCCCCCTCGGAGATGAGGTTTCCAGGCAGGTTATTTTTATAGCAGGGCTCAGGCAGGATCCTTTAGAGAAAATAAACAAAGTCACACACACCAGTCCTTCACACCCCGCAGCCCCTTCCCTGGAGAGGGGCCCAGCCGGGCTGTGCCGACACACGGACGCCCACCGCCCCAGAGGGGCCGCAGAGGCTGCTGCCCGCGTGGAGAGAGGCCGGGAGGTCCGCGCTAGGGGAGGGGCCCCTGTGAGGGGGACAGACAAGGGTCCTCTGCGGCTGGTCCGACGGGGGTCCCGGAGGAGAGGGTTGAAACCCTGGGGCTCCATCTCACAATCTGGGCCAGGGGCTCCAGTTCTGCTTCCACAGGGGAGAGTCATTCGAATTCAGCTTTGACTCCCATTTGCTAAATGCCTCCCAAAAGCCAGGCACTGTGCTTGGAGCTTTCATGCACATTTCATTTCTTCATCATCATAACCCATAGAATTCAGTTCAGCAAACTGCTGTTTTGCATCCACTGCTATGTGCCGTTTCAGATGCCTAAGAAACAAGAATACACAACAGAGAGGTGTGTCCTCAGGGCACTTTCTGGATTGGGGGGGTAGGGGGTAGGGGCGAGATAACAGGACCACAAGAATCTGAGGTGGTTGCCATCATGCTCATCTTGCAGATGAGAAAACTGAGGCTCAAATGAGGTGAAGTGACCTTCCCTTGGAAGGTACTGTCCAAGGGAACGTGGGCCTTGAAAATCAGAGCATCAGGGATGTCTGGGGGTGGGCTTCTGTGGAGAGGATGAGGAAGGCAAGAAGCCTGAGCAGGGCTGAAGGACAGGCACGAGCCTGCCTCCAGCTTTCCCAGGGTCCCCGGTCCCCAGCTTTCCAGACCTAAGGTGGGGCACACAGGGTTCCCAAACCTTGAGGGCAGGCAGGCAGGCAGCACTGCCTCGTCTCCCAGATCCCCAGAAAGGAGGGCCTTTCATAACTAGGTGCCCTGCAGTCTCCTCAAAGCTCCTTTATGAGGACGGCTCAGGTTAAAAGGCTTCATAAATCACACACATTCCCCGTTGGGCAGGGCAGAAAGATACAGCCCCTGAGCATCCCTGCCCAGCAAAGGCAAACAGCTCACGGGCTGCGGCCAGGAGTCCCCCCAGGCCAGCGCTGTCCTCCCTGCCTCAGCACAGCCCGTCCCTGACCAGGGGGCACCACACCCCTGCTCCCGCCCAGAACGTGGAATTGCAGATCCCGGCATTCACACTAACTCTGAGCATCAGTGCTCCCTCAGCCCCAGCGCTCATTCCGCCTTTCTGTGGCTGATTGTGGAGTGAAGGAATGTGTCCTCGGTTCAAAAGTTTCAAGTGTCAGGAGGTCGAGTTCTAGTGAATTCCTGAAGAGCCGAAGGAGCCCCCAGCAACTCATTCTGGTATCTCGACTCCTTTATCTTTAAAATGGAACTAATGACACTTAGGTGGTGGGGTTTCTAAGAGTATCTAGACAGGTGGGACTTTGCATGCACGCACACAGGTCAGAGCTGCTGCCAGCGCTGCTCCCAATTACAAGCTGGTGCTGGCAATGGAGGTTCGGGGTCCCCTGAGGCCCCGCCTCCATCTCCAGATGTTCACATAATGGAGTTTGTTTGGACCTTGCCTCTGGTACCCTCAGGATCAGGCAAGAGAGCTGGCGGCCTTTCCAGGACCCTGGGCCTTCCGTTTCCGGCCTGAGCCCAAAGCATCCCCCTTTAACCCCCCAGTTCTCGTCCCACCCCCTCTCCCGGGTCGCAGTTGATTATTTTCATTCGACTGGGGCTGACCTCAGTATGGTTTAATGGCCTTTTCCTCCCGCGGCCACTCTCATCTGACACCTGGAATGCCGCTCTGAGCTGCTCGCGCCTTTCTGTCTCTGCTAATGAGGTTTTCTAACAAAGCCCTGCGTCACTGGAGTCTGCTCACAGAGGGACCGCTGGACCGCCGCCTGGGGACCCGGGCTCTGTGGGAGGAAGGGGATGTTGGGGGCGGGGGGAGGGCCGAGGGAACACAGCACTTCTTTCAGAAAAGGCTGAGGGCTGGGCGGGGGAAGGAAGGCACGCTGCTACCTCCAGGCCGGCTCCAGGGTGGCCACGGGCCGGGCCAGTTGCTGGAGAATTCTTCCTAAGCCTCAGGCTCTGGAACTGCTTCTGGAGCCAACCTGAGCAAGGGTCGAGGGGCCAGACCAGGGAGCAGGGCCTGGAGCTGGTGGGTGTACCCAGCACAGGGCCTGGGAGAAGGAGCCCTTGGGTGGATGCAGATGGCCTTGCATGTTTCCAGGCAATGTCCTATCTCCACCCATCTGCTCTGGGGACCCTTCCTGTGTCATCTCCACTGGCCTCACCTGCTCCTGGGAAGACTCCAGCTGTCCCACCAAATTTGAAGGATAAGAGGAAGGTAGTTTCACAAAGAGCCCTGGAGGCTAAAGAGAACTTGGTCCAGAAAAGAGTCAGCTACAAGATGGCCCAGGAATAGATGTTCTTCAAGGCTCCAAAGTGTCCTTAGTGCCAGGAAAGGGTTTCAGACTCCGTGGAGCCTACTATCAAGAGAAAGTATGAAAACACATCACAGGACAGTCATGATCAATCAACAGATTGATCTATCAAGCACCTACTCCCTGAAAAACCGGTGCCAAAAGGCTGCTCTTGGCAAGAACTAAACTCAGGTTCAAGGAAGGTGCAGCTGCCATAGTTTACTTGCTCTCACTGTGTACCTGGTGCTTAGCCAGGAGCATCTCACTCAGCTCCCCGACAAACCTGGGAGGGAGCAAATGTTGCTGTCATTACCCACTCATTACAGATGAGACAACTGGGTAACAGAGAGGGTGAGTAACTGATTCAAGGACACACAGCTGGTAAGCAGTAGTGCCAGGATCGGAACTCATGAGCGGTATGCTGCGCTAGCTGTCCTTCCCCAGGGAGGAGGTGGTTTGGGGGCCTGGGAGGAGGGTGAAGGAGCAGGACAGGTTGGAGGTGGGTGGGCAGTTCACCTAAGTCAAGCAGCATGAGCAGAGAGACCAAAGGAAGGAGACCAGATGTCTGGGCAGTGAGTACACTGGGCCTGGGGCAGAGACTGGAAAGATGGATTGAGCAGGACCTTGAGTGCCAGGCTGAGGAGTTGGCCTCCATCCTGAAGGCAATGGGGACTTACAGAGGGCTTCTGAGCAGTCTGAGATGTGATGAGAGTAGCAGGTCAGACCACAGGGGACAGGCAGAACCACTATCCGGGACGTTTCCAAGTATCCTGTCACTGGAGCTTTTTGGACACAGGGCAGCCCCTCTCTGCCCAGCCCAGGGTAGCACCCTCCTGTTTAGACCAAAACCTTGTTCATCAAACCCCCATGTCTAGGAAGCTTTAGGGGAGGGTCGAGATCAAGTTTGCTGTGTTCTCAGGTGGATTTGCCAGATCTGAGGACTACTATTTTTTTTCTAACTTTGTATTTTATATTGGAGTATAGCCAATTAACAATGTTGTGATAGCTTCAGGTGGACCACACCTGGTGCACCTGAAGGGTGGGCGGTACGTACACATGTATCCATTCTCCCCCAAACTCCCTTCCCAACCACCTAGACTCCTATTGATGTAATTGTTTCCTTAAGTCAACTCTCTCCTTCTCTCTTGCTTTATTCAAGTTTACATGAATATCATAGCACTGATATTCTACCTTTTCCTCCAATGCACATCAAAATAAATACATTACCAAAATATATAAGTATAAAACCAAAAATATTTACCTGTGTTCCACCTAAAATCACCCCAGGGAGCTCTGCACTCAGGAAATATTGGTGACCCTCCTGTTGCTCCCCCACTTGGAGTGACCTCATTCAAAGATTTCGCATTTGGAAAAAGCAAGTCAGAAATCACTCAGAGCCAAGGGAGGGGAGGAGGCCAGGCCTGGGGTGGGGGGTGGGGCTCTGTAAACCAGGCTGGGCAGGGAGGGGGTGCTGGGGGCTGTGAGACTGAGAGGCTGAGGGCAGGGGAGGGAGCTGCCCCAGGGAAGTGAATGAGGCCTTGTGAGAGCCGTGGCAGCTAGGCAGCGTACAGAGACCATGCTGCAAGTGTGAAGCTTCCAACAACTTTTATAGATGATTTCGTAATAAACATCTGAGCCATCTGTCTGGACTGGGACCTGCGTCGTCCCGGGAGCCTGGAGACGGGACTGGGTGAGGGGCTGGTGTCTCGTGCGTGTCCCATGGTGTCCTGTCCCCAACCTCGCCTTGTCCTCTTGTTCTTTTTTGTCATAATTAGGACAGCTTCCATATGCTGAAGGCTGCCTGAGCCTAGCAGCTCCCATTGAAGTCTACATATTGTCTTTTTTAACCCTCATAATTACTTTATAAGGCCGGTGCTACAACTGTGCCACTTTAACATGTCAGGAAACGCGTGAACTCGTCAGGTGGCCGAGCTGCTAAATGGCAGAGCCTGGCTAGCCCTTTGGCTCCAGGCTCTGACCCCCAAGCCCATGCTCTGGGCCACCTGACAACTTCTCTATCTTACTCTTTCTTGCTCGTATCAGCACATTGCTTGTCCTTTCCTGCTCTCTTCTCCTTTCAGAGTTAGACTCAGCTAGTGCCTCTCCTCTCAGACATTGTCAGGGAAATACTTGCAAGCTCCCCCACTGCCTGGATGTCAGAACTGGTACCACTCATGAATATAGCAGGCCAGTCCATAAGGCAGCTGACTTTTCTCTGACGGGACTGACTAATCTAGTGCTGAGAAACCTTCTTAGTCATTGAAAGCCACTTGGATTATTGGCTTTGGCTTCAAATAAACAGATAAACTGCAGCCTGAAAGGAAATGGTTTCTGAGGTCTTTCTCTGAATTTGGTACATCAAAGACAACCAAGTTCTAGTTGGAAGCATGAACTTCTTACAAGAATCTTCCAAAGGTGTCCCGTGCTTTGTTTAGTTGCTGTATATGAATTGATAATTATTTTTAAAAAATTATAGATGCTCAATGGCCTTGTTGGGTCTATCCTAACAAGGAGAGACCTATCCTACCCATTCTAAAGACAGAATGTTATAGGAGAGGAAAACATCTCGAGAAGAAATGTTCTCGGGTGTCAAGAGGCAGAAATGGCAGCCTTGAAGCACTCCATTTGCAGCCCTGGTAAAACCTTAACAGCACAGCTCCTAATGAATCAGTCAGTCCACAAAAACTAGCCAAACTGACTTCAATCCTGCATTTCTAGGGTCTGGAGCTCTTGTAGGGCCCATTTGATCTGTAGATATATAATTTTCAAAACCCCCAGTGAGGAAGCAGTTAGCTGATAGTAATAACCCATGAATAGAAGGTACTCTGATCCTCTGTGCAGAAAAAAGTCAATTTGGGTTATTCAAAACCGTGGATCGACTGATGCATATATGTGTGCACTCAAATGCTGCCTTATGGCCTCCCTCAGTCTGTGTTTGCAGACTGTAAGCTTCCTCAGGGTGGAGAACATGGACCAGAGCAGTCCTTCTCCCTCCAAGATAGAGATCAGGAAAAGGGGGCCTCAGGGTCCAGGGGATGCTTCACACTCTGATCAACGTTTGGCTTAAAGGGCAGTGGGCCTCCAGGGTTGGAGCACCCACATTTGTTCTGCTCTAACACAATCAAGGAAGAGCAAGGCTGGAAAGATATAACTTTAGCTAAGGAATCTCAGCAAGTAACAAGCCCAGGCACTGGCCATCTACTGCAAGGGGGTGCAACCCTGGCTGGGAATCAGGCCTGAGAACCGGCCCAGTTCCTCCCTTCGCCTGGTCCGTGAGGGCTGCTCAGAGAGGAGAATCGTGGACCAGGCTCTAGACGGCGACTTCCCTGAAGGACAGAGAGTGCTTGTTACAAGTAGTTCCTCAGGGTTGAAATTCCACTTCAGGTCTCAGCACCTAAAGTCATTTTTCTTCCTTATTTATGTTTCCTGTGGAAAGTCTGAAGAAAAATCTGTGGAGCATCTTTTGAGCTTGCATTTGGAAGGGAGAAAATATGCTCCCTTTTTGCTGGGCAAACATAGCAAACATTGGTGCTTTCACAACCCAGACACAAGCTGGTTTTCAAAGCCTCTCGCTTGGCGGCCCCACATAGCTCATCGGAGGGATGAGGGGTGTAGCACCTGGGCCGAGGAGGTTTGCTTTGGGAGCAGACCTTGGAATTTGTGAATTTTCTACTCCAAGCACATCCAAACGGAGCAACCAGAGCCCCCTTCTGCACAAGCTTGCTTGGGCAACTGGGGCTCCATCTGCTTGGGGTGGAGCTAGAGAGCCAAGGGCCTTGGATGACCAGCTCCCTGGTCCCCACGAAGACTGTGCTGGGGTGTTGGAGGCTTAGCAGAGAGGATGCAGATGGATCAAGATGGCCTCAGGGACTCTGGTCCTTTCCTCTGGGTGATGCTGAGATTAGAGGGTGGGGGTGAGAGTGAAGGGGACATGCTTCTGCACCCACAGATATTTCCAGGCTTCCAAACACTAATCAGGGAGACCACTGATTAGTGGCAGAGGTTCCTTTAAAGCTAGAGCTGTGAGACTGCAGCTGCCCACTGTGGGCTGTCTGGTTATTTCATTGTGGTCTATAGCAAGGATTTCCTTCCCTCCGTCCCTCCTTCCATCTCTCCCTTCCTCCATTCATTTCATGAGAGAGATAATATAATAAACTCCCAAGCACCCATCAAGAGCACCAACAATGGTCTACTCACAGCCGATCTTGTTTCATCAATTGCTACACCTACTCCACCCACTCTATTCCTTCCAACTGGAATGTTTTGAAGCAAATTCCCAACATCAACTTGGAGGAGTGTCGGTCACTCAGTTGTGTCCTGGTCTTCAAGACCCTATGGACTGTAGCCCACAAGTCTCCTCTGTCCACGTAGGATTTTCCAGGCAAGAATACTGGAGTGGGTTGCCATTTCCTTCTCCAGGGGATCTTTCCAACCCAGGGACTGAATCCATGTCTCTTGCATCTTATTCATTGGCAGGTGAATTCTTTACTACTAGCGCCACCTGTAAATCCCCGACATCATCTTATCCACAGACATTTAGACTTTTTTTTAAGTATTGGACACTGAAGAACACCAAGAACCCTCCCCTCACCCCAGGCCTATGTATGTGCATGCGTGTGTGCTCAGTAGCTTCAGCCGTGTCCAACTCTTTGGGACACCGTGGACTGTAGCCTGCCTGGCTCATCTGTCCGTGCGATTTTCCAGGCAAGAATACTGGAGTGGGTTGTCCTGCCCTGCTTCAGGGGATCTTCCTGATCCAGGGATAGAACCTGCATCTCCTGCATTACAGACGGATTCTTTACCACTGAGCCACCGGGGAAACCCAGGCCTATGTGGTTTGCCAATCATGGCAGGGGCTCAGGGAATGTCTGAAGTGCATCTAAAGACCTGAAATTGAAAACCTCTGTTATACAGGATAATCTCTGACTTGGAGACAAAAGGAACCTTTCCTTTTGGTTTCTTGGAACTCACAGCTGTTCCTTCTAAGATGAACTTCCTTGTTTTGTTTGCAATGGCTGTTTTTTAAGTGTAGAGGACCATGCTGGGTGATTGTAGGGGAAGGCAAAAGAAGGCAGGGCAGATCAGCTGCCCTTCTGGTCCTTCAGTCTAGTGGCAGGGGTGGGAGGAGACATGACAAGGAGCCCAGAGGGCTGAGGGAGCAAGAACTCAGCCTGAGAGGAGGAAGAACCTCCTCTGCATAATCTCTTCTGGGGGGTTGTTTATTGGCCGGCATTAGTTAAGTCTCTTAGTGGCTGTTAATGTGTTTGTTTAGGATCTCTTGTAATGTCTCTAAGATAAGGACCAGCTCAGTTCACACTCCACCTTCAAGAGCTAGGCTTGGGGTGTAGGGAGCTTATGGGGGAAGCAAAGAGGTGATCAAAGTCCTTTCCAGGCTGCTGAAACTGGAAGGGAAGACACTTGGAGAGAGAGGATCCTCCGCTGAGTGCACAGGGAAGAAGGGCTTCACTCTGGGCTGGACAAATTGCCAGATTTTTTAATGAGGAAATGAGCTTTGTTCTCTTTCTGATTTTCTTTTGAGAGGAGGTATGGGAGTAAGGCCATTGTTTATGTGGGGCTCTTTGGAAAGATCTTAGAAGCTTTCTGACCTTCACATCCAGCCTTTTTGCTGTTCCCCAGTCCTGACCCCATCCCACACTAGTGTCTGCAAACCCAGAGACCTGAGTCAAGTCCAGGTGGCACCTAAAGAAAAGACAAGAGCCTGGTGGCTGGGGATGTGAGCCAGTGGGGCAGCAGGGGCGGCACAGAGACAGGCACAAACAGGCTTTGAAGAGACAACATGTAAAGATGGCATTTCGACCTGTGAGGAAAGACAGATTTCTCAATAAATGTTCTGGAACAACTGAGTACACACTTCGGGGAAAAAAAAATTAAAGTAAGATTTATACCTTACACATTTAAAATGAAATAGATTGCATGTGGATCAAAAGTTTAAATGTTAAAAAAAAAAATTTAAGGGGTTTTAAAAATATTTACTTATTTAATTTATTTATTCGGCTGCACCAGGTCTTAGTTACGGCATATGGGATCTAGTTCCCTGACCAGGGATTGAAGTCAGGACCTATGCATTCGGAGCGTGGAGTCTCAGTCACTGGACCACCAGGGAAGGCCCTACATGTAAAAATTAAAACTACATCTAAAAAAAAAAAAAACTCAAAGAAACAATGAGAAAAAATTTAAATCTATGAATTAAGCCAGAAATAGAAATAAACTAATAATCAATTTGACCATGAAAAGAAAAAAAAAAATTTTAATGGCAAAACCAAAAATATCACCATAGGCAAACTCAAAGATGACATGTCAAACCATGAGAAAACATTGACAACTATTATTGCAGCATTATTTCAGCAAAAGACTAGAAATGGTCCAAATGTCCATCAAATGAGGATTGGTTAAATAAATGATGGTATATCCACACAATGAAATTTCACATTTCACAATGAAATACTAAGCAATCATTAAAATAGTCAGGTGATTTTTATTGTGTTGATATGAAATCATCTTGAAGACACACAAAAAAAGACTCATGCAGACCGGGGCCTGGAGTGTGTTACCATTTGTGCTGAGAGAGGAGGGATGGTATTTACCATTTATAATGGGAGGAGAGGAGCACAGTTGCTTAGCTACGCTTGGAATTCCTCTGGAAGGACACCTGAAAACCAGTCACGTTGGTTCCTTCTGGGAGGGGTCATAGGTGGCTGGGAGGGAGACTTCACTTTTTGTACGTTTGAAATTTTGAATCATGTGAATGAATTACCTATTACAAATAATATTAATGCTATGATTTTTTTCTTTAAAAAAAAGGGAGAGAAAAGAAGGGAGCAAATGGTACGACAGAGGAAGAAGAGGAAAACCCAGTAGCATGCAAAGCTGATGCAGCCGGGTGCTGGTGGCACCTCACTGCATTCCTCTCTCCTTCCTCATGGGCTTTCTCAGCAGCAGTGCTCACAGAGAGTTTTAGGGAACAGTTGTAAAAGCCCACAACGAACCACAATTTCCTCTGAGTGGGGGACAGTTGATCCTTCAGCTAGAGAATGTGAATCCCAAGCAGCACTGATTCTGGGCACAGACCACATACTCACTCTGAGAAAACAGTGTGCTCTGCATGGCTGTGCAATGGAGAACCCTGGAGAAACAAAACTGTGGCTTACCCCCAGTCAAAAAGGTAGGTGGGTGGGGAGAGAGAAAGAGAGATTAAGAGAGAGAGGAGGGGAGAGGAAGCAGAGAGAAAACAAAAAGAAGCAACCAAGTGTCCATCAACGCGTGACTGGTGTTGGATGGTATGGTGACTGGTATGGATGCCACAGCGCATCCATGCAGAGGAACACTGGGTCTCGTGGCCATACAGTGGAAGAAGGGTGCTCCTCACTGCCCAGATTGTTGTATATTGTTCACCCTCGTGTGCCTAAGGCTGTGGTCTATGCCATAAGCATAGGCCAAACAGAAGGACCACAGGTGTAGTGAAGCTTGATCAAAGAAACAAACTCGTTTGAAGACCACCAGCCTGCATTTGGAAAGGATGGAAAGGGCTTTCTTGCTTCCAAGATAGTGTAGGTGAGAGAGGTTTGGGCAAGGAGTTGGCCCACATTTTAGCCTGTGTTCCTTCCTGTATGTCTTTTAACCTCACTGCAGTATCACCCTTTTGAGACTGTTATCAAGAGTAGCTTATTTGGGGAATAATTCTGCAGTTTTTTGAATTTGCAAATATCACTTCTTTGGCTGGGTAATAAGCAAGTAACAGTGGTATTACTCCACCAGTTCAGCTCCCTGCCAGCCGGAGTGCTCCACTTTTATGGAGAAACGGGATCTTGTACTTGAAGTCGACAGAGAAGAAGGAGGTAGACGTAGCTGGAAGACTCGAGCTCTCTTTTTGCTTCTGGTCAAAACTAATGCTGCCTTGGCCAAGTCCCTACCCTTCCCATTAGGGCCAGCCAGGCCTAGGGTGAGAGGGGAGCAAGGCACTTGCTTTGGGTGCAAATTTTTAGGAACACAAGGCTCAGACAGTAAAGAACTTGCCTGCAATGAAGGAGACCTAGGTTTGATTCCCTGGGTCCAGAAGATCCTTTGGAGAAGGCAATGGACAGAGAATTCTTGCCTGGAGAATTCCATGGACAGAGGAGCCTGGTGGGCTACAGTCCATGGGGTCGAAAAGAGTCGGACACAACTGAGTGACTAACACTTAGTAAAAAAAAAAAAAAAAAAGCCTTGGGAATCAAGATAAACAGCATTTAAAGATAATATTTTAAACATAAAAATCAATGCAAAAAATTTCATTATGAACAGAAAGCCAACCTTTCAAATGAAGATGAGAGGAGCATTGCTAGTTTCTCTTAGCTTTAGGCTCCATTGGGGCTCACAGCTCTGTTCCCTAGGCCACACTGCTCCATCAAATCAACAGGGTTGGACCATTTGACCTCCTGGGATCCTGCTGGGCCCTGATGATTCATGGCTCAGGAATCAAGTGTCTTGAAGAACTAGGGAGCATTTAGCAAAGTGCTAGTGGTGTAGCCTAGACAACAGTGTGGGTGGGTGACGGGGAGTCTTCATCAAGACAGTGGGACAGCAGTAGCATCGAGACTATTGCAGGAGACGACATTTTGCTAGCTTTCTCTCTGTTTCCACTGGGCACAACCTAACCTTTGCAGCCTCGGAGGGAAGAAAACCTTCCCCCTGCCTCTTTTCCCGATCCTCCCCCTGGAAATGGGTTCACACCCAGTCAGATTCAGGTGTGGCTTGTTGGTTAACAGAGCCTCCTCGGGTGTCTGTCTGGATGTCTGTGGGATGCCTGTAACCTCCAGGGGGAGGGGGACATGGAGGGGACAGGAGAGGCGCTTGCTCTGGCTGTCCTAGGACGCTCTCTCTGCTGGTCCTCCTCCTCCCTGGCCCCAAACGGGCAAAGCACGTGGCTTGTTCTCTCATTCCTGAGGGCTCTTTTGTCTTGACAGAGTCTTCTAAGGTCGGCATGGAGGAAAGTTATGGATACAAAGCTTTAGAAATCCTCTGGACACTTCATGACAAAGGGGCTAATAATCATAGCGTTGTGGATCCCATTTCCATGGTGAATAGCCTGCATTTCCACATCACCCTAGTCAAGCATGGTATTCCTCAGTGAGGCTCTGGGAACTGTCACTCCACACAGGGGCTGTGGCTCCGTCCCTTGGCATATCCATGCTGTGCAGGGGACCTAGTTTTCTCAGAGCCTGAGTTCAGATGTACTTTTCCTGAGCCTTTGCCAACTAGGAGCAAGTGAGTGAGTGAAAGTCGCTCAGTTGTGTCCCATTCTGTAGCCCACCAGGTCCCTCTGTCCATGGAATTCTCCAGGCAAGAATACTGGAGTGGGTTGCCATTTCCTTCTCCAGGGAATCTTTCCGACTCAGGGACTCAACTTGAATCTCCTACATTGTAGGCAGATTCTTTGCCGTCTGAGCCACCAGGGAAGCCTGCCAGCTAGGAGAGGAAGAGTCATCTCCTAAAATCTCACTCGTCACTAGAAAGTGACAGGGGCCTTTAAGGTCCTGCTCGAATCAACAGGATGAGAAAGTCTGGTTCTTCAGGAAAACCCACCTTTTCTACTTGGCCCTAGTGACCCTCGGACGCTTGCTGAGCTTCAGGGAAGGGCAACTGAAGACAGTAGCATTGGAAAAACCAGCTGCCTCCACCCTGGAGGGGAAGAATAGCTCCCTTCATGGGGCTGCTCCACGATGCCAGGGTTATCCAGGTCGATGAGTGAGGAAGTGAATCAGCCCTTCCCAGCCCTCCAGTCAGAGGCCTGTTCAGTACCTTCTGGTGGTGTGGCATTTGGATGTGTTTTGTCAAAAACTAACGAACATCTCACTTAGGCATTGGAAACAAACATCAGCCCCAGCCAGTTCTTACACTTGCTGAGCATGAATAACTCCCTTTGGCTTCCTAGTCAGCCGGGCCCAACAAGTGAATTGAGAGGCTGAGAAGTCAGTCGCTAGCCCTCACACAGACTCGTCCTTCAGGGTGGGACCCAGGCTGGCCGCATGGCCCAGGAGAAGCCATTCTCGCCTTGGGTGCACATTGGAATCACATGAGGAGGGGACTTAAAAAGCACCAGTGCCTGAAATTTTGGCTTAACTTGTCTGGGGTGCAGGCACAGCATTGAGACTATTAAAAGATCCCCATATTAGGAATTCCAATACACAGTCAAGTTTGGGAAGCACTGCCCTGAACTAGTGCTTCTCAGACTTCATGTGCAAACACATTACCTCATTAAGAAACAGATTCTGATTCACTGTGTCTGGGGCGGAGCCTGACATCCTGCATTCTAACAGGTCCCCAGGTGGTGTGATGCGGCTGATTTGCAGACCATACTTTGAGTAACAAGGATGTCATACGTGGTCCAAGATGGTAGCTACTAACCACATAGCTATGATTAAAATTAAAACCAATTAAATTTAATAGTAAACTTAAAAAGTCAGTTTCTCAATTGCATTAGTCATGTTTTATTTATCTAAAATTTATTTATTTATTTATTTATTTGGGGCTGAGCCAGATCTTAGTTGCAGCACACGGGATCTTAAGTTGTGGCAGGTGAACTCCTTGTTGTGGCATGTGGGATCTAGTTCCCTGACTAGGGATCATACCCGGGCCCCTTGCACTGGGAGCTTGGAGTCCTAGCCACTGGACCACCAGAGAAGTCCCACATTAGCCACTTTAAGCGCTCAATCATCACATGTGACTGCATGCAGGCTCAGTTGCTTCAGTCGAGTCTGACTCTTTATGATCCTATGGAGCCCTCCAGGTTCCTCTGTCCATGGGATTTCCCAGGCAACAATAATGGAGTGGGTTGCCATTTCCTTCTCCAGGGGATCTTCCTGACCCAGGGATCGAACCCATGTCTCCTGCGTCTCCTATACTGCAGGCGGATTCTTTATTGCAGAGCCACCAGGGAAGCCCATCACATGTGGCTCAGTTCAGTTCAATTCAGTTCAGCCGCTCAGTCGTGTTCGACTCTTTGCGACCCCATGAATCACAGCACACCAGGCCTCCCTGTCCATCACCAACTCCCGGAGTTTACTCAAACTCATGTCCATTGAGTCGGTGATGCCATCCAGCCATCTCATCCTCTGTCATCCCTTTCTCTTCCTGCCCCCAATCCCTCCCAGCATCAGGGTCTTTTCCAATGAGTCAGCTCTTCGCATGAGGTGGCCAAAGTATGGGAGTTTCAGCTTCAGCATCAGTCCTTCCAATGAACACCCAGGACTGATCTTCTTTAGGATGGACTGGTTGGATCTCTTTGCAGTCCAAGGGACTCTCAAGAGTCTTCTCCAACACCACAGTTCAAAAGCATCAATTTTTTGGTGCTCAGCTTTCTTCACAGTCCAACTCTCACATCCATACATGACCACTGGACAAACCATAGCCTTGACTAGATGGACCTTTGTTGGCAATGTAATGTCTCTGCTTTTTAATATGCTATCTAGGTTGGTCATAACTTTCCTTTCAAGGAGTAAGCGTCTTTTAATTTCATGGCTGCAATCACCATCTGCAGTGATTTTGGAGCCCCCAAAAATAAAGTCTGTGGCTACTGACTACCATATTGGACAGCACAGATACAAAATGTTTCCATCATCTCAGAAAGTTCTATTAGGCAGTTCTGTCCTGGAGCATCTCTTTGAAACTGTATTGGAGCAGCCATCTCTTGAAATGTGGGTCAAAGCTTTCTTGGTGTGGGGACTACAAAATACTTCTTTTGCACTCCTCACAGTGTGCCTGTGCACTAGGCCTATGGAAAATGCTTAGTTAATGCCCGCTTAGGTTAGCACACTCATGCTTTTGTCCACGGGCAAGTGTCATATCAATACTGGCTGATTGATGTCTACTTGGGCATCAATTAACCTTGTCCTGGAGTTTTATCCAGGACAGCTCAGTGCACACGGCAGAGCCGTATGACTAGGCTGCACTGGGAATGTCTCCCCTACCTCTGGCTGGCCCATGATTCAGGCAAGAAGGTACTGGGTTCCGGGTGATCACCTCTCAGAGCATTTGCTGTTATCAGTCATTACAGTCTGGAGGATGGACTGGGACACACAGGTGCAGCGGATGGGGCACTTCATCTTCCAAGCCGAACTCAGACATGACAAATCTAGACTGATTCTCTTTTCTCAAGGGATTTTTTTTTTCTGGGTCTTGGGGAGAGGAGAGCGCTGGAGACGGCCTACTTCCTATTCCTGGGTAATCACTCTGCTTCTTCTCAGGCAACCAATATGGACCCCAGCAGAGCTGGGAGAGAGGTGCTGAGCCCATTGGTAGAGGAGCTTCCACCTGACTAGTCACACTAGGTGGGAAAGCTAAACCCTTTGCCTGTTGATCTCTTAGCTTCACAGTGGTTGATTGTCAGATCCAATTTAGGGGTCGCTGACAGTGAAAGTAGGAGTACAGTGAAGTGGGAGAGGAAAAGAAACCAGGTACCTTTCATCACAAAACCACAAGCGGGGACTTCCGTGGTGGTCCAGTGGTTGGAACTTCGCCTTCCAAGGCAAGGGGTCCTGGATTGATCCCTAGTCAGGGAACTAACAGCCCACATTCCTCGCAGCCCAAGAAACCAAAACATAAAACAAAAACAATATTGTAACAGATTCAGTAAAGACTTTAAAACCCACCCCCATCAAAACAAACAAACAAACAAACCACATGCAGCTACTTCATTTTACAGATGAAACATCTGAGCTCATGGAGTAAAGCAATTGGATCAAGATCACAAGGCGAGTTATTTAGTTGCTAAGTCTTGCCTGATTCTTTGCGACCCTGTAGACTGCAGCACAACAGGCTTCCCTGTCCTTCACTATCTCCCAGAGTTTGCTCAAACTCATGTTCATTGAGCTGATGATGCCGTCCAACCATCTCATCCTCCGTCACCTCTTTTTCCTCCTGCCCTCAATCTTTCCCAGCATCGGGGTCTTTTCCAATGAGTCGGATCTTCATATCAGGTGGCCAAAGTATTGGAGCTTCAGCATCAGCAGTTAGATGCATGGGGAGGTGTAAAATTTGTTTCCTGACTTCAAGACCAGTGTTTTTCCCACTGCTCTATGGCCAAGAGATTTGAAAGCCATTCAAGAAAAGAAATAGAATATTACATAAATTTGTATCACCAGTAAAACAGATAATATAGGTAGATCTTTAAATTTTCTAGTAAGGGTGATAATGAAATTGCTTTTTTTTATTAATTTAACTGGAGGCTAATTGCTTTACAATGTTGTGCTGGTTTCTGCCATACAACAACATGAATCAGCCATAAATAAGCATATATCCCCTCTCTCTTAAACCTCCCTCCCACCTCACCTCCTCATCCTACCCCTCTAGGCTGTCACTGTGAAATCGCTTTTTTCTCGTCTTCTCACTTCCAGCCACCACTTCCTACTGCTAGATTCACCCTGCATAGACTGCTTCTGGGATAAGTGAACTTCTCCCAACCCACTATTTTTTCAATAGCAAATATTACAGAATTACACAATCTGAAATTGTTGAATCCACAGATGCTGAGCTGTATATATGGAAGAACCATAGATAAGGAGAGTCAGCTGTAAATTATATGCTAGTTTTCGATGGCCAGAGAGCTGGAGCCCCTAACCCCTCGCCCCTTCAACTGTACGGCATTGGTGCTATTGAGACCTGAGAAGAACCAGCTTCTCTCTCTCCAGAGCTTCTCATCAAACTGGATCAAAAAGCCTTGAAGGGAAATCTCTCTCCAAATCTTGGTCTTTTCACAGTAAAAGCAAACTGGGCTTTTTGTTTAAACTGATACTCATAGAGAAGATTAATTGCTATCCTAGTCTTCCTAGCTTTCATGATAAACTGAGAAGTTTCTGTTCTCTTTCTTAGGCAGAAGTTTTGCCCAAGTATTGAGTCCATGTATCATTAGCGCCAACTTTCCTTTTCAGGTCATATAAAAGTCTGTGAATCCTGAGTTTGTGTTACTGACTTCAAAACAATGAAAACACTTTTAGTTCTACACTTCACATCCCAGGATCTTCATCAGTCAACCTAGATCCTAACTGTTGTCATCCAAACGCTAGGAAACATAATGGGTAAGACAAAAGTGTTAATAGGACTCAATTAAATTAAAAACAGAGACACGAGATTGCTTCTTTATGGTGTGGTAGGCAGGTGGGGCAGGGGGAAATAAAAAGGTTGGAGACCACGGAAAGCAGGGATGAAGATAAGAAACATGACTCTGAGCCTCCTCTGTGGAGCGCGTTGCTAAAACTCCACGTCTGTATTGCATTTATGCTCACCATGAGCCCAGAAGCAAATTGCCGTTATCCCTGCTTTCTGGATGAAGTTCAGAGAAGCCGAGTAACTTGCCTAAGGGAATAGAGCTGGGCAGTGCAGTCGCCTATTCCAGCCTGGGCAAGTTCAAGAACCACTGTAAGGTATGCACGTTTCTAAGAACTTTTAGACTAAACCTAGACAGGCATCCTGATGGGCTGGCAGAGGAAGGAACAGGGGTACAAGTGGGACTCATTTCTCTTGTTCCCATAAGAATGGAGTCCTTGTACAACCGGCTGAGGATTCCCGGGCAGGTTCCCCACAGGACAAGGAGCAAAGCCATTGTGGGGGCCTTGCTGGTGTCTCAGTTGAGCTGCCAGAGGAAGAAACTTCTGTTTAGGGATGGAGGGGGGTGGGTGGCAGATCTCTGGAGACTCTGAATAGCCACACTGAGGCACAGATGTGACCAAGCTGCTTCTACCACCCAAATTTTGCGAAGAGCTATTCTTGGCTAAATGCCAGGGCAGAGTGCGTCCACAAATGGCGCTGCGCTGAGCTGCCTCGTACCGGATATATGTCCTATTGCAGCCTGTTTACTCGTAGTTTGGCTCCTTGTGCGACTGTCTCCACCCCCCCGAGGCGGTGATCTGCCTCAGGGCAGGGTCCACATCAAATAGATCGTTCTGTGTTGGTGCTCAACACAGCACAGCGGGAGGAACACCCGCCGAGGCACCGGAGGGGGAAGGGGCAGGAGGGGGACAGAGTAAGGGGAGACAGTCCAAGAGGAGTCCCTGGCTTTGAGCCCAGGAGCCTGGGGGGCGGGTGTCAGGGGCGGTGGGTGGGTGTCAGCAGAGGGGCTGGCCTGCAGGCGGGAGCGTGGGGCGGGTATGCGGAGCAGGGTGGTGCCCTGTCTGGCCCTGGACAGGTGCCTCCCTCAGCAGGGCACATGAGGTGCCCTCACTGGGTTTGCGGGTGGGGAAGGGCTCACACATGTCCTTCTGCTCCCTCCTGAGGTTGTTTTTGGCAGAGGAATCCACTAGAAGCTTACCACACGTTCCCTTGAGCTTTTCAAGGACTTCCTGGAGGGCTGGTCCACCCACACCCACTGGGGTAGAATAAACTTGATTTCCAGGAGCCTGGCTTTCTCTGAGGGGTATGTACCCTGCTAGGCCCAGAGGCTCCTTTCCATGATAATTCCCACCCAGGGAGAGTTTATCGGTCCCCAAGAGGTGGGGAAGACGTAAGATACCAGCCTCCGCTTCCGCTCAGCTCCAGCACTCTCTCCATGGAGTTCAGGACTCGAGTTCAAGAAAGTGTTCATCTCTTCCTGGCTCCAGCTCCACTTCCTATCAGAGAAATGGAACATGGGAAAAGTGACCCCTCACCTACAGCAGAAGAAGACAGCTTTTGAGAGTTACCACACTCATGGCCCCAGCAGCAGTCTTTACAAAGTCCTGCATCTGTCATCTCCTCTCCCACCTCTGTCCATCCCTCTCCCTCAACTCACTTCTCTCTGGCACCTTTTCACACAGGCCCCCTCCTGGCCATGATGGCAAATGCAGTGCATGCATGATCGGGCCATCTGGAACTGCAGACAACTCCCGCTCTACTAGGGCCACAAACCACCATCTTCAAACCAATATTTAGGCCGGCATTTCTCTAGCCCTAATGGGCACATGAGTTATCTGGAGATGCAGTAAAATGCCAAATCTGATTGAGAGGATTCTGTGGACCACTCTTACCATAGTGAGAATATAGAACACTTACCACGTGACCACACTATACTAAATAGACTTTGTGGGTGCTGTGCTTAGTCAGTCAGTTGTGTCCAGCTCTTTGCAACCCATTGGACTGTAGCCAGGCTCCTCTGTCCATGAGATTTTTCATCCAGGAATACTGGAGTGGTTTGCCGTTTCCTCCTCCAGGGGATCTTCCCGCCCCAAGGATCGAATCTGCATCTCCTGTGTCCCCTGCACTGCAGATGGATTCTTTTCCTGCTGAGCCCTCAGGGAAGACTTCATGGGGGGAACTGTAAGTGTAAAAGTGATAGCTCCTGTTCTCAAGGAGACATGTGAATAAATTCACACAGATTTTTCTCCGTGGTTGAGGGATAGATGGATGAATGAATAAGGGTACAAGTGCATGAGATGGGCTATATACGAGTGCAAGAGTTCAAGGGAGGGAGACAGGAGATAGAAACCACCCACTTTCACACATTTGGCGGGTTGTCGGTCCCTCAGAGTGTGTCCCCTGGAGCCACAACGCCACGCCATTGCCAGACAAGTGCCCAGAGTAAATGCCTTCTCGTCCTTGGAGACAGTTGTGGCTGGACAACCACGGTTGCTTCACATGCAACCCCTGCTGGGAGTGATCCAGCATCTCTGCCTTGAGGCCCTGATGTTTCTCCCTTCACCCTGGAACCAGCAAGAATTAATGAGAACACATATGTTCCTTAAAGCCAGAAAGCCATATGCTTCAAGAGAATGTGAGATATTGCATGAATGAGTTATGCTTTTAAAAAAGGGGAGGGGGGTAGAAATAGGAAGGTCATGTGCAGATAAAACACAGCTACTTCTTCAAAAAGTAAGACTTTAGAAAGTTTTAGAAAGCCAGATGTCTTTCTCTTTTGCCCCAAAGGTCTCTCTAGTAGGAGATAAGTAGAAGAGGAAAGAATGAGAAGTAAGAAAGGCAGGTCTGAGCCAGACCCAGTGACAACTAGTGGCACTCACGGAGTCCTCTGTGTCTGGCCTTTCTCATCCCTAGTACTACATCTTACTCCCACTGGCCCCCATGGCTGACTCCACACTGGTCTGGACCCCCTGCCATGCCTTCTGGTTCATCTGCTCTTCTTTGCCTTCTTATAGGTGCCACCCTCTCCTCTCACTATGACTCCACATTTCAACACTCCTCTCCTCCTTGGAGACTCACTTCTCCTAGGAAACCTTCCCCAGCTTGCTCTATGACTTCCAGAATATCTGTTCTTTCTGGTTTTGTTTGTTTATTTTTTAAGGGGAGGATGCCACACTTGCAGCATTTTTCAGTCTTTTTTTCTTATTTCCCTTGAAATACAATGTTTTAATTCTCTCCATATCCTCATTTCAATCAGAAATGAGTGTTCAGTATGAGCACTTAAACCGAATGTGGATGGTGCTGGGACAGGATGGAAGAGACAGGGTTGGATTCTTAACACTGTTTGCGCTGGGACTACATAGTAACACATTTATGCTCATGAAATGAAATGTACACCATAAATCTAGAAACCCTGTCCTGGACAGTCCTGATCCTGTTACTCTGCCCCAAAAATGCCAAAGGAAAACATAAACACATCTTGAAAGGATGTCTGAACTGAGTCAACCAACAGAAGCAGGCTGGCCCCGCTCTCCCTTCACCGTGGCTGTCTGAGTGAAGTGTGTGCCTTCACCACCTGCCATATTTGGGGCGGGCTTACCTCTTTGGAATGTGAATCCTTCCACACTCTATCACTATTTTTAAATGGGATTTGTGTAGAGGGAGAGAAAGAGATCTTTTCTTTACTGTTTACCTATAAATATTTTTCCCAATAAGGAAGGCTATGTTCACTATAGGTCTAAATTTAATATTGCCATAAAAGAAAGAAAAACAGGGAAATGGTTATTTTGTCTACACAACACAAAATGACGGGTTCAATCCACCTGCCTCACTGAATGGATGTAATTTGGGGTAGATACACTGGTGGTGTCTGCTTAATTTCTAACTGTTCTAATATTAGGCCTGCCCTACTTAAAGATGTAAGTGGACAATGATTGCCATGTGGGACCTTCATTCTTAGCCATCCATGCCCTTCCACTAAGTGGGGGAAACAGCAGCTCTTTGATTCCACTTCTATAGTTGTAGACACTTCAGTGCTTCTCATCTGTCTAACACTGCCAGGATATAAGATTTTTCACATTAAACGAACAAACATTTATTTTCATTATGTTTAATGGAGACTTTTCTAAAATGGAATACAGATTTCCCTTTCTCCCCAAAGAGACCATAATAAGCTTGAGTTAACATTTTTTTGGACCTTTATTATTATGAACCACAGGGACAGCAGCAGAGGCTGTAAGCCAGGACACTCCCTGGAATCATTAAGGACTAGAGTCCTGAATGGGCTGTTTACCCCTACCCTATCAGGTTTTTTTTGTTTTGTTTTTTTTTTTTTGGTTCCCTTTTTTTTTTCCTTGGCACGGGCACAATTGCACTTTATTTTTTAAAAAATTTTGTTGGAGTTGCTTTACAGTTTTGTGTTAGTTTCCGCTGTACAGAAAGCCATATATATGTGTGTGTATATATAGCCTCTCTTTTTTGAATTTCCTTCCCAGTTAGGTCACCAAAGAGTATGAGTTGAGGTCCCTGTGCTATACCGTAGGTTCTCATTAGTTATCTATTTTATTGGTTCTTTTTCTATCTCCTGTCTGCTTGTCCCTTCTTGCTATCTTACTGTGTTTCATCAACTGCTCTCCTATCTGACCTCATTTTTTCTGCATCTAACTGGTGAGGTCAGATGACTATCTGTTAACACACTGTTAACAAACTATTCATAGTTTACTATGAATAAACATGGACAGAATAAGAGGGACTCTACCACACATAAAATGCATAAGCTTTCTCATGTAACAAATTCTGGCTGCCCAGAATTCTGCTTGCTGCTTCTCCCCCAGCTCACAGGTTTATTTCTCCTTCTTTTCAGCTTCTTGGCTAAGTTCTGGATATTGAGATTACTAGGTAAATAACCTCCAAATCAACGATTTTTTTTTTCTCCCCACATAAAGGTTCAGTCCCAGTCTGAGTCACAGATTACAGGTCTTTAAATTGTAGTTGGATTCATGGGTGGGTAGAATATTGGTCTTGGTGTTTAGCTGACTTTAGAATTTGAATAATTTCCATGGTCTATTTTGGCTTTGACAATTTAATTTTATTTTGCTTTTGTCAGTTCTCATCTCTGATGAAAAAAACTTTTTTTCTCATGAGGAGCAGAGAACTAAATTTTGTATTCACAAATAAGCCATTATTACTAGACAGACTCCAGAGCTCTTATATGTAGATACAGTTTACTGCAAAGATGAATCACACAGAGTACGAAATCAAAAGCAACTAACCAACAGAAGTACGAATCACTTTTTTGCCCACTGAACTAGATCACTTTGAAACAGGCTTCACTTTTTTCATCTATTTGAGTGTCTTCACCCAAACTTTTGTTGTTGTTGTTGAATTTTTATTGCAGATTTTTTAAAAAATCAGTTGTATAAATGCATTGCTTTATAGATGTCTGTGGATTGCTTGTATCAGAAAATAAATCAGATTTTAAATCTAAAAGCATTCATCCAGAGGGGTTTACTTAAATACTCCTATGTGCTAAAATTGTGCTAGGCACTCTTCCTGTCCCCAAGGAGCGTCTAGACTCATTGTTAATATAAGACCAATGAATACAAGAGTGGGGTGGGGGAAGGGAATGAAAACCACAGAAAAAAACATATGTAGCTTAAAATATAGGATGTGGATACAGGCTATACATGCCAGATGGATTCAGAAAGGCAGGGAGCCATTGAATTCTAGAGTTATCAGAAAAGACCCTCAGATGGGCTTAAACATAGGGGGTCTTGAGAAATGTGTGAAATTTGGTCTTTCTACCTTCCAGATGGAGAAGATAAAAGCCATGGCTCCAGGGAGGGCATGGGACATTTCAGGGGGGTCAGACTGGCTTTCTCTGGCCAGAGGCTGGGGCTGGGGAAAGGCTCAGAGATTAACACAAGGACTTGAACAGGAAGATGGGGAAATAGCCAAGGAAGGCTTACAGCAGGTAGAGAAGTTGGAACCAGTGCTTTAAACCTTCACCCACCTCCATCCAGACAAAGTATGGATGTATTTCTTTAAACAATGTAAGCCCCTTCACTTTCCAGCCAGCACACTTGCACGAAAGTTAAATTCTGCACACTTGGAATTCAGGGCTTTATTCTGAGAAGCATCAGAGCATGAGGGGGTGGAGAGAGAGGGAGGAGAAGCCCAGAGCCTCCTGTGAAGACTGAGGCCTGGGTGGGAAAAGCAGCTTCTAAGTGGCTTCAGCTTCAAGGAAGAAAGTGCTGCAGAAACCCCGTCACCGGGGAGGGGAGTACTGATTAAGTCAAGCTCCACATTCTGAGTTTTGTGAAAGTTCGCATTTCTGCCTAAAGTTCCTTGGGGGGACCTAACAATCCTCAGGAATAGAAAACCGTTTACTCAAGAGGAAGGAGGTCTGTTAGGGAACTTTTCCTCCCCGGTATTAATGGAGACACCTGGAGCCAAAAGACAGCACAGCTGAGCCCAGGGGAGAAGGCAGCATTTAGGCCAAGGTGAGATGAGGTGGGAAGTGAGAGCCAGGGGGCCAACTAGGAACTTCTGGCTTCTCCCCCGGCTCACAGAACTCGGTCCAGCTGGAGCGGCGTCCTTCTTCCCGGGCCAGGCCTGCAGCAGTGGCCGACCGTCCCTGGCCAGAGCTGCTCAACCCCGGCCGGCAGCGCCCACTCCCCCCAGGGACTACCGGACCCCGGCCAGGGAGAGCAGACATCCAGGCTGAGCCTGGAACTGGACAGCCCCCCACCTCAGCAGCGCGCAGGGTGTAGTCTCTCCTGACGCCCCCCACCCGTCCTCTGTGTCTCCTCGCGCCCCCTCCCCAGGGTCTGCGCCCGTCCCCCACACCTTCACACAGGTCTCCGTCTGTGCTGTAACACCGGCCGCATTCCCGGCGCTCGGCTCGGGTCAACGTCTGCTGAGCTTCCAGAGGAAGCTCATTCACCGCATAGTTGGATGGGGGAGGAGTTGGGGCGGGGTGGGTGGGGGGGCTGTCGTTCTGAACCTCCAGGTGGGGGTCCAGGGGCCAGGTGCTCCAAGAAGGGGCTAGAAAATAGATCGGGACGACCCCACCCCCCAAGCTTGGCCCTGCTTGTCAGTCTCCAAGATATAGGACTCCTGATACTTCGCGGGCTCCCCTTGCGCCCTTCCCCTCGCCCGCCACCCAAGGACCCAAGGCGATGCCCCTCTCTCCCTCCCCCTCTGCTTCTTTCTACGGCTGCCCCTCCTCCCTCCCGAATCTTTTCCGTCCACGGTCTAGGGCTCGCGGCCTGCGCCTCTGCAAACACCCCCACCCCTCCAATCCGGGCAGAACTCCGAGGGGAGGGGCCGGAGGCCCCCCTTCCCGCCTGTGGTCGGAGAGGGCAGCGCCGCAGCCCGGGATGGGTGGGGGGCGGTAGACAGGGGCCGTCTCTGCGCCCCGCCCGATCAGGCCACTCTGCACACTTAGGGTGGGGGGCGGGAAGCAGGGCTAGCGGGGAGGGGGGGGTCCGGTCCGGGCAGGTGCGGGCTCTGGCTGGGCCCAGGCGGGCTCCGGGGCGGGGTCTCAGGTTACAACCCCGCGGGGGGCCGGGGGCGGCCCGCGGTTTGGGCGAGTTGGCCAGCCTCGAGAGGGGCCGGGCGCATATAACGGGCCCGCGGCGGGGAGAAGACGCAGAGCGCTGCTGGGCTGCCGGGTCTCCTGCCTCCTCCTCCTGCTCCGAAGGCCTCCTGCATGAGGGCGCGGTAGAGACCCGGACCCACGCCGAGCTCCTGCCGCCTCGCTGCGCTCCGCCCGGGCCCGGCTCCGCCAGGCCCCGCGGTGAGCCATGATCCGCCTCGGGGCTCCCCAGACGCTGGTGCTGCTGACGCTGCTCGTCGCCGCTGTCCTTCGGTGTCACGGCCAGGATGTCCGTAAGTCGTCCACAGCCCCTGCCTGCCACCCTTCTGTGTCGACCCTCAGCATCCTCTTTCGTGGCCCTCTCGAGCTCTGGAGCCCGCGGGTCTGGGTTAGAGCGGCTCCGGGGTCAAGGCGCGCGGAGACGGGTGCAGGATGCGCAGAAGCTCATCGAGTGGAATTCTGCAAGTCAGGGGCTCTATCCGAGCGTCCTCCCTGCGGGTGGTGGTTGGAAGCATTTGCCGGTCCTCGCGTTGCGCAGGAATATTAAAGAAGCAAAGCGTCGGGTCGGAAGTTTGCGCTTAGATTCAAGCGCGCTCTCTTTCACCAGCTTTGATAATTAAAGCGCACACGCACACTGCTTGCCTCACCCAAGCACTCAGGGTTCAGCAAAACAGGTTGTGGCCCATAAATCTTAGGAAAAGTAGGAGAGAAAGAGCACGAGCGAAGAAGCGAGCAAGCGCCAAGGGGTTGAATTCCCAGTCGTGTCCAGGGGTCGGTGTCTGGGGTTCAAAGGGAAGTTAGTTAGACAAAGGAGATGCTCTGAAACTAGTAGGCTGAAACCTGAGGCCACGATGAAGGGCTTCGGAGAGACACCCTGAGATCTCAGCGCCCCTCGTGGGTTTTCTGCCCCTCATGGCTGGCCCAAGAGCAAGGTGCAGCCCTCTTGGCATCTCGACTTTCCCCTTGCCTCTAAAAGATACAGAAACTTCCCGCAGGAGAGGCCATCTGAAAGGCGAGAACATTCCAACCAGACCTTGCTTTTGAAACGTCTGGGAAAATAGCGCCCCCTCCCCGCCGTCTTCCCCCCCATCCGCCCCCTCCGCACACCCCACCCCCACCCCCCGCCAAAGCCCAGGTACTACAATGAGTTACTTTTATAAAAGTTTCTGGAACTAGCCGAGGCTCTGCCAGGAGTGAGTGAGCAAGTGTGTGTGTGTGTGTGTAGCAGAGGAGTGGGACACGTTTGGTCGATTGCTATAACAATTTCAACCGTATAAAGTTAGAGATGGCAGTTTTACAATCTGGTCCAAAGGCAGTTCGAACCGCACCTTTCCATCATCTCCTTTGGTAAAGTCACTGTCTGGGATTATATTTAGGACAAATGAAACCTGGAAAGTGTATTAAGTAGAGAAGATTTTTTTTTTTTTTTTTCCACGTGTTTGGGCACGTTTCCGACGGCTGGGATTCCAGCCCTGTCTTGTATGTTACAGATTGTAAATCAATCGCAGGGGAAATTTGGGGGGAAGGTATGGAAATCAAAGTCCGTCTGCCGACTATTCTCTGCAGTCTCGCCTGCCACCAGGCTATCTCTGGAGACAGTTTAGAACGCTGCGTGCCCAGAAGGACTTTCCGTTCGTTAGGGTGGTCGACAGGGGCAGAACTGGAGCCCGCGGCGCAGCTGAAAGGAGCCTCAGGCCGGAGATTTTGGCCAGGGGGTCGGAAGGTGCACTAAGCTGGAGGCGCGCTCAGGGCACTTGTTGGAATACGGTGACTCTAAGTGGCCTCAGCTCGGAATGACTATATATTTGTCCTAAATTTGCACGTACACACTCACAAAGCTGTCTTCTTGACTGATCTCTGCCATAGTGCGCAATGGAATTAGCTAGGTGAGTCTCAAAATCCCCAAACTCTCCATCTGGTATTAGAGGCGCTCACTTAAGTGGCAGAGCGTTCTCAGCGCCGCCACTTTCCTAGGAGGGAATGAATTCCACAGCTCTTTGGGCCCAGATCTTCCAGTCTCGCTCCGCGCCGCCCCTCCCCCCCCCCCCACCCCCGCCTCCTCAGGGGCAGAGCATTGGAGCCGCTGGCTTTGCGCCCTAGCGCATCCTGGCCGGGTAACCCGCTCCCCTGGGTCAGCGGACCCAAAGACGTGACGTGGGGAAGGACGCAGTCTGCGTGGACGTCAGGAATGTCAGTAACCTAGGGCTCGGGCACGCCCCTCCTCCCCATCTTTCCACAAGTTTGAGAAGCTTATTGGCTGCTGCGTTTTTGACCCACATCTGCATTTCACAGCCCTTGTCTCTGAAAAGTGCCCCTCGGCTCGGGGGAGAGACCTCAATCCGTCTTTGTGAGGCTTGTTTGCGTTAGGAGATTGGCAGCGATGGCTTCCAGATGGGGCTGAAACGCTGCCCATATTTATTTAAACTGATTCCTTGCGGAGACCTGTGAATCGGGCTCTGTGTGCGCTCGAGAAAAGCCCCATTCATGAGAGGCAAGGTCCGGTGGGTTCCCCCGGACTCCCCGACCCCCTCTCCCACAATGCCCCCCTGTGCCCGCCCGCCGCCACCTCTCAGGCTCCAGCCCTGCGCGGAGCGGCCGCGAAGCAAAACAGTTCCACAAGAGAGGTAACTTTTTAATTGGCCTGCTACAAAGAGTCGCTTATACGGCCCTGCGGTAATGAGGGGAACCTGATCAGGCGCGCCGGGATGCTATCGGCCGCCGTTTCGAACAGCGATTATGGAGGTGCTGGGCTCCTCCGTCCACACCTAAGGGATCTGGTTACGGAGCTGGCTTCTTTCTGGGGCAGTCATTTAATCGCACTTTTCACCCTCCCAGTGTCCGTGGGCGAGCTGCGTCCAGAGCCGCAGCCACAACGAGTCACCGTAGGGTTTTCACACCCAGCGCTGCCGGCCCCGCCCCTGCGCCCGCGCATCCCGGGACCGCCCTTCCGAGGGAAATCTGATCTGCCTTCTGGGTGAACCCCCTCGTCCAGCTTTTTATTCTTTTCCCTCTTTGGCCCTCCTGGCTGAGAGTGGGTTCTTCTTTAGTCCAGACCCCACCCCTCGCTTTCTGCAGCTCCACCTATTTTAGCAGTGGGTGTGGCCCAGCAATTTTGATACTTCAGCTAGGATTCCCTCCGCCCCCCCACCGCCCCCCGCATGATTATCTTGCCTAAAAGCTGAGTGGATTTTTTTTTTTCTAGTGGTAAAAAAAGGGGTTTATCTTTCAGAGTCTCCTTAAAGAGCAGGGGGCAGGCCCGTTTCTCTCTCCGCCCACCTGGTTTGTGGCCCTTTCCTATTATTCATCCCTTGCTGCCAGTGCTTTGACGATTTTGATGAGAAAAACAGCGCTGGGCGCTCCCTAGCACGTGGTGCGGGCTCTGCCACGCTTGGCGCTCTTCGGAGCGCTCTTGTCAGCACAGGCTTCGTTTGCAGGGTGAATTCCAGACGGCAGGGCGCTTATGGAGGGGGACTACTCCGTGCCCTTCTTGGTCTGCATTCTTGGAGGGGGCCGGGCCTGGACTGGCTACTCTTGGCCGGGACCAGGCATTCAAAGCCTCCTTCCATATCCCCTCCATCACGTTGAGGCGTTGTCTTCAGATGGAAGCAGAGTCTCTCCAGAGGGGGCTCCAGCTGGAGGTCAGCACCCGCAGAGGGGTCTTTAGCCCTGCTTGCCTCCCGGGGCATTTTATCAGCCCTCGTGGGTTCCATGCAGGTGTATTGTTTGACTGGCCCAAACCCCCTCCCCAAGTTGGTCCTAAAACTAATATTACTTAAAGAATGGGACAAGATCCTACCTCTAATAGCTCCTCCTTTCACATACCTCCACCCCCATATATCCACTTCTGGAGCCTGGCTGCTGATAGAGTCTAATTTTTTGTGGGTAGAATTTTCTCCACGCCTTCTGAATTTTAGCTGTCAGTTGTATTCAGCAGATCCCATAATTCCTAGAGGCAGGCAGAAGAAAGAAGGCCTCTGTCCCTGTGTTGAGGGTGGGGTGGGGTGTGGGTGTCTCTGCATTTTCCCCTCCCCTCTGTCTTTACAGTCCTGAGTCCCCCAGTTCAGAGGCTCATCCTTCTCCTGCTCCTACTCTAACTTGCCCATGACCCCCACATCATCATGTCTCCCCAATATGAGATGCATGAAGACAATACTTCATCCTCGGTGCCCTCCCCGCCACCTTCCCTACTGGGTCAGGATTTTCATTGGTGAATAGAGAGCAGAGTGCAAAGTGGACAATAATATTTGTTGACTACATGGAAGAATGAATGATGTCTTAGAAAAAATAACAAGTTCTCTATGTTGGGTGGCCGGAGTCCACACGCTTCAGCATTTGAATGATGTCAAGTTGACCTGCAACCTCTCTCTTTTTCTCTTCTGGCTCCTCACCCCCTCCTTCCCTTGGCTCTCTGCTTCCCCCCGCCCCACCCTCGGTGCAGAGAAGGCTGGCAGCTGTGTGCAGGACGGGCAGAGGTATAATGATAAGGATGTGTGGAAGCCCGAGCCCTGCCGGATCTGTGTCTGTGACACTGGGACTGTCCTCTGCGACGACATAATCTGTGAAGACATGAAAGACTGCCTCAGCCCCGAGACCCCCTTCGGAGAGTGCTGCCCCATCTGCTCAGCTGACCTCCCCACTGCCAGTGGTCGTAATTTATTTATTTCCTGTTCCACATAAATAAATTACTCGCAGGGGCAGCAAATGCCCTGCCATGGATGCTGGTCATCTCTGTGAAGCAGAGGGACTGGTTATCCATGGGACCCCAGCAGCTGAGGCTGAAGGGAAAGGCGACTTCTCGCTTGCAGGATGACAGTGAGCCTGACACACCAGAGGGGTCCTTCCTCACCAGACACCTCCAAAAAATATGCTCCTAAGACCTGGAGGACAGAGGGGACGCCACACAAGCGTCCTCGCTGTAAGCACCTCCGCAAAGTCCGCGAGCCACAGTGGAGATCCAGTGCTCCTTCTGGCCAAAACACAGATTCATTCCTCCTCTATTGCCCACACCTTGGCCGCTCTGTAGAAGGCCTCCAAACATGTGGTCTTCAATGTGGAGCAAGCTCTGCAGGCTCACGGGGCAACAGAAAGGGTAGGCCCCCTTTTGAAAAATACGGAGCATTGGTGGCAGTTTCCTTTTGGTTTTGCCTCTGTTGGTATTGACTGCCAATCAAGGAGCAAGTTCCTAGCAGAAGGAAGAGCTGGGGTCTGGGAGTTCTAGTGGTGAAGAGCAGAGCTGGGCCCAGGACAGAGCCCCAGGTGCCTACACTCTGGAGCTGGGGCTGGTGAATGTATAGGTGTGCAGGTGACCCCTCCCCAGCTCTGGAACCCATGCCCTATCCCCCTGAAGGGGGATGGGGACACACATCTAGGCCTTTTGGGTGGCCCTCACCATTTTCTTCCTGATCAAGCAGAGAAGACAGTTGAAAAGGAAGCGAGCAGTTGCCTTTCCTTAACACTTCACCCGCCATGGAAAGCTGCTTGGGGAAGCCGCTTTGATAGCCCAGTTCCCCAGATCATTTCTGAGGGGGCCTGTGTGAGTGAAGCGTTGATCGCCTTTACTATTTCGCTGCTACAAATGGGGGAGGGGTTATTGATTCGGGGGGGCACTGACTCCAATGCCCTCTGTAACTTCTATGCTCTGCTGTTTTATCGTTTTTTTTTTTTTTTTTTTTTTGTGCTTGCTTCATGGAGACCCAGCTTGAATGTAAGACCTTTCTAACTACCTAACTCTTCTTCTGGGGTGGGGGATGTGTTGCAGGGTGCTTGGGGTACAGGAGGATCTTCTAACCCTCTGGGGAAGAGAAGAAATTGAACTCAGTTTCTCCATTTTGGGTGCTTTCTCTCCTGGTGGCTGATAGACCTTGAATTCTTTGTATTCTTTTTGGTTCCTGCATGCTGATTGCCTTTCAATAACAAATTCTGGGTCATCTCTGTTCTTCTTGGGACCTCAGCAACTCCAGACCCCAGTGAAACTTAACACCCCAACAGAGGGCTTCAGTGGAGTAACAGGAAGCTACCTCCTTCCCTGGTTGTGTCCCTTTCTATGATCCCTTCATGAAAGTTTGAATGATAAGAAGTTGTACTTTATCCATTTCATGACTCTTACATTTTCCTTCTCTATTTCTTCCATTTGCAGGGCAACCAGGACCAAAGGTGAGGATTGTTGTTGTTGTTTGCTTTTTTTTTTTTGCTTTATATTTTCTTCATTAAAAGCAATGCTGTGCTCCTTAGCATGTGGTTTTTAGGCATCAACAAAAGATCTGTTTCACTGGGCACCTTGATGCAGGGGCTACTGTTTTGTACTGGAGGCTTGGTGAGCTTGCTTGACTCAATCCTGACAATGTTTCATGTTTCAGGGACAGAAAGGAGAACCCGGAGACATCAAGGATGTAAGTACACTTTCTACTCCCATGTTGCATCAACTTTTCTAACTGGGTCATCTCCTTGAGGTCTCTTCTAACTTGCCATTTTGTGGGTGTCTCTTTCACAGATCGTAGGACCCAAGGGACCTCCTGGACCTCAGGTAAGAAAGAGAGAAACCCCGTTTTCCACGCTTTCCTTGAGTTATTGATCAACAGGCTCTCCCGGTCTTGCTGTCATCTCAATATTTTCTTCATTTTCAGGGACCTGCAGGTGAACAAGGACCCAGAGGTGATCGTGGTGACAAAGGTGAAAAAGTGAGTAGAGAAACAATGCTGTCTGACCCTTGTGGACTCCCCAGGTTCTCTAAGGACCACCCCCCAAATGCCTCAAGGGCAGCCCGTACACAGACGGGTCTTGTATAAACACTGCTTCACATTGGGGCCTCTTTCTTTCTGCCAAGGGTGCTCCTGGACCTCGTGGCAGAGATGGAGAGCCTGGGACCCCTGGAAACCCTGGCCCCCCTGGTCCTCCCGGACCCCCCGGCCCCCCTGGCCTTGGTGGAGTAAGTATCCTTATGTCCCCTTCCTTCAGGCGTCCCTCCAGAAATGTGGCTTCTAAATTGCTAGTCACACTTCACCTGGCTGGCTCCCAGGGCTGCCAGAAGTGTGTCCACAGCCTGTCTTGAACATGGACTTCTCCCCCAGGCCTGTAATTTAGTGGAATCACATAGTGGGCATGAGACTGTGGTGCTAAGGACTGACTTTGTTCACTCTCTGGGTTTCTGTAAAGAAAGTCTTCAGTTACCTGGCTTCCTGGCATCTCTACTGTGTGGCTGGTCCTTGGGAGTGGGTGTAGGGGTTGGAGGAGAGGATGATTGGGCACTTGCGGTTCCCTGGAAGAAGAGTGACCACTGTCCTTGGAAGACATTGAAGCTTCATCTTTGCCAAGTACATTCCAAGCAACTATTTATTCTCATGAAAGAGCCCCACTGAGTAAAGGTGTGTGGCTAAAGTTGTTTTTGGAATCAGACCAATCAACAAATTATATCATTGCCCAGTTTTTGCAGGTTTGCCATTTTGATGTTTGCTATGATTTAAATTTTTAAACTTGAATGACTCATAGATGCCTACTATATCCTCTGCTAAAATATTTTAAGACTATTGATTTTAGTGTTTTGCTGGGCATTAAGGTCTTAGAAAAGAAAAAAAAGAACCTTTAAAAGTGATATTTTTAGTTATATTTTTCAATTTCTGTGAAATAATATATTTAATATTTTAGAATTAAAGAAAACTTACAAAATGAAAGCAAGTAGTGGATATTCTTCCAAGTAACACTTCATCTCCCAGGGAAATGGTTATGCCAACTATCATCTAATAAGCCATTTCCAAAACTATTTTTCAGGAATCCTTAGTATTTCTGATCAATGCTAGGTTAGTCTCCAACAATTGGAGTTTTTTTCTATCCAGATATAGCTTACCTAGCCATGTAGGGAAAACATAGAGCCTCTCAAGCTTTTAATGTTGTTGGGTTTATTTGCAGAACTTTGCTGCGCAGATGGCTGGTGGCTTTGATGAGAAGGCTGGTGGCGCCCAGATGGGAGTCATGCAGGGACCAATGGTAAGAAAAGGCACCCGTTCTTCGCAGCCAAAATGGCAGGAGGTGGCCCTCAGCAGAGCCAGGGACTCTGACAACCTCACTTTACAGATAATTACTTAGAGCGGCCCTTCCCCATCAGTTACATAACCTCCCATTTAGCTAGCCCAGGGCGTTTGGTTTTTAATGGCGATGGATGCCAGTTTTAATGATGCGCTGGAGTGACTAAGAAGAATGAGGATGGAGAGAGGCATATAGGCTGATCTCTCAGAAGGCCAGTTGCTATTGCTCTTGGAATGAGAACTGAAGAATGCAGACAGCAGCCACTGTTCTCCTGCATCCACAAGACTTCCAGCAGGAAATCTCAGCCCTGCAGCTCCCACTTGGCACATGCTAAATGAAACTCAGACTTTAGTAAACATGGCTGCCATCCAGGGGAAAGCAAGGCCAGCTTCTCTGTCCAAATGGTACCTATAAATAAAAATAGAATGTTGCGAGGGGAGAGGGAAATGAGAGTGAGCAGCCCCTGCAGGCCCCCTGCTCACAGAGTAACTCCTTGTCCTTTGTCTGGGCTGGTGGCTGGGAGGCGGCGGCACCGTGGAGGCCGAGGGTGAAGCCTTTCCAGTAAAGCTTCTCATTTTCTGTTCCAATGCAGGGCCCCATGGGACCTCGGGGACCCCCAGGCCCTGCTGGTGCTCCCGTAAGTATTGGGTTTTTCCTTTTGGAAAGTGGAGACACAGATGCTTTCAAGCTCTCTGATGTCAGTTCTGGGGGGGCCAACCTGGTGTCCTCACTTTACTTTTTAGGGACCTCAAGGATTTCAAGGCAACCCTGGTGAACCTGGGGAACCCGGTGTTTCTGTGAGTACTGGCTCTGGCCCTGCCCTCCTGGGGGGACCTTCCGGTGATGCACCATTCACACCCTAGTCCTGTCACCTTCTGGGCTCTGCCAGTGCCCTCTATAGTGGAGGGCTCAAAGGAAACTCAGATGTCCCCTCTTAGCTCTGGGGGAGCTCTTCACGGAGCCAGATGTGGCAGGAACTGTCCAGGATTCTGTCATGTCAGCCCTTTTTCTGGGTCACCCCTGCTGGCCTGTACTGTCCACTGCCTCCTGCTATGATCTGCTCTGTGCCTCTGCGCTCTCTCAGCACAAACTGGGCTCCTCCATCTTTTTTTCCTTTTAGATGAACTAGCTTCCAAAAGCTATAATCCCCAAGTTTTGCCCACTGATTAGGTGTCTTCCCCCCTCCAACCATCTCTTAAGCTTGCTTATTTTGTTTGTAGGGTCCCATGGGTCCCCGTGGTCCTCCTGGCCCCCCTGGGAAACCTGGTGATGATGTGAGTACACCTGAGTCAATCAAGTGGCTGCCTCATTTGAAAGGGCCTGGAGAGAGGGGGTGCTAGGTGGTGATGGGCAGATGCACCCTAGACTTGGCCAGGGGGCGGGACTAGTCAGTTGGAGACTTGGACACTGCACCATCCGCATTTCCACCGGCAGCTTAGCTTGCAAGTGCCTTTGGGGACAGCTTTGGACCCACTGGGAAGGGAAATAATTAAAACATCATTAGCTCCAGGAAGGGAAATTGAGAAGGGAGAGGGAAAACACAAGGGGAAAGATGCAGAGAAGGAAAAACAAAAGAGAAACACTCAACAGCCCAAGATTATCTTAATTGTAAATGAGTTGGGGAAGGCTCAGGCTGAGTCAGGATGTCTGCAAGGGATGTAAACGAAGGGGAGAGAGGAGAGCTGGCGCTGAAGCTTCTCCTGAGAATCCCATTAGGCAGTGAACGTCTCCGAGGTTAGGGAACACAGGCCAGGTTAGGGAACACAGGCCGGTCAGCAGCGCCTATGAGAAGAGACAGTGAGCCCACCAGGGGAGGCTGGAGGTGGTGGGGGGTGGAGCAGCTTGCCCGGGGCCCAGGCAGGGAAGGCATTCAGGGAAGTCGGGGCCCTGCAGGGGTAGGGGGAGATGAGGAAGCAGGTGGGCAGAGGCACGGCAGGCTGGGAGGAGTGATGACATGCTGGAGTGCACCAGTGATGCTAACGTGTTTTCTGAGGATGCTGAGGTTCATCTCTCTCCCTTCAGGGTGAAGCTGGAAAGCCTGGAAAATCTGGCGAGAGAGGCCCTCCTGGCCCTCAGGTAAAGCCCACCTTTCCTCATCTCTAGTCTCGTTCCCAGTGTCTCCGTCCTTGCAACAAACGCAGTGGCCTCCCACCCAGGTCGTCCAGCTCCGATAGCTTGCTCCTAAAGTTCCAGCGGTCCCCACATATGTCATGCTTTCATGCTGATGACCGTGTCTCTGATCCTAGCACAGGCTAGGGGCGTCCAGGGGGGCTGGCAGATGTTTACACCCAATTTGCCTAAGCTGGGGTGAGGCATAGAGAGAGGGATTCTGGGAGTGACCGAAAGCTGTTCCTGGTGCCGGGCTTCTGCTTCCTGGCCCCCCAGGGACCTGGCTCCAAGGCCTCTCCCATCAGCCCAAGGCAGCCTTTACCTGGTTCTGCTCAGTGCTCTGAACATCTCTTCTTTGGATTGCAGGGTGCTCGCGGCTTCCCAGGAACCCCAGGCCTTCCTGGTGTCAAAGGTCACAGAGTAAGTATCATGGGGGGAGAGTCCTGAAAGGAAAAGATTGACCAAGGGAGAAAAAAGTCTTGGGGGGGAAATGAATTGTTCTCTTTGGCTTCCCCAGAAGTGTGATTGAAAGTCTTCTCTTGTCCCGTAGGGTTACCCAGGTCTAGACGGTGCTAAGGGAGAAGCTGGTGCTCCGGGTGTGAAGGTAAGGACCAAGAAGCATGTGGGCATGGGGGACGGACTACGAGGAGATGCTGCCGAGCTCAGCGGAGTTAGGACGTGAACAGCTTGGGTTAGGAACACCCACTGCTACATCCAAACAAACGAACAGCAGGTCTGGAGAGATCCAGGAATTGTCCCTAACAGAACTAAAGCTTGGAGGTGTCAGTGCTAGCTGAGATGACCAGAGCGTTCGGCTTCTTCCATGGGAATTGTCTTGTGGGCTGGCAGTGGGGGCCCTGCTTGCTGACCCTCCGCATCTTTTTTCCAGGGTGAGAGTGGTTCCCCAGGTGAGAACGGTTCTCCAGGCCCAATGGTGAGTATGAGCACCACCCCCAGAGAGCCTCCAGACACTCTTGAGACACCTTCTAAGGCCCAGCAGATGGCGCCACTGGAGATGCCACCGGCCCCTTTGGGCAAAGTAGATGTTCAGTTTTGTAGACTGATTCGATTATGAGCAAAAAGTAAAGTGTGTCAAGTGGATGGTTTGTGCAAGGGCTCACCAGAATTTCTTTGAAATAACCCTGTTAACAGACTTAAGGTGTGCTTCAATTTTTACAAAGTCTGTTTATTTTCAACATTTGGGGGAGTTCATCTATTGCAAGGAGCAAGAAGTGCCTATCACAAGGCTCCTAATAGGTAACAATGGGAGCACCTGTGTGTTCTGTCATGGCAGAGAAACCTTTGGTGTAATAGATGGGTCCTGAATCAGGAAGGCAGGACCAGGGGTGTCCACGCCTTTGCCTCTTGGGTGCTACTGGCTCCCTCCCCTCCAGTGTCTGTGAAGGGCCTGTGGGTTAAGTGATGGTGCCGAGCGGTCCTTGAACCAACTCATGCTTGTGCCTCCTGGTGTGTGTTCCAGGGTCCCCGCGGCTTGCCTGGTGAGAGAGGACGGACTGGCCCTGCTGGCGCTGCAGTGAGTAATTGACAAGACACAGAGCCACCATTTGCCCAGCTCTTCACGAGGCACTTGCATTCAGGGTTATTTCACCTGACCCTCAAAGCAACCCCATGAGGTGTAGATAATATCATCCTCCCATGAGGATTCACTCTGAGTGTGCCTGTCACAAATCCCCAGGCTGGGTCTGCACAGTCAGAGGACTGGGTGGGGGAGGCCACGGGAGAGCTGGCGGGTAAGGGCAGGAGTCTCTTTAACCAGTCTAGATTATTCAGGTAATCCCTCGACAGTCTCACCCACTCCCCAATCAATCCTGTTTGAATTTATGGACAGACTTTAGTTGGCTATAGTACTGTGTTCCTTTTAGTTCTTTCTGGTCACTTAGATGCTGCCCTAGAAAAGTATAACAGTCTGGGGTCAACTCACTTTACATTACTATACTGTTGGTGACACTGTGATATACCAGTGGCCACCGCTTCATGGGCGTGTCCTCTGTTTAATACCCAGATGCTTTGTCTCATCCAACCTTCCCTCGAATCCTGCCGGGTGGATTCTGCTGTCCTCCCCCTTTTAGAGGAGAAGAAACTGAGGCACTGAATGGTTAACTAGCCTAAGACAAGCTGTGCTTTGCAGCCTCAGACTCCGGTGGCCTCTCGTTAATGGGGGAGTTAAGAGAGTGGGGATTTGTAGCAGTGGAGGGTGCAGGTGTTTAGCTCTGATCCCTTAGCAATAGAGAGCCCTTGTGGGTGCCTGGTCAGGCGAGTGATGCGATGAAAGCTGTGTTTAAGAAAGATTATGCTCTCTGTTGATTTCACACCCCAGCCACCCAAGCTCTGAGGCCCCTCCTCATGGGTCCTTGCAGGAGCGGCCAAAGTAAATCAGCTTCCCTCAGTTGTGCTGCTGTCCAGATAATGTATCTGTTTTGGCATAAATTTCCCTCAGAAGCAGATCAGTGAAATAGCACGCAGTCTCGACCCCCATTTGTCAGCCAGAGCTGTTGAAGTGGCTTGTCCCCGGGTCACTTTGTGTGAGGGGATTAGAGAGCCCCGGGCCTGCCAAGAAGCACTGTGATTGCTACAGACTGTCCAGACCTGGCTTGTGCCTTTTTGGCCAGGCTTGGAGTCATGGGGGCCACACTCCATGAGGGGCACAGATGACCTGCACCCCTGTTCTCCTTCCTCCTGCAGTTGGCCCTGCTTCTTGCTTCTCCTTGCTGACTCCTGTCCCTACGGTAGTTAGACTGGCAGGGTGCACACAGGATTTGGCATGGAAGATTGACAACGTCACACAGTTCCCAGTGCAGGCCTGGTGTCCAGGCCTGGCCAGGGGCTGGGCTGGGCTGTGGTCATGTGCCCCCCACCTTGGGCCAGATGGTGCCCACTCCCCAGCTTTCCTGCAGGGGGAGCCCTGGATGCCCGTCCAACTCGGTCCTCTTGGGCAGCACCACACTCCCCTTGCTCCCAGGCCGCCCAGGCCTCTCCTCTGGCTGACCCCTGCAGGGAGGGTGCTTGGCGAAGCAGCCAGCCCAGAAGGGGCTCTGGCCAGTGCTGAGGCTTTATGTTCCCTGTGACATTTTCTTCTGTTAAGTGTTCTCCTGTTTCCCTGGTTAATGCCAACCGGGAGAGTCTCAGTCATGAGAGACGGACCACAGCCAGGAGAAAGACTTGAGTCTTATTTAAAACAGGAGCTCCCCCTAAAGCATCCTTCTTCAGCTTCCCAGGAGAGGCAGAGGCAGGCAGGCGGAGCTCAGCTGAGGTCTTCCAAGGACCAGGTGCCTGGCCCAGCTCTGCCCAGCCTAATGATTCCCAGGACCCAGAGGGGCCTCAAGAGAGAGACCCTGGAGGTGCTCACCCTTAAAGTGCACGGCCTATAGAGGAAGAGCCGGCAGCCTTGCTGTCTGTGAATTTGTCTCAGGACAAATTTGGTCCTCGGGCTGTGCCCGGTGCCTTGTCCCCATCGCCAGCCTTCTTCCTGGGCTGGTAGCGGATGCCCTGCCCTTCTCTGTCTTCCATAGAAGCAGGTTGTTCTGTGGGTCGGGGATGGGGACACAGATCCAAGAGTTGACCAAGGAGATTAACTGAGTCCTGAAAGGGCTTTCCGCTGTGACAGGCAGGAGGAACTGAGTCAGAAACGATGCTTGGCTATTTCATTTTCCCTGAGTCTTTAAATGATAACATGGCCTTGAATTTGGGGATACTTGGGGTCTCAATGGAAGTTTAAGAAATGATGGAGTAGCTGGAAAATTACCCAAGCTCTGTGAGGCTGAGAGCAAGCCCACTGCAGGCCCAGTTCTCAAAGCCACCATGCAGGGTCCTGGGGCTGCTTCCTCCCGCAGCGCACACCTGCCAGCCTCCTGCTCGGCCCTGGGGCACCGTGAGAGGGACTGAACTTGTGGTATCTCTCATAAGGGCTGCTTCCTTCTCGCTCACAGGGTGCTCGAGGCAACGACGGTCAACCGGGCCCTGCAGGGCCTCCGGTAAGTTCACTTCACCCCCGGCAGGTTCACCTGAGTCCCCATCAGTCGCCCAGTGAAGTGGCAGTGTTTACTCAGTATCCAGGCCACGTTCTAGATTCTCCTGGAAAAACAGGAACAACCTTTCATTACTGAGGGAGTATGTTGGTAACAAGCTTTGAAGCAATGGTTCATTTTTCTCAGCTACACTTTTGGTAGTTTTTTCTGGGGAGGGGTAGAGAGGGAGGTGAAAGAACTACTTGCTTCTCAGCGTGTATATAGTCAGAAACTATATACTGCGTCAGAAATGCGGTTTCCCCAAGCCAGGCTTGGGGACACTGGAGTGGGGACAATTTTCATCCAGGTACTTTAGGCCACAGTGGAGGTAGAGCAGTATCAGTACAAAGGTGGGAAGGCGTGGGAAGTGAGGGGGTGGCTTGCTTTGGAGGCTGGAGGTAGTCTGCCCAGACTGGGCCGTCATCTCTACATCTGCTTGCTTCCTCCAGGGTCCCGTGGGTCCTGCTGGCGGTCCTGGCTTCCCCGGTGCTCCTGGTGCCAAGGTGAGTGTCCTGCTTGTTGAGTCAGGACCCGCCCTTTCCCCATAACCCTTGCTGACTGCCTCCCGCCGGATGACCCCCCCTTCCCTTTGGAGGAGTGTCCCCCATCCCTCACCCTCCGCCACCCCACTGCTGCTCTCCATGGAAGAAAGGAAAGAGCCAGGCATTTTGCAGAGTCACCAGCTGGAAGGGAAAGTAAGATGGAATGATAAAAAGCTGGACATACAGTTACAGCTTCAGAGTGGGATAAGGCAGAAAAAGATGGGGGGTCCCCTGAGACCTAGGAGGGGACCGAAGATCAGGAAACCGAAGGAAAAATTGCAAAGCTCAGCCGACTTAGACCTGGAAGACAGTTGGAGGGAAGTGGGAGCAGAGATGGTGCCATCCTTCCCTCTCACCCCTGCTTCATCTTGCGGGGCGGGGCCTGTCTCTCCCAAACCGTGTTAATAGAGTTCTTCCAAGGATTAATAGAGGCCAGTGGGAGGCCAGCCAGTTCAGGGAAAGGCCCCTGTGGCCCAGGAGGGATTCCAACACGCGTGCGTCCCTGGGAATTCTCTCCTGGTGCCGCCAGGAGATGAATAAGGAGCCTCCATGTGGTCACTGGCATCAGGTTGCTTTTCCCCTTCTGGGGGTTTCCATGGCAACCAGACAGTGTCTGAGGCCCCAGGAGCTGGGTGAAGGAGACCCATTGTGAAGAGGGACAGCGGAAGGTGAGGGGGCCTGACCTTTAGAAAATAATAATTACAAAAGTAAAGCAAGAACGTTCTGAGAAGAAACCTGAGGAGGCTGTGCCCTCCCCTCCAGGTCAGCAGTCCTCCCCAGGGACTCCACCATCCAGAGAGCCCAGCTCACAGCCAGCTGTAACTTTCAGGAAAAAATGAAAGTAAAAGCAGAAGCCATTTTGGGAAAAGTAGTGTCGGGGTGCTGGTCCCCCAGCTTGCTTTTTGCCCTGGCTTGCTGGCTTCCTTCAAACAGGCTTGACTCAGAGCCTGGTTCACATTAGCCAGATACAAGCCCAGTGGTGCCCCGAGCTGAGATGTTCAAGAGCCTCAATAAAAGAGAAAAATAGGTGGGGAAGATGAGGTAAAGGTACCTACCCCTCTCAGCCATCTGTCCATCATCCCACAGTGCTGGACTGGCAGGCTGCCCAGCTCGGGCTTTTCTGATGGGTGCTGATGGAATTAGCACAAAGCCCAGCTTGTAACATGAACCTGTGTGCCTGCTCGTGGTGGTCACCAAGTAGGGGGGAGATGGAGAGTAGAGTGGGGCAGGTAGAAAGTCGTCAGTTCAGCGGGCTCAGCCAGGCAGCCTGTTTGGGAACCTGGGTGCTCCCGTGCAGAACTTTTTGTTATGTTTGTACAGATTGTCCTGAACTGTTGCCCATGGGGTCTGTGTCCCTCTGACCTGTCCTCACTGCATCCTTCCCTCTCTCTTTCCAGGGTGAAGCTGGCCCCACTGGTGCTCGAGGTCCCGAAGGCGCTCAAGGTCCTCGCGGTGAACCGGGTACTCCTGGGTCCCCTGGGCCAGCTGGCGCCGCTGTAAGTGTAGCTCCTCTTTTGCCTGAAGGGTCTGGGGTCTGAGGCCTTGGCACATTTGACTCTGCTGAGGCAACTGGCGCCTCAATCATCAAACCTTCCTTCCGGCTCAATGCCTGCCACCCGCCACCAGCCTCTAGAGACACGTCTCCCTCCATCACCCATCCTCCCTTGAAGTGTCTGGCAGGGCCAAGCCTGGAATGGACCAGGGGCCTTGGGAGCGCGATGAGGGGTGGGAATGTATTCTTCACTGCTTATCTTTTAATGACACTGTCTCCTTTTTCAGGGCAACCCTGGAACTGATGGAATCCCTGGAGCCAAAGGATCTGCTGTGAGTGCTGCCCTCGGACTCAGCTCCTCCAGGCGGGGTCAGTCCCTCCTCCCGCCCCCCTCCTAATGCCCTTCTCTCTGCTCGTGCTGACAGGGTGCCCCTGGCATTGCTGGTGCTCCCGGCTTCCCTGGACCCCGTGGTCCACCCGGCCCTCAAGGTGCAACTGGTCCTCTGGGCCCGAAAGGTCAAACGGTAAGATCCAGAGAACTCCGAGTCCCACCCACAGCCCCAAAGTCAAACCCGCCGCCCCTACTTCCCGTGCTCACAGTGTCCTCTAGCGGGCTGCCTTTAAGGGTGGGGGTGGTGGAGGATTTTTAGGGCCATGGGGAGAACCAAGTGTGAGAACCTATTTTTCTCCTTTGTTAAGGGTGAGCCTGGTATTGCTGGCTTCAAAGGCGAACAAGGCCCCAAGGGAGAACCGGTAAGTACCCGGCTGCCACCCCTGGCCCACTGCCCACCTCCACAGGAGGCGTGTCCCCTACCCTGGGTCCTCTGAGGGTGTACCCAGAGATGAGATGTGACAGAGAAGCTGATGCAGTCTCAGCTGCCGTCTTTGGCCTGACCAGCTTGACTTCCCACTGGGCCACTTCTCCTCGCCCCGCTGATCCTTTGTGACCTCACTTCCACAGGACCCCCAGCCCTGAAATAGCAGCCATAGCCACCTCCCCCTTGTGCCAGGCCCGTGCTTGCCCCAGGGCCAGGCAAAGACTCACCCTGTTTCTCTGCTATGCTGGTTCTCAGGGCCCTGCTGGTCCCCAAGGAGCCCCTGGTCCTGCTGGTGAAGAAGGGAAAAGAGGTGCCCGTGGAGAGCCTGGTGGTGCTGGGCCCGCCGGTCCCCCTGGAGAAAGAGTAAGTGGGCCGGGAGTCCTTCCCCACGCTCGTTGGGGTGTGCCCTGGAGATGCAAGTTGAGTTCCTGTGGCTCTGGGTCTTTGCCAAGTCTGTGGACCTGATATTCCTTTTCTCCACCCACCTCCACACTCCTTATTGGTGTCCCTCACCCCTGGGTGACATGAAGCAGTGGGAGTTCCTTTCCAAAAGGTGGGGGCAGACCCAAGAAGTTAATCTCTCAGAATCTTGCACCTGGAGCTTCCCAGGTGGCGCGAGTGGTACAGAACCCGCCTGCCAACGCAGAAGATGTAAGAGACATGGGTTCAATCTCTGGGTCAGGAAGATCCCCTGGAGGAGGGCATGGCAACCCACTCCAGTATGCTTGCCTGGAGAATCACCATGGACAGAGAAGCCTGACAGGCTATAGTCCATAGGGTTGCAGAGTCAGACACAACTGAAGTGATTTAGTAGGCATGCAAGCACATAGCATCTGTTCTGCAGAGACTGTGGTTGGAGGGTTGGTAGGATGGACACCTGGATCCTGACTAGGCTCTCTGCAGCCACAGTCGGGTCAAGGGCCTCTCTAACTCATTGCCTCTCCCCTCCACTTCTTCCTAGGGTGCTCCTGGTAACCGTGGTTTCCCAGGTCAGGATGGTCTGGCAGGTCCCAAGGTGAGTGGGGGAACAGGGACTGGGGTCCACACATCACTGGTCAAATGGCTTTCTGCTGACTCTCTGCCTCCTCTTGTGTAGGGAGCCCCTGGAGAGCGAGGACCCAGTGGCCTTGCTGGTCCCAAAGGAGCCAACGGTGACCCTGGCCGTCCTGGAGAGCCTGGCCTTCCTGGAGCCCGGGTAGGTAGCAGAGATGCTTCTGTTTTCAGCTTCCAACTCTGAGAAGACTCCTCACACCCTACCCCACCTGGTCCCTCCAACCCTGTGCTGACACCCATTCCCTTCTCTCTCCTAAACAAAGGGTCTCACTGGTCGCCCTGGTGATGCTGGTCCTCAAGGCAAAGTTGGTCCTTCCGTAAGTCCATTCTCTGGGGTCATTGGGAGAGGTTGGGGGGTACTCTTGGGGAGGCAGGTGGGAAAAGAGTCAGGAGCCGGGTGGGGGCAGCCTGTGAATTTTGAGAACTGGGGAGGGGAATGGATGAAATGGTAGGTCCTGTGGCCATATGCGGCCTATGCAGTGACTGCAAGTTCTAAAAATGCCACCCCTTGTGCATCTGGGCCTTCCTTTGGGGAAGACAAAGCTTGATGTGCACTTTCACGAACAAAACTTCTAAGCTAAGCAATGCCTTGTCACTCATGAGGCCTGTGTGTGATGTGGGCTGCCGGTTGCGACCTTGGTCAATCCTACATGCTGTTTGCCTGGCCAGTGACCTGCCCTAAGCCTGCGCTCAGTAGATGGACAAATGTGGTCTCATGTCCATGTGCTGAGAATGGTGTCCTCTCTTTCAGGGAGCCCCTGGTGAAGATGGTCGCCCTGGACCCCCAGGTCCTCAGGGAGCTCGTGGGCAGCCTGGTGTCATGGGTTTCCCTGGCCCCAAAGGTGCCAATGTAAGTAATCACCTGCCCTTCCATTTCCTGCCACGTGGTGCCGCTATCTCCCTGCCCCTGGGGAAAGGGCTGGGTCCCAAACAGTTAACCCAAGGGCTGTGATAGGCGAGATCCATGGTGCTCTGGGTGGCTCGGACCTCCACGCCCCAAGGAGTGCCTGTGATCAGGGGAATCCCAGGGCTCTTTAGAGCCCTCAGAACATCTCAGCCATGACACTGATCCCCGGGGCAGCACTATCAGCTCACACCTCTGAGCATAAGAGGTGCTGATCCTCGACTTTAACCTTTGCTGTACATCAGGCAGTGGCCCCATGCCCCAGTCTCCCCAGCCAGCCATACCCCTACTCCCACCAAAGCCCTTCACCTCATGGCCCTGCCCTCTTTCTTCCAGGGTGAGCCTGGCAAAGCTGGTGAGAAAGGACTGCCCGGTGCTCCTGGCCTGAGAGTAAGTACCTCCCCACTGCCCACCCCTGGGTGTGTGTTGGACACCTGTGGGGAGGGAGCATCCCTGTGGCATGCTCCTGGGACCCCTGGTTGGCAGCATGATGCCCATGGCTGAGCCTGTGCTGCTCTGGGCCCTGTGGGAGTCCACCCCAGGAGACTTTGGTGGCTGACAGCAGCCCGGGAGGCTGAGACAGCTCCTATGCTGAGAAGGACTGAGGGAAAGGAGGGGGATAGGAAGGGAGGGCGGGGAAATGGAGTTCAGGCGGAGGGTTGGCTGGAAACTCTGGGCCACATAGTGCACCTGCCCGGTCCTGGGGTCTGCAGAACTGGAGAAGTATATCATGATATCGCCCCTCTCTCGCCCCACTAGGGTCTTCC